>NC_092418.1:25501249-26133749 GCF_040894005.1 Engystomops pustulosus
ATGGATGCGTTTTTAACAGACTGCCCAAAAACGGTTTCAACGTGTGCCGCCGGCCTTACTCTCTGTGACACCTGTGTGACCATGGTCAGATTTCTGTCCACTGGAAGTAAACGCAGAAGCTTTCTATAGAATGACAGCAAGCAGAAATCTAGAAAACCGTGAGGAATTGATACAGAAAGTATATTAGACAAGTTGTACAACTTTTTATAATACAAACAATAACATTAATTTGCTGAAATGGGAACAGCACTTTTAAGAACAAACTCAAGAGGAGAAATTTATCACAAGTGTCTGAGAGAAGAACTGTTCAACCAATCAGAGTTCAGCTTTCATTTCCCCACAGCTGTTTATGAAATGAAAACTGAACTCTGATTGGTTTCCATGGGCAACTAGAACAATTTTACCTCAGACACTTCTGATAAATCTCCCCCTTAAAGAAGCCATCTTGTACGTAACTTGGGGACTGCCTGTACTAGAAGTTACTGGCAGGTGAATTATCCCAAGGTCAGAGTCGGAGCTCTCCTTAAGTGATTTTGATGTTCTCCTTACCCATAGTTCCATAGTTGGTTGACAAGAAAGAGATGTTAGATGGATAAACCTTCCCTCCCTATACGAGTCTCCTCCATGAAATATCTTCCTATTATCTGAGAACCTGCGGATTGCCAGAGATGCTTCCCTGGATTTATTATTTCCATCCTTAGATTTATTTCCATTTTCATTACTGATATATATTTCATTTAAAACCTTCCCCACAGACGGGAACATATTTAGTTTCTGAGGATTACGGGCATTACATTTCCCAGGTTTTCAGATTCCGAAGAGATCAGCATTTTTTAAGTTTGGCCCTAAAATCCTTATGCATCGGCAGTGGAGACGTCACAACACTCTATTATTCATGTGGAGGGTTCATAGCGGGTCTCGTCTATTAGAAATGGACTCTTTGTAATACAGTCACGTCGGCTTCTGTTCTAACCAGAATAATGGGAGTTGTAATCCGTGGATGTCTAATATTGTACATACTGATATAGGACTGCTAGAAGTCTGCACAATGACAGACTACAGGCTGCTGTAAGAAGAGGAGATTGTACATAGTGTCCTATCTGCAGGCAGCATGTTATAGAGCAGGAGGAGGAGCTGAGCAGATTGTACATAGTGTCCTATCTACAGGCAGCATGTTATAGAGCAGGAGGAGCTGAGCAGATTGTATATAGTGTCCTATCTGCAGGCAGCATGTTATAGAGTAGGAGGAGCTGAGCAGATTGTACATAGTGTCCTATCTGCAGGCAGCATATTATAGAGTAGGAGGAGCTGAGCAGATTGTACATAGTGTCCTATATGCAGGCAGCATGTTATAGAGCAGGAGGAGCTGAGCAGATTGTACATAGTGTCCTATCTGCAGGTAGCATGTTATAGAGTAGGAGGAGCTGAGCAGATTGTACATAGTGTCCTATCTGCAGGTAGCATGTTATAGAGTAGGAGGAGCTGAGCAGATTGTACATAGTGTCCTATCTGCAGGTAGCATGTTATAGAGTAGGAGGAGCTGAGCAGATTGTACATAGTGTCCTATCTGCAGGCAGCATGTTATAGAGTAGGAGGAGCTGAGCAGATTGTACATAGTGTCCTATATGCAGGCAGCATGTTATAGAGCAGGAGGAGCTGAGCAGATTGTACATAGTGTCCTATCTGCAGGTAGCATGTTATAGAGTAGGAGGAGCTCAGCAGATTGTACATAGTGTCCTATCTGCAGGTAGCATGTTATAGAGTAGGAGGAGCTGAGCAGATTGTACATAGTGTCCTATCTGCAGGTAGCATGTTATAGAGTAGGAGGAGCTGAGCAGAGTCTACATAGTGTCCTATCTGCAGGCAGCATGTTATAGAGTAGGAGGAGCTGAGCAGATTGTATATAGTGTCCTATCTGCAGGTAGCATGTTATAGAGTAGGAGGAGCTGAGCAGATTCTACATAGTGTCCTATCTGCAGGCAGCATTTTATAGAGCTGGAGGAGCTGAGCAAAGTGTACATAGTGTCTGATCTTCAGGCAGCATGTTATAGAGCAGAATGAGCTGAGCAGATTGTACAAGTATATAGTTTCCCATCTACAGGCAACATGTTACAGAGCAGGAGGAGCTGAGCAGATTGTACATAGTGTCCTATCTGCAGGCAGCATGTTATACAGCAGGAAGAGCTGAGGAGATTATACATAGTGTCTGATCTGCATACAGCATGCCATAGAGCAGGAGGAGCTGAGCAGATTGTACATAATATCTTTATGCAGGTAGCATGTTACAGAGTAGGAGGAACTGATCAGATTGATTTATAGTTTTGTGGGAAAAATTCAGCAGAACGTGTAATTTGCTTATTGAAACCTCTGCTCATTCTAGGCTTAGAAGTCATACTCGGTGTCCTACTCAGGGAGTGAGCACTATCTTGGTGTACTGAATTGGACTCCATAAGCACAGGCATAGTTATAAAGTTAAAACCTGATATTGACAAAAACGTGGCTTCTTTCTTGTGCGGGAGATAAGTATCAAACTGCAATAGCAGAGACAACATATGGACAGGTGTGGCGCTATCATCTTTCTTCTCATCCTGTGCATTCCCTTTAAGAAAAATTATCTAAGTTGTAAATTGATAACAGACGGAAATCTCATCTGCCTCTCATCTGCGCCGTCTCAACTTTTTCAGTACCTAAATATCACGGCACAGTAAGAGAAGTGAAGATAATCATATCCTAATTAATTTTAATGATGGCAAATGCAGATAGCAGTTTACCAAGGGACAGGATCGGAAAGCAGGTACGTGAAATCAAGAGGACATCTGGCAAACTATCAATTTATACCGAATTTCAATTACACTTAACTGCGAAGTCCCAGAGCTGAGAGGATTATAATGTCACAACCGTAATGGTGAAGCTGGAGGCTTCTTAATGGGAGACCTCTTCAGAAGACCACCAACTCCTTGAGAAGATCCACAAGAATCTAGGACAAGGGTGTTGGGAGGCTCCAATAAGTAAGACGATTCATCCCCAAATAAGTGCAATAAAGTCAGTTCCATAAAAAAAACAATAGCGCTGTACTTAAAGAGATTGTCAACTATTGACAGCATCTGTCAATGGTTGATTGGTGCGGGGATATCCCTTGACCCCCCCCCCCCAGAATGATCAACTATTTCCAGGACAGGGACACAGAGATGGGGGGGAGATTTATCAGAACTGTATGAGAGCAAAAATGTTCACATGAGAACCAATCAGAGCTCAGTTTTCATTTCGTAAACTGCTGTGAGAAAAGGAAAGCTGAGCTCTGATTGGTTGCCCACAGTGTTGCTCTGAGACACTTCTGATACATTTCGAAACATGTCCCTGTAGTAGCTGGAAGACACAACAGCAGCCACGCCCCTTGTTTAGGGCACCAAACAGCTAATCAGTGCGGGGGGCCGCATGATGGGAGTCCTTGGAACATACAGAAACCCCTGTGTTAAAAATCCCTTTCCTTAAAGGGGTTTTCCACAAACTAAAGTGAGGCCCTACCTACGGGATAACTTACTGATCTGTGGGTGTCTCCGTACTGAGACCCCCACAGATCGCAAAAGCTAGGGGTCCGTTGGACCCCTCGCCGTTCCGTCAGCATAAAGGAGCAGACGGCCGCGCGTGACTGCTCTGCTCCATTGATCTTTATGGAGCTGATGAAAATTGACGATCTCCATCAGCTCCATAGGGATTAATGGAGCAGAACGGTCATGCGTGGTCGTCTGCTCCATAAGTCTGACGGAGCGACGAGGAGTCCAAAAGACCCCTCGTTTTCGGGATCTGTGGGGGTCTCAGCACTGAGACCCGCACTGATCAGCAAGATAGGCCTCATCCTGTGGATAGAGCCTACTTTAGTTCATGGGAAAACCCCTTTAAAGATACATCCTCAGTATCAGAATAGTTGGGGTTCAATAACCATTAACCCACAGATCAGTTGTACTCAGTTGATAGAGAATAAAATAGGAAGCAGACAACACCATTCTCTGAGTAGTGGCTGAACCGTGTCACTACAGCTCAGCTTCCATTCATTTGATGTTCTGCAGTAACCTGACCTGACCACTGCACCAAGAACGGAGCTGTTTGCATACTGTTCCCTTCTCTGTATCAGCTGCTCACAATATCTGATGTTGGGTTGCTCTTGGGTGCTAGACCCCATCCAATCTGATACTGAGGTCATATTCCCTGGATATTTAATTATTATTTTCACTCCTTCCTTAGAGGTAAGATTCGATTTGGGTCTGTATCAATTCGTTCCGCACTGTTGCTACTTTAATTGTCCTGTAAATCGGTATAAAATCCCAAAATGACATGTACCTAAGGTTTCATTTACACGACCGTTATTCGGCCGTTTGTGCACCCCATAATCGGCAATAGGCTCCCGGCAGCAGTACGGTGTAACAAATGTGTGGCACCTTCACCACTGTACATAGGGAAAAGCTAGAGAATGTTTTATCTATCCCCATGTGCACAGCCGTGTGCCGTGCATCCCAAAAGGAAGGGGAGGGGTCCACAGCGCTCACCCCTCCTCCCGTATGCCCATCAGCTACGGCCGGGCTGGCATACGTTACGGTGAATGGAGCCTTATACTCTTATCTATCCCAAGGCTTAGTAAGGATGGATGGTCCAGGCAAAAAATGTAAAAAAAAAATTAACAAAAGTGATAAGAACTTTTTATAAAAAATCTGTGTTTGAGAGGACTAGACGGGGTTATATACCGATTTCCAAGACATAATCGAATCTTAAGAAACTTGTGTTGAAGCTTTAATGAATCGAATCTTGGCTGTGTCCCTCATCTGTAACCATTTTGAATCCAAAATGTTATACAGAAACCAATAGGACAATGGGGCTTTGTCCGTCTGCTTTTTGGAACTTTTCTTGGCTTTTCTGCAAGTCAGATGTATCTTAGTGGTTTTTCCATATTGATAAATGGGGCGTTTGGTCTTTAGTGAATCTACAACTTTTTAAAACAAAAGACGGAAAAAGTCTCCAATATTCTCAATCAGTTCCAAGCTAATTTATATGCCTGCTCTGGGGGCAAAAAGTCACAACTTTCGCAACTGGATTCAGGTGAAAACTCAGGGAACACTGCAGGAACCTAGACAATGGCAAACTTTGAAGGGAGACAGTTTTAGGTGCAAAAAGTTGCAAATTAACACAAACTCCACGAAAAGTCTCAAAAATTAAAGAAAAAGGCAAGCCAAAAGTTTGATACATGTGAATCGCCTAACAGAAGCTCGTTGATGGTTCCCATTCCCTGAAATCGTCCAGATCCTGTTTGACAACTTATATCCATAGAGAAGACACAACATAAGATGTAAAGTTTCTTTCCTGCACTACGACTCACTACTGGGACAATATTAATCTATGTCCGAGTTCCACTTTTCATTATTGAAGCGGCATAAAATGTGTTGAGTATGAGATCGAGATGTACAGTCTAGTAGATAAAATGGGTTATTGGGCTTTTGGGTGTCGTTGGCTCTTACTAACTTCGTAATTGGGTGTATTACACCTTGGGTTAGTAATCTGAGCCCGGATAGAACTGGAGATGATTCCAATTTTTTTTCCTTGGCAGCTGTGAAGGGAACAGCCTGTTTTGCCAATGTCCTGCTCATCTGTGGGTCTGGATCACTGTAACTTGGCAGAAACCCTGCGCGGCGCTTGTCCCTCCATTATCCGGCCTAGATGCTGCCAACATGTATTTTTCTTAATTTGTTGTATCAATTTTTCAACCTTTCCTATGACAATAATCTTATACCGGGCTAAGTAATTTACAATCCTCCTGCCAAGTTAGCTGCCCACGGGAGAGGAGAGGAGAGGAAAGGGAAGGGATGTTAGTTACTTACTGAATGTAATAAAACACAAATGAGATGAAATAGCTAACCGATTCATATTGCATTCAGAGAGCGACCCCACACACAAGCACCTTCCGAAATTGCATGGAAAATAAGGCAATTTGCAATATAACATTACTATGGTTATTTCATAGACCCGCTGTCAGGGAAAATGACAAAATAGAGCATTACACTTTGTGCTTTGCGCTGACTAAAAGCATTCAGGAGCCGAATGAGTGGCAGACGCAGCAAGATTCAAATCCTAGGAGTCCCTGGAAAATGGTCCTCCGGAGAGAGGTTCTGCGCAGGTGTGGCTGCTTCTCCGATGCCTTTGGGTTTCAGAGTGATTATGATATGTAGTATATTTACTAGCTTTCTGGAGAGAGCAGGTAGGGTTTTACCTATAGTATTGTATGATGGTTGGATCCACCACTTTTTCCATCCATTTGTGGTAGACTTGTCGTAGACCTCTGATTTAGCATACCCAAGTTTGAGAGAGGGCCAACCTTTATTTACCACTCACTGGTGGTCATCCATTGGTGGTAGACTTGTCGTAGAGGTGGGTGTTGGGATCTGGATCTTAAGATCTGACAATAGGATAATTATAATCTTTGGCAAGTTCCTGCTCACTGCCCTTACCCTGCATCTAAAAATGTGTCATCCCTGAGAATTAGCACCCAGGGCAAATGTCCTGGTTGCAAACCCCAACCACACCCCTGCCTATGTTTTGAGGAAACCAACTCTGATCTAGCATATCCAAGTTTGAGAAGGGACCTACTTTTATTTATTTACCCCTCACTGGTGGTCATCCATTGGTGGTATACTTGTCGTAGAGGTGGGTGTTGGGATCTGGATCTTAAGATCTGACAATAGGATAATTATAATCTTTGGCAAGTTCCTGCTCACTGCCCTTACCCTGCATCTAAAAATGTGTCATCCCTGAGAATTAGCACCCAGGGCAAATGTCCTGGTTGCAAACCCCAACCACACCCCTGCCTATGTTTTGAGGAAACCAACTCTGATCTAGCATATCCAAGTTTGAGAAGGGACCTACTTTTATTTATTTACCCCTCACTGGTGGTCATCCATTGGTGGTATACTTGTCGTAGAGGTGGGTGTTGGGATCTTGATCCAGAGATCTGACAATAGGATCATTATGATCTTTGGCAAGTTACAGCTCACTGCCCTTACCCTGCATATAAAAACATGCCACCCCGGAGAATAAGCAGCCAGCTCAAATGTCCTGAATGTCAACTCCAACCACATCCCTGCTTATGTTTTCAGGAGACCACCTCTGATCTAGTACAGGCGGTCCCCTACTTAAGAACACCTGACTTACATATGACCCCTAGTTGCAAACGGACCTCTGTATGTTGGTAATTTACTGTACTTTAGTCCCAGGCTACAATGATCAGCTGTAACAGTTATCAAACGTGTCCACAATTAAGCTTTATTGTTAATCCCGGGTTTTTAAGACAACCCAAAAGTTTGAAAATCCAATTGTCACAGAGACCAAGAAAATTTTGTCTGGAGTTACAATTATAAAATCTACAGTTCCGACTTGCATACAAATTCATCTTAAGAACAAACCTAAAGAACCCATCTTGTATGTAACCCGGGGACCGCCTGTATGTTCAAGTTTGAGAGTGGACCTACTTTTATTTGTTCATCCTTCACTCTTATGTTTGGTAGGGGGATAGTACTTGGCCATATTACATTTAGGATGAATCAGGATAAAAGAAAAGAGTCACAGAGCAGGGCAGAATCAGAACATGGCAGAGTCCTGTTTATTTGGTGGACACTTTGTAGTAGGTCCTACATGCCCATGCCGTCTGTGGGAGAAGGTGCCTTTTATAACTAGTGGTCTTTGGAAATTCTAAATTTCATAAAGGCACCTTATGTGGGGCAGATGGTCATATGTGGTGGGTAGTAAAGTCCCTGGCATCACTCAAGAGAAAGAGGCATACATGCTGGATACAGGAGCGCAGTGGCAGATCAAGCTAAGATCAGAACATGGAAGAAATTCAGGACACCTTTTCAGGACAATATGTAGTAGGTTCTCAATGTACATGTTACTGTCTATGGTGCAAGGTGCCTTTTATAATTAGGGATCCTCAGGCAAGGGGCAGAGAAACTGGCACCTTTGCATTTTACCAAGGCCATGGCACCACACGGGAGATGGTGGTGCCTGGGGATTATACATAACCCGGCAGCAGCTACCACTGGGCCCAGGGGAGAGGAACATCGGCAAACACAGGAGCTAGATACACACCAGGGAACATAGAATTTTGTTACATAGCAAATCTTTTTTCCCGCTATAAATCACAAATGATTAAGTACGGGAAGGACAGAATCACTAGAGAGGACAGCGGGTGGAATTTTCCATTACCGTTAAACAGAGCAGTGAATCTCTTCCTAAATCCACGATAGCGGTATCAAATAACAGAGAGAACTTTCTATCATATCCTCCATTGGTCCATTCACTTCTAAATAACAAAGACAAATTTCACAGTAAAGCGGGAGTGCTCTGTGTACTCAGAGTCAGGTGTTTCTACGAGGTCCCTTACGGGTGTATTCACACGTGCAGGTCTCTAGAGTAGAATGATTCATATAAAAACTGCAAAAAAAAAAAACCCCGTCAACACTTACATCTGAGGCTACAAATTTTAAAGAAACAGTAGTGTAAAATTCTTATAAATATGAACTGTTCTACTTGTAGGGTCTTTTTTTTTCATGGAAATGAATTATATTAAAAAAATCTCTTTACCGATCCCAGATCCCTGGCTGTTCCGATCCAGTTCTGTCCCAGAGTGCTCCACTTTCTGTGGTTCTGCCAATCCAGGAAATGCATGGTCATTCCTACTTAGCCAATCACTGGCCAGCGTGGGGATTTTCCTTAGCCAGTGATTGGATACCAAATGCTAAGGGGTGAAACTCAGTCCGATGTGATCCATGTACTGCCCCAAACTGTGCTCCACCCCTTAGTCTTTGGTAGTGCCTGGATTACAGTAGAGGAAATTGGGGATAGGCGATTCCTTTTTTGTTATTGTTACATTAAAGGCTCCATATTTAGCCCTGTTTTATACTATTTATTCTATTGAGGTCCATTGGCGTGGCAGTAATTTTGCCAGGAAATTTGTTACCAGGAGCATAGCTATAAGGAGGTAGCAGTTACTACCCCATCCGAAGCCTAAGGGGGGCTAATAACTGCCCTACTAAATAATGAAAAATTAGCATGATAGAATTATGGCACATAACAGGTGGAGGTCCCACTGGGGTCAAGGAGCTTATACCTCTGTCTGCTACTAACCTTATAGGAGACCCCCCTCAAACTATAAATCAAAGATAAACCATAAAAATGTCAAAAACCCTAAGGAAAAACTTCTCGATTTGTGGTACAAGTTGTAATAGTTGCCACTGCTATTACTTCATGTGTATTAGTAACGTTGCCCTGAGACATTACAACAACATAGGACCTGACTACAAATATATTACAAGTTACAGTAACAATTAAAGGGTCCTAAAAATGGTCACACAACACAACATTTGGGGGGCCGCCCCGAGCTGGATAACTTAATAACATTGAATGAGAGCCTTTTCCAGGAAGACTCAGCATCCCGGATATTATATAGCCCGAGACATCGCCGGTGTTTATATTGCCTCTAAAATATTCATGCTGTAATAAAAGTTGCCCCGAAGCAACAAGTCACCGAGGAGATGTTTTGGTGCGTGTTTATTAAAACTATTTAGCAAAATGTGACTTTTTACATAAAGTACTCATCACCGTGCCTCCTAAAATTCATCAAGTAATGGGATTAAAAGAAATGATGTGAACAGGGTAAGGGGACTTTACAAAAAAGGGGTCACATGGGTCTAGAAAAGTAAACAGCGCCCCTTTTGTCCATAGGCAGAGAGTGGTATTGCACCTTACATTACCAGATACAGTCTCAGGAATCAGCTGAGCTTAAAAAAAAGGGGGACTGCCTAAAAAAATAAGACATTCGACATCTGCTTTTAGTCCCTGAAGGGCATCCTATGATGTAATGGGGCCATGTTATTAATATGTATTGCTTCTATTATACTGTTTTTGGGAATCCCATTATCTGAAGCAGCTCAATGGGGCACATTTACTAAGGGTCCGCGGACCGCGATTCTGTCGGGTTTCCCAAATATTTCCTTTTTGCGCCTAATTGCCCCGGTTCTTTTGCGCACGCGATCAGATTGTGGCGCATCAACGCCATCTTGCATGTGACAGAAATCGGGGGTGGGGGGTCCGACTGATTTGGACAAACCGCGGAATTTAAAAAACGAAATTGTGTCGCAAGATGAAGCACTTACATGCACCAGGAAGAAGAAGGTGAACTCCGGCGGACCTCAGTCAGCGGGAAAGCGTTACATTGGACGCATGACCTTGAATCCAGACTTGAATCCTCGTCGGACAACGCACATCGGGGATCGCGACAGGACCAGGTAAGTAAATCTGCCCCAAAATGTTTGAGTCTGAAAATTAAAGGGATGTTCCACTCATTCAGCTGGAGAGGTACATTCTTATATCAAGAGCTGATGGAATTGAAGTGCCTCTGAGAGGTTAAAGGGCTATTCCCACAAAGAGAAGATTCTTAAATATACTCAGGATAACAAAATAACACATTCTCTAATTTACTGTTATTAACAAAAATACAGCATTGACACCTGGCCAATCACAGTCATACCTAGGTGCAGGGACATAAAGCTGCCTGATTGGCTACTCTGCAACCCATCAAGCAACATGTCCAGATTAGGCAGAACTGCCAAATGGACGTGCCAAACCTAAAGTTTGGGTCCACTAAATTCTAGTAAAAGTACATGAACAGCTCTCTCCTTTCATAATGTTTAGGATGTTCCCGAGACCCCTGCCTTAAAGAGTTTATAGGATCTTGTCCCTATTTAAGGCATTGTCTTGCCTAAGGTGGATACTACTTTCAGTACTTGACATCGGAGACAGATTGGCAGCAGTGGTCACCATGTTCCCCTAGGTTCCTTTGATATATAGCTCACTTCTTGCTCCCAAATTTAGTCAAAATTAATCCTAATTGTCAAGCCTCTGATACAGTGTGACATCATATGGGAGATGTCGTTGAGGAAGGATTTCCGACACCACCACAAGTCACCTTCATGTATTCTGTCTGGTAGATCTTTGAGCTATAGGGGATGGACATTTTCCATCCTGAAGGGCAGTGACAAGGCAATAAGAAAATGAAAGAGACATGGATGTACGGGACACGTTGCCTTTGGGCTCTCCAAGGAACACATGCCAACGCTCACCAGTGACTCCTGACAAAGCCTCCTCAGGGAGCTTCACCGCTGAATAAACATCTGTATCTTGGAGAGCATTTTGTGGCTGCCGTCATATGCCACAGTCAGGGTTACTGTACATGTCACGGTTGATGTGAGTTTCTCCTGACATATTGTGAAAGAGCAAGCAAACCTCACATGAGATATTTTCACTTTGCTGTGAAACCTGAGACTTCCCATGAAGGAAGACAACATGGGTGATGGTGGGAACCTTAGGCATCCTTGTATATAAGGACATCATTCCTACATGGGGTTTGCATCTAATTTGCATCCTTTTCCCCCATGAAGCTTTCGCTTTACACAAGTCAGAAAACACCACCTTGATCTTCTCAATGAGAACCAGAAATATCCTTTCTGTATGAGGTCAGAATCTTAAAGGGATCAGAAAAAACATGGCTCATACTTCCCCAATACTGTCCGTATTACATCTCATCCCTGTCCATGTCATTCGACTTGTCTTATAATTCCAGAAATAGATGATGGAAGGAAAGGCAAGTTTGAAAACATGGCTGCTTTATTCCAGTGCGACACATGTCAAGAGGATATGTCTGGTATTGTGGCTAATGGAATATTGGGACTGGGTGGCAATACCTTACACAACCTGTGGATTAGTATGGCGCTGTTTCCACAATAAAGTAGTCATGTTTTCCTGATTCTGAACAATCCCTCAAACCCCCTTCACAATTCCAGCTCACAAAAGATGGGAGAGATAATTTTTTTAATAGTTTTACATTTTTTATGTCTGTTGGCCACTTTCCCTATTTTATTTATTTGTAATGTGTGTAAGTGTGTGTGTGTGTGTGTGTGTGTGTGTGTGTGTGTGTGGGGGGGGGGGGGGGCGAATATAAGGTAATTGATCAATATACATCTATAAATCCCTTAATGACAATTGACGAATTACTATGTTGGCTGTGGGTGTTTAGAGAGGGCTTAGGGCTGAGTCCTCTCCATAGTCAGTGAGTATTTGCTCACGAGGGCACTGCCATGTTCAGTTAGATCATCGTCCCCCTCGCCCATGATGTCATCGGGGAGCGGCGATCTCTTATTATGACAGCCTTGGGTCACACAAAGACCCAAGGCTGCACATTGTAATAAATTATGTGGAAAATCGCCATTAACTACCATACTGTACTATGGCAGTACCCTAAAGTACCCTACGGCATCTGAAAAATTGTAAAAAAAATAAAATAAAATAAAAATTCAAATCCCCCCCCCCCCTTCCCTAAAACTGAGATACAGTTCACACAGTTCTCTACATGAAAAAATATAAAAGTTGATGCCTTCAGTGTGAATCTATAATTTCTATAGTCATGAGAATACAGAAAACTCTTTGAATCAGAAGGTGTGTCCAAACTTGTGATCTGTACTGTATATTAAAACACAATAAAACCTATATGAATGTGGTATCACCGTGATCCTACCAAACCAAAGAATAAAGTAGAAGTATCATTTGCAGCGCACAGTGAAAGTCTTAAAAACTAAGCCCACAAGAAAGTAATGCGAATGCGTTTTTTCGCCTATTCCACCACATTTGGAATTTTTTCCAGCTTCCTAGTACGCGGCTTGGAATAATAAATAATGTCACTGAGAAGTAAAATTTGTTACACAGGAAATAATCTCTCACACAGCTTTGTACACTGAAAAATGAAAATGTTTTTGAAGGTGGAGTGAAAAATGAGCGAAAAAACGCTGCAACACGAAGGGGTTAGTAGATGTATTTTGGTAAATTACCTAATATCCCCCCCCCACACACACACACTTACACGCATTACAAAAGCACGAGGTAAAGTGCCCAACCCCTAGAAATATCCTGGAGGTAGAGCTCCCTTTAAGCACATTTTTTTATTTTCGGCATACCTCTCTACGATCACGTCTCACTAAGTTTGTAACAACTTTGGACACTGATACTAATAAGCGTGTAGAGCGGAGCCGAGCACCGGTAATGTGAGATTCGGCACAAGCTCAGCTCTAATTGGTTTACAATCCCGGCCATGTATCTTTTTTTTTTTTCGAGGACCCAATTTGCCTGCCGGTTTTGTTTGAAGTTTTGCAGGTCTTTCACTTATTTTATTCGCGACGTCTTCTCGTAAGAAGAAACATAACTGGGATGCTATTAATTTGTTCTCTAGTGATTTTCTCAAAGAATTCTGGGATCACTGTCATCGCGCCATCCGCTCCCAATGTGTATAAACTGCTTATGCCGGAGGATTAACAGGAGGGGAAAAAAAATGTGGTATTTTTGGGTGTTTTGTTACATTTATGTCTTGTTGGCGGTGGATTTATTCAGGATTAGTACGTGGCTCTGCATAATATTTCTGTAGAACAAGTTATTATGTGAAGGGATTGGAGAGAGACAAAACATGTCTAATTTCAACGGGATGTATGGTTAGTTGGGGGGGTGTGGGGGGGCTCTCGAATATGGCTGAGGGGAGGGATGGGTCTCTTGTTACTGGTATGATACAGATATAGCGCCTCCATTGTCTAGGGCAGTGGTGGCAAACCAATGGCACGGGTGCCAGAGGTGGCACTCAGAGCCCTTTCAGTGGGCACCCAGGCCTTCACCCCAGCAACAGCTGCCAGGACTACACGAGAAGGTGTGGATAGAGATGGATTATCGTTGGAGCTTCTGCTCTGGGACCCCTGATTCTTCCTCTTCAGGGGACCCTGGAAGGAAGCTACAATCCAAATTTCTACATCATCTTTCTATTGTATTGGTGTCCTCAGGATGCCAATATGATTGAAACTTGTGAAACAGCTTGGATCACTAGGTTACTGCCGAAATTGTCATGTTGACACTTAGCGACATAAAAGTAGGCTTTGTTTGTAGGTTGGGCACTCTGTCTATAAAAGGGTCGCCATCACTCGTCTAGGGGTTGGGTCTGTTATTACAGATCAGATTCTGGCTCGTGACTACAGATGGTCCCCGGTTTATTTACAAGATGGGTTCTTTTAGTTTGTTCTCAAGTTGAATCTGTATGTAAGTCGGAACTGTATATTTTTGTCGCTGTGACAATTGGATTTTCAAAATTTTGTGCTGTCATGGGACCAAGGATGATCAATAAAGATTACAGACACCTTACAGCTGATCATTGCAGTCTTGGAGAAAAGTAAAATCCAGAGAGGTCACCAGAGATCATAGTGGGCAGAGGTGTCCGTCTGTAACTAGGGGTCATCTATAAGTCGGGGGTCCTTAAGAGCGAGACCATTTGTATTGCAAATTCCAAACACCTACATGATGAAAATGGTGCTGTTTCTGTAACCACAGTCTTTACAGTATGTTCCAGTTCTGAAATATCTCTTTTCAGCTCCTTCAAAAATCATAGATACTATTACTAATAATGTTACATACTACATTATAGGATGACAGGATGGATCAGAAGAAGACATCTGTGCTGCCTATATGACAGCCATTATCTACCGTAATTTTTCAGACTATAGGGCGCACCGGATTATAAGGCGCACCATCAATAAATGCCTGCTAAAACGTCTAGGTTCATATATAAGGAACACCGGATTATAAGGATGAATGACCAGCAGGTGGCAGACCTGTGCACAGTTCAAGGCAGCTGTTGTCTGTAAGTACGGTTCATATATAAGGCGCACTGGACTAAAAGGCGCACCTTTAATTTCTAAGAAAATCAAAGGATTTTTTGTGCGCCTTATAGTCCGAAAAATATGGTAATAATAACCCCCCTTCCACCTCAGAAGTAGGGACCACAGTGCAGTTTCTGCCTCCTGACCCCCTTTTTGTATATCATTACTAAACCCATAATTGTCACATTACCTCCAACCACATGTTATTATCTCAGAAAAACGCCTAATGCTCGGAGATAAACAAACCTACATGGGCGAAGCGTTACAAGAACGCACGTACTTCACCCATCACTGCATCTACGTGAGCGGCGGCTTCCTGATGACTCCCTCACCTTCCACTGAAAGCCATTTATATACATTAAAGAGTGTATAATATTATATTACTGCAGTGCAGGGTCAAAAGGGATCAGGCACAATACAATGTGTGGTGTTACCGTATAGAAGAGTATTATATGAGGGACAGAGAGAGATACTGTATATAGATAAATAGATACTGCAGATAGATATATGATAGATAGATAGATAGATAGATAGATAGATAGATAGATAGAGATTAGATAGATAAATATATACTGTAGATAGATAGATAAGAGATAGATGGATAGATTAATAAACAGATACTTCAGATAGATATCACCGCTCCATCCCCTCCTACCAATATTCGTATGTAAAACAGATTCTAATGATTTACTAAGAGCCTGAATACAGAGAATGTGGCTGCTGGAAGGCAATGAAGTTGTCACCTTGCCTCATAGCAATACATTGCTGATGTTCAGGTACTTACATATATGTTTACTGACAGAGGTGGGATAACCTCTTCAAAGCAAATCTCACATCAGAAACTAGCATGATAAACCAGGGTCATTATTCATAGATCCAGGCACGGGACTCTGGTATCTTCTTATATTTGTTATCCATGGCCTCCTTCCTTCTAAAATCAGCTTTTAAAATTATGCTATCTAGGTGGGTGTTTCCAGAGTCCCTGTTACACTGTGCAGAAGAACTTCCCCCCTCCCCCTGTGTGAAATTATATGAGGCCGAGGGAGGGAGTAAAGTTCTGAGGGAGCAAGGAGAGGATGAGACAGTGTAACAGCCTATAAGATTACAGCAAGGAGGGGCTCCAGTAATGCCACCAGAGCCCTTCTGGCTCATTAGCATAATTTAAAAATATGCTTTTAGAAGGAAGGAGGTCATGGATAACAAATATAAGAAGATTACCACAGTTACAGTGCCTGGATCTATGAGGAAGTGGCTCTCGTTCATCATGATGGATTTTTGATGGTAGATTTCCTTTAAGAGTGCTCACCCTTTAGCAAACATATGCAATAGAGCGAAGTAGCCTCCAAATTATGTTGTTTTCTGGGGCTTAGCATTGGGATGAAGCGGAGGTTGACGGAAAGATACTCAAGTGCTCTGACTGTACACCAATGTCCTCAGGACACTGAAATGTTTTAAAGTAATGGCGGTGCAGGGAGTTCTAGATTTCTTGCTCCACCATTCAGAGTGGAGTAATACATTATGGGGTCCCCAGGTTTGAGTTTGCCTTGAGCCCCAGAAAAATCATATCTCCTCCTACGGATAATTCATTCTAAGCAACAAGGTGGATCCCCACATAGTGGTGGGATGAAGTGGATTCTCCCAAATAGAGAAATTAGGGACCAGTGAGATTTTGATCTACATCTATCCGGCATGCCCTAAACTGTATCCGATCAACTTCTATTCAATACCAATAGTTTCAAGTTAAATGTTAGGGGCTATCACCCTACTGTTCAAGGCAGAACTTTGAAGGACCACCAGGAACCTCAGAAATTCTAACTCCGCCCCTGCTTAGTTATGCAAATCTAGTGTTGTCCATTTAACTGCATGCCCATTTCTTTGCTTGGACATCGCATGCCCATCATACAGACAACCCATTGGCATTATACGGAAGTTCATGTTTGACTGTTTTGTGCCTTTTTTTAGGTCCCTCTCTACTTGTTATCTCATCTCCATCACATTACGAGATGACACATGAAGTATAATCGTGTACGTTCCAAGTATCTCATTGAGACATCTGAAAGTGCTTGCGAGCCATTTTATTTCTTCACTTTGTAAAGCGATTTCTCCGTTTCCTATGGAGGAACGGAGATTCTGAGTTATTTCCTATTATAATTAATGCTTCTTGTGTGGAGCTGTTGTCTCTATTATACTGGCTCTATTATTATGTGAAAGAAAGAGGTTAAACAGAAGACGGGAACTTTGATCCCCGGGAAAAAGCAGCTGCGCAAAGCTCTCGAAAATCTTCATCATACCAATACATGGAAGACAAAGGCAAGGGCTGATCTCACCCGGCGTATGAGATGTTATATTATGCGATCAGTGGGTAGGGACGCACAATTTATTAGTGTCTATGAGCAGGTCAAATGGGTTCACTTATAATGGTACAATATGTCTCCGTTATATTTAACTGGATATTCTGTACGACCATAAGCGTGACTTTCAGGGAGGCAAATACAGGTCTCGGGGTCACAGGTGTCTTAGTCTTGTTGAAATAGAAGCTCCGACTGCAGAGAGCTCTGATACACTGTAACGAGACAAGCCCTGAGAGCCCAACTGGGAGGAGGGGGTACAGTTATACAGGAGAATTGGGGACCATTAGGGGTCTACTATACAGAAATCCTGGAAAACCCTGTGGGGGCCCAGACAGGGGTGGTAAAAAAAGGCATACTAAAGCTGTGTGTTTGGCCTATAATTCTGGAGGATGTCGGGACATAATTCAGCTAATAAGTGGCCTCCGTGGACCAATGGGAAATCCGAGCTGGATGCAGGGCCGTAAATCTACAGTACAAGAGTTCATGGAGCTGGAGAAGTATCTTACCCCTCCTCCCACTACCACTGGGTTTTCGAGAATTTTTGAAAACCCCCTTTAAGATATGTCACTGGTACTTGGACGTGAGAACAGTATTGGAGTATCAAATCATGGAGTATCAAACCATTTGTTTGCAGCAAGTAGAAATGTTGATAATTGTGCAGAGTGAATGCATAAAGAAATTACAAAATTGGGCAAAGTTTTCATTGTACATTTACTACTACTTTTTTTTATCTTAGGTTATTCGCCCTATTAATGCATGGGCCTAATCTTCCGTATTAAATGCACTCTACGCAAATTATCCCCACCCAGGCTCTATGAGCCCGCCCCGTTGAGGGAGAATGCTCCAGAACTGCTTTGCTCTATCATAGAGAGAGCTATGCAGCTGCACAGTTATGGCTGCATAGTTCTCTCTGTCACTGCATTTATCTACAAGACCAGTGCACAGATAATGCAGGAAGTTGACCAGTTACTAGTATAAAAGTTATCACCGTATGCTTAACAGGGATCTCATGATATAACATTTGATAGAATATTTACATTTAACCCTTTACTAGCAGAGATCGATATGGTCATACTCTAGATAATCAGGGTTTCTGACATTATCCTTGTCATTGCTCTAGGTCTACATGTATATTAAAATTGCCAATTTCACATTCCCAGATCACCAACGATATTAAAGGGAACCTACCACCCCGATTCTACCTATAAAGGTAGAAGGGGTGGTAGGTGGATGGATGGGACGTGAGGATAGCCCTTTTTTGGGCTAATCCTCACGTCCCGGTTGTCTTTTAGAAAACTTTATTGCATGTGTATGCTAATTTTTTTATGCGGCTACTGGGGTGTGGAGTAGCCGCACATGAGGCTACTAGTTGCGACTACTACACGCCCCAGTAGCCACGTTACTCCGCCTACCAGGTAATCTTCAGCGCGCAGCTCCTGGTAGCAGAACGCAGGGGGCCCGGACGAGGATTACCGGTAGGCGGAGTAACGTGGCTACTGGGGCATGGAGTAGCCGCGACTAGTAGCCTCATGTCCGGCTACTCCACGCCCCAGTAGCCGCATAAAAAAATTAGCATACACAAAAAAGGGCTATCCTCACGTCCCATCCATCCACCTACCACCCCTTCTACCTTTATAGGTAGAATCGGGGTGGTAGGTTCCCTTTAAATCTCCTTTAATGTCTTAAACCATCAGGCATGCAGTAAACATTTCTCAGTGTACTTGTACTGTAAGTTGTTAGTTTTTCTGAGGTGGTATATACTCCTGTATATTCTGGAGGTTACAAATATTGATGACCTCAACATATATCAGCTGTTCTCTGCATCTGATAAATATGGAATATGGGGGTCATGAAGTGGATAGCGCCAGTCTATAGGTAGTGGCTAAACCAAGTCACTGCAGCTAATCCAATTCAAATGAATGGTATACTGCAGTAACCTGGTCTGATCACTACACAGAGAATTGCGCTGTCTGCTTCCTGTTCCATTCTCTGTTTATCAGATCTGTGAGGGTGCTGGGTGTTAGACTTTTGCAGTTCCCATGACTTTCACCTGTCCATGGACAAGATTGGGTTTGGTAAAAAAAATATATATATTTTTTTTAATGGGTCACATTTTAAGAAAACCTTCTATTTTCTTCAAAAAGATATACAAATCAACAAAAAAATTCTAGTAATTATAATAATATTCATAAAGTTGACTTCAAAGGTGTACATAGCCTTTAAGGATGCGAAGGTTTCAATAAATCTAAACTCTGCAGGGAATGTAATGAAAAGGAACATATTATTTGACTCAAAAGAAGCCAATTATTTTCTTATTTCACAATAATAATACATTCCGCCTTATATAACCGTTACTGTATGTCTTTGCCTGCAAATGGTGTTGAATATGCAAGTGCATTGTCAGCTAAGTGCAGCGTCTATGCAGCAGAGCCATTCGTGACCGGCCAAGCGTGCCATCTATCAACCTTCACATCTTGATGGCCACCATAAAGCAATGTTAATGTTTGAATATTTTTTTCCCACTGCCCGTTACATTCCGCCATATACTATATGGTTATTGCGCTATTTACTAATACATCTGCAAATGATTCCCTATGTAGCCATCAGAAGACCTCCGCGTGCAATGAGGACACAAGCTTGAGACCTAGTAACTTTAGCCAATAGAAATGCACGCAGGCTAGTGTTATAAATATGTTATTAAGGCATAAAATTCCATATTCAAAGGGGACCCGTCATCCCTCCTGCCATGCCTGGTTAGTTATAACTTTTATTCTTCATGATGAATCTTTGCCTGGATTGTACAATTCTTCTGGTACATTTCATGACACTGGGGCTCATTTACTAAGGGTCCGAACACCGCACTTTCGTCGGGTTTCCCGAATATTTCCGCTTTGCGCCAAATTGCCCCGGGATTTTGGCGCATCGGCGACGGCTTTCACGCGACAGAAATGGGGGGGGGGGGCATGGCCGTCGGACAACCCGACGGATTCGGAAAAACTGCGGAATTTAAAAAAAGATTTGTGTCGCAAGATCAAGCGCTCACATGCACCAGGAAGAAGAAGGCGAACTCCGGCGGACCTCGGCGCAGCAGCAACACCTGCTGGATATCGGGCGAACGACCTTGGTGAATCCCGGCAGACCCGAATCCTCGTCGGACAAGGCGCCGCGGGATAGCAACTGGACCGGGTAAGTAAATGTGCCCCAATGTATGGTTAAGTTGATATCTGTGTCTTACCATATCCCTTTGTCAAAGTCTTACACTGTCCAAATAGTGCTCATTACTGACAGTGCTCATAAATCCAATGACACATGGTAAGTCCTGAGTCCTAAGTGAAAATCTCAAAATCTGCTCCATGTTCTAGGTCTAAAGTAGCATAACATTCTCCAAGACATACTCCTTGCTTTGACCTTGACTTTATATAATGTCCTTGTACAACTATCTAATATTTCTCCTTGCCCTCACAAAAAGCAACATACTTGTATGCCCAATACATGTCTTGTCCTTGACTTTGCGAAATGCAAGGTTCTTGTATATCTACCAAAGTCCATGTCCTAGTCTTGGCTTTATACAGTGTCCTTGTACATCATGTCTCGGCCTTGACAAAGCCTTCTCGAAGCACAATGTTCTTACATATTAAGTCCTTTTCGTGGTCTTAATTTAAAGCAATGTACATGTACATCTACAACTTGCCCTGGTCTTCACAAAGTCATCTTTGACATCTACATCTTGTCCTACCTTTACAAAGTCCAAGGACATCTACATTTTTCCCTGGCCTTCATGTAATGCAATTATTTTTATTGTACATCTAAGACGTGTCTCGGTCGTGACCTAACCTTCTGGAAGCTTAATTTTCTTGTATATTTAGTCCTTCTACTGGTTTAAAGCCTTGTCTTGGCCAAAGTGCAATGTCCTTTGACATCTATATCTTTTTCTGGTCTTTTTGTATCTCTACTACATATGTTGGTCTAGAGCTAGCCTTCTCAAAGTGTATGTCCTGATCTTGGTTTAAACCAATGAACGTACATCTTATGGCCTTCATAACATCAATGTTCTTTGACATCTACATCTAGCCCTGGTCTTAATTTAAACATCTACTCCTTGCCTCAACCTTGACAAATGAGACTAAAGTCAGCTGAAACCTTTAATGTGGGTATTTCCAGTTGATCAACCTACAGGTGCTTGATGTTCAGCTGATAGTTATTTAGCCTTAGTTGTGGCATCAGAAGATTGTGCATGTTGAGTTTCAATATGCCTTATTCCTTGTTCTTAAGGAATATTTGCGGTTACCAGCATTTTCTGAAGTCCAATACCTACAGAGTATACACGCAGTTAGGCTGGGCTACATGGAGACTCATGATTGAGTCAAGTACCAAATTTGGGTTCTCAAGTTCCCTTATGTTGCAACAGGTTGACCATTAGTGCCTCTCATGGACAACTTGACAATTGCCGGCTGATTGTCTTGCACAGTTCTGCCCGCATAGACATATACGTAAGAATGTTTTTGTAAATACAGCTAAAAGGAGCTGATATTATTATAGCTCCGATTCCTCCCTGAAGGGATTTCGAGCAATTATGAAACATGTTTGCATTATCCAAAATAGCACACACACATTTAGTGTATATTAATCCCGCTAATGGTCAGACTATGTATTTCTGGAATAATTGCTGAGTCAGCATTGTCTATGGTCTATTCTCCAGCTACATCAGCATTCTGTCCCTCCGCCAACTGGATTTAAGTGGCTGTTCTCTAGATTTATTGTTTAACGCTTTTCGTTCCGGCAGACTGTTGCGGGAAATGGGGACAGCCAGTCATATCCTGTAGATATGCAATATCACCGCAGAAGCTTCTTCTCTTCTGCTGCCCCGCTGAACCACGCAAAGAGATATGATTGAAGTCTCTAACAAATCTTAGCACCTTGATAAGCACGTCTACCGATTGATCCTTCTCTATGTAATCTGATCCTCCAGCAAAGAGCAGACCATCATTGTGTTTCATTTAGATCCGACATTGGATATAAGTGTGTGTAGGAGTCTGATAAAGTATTGGGGTCAGCTTTCTGTAAGGAGTTTCTACAAATACAAGGAAACTGGAAGACTCACTGCCTATAATACTTTGGAAGAATTTTTTTTTTGCTGATCTTTAGACCCTTTGTAGCTCATTAGATTGTCACACTGGTTCTCCAATCTCCAGTTGAATTACAGCTATGGTGCTATTACCTGGGAGTTTAATCCCAACTATGTAAAAATCTAGGGGTACTTGGAAATTATGGGATCCTTGTAGAAAAACTTTAAAATATAAGTCCAAAAAGTGTGGTTGACCATCTAATGTGAAGGATGGTGGCCCATTTCCCTTCTGATGTAGCAGAATGAAAGATAAGGATGATTGATGGATTTCAATATTTTCAGCCTTCACGGAGATAAGCGTGGGTGGTCCTATTCATAAGACATCAACAGTTGAGTCAAACGTGTAGGTATTCGGGCAAGGAAAAGAGACAGCTGACCCAAGGGTAAAAAAAGACTCCACATCATCAAGCCACACCATCACACTATAAAGTATTGCTAGGTCCTCATGCCCTGGGTCATCTTGAAGAACTACTAGTGAGGGCCAAATGAAGGCTTTTACCATGTAATTAATGTCCATGACAAATTCATCGGAAAAGGTACTTGACTTGAAGTTCAATCGAGGCAACATCCATCAGTTTAATGATGCTCCGTCTCCCAGGTATTACCAGTGGTGGTCCATTAAATCACAACTCTATAGGTCCAAGTAGACAATAGATGAATGAGGAAGTGGAAGGACTGGAGGACCAACTCTCTGGTGGGCACGTTGGCTTTGTTCTCAGGATTGAGAAGCTAAAGTGTTTAGTGGAGGCTTTTTTTTGTCCTACGTAAGAACCAATGGATACTTGGTCAAGACTTGAGTCTGATCTTAGAATTAAAGGATAGGAATGATGTGTGTGTGCACCTTATAGTTTAAGTGGATTGAGTTGGTCCAGTTTTTAGGTCTTGACTCCTCAAGAAACAAAGGAAGGAAAAAACCCTATTCTTATTTCCCATTAACATCAACAAATCATAAAAGTCTCTCATAAATATTAGATGCTAAGCCTTCAAAATCAGAGGGGTTCACACAATACACATGTAATGCTTGTGACCAGTTGTTACACCTCATACACTATATCACGTCCATCATCTTCTCACCCACCATTGTATAAAATTCCATCAAATATAGCAAACTCATGTTTGCTTGCAAGTAACCCCGGGGCTTATCCATCTAAGTGTCCCTTATTTCATGCATAAACATATATAGTCAATTACTGTAGCGGCCGGATCTCTCATTTACATTACAAATCTCGAGACGCTGACGTTGGTATAAAATGTACAAGCCGCAGCATGTTGCCGTTAAGACATGTAAATTGTCTCTGCCGTGGAATTAGCTTCACAACAGAATTCATTAGAGCAAGGTGAACAATATGTACATATGCATATCCCTTTATACATAGCGGTAATATTAGCATAGCGCTGCTGTATTTAAAGGGAATTTCCTCTGGCATTGACTAATACTATGTTAAAGTGGGCTCCAATCAAACATGATTTCCTATACTGGGCCATCATCTTTGGACAATCCTTTGGAGAGTCTCCAGGCCATAAATTGGTTATAAGGTCAACTATTTCTAGGTTCCCCAGTGATTAGATGAACATTAACTTGTACTCAACTTTCCTACAGCACCTCCGCAGGTAATATAAAGCATTACACAGTGATCATGTCAATCAATGACTTGTGCATGACATACATTGTCTTCCTTGGTCCTCCAACATTGGAGATGCTCTTTGTAATGCCTTTAGGCTGGGACAACCCCCTATTTAATATAAACGGTTTCCTGCTTTCACATAATTTAGTCGGAAGCCAATGTAATTCACGCTACTTCTTTACTGCATATCTTGATACATGTTACAAGTGGATTGGACACTGCTTAACATTTTTAGGGCTCCAGTGTCTATGGTCACCTGAAGACAGTTATGGAGCTAATAGACATAAGACTTATAAAGTAAAAGGTGATGATGAGAGGCTTTACAAAGCAGGAAAATAAACATGAAGGGCAGTGGCGTAACTAGGGTCCTCTGGGCCCCAGGGCAAAATTCCCAACAGGGCCCCCCCCCCCCCCCAGTATGCATAAAAACATTGAACACCATCCACCAGTAGCCGTAATTAATGTTTCCCCCCCCACCAGTAGCCATAATTAATGTCCTGCCCCCCCCCCAGTAGCCATAATTAATGTCCTGCCCCCCCCCCCAGTAGCCATAATTAACGTCCTCCCCCCCAGTAGCCATAATTAATGTCCTGACCCCCTCCCCGGTAGCTATAATTAATGTCCTGCCCCCCCCCCCAGTAGCCATAATTAATGTTCCCCCCCCAGTAGCCATAATTAACGTCCTCCCCCCAGTAGCCATAATTAATGTCCTGCCCCCCCCCAGTAGCCATAATTAATGTCCTGCCCCCCCCCCCCCAGTAGTCATAAATAATGTCCCCCACCACCACACAGGGCACCATATATTTAAGCAAAATAAAAAAACATAATTATTACCTTATCCCGCTCCTCTTCGTGCTCCCTCTCATCATGGGGATCCGGTGCAGGCGACGGCTGATGACGCGTCTGCCAGGTCAGGTGCCGGTCATAGACCTCAGCAGACCCGGCGCAGGCAGACGCGTCACTAAGCCTGCGTCAAAAGTGATGGATGGGGACGGGGGGTGTAAGTAGTGTGAGGTGGGCAGGACGTGGGGGGCGGAACGGGGGCCCGTTCTTATTTTGAATTGTGACAGCTCCGGGCCCCCCTGATCCTGCGCACGGACCAGATGCAGAACAGTCCGTGCGCTGTAACAGGCAGGCCCGCGGCTGTCACAATTTAAAACATCTGCCCGCTGTGCTGCGCCGAGTTATCAGCGCAGCGCAGGGGTCAGGTGCGGGCCTCTGACTGACCATGGGCCCGGTCTCAGTCGCGACCCCTGCGACCGCGATTGTTACGCCACTGATGAAGGGCAAAGCAGAAGTGGGTCCAATGGACTCCGTCAAGGTAAATATAGGAGACACTTACATTTCTGGTGACTTAGTTAGGTCCGGAACTTACAGCAGTAGTTTTTTACTTCAGCTTCTTAAATTATTCCATGTATCACATCATTGAATAGAGTTGAGGAACACAGAATACCAGATTGTCTAGAGGGGGTGTAGGAGCGTCAGAGTAAGTCCAGAGAGCCATCTTCTTTAAAAGCTGCTATATGGCAGTACGAGACCCAAAAATTCTAATTATGGTTTGAGGAAGTTATGTACTTTGACGAGTGGAAGGTTGGAGAATGGAGATGCCATTTTGCAAATACTTGTATTGTGGATAGGAGCAAGGGCGTAACTTGAGGGGGTGAAGAGGGTGCGGTTGCACCCAGGCCCAAGAGGCTAGGGGGCCCATATGGTCTCACTTTCCCATATGAGAAGACTAGTACTATTAAACATACATTATAGTCGGGGGCCTGGCACGGACTTTGCACTGGGGCCCATCAGCTTCAAGTTACGCCACTGGATAGGAGTGGTATACCATACAGGAAGTTAAGGAGGGTTGTTGTCAGGGAGGGGGATGGTCCAGCACCAATTCTGAGACACCTGTGACAGCTATCAGACAAATGTGCGCTCAATGGAGAAAACCCTGTAGGCACACCTCTGACACCAGCCTATCTCCACAGAACAAGAATTGATTCCAACTTGCCCGATCCTTGTCTACCCGACATTGTCTTTTGGTGGAGTCAAAAGGCCCCATACTCATTGAGAGACATGTTATATGCCCGCCGCTCCTGCACCACTGAATACATCAAGTGGCTCCGGTCTCCTGATGTATTCAGCGTCCAGCTGTGCTGGGGCACAATTTTCTACGCCAGGCGCTGCCTAAAGTATACTTGCGCTATTACATCCACTACAGTGAGTGCCCAGGTTTGGGGCAAGAACGCCCTGAACTTGCCCACCTTCCCTCCCCTTCACACTTACTAGATATGGAGGTGGCATACAGGCAAAAATAATAACAAAGCCTTGCAGTTTTCTAAGCTTATTTCAAGCCTTGTTTGCCAGAAAACTGAAGATCAAGCCCTGATGAATGTCCTCCATTAGCTAGTAGGCTGAATGCACAGATTTTCATCTTATGTTTATGGCAGCTTTAAGGAGATAATATTCAATACTATGAGAAGTTGTTTATCACCATAACGTTAACTAAATTGGAAAATATCCAAAGAATGATCCCCTTTTATGTGATATCTACAATAAATAGATGTCTCCCGAAGATTCTTAGCTGTTCACGTCTCCGCTAATCACAACCTGTCAAATCGTAGGAGGAGAACGGCATCGCATCCATAAGTGATCTCCTCTCAGTCATATACGTCACCCGCCATTGTGTACACAGCCTCCTCGTACAGTGCCGCCACTTTCTCCCACTCTTTTCCAACGTTATACAGCAAATCTCTCCAAACAAGCAATTGCTTGTATCATTTTCATTAACTATAGTGTCGGAAATCATAAGAGTACGAAGGGAAAAAAAAAAGGCACTTATGGTAATAATGGCGTTATTAAAACATTTCCCACTGTTAAAAAATCAAAAAGAAGAGAAAGCCTCCTCCGGTATTTTATGGTAATATAAAACCCTATTAGAAGCTGTTAATACGTAATTGTTTTCGATGGAGAACGGGAGAAAAAAAAATAGTGTTCACGAAATGAAGTCATTATCATTAAAATCCCAAGCAGGGGTATTTTTATATTTGTATAGATTTCCTTTAGGAGATAGGAAGATCCACTTGAGCTGCGTAACTTTTCTCGATTGACCTGTGCCGGTTTTATTGTGGATAGTTAGTCCTTTGAAGCAATGAATATTTTCCTATTCATCGTATGAAATATTTATTCATAGCCGAGTGCAGGGATGTGTCGAGCTCAACGCAGACCATTATTCTCCGTTAATGAAATGATGTCAGAGCGCACCAATGGTCCCACTCTTCTAACACCCGACCAGGTGCACACAATTAGCCAAACAATACCCGACACGTTCCGACAGGCGGACGGCATAAAAAGGCTATTACTATGTGGTGAATGCTAGTACAATCAGCAAATAAATTCCTATCAGACGCGGTGTAAAACGTTTGTTCGGATGCTGAAAAGAGGGATAACTAGAGAAGATTTCGGGCCAGGGTCAACAGTATATATTTTTCTATCGGGATTCATAGAAACTGTCAAAGACAAGGGTTAAACATAGCAAGGAAGGAACAATCCTCTTTTGCCAACCTTACGAGAGGCTGGGAAGCTGACGTTGGGGGTGCTTATCTGTGTGCCCACATTACAGTACAGGGATGGAGTTTATTTCTCCTAAAAAAACATCTGGTTCTGGGAACCATTAAAAATTTGAATTCTTACTTGCACCTTCCCCAAAATGCTTTATGTTATATTAGCGACCTGAGGCGATAAATACACTTATGATTTTTGACAAATCAGGGCATCTACCGCTTCCTGCTCCATTTCATAATTTTTAACTGTATTCAGGTCGGCGATATAAATGAAAGCTTTTGGGGAGGCTGCGATAAGCATCCTGATTTTCAATGGTTTCCTGAACTTGTTGGAATTACTCCATCGCTGGACTGTGATGAGCGTACACATATAAGCACCCCCAATATCATCAGAGTGGAGCAGAGCAAAAGGGGCTCTTCTCATATGACTTTACTTGGGGCCACATAAATCCTAAATCTGCCCCTTCATGCATGAGAGACAGAGTTGGCAAAGCACTTTCCATATCTGTTTGTTGAAAAGTGGAAGGTGGAGTAAGTATCTGTTTGATACCTCTGGACACGGGGGAAATTTAACATGCCTTGACCAGCAGTTTTCTAGCGGATAAGGCATGTATGAAGACCCCACTTCCGACATTTTTGTTGGTCTTCTGCCCTGGATGTGATGGAAAGCAGAGCGGGCAGAGCGTGAGCACCCTGACCTACCATATTTACTATAGTCTCCATTGGAAAACCATTGGAGACAATTTCTGAAATCTCCACCACGTCTTACTGAGATTTCATTCTGGTGGTGGAGCTAGCCCCCGGATATACTAAGAGGCCGGTACCTCATAGTATATCCGGCGCCGGTAGTGGGAAAATTAAGAATGGTACTCAATACACCAGTCTGAATAAATTACTTGCAGTATATCTTAGGTGGCTTTCCAATCTTGCCAGGATCAGTAGGTCTGACGTGACCTTACAATCTGAGGATGGGTGTTTGTTTTACTACAACATTCTAAGTAATTCACTAAAACTTATAAATCATAGTAGTAGTATTTTTATATTGGATTTTCCGGCTAACAATTGTTGATCGGGGAGGGCAGAACATCAGGCGACCCCCCCACTCATCCACTTCAGTTCTAACCATAGTATAGCGCCACCACTGGACTAGGTCCTAAGTGTCTCACACCCATTGATCGACTATGAATGATCAATTCTGTGGATAGGTCATTTATTACATAGCACTGGAAACCAGTTTCGACCATTAAAAAAAAAAAAAATGAACCCTTTATTATCTGACTCTACCTCACTTCTAATATAGTAAAGATTATACCAGGTAGTGTAGTAAAATACAATCAATGCTATCATCCGCAGGCGTTTCTGAAACCAATAAGATCTATGGTAGAAAGGCAAAAAAACCCCCATGAATTATTGATTGGCTAATGGGAGATTTATTAAAATTCTGCTTCCTTTAGTTAAAAATTAGAGTATGATTATCGATACACACACTGAGCGCTAAACTCGCTGCCTAAAAGACTGTGAAGCGCACTTACAAATATCCAATAAATCCATAAAGCAGTTGTTGATCCTCATAACTGAGCAGAAAGGCGGAAGTCATTTTTTAAGTCTTTTACTACAATATCAACCTGTAGATTTTCAGATTTTTTTAATTAGGGACAGAGCAATAAAAATCCTACAAAATTACCGTAGTAGAAATCAAGTAAATAATTGACACTTAAGGCTCCGAGATCACCTCACAAGTAACAACATCTGTGTATATACTGTGTATACTCCAATGTTCCTCTATACTCTATAGTTTTCCTCTTTCCCAGAAATTGGTTGTTAAAGAGAAGATTTATTTTTTATATTCAGGTACATGACCTTCTTGGAGCATTGGTGGAGGGGGTTGTGCCTGGAACTGCACTCATTTCTACACTAATATTTCCATGGGGGTCAAAGTGTTAAAAATGATGGTGCTGTGTAGCAAAGAGCAGCCTAGAACAAATAAAATGGCTGCACCAACCAGCCAAACCCCGCCCCCAGCCCACAAGAAACTCATTTGCATAAATATTTTAAAATTTAAACTTTTTTATAATGAAAAATGACTGGAAAATAAGAACGATATGTCTGGAAAGCTTTTAGAGAAGACTTGTCACCAGAATTTTACCCCTTACACCAGCAAAACTTGCTGGTAAAGGGTTAAAAGTGCCACCCATGTCACCTAGAATTATCTGCCAATGAAGTACTTTACTGTAACAATTTTATTTGTTTTTCTGATATGCAAATGAGTATAGATGAGTCAATTTCTGAATAGAAGAGTCAAGTTTCTATTTTAGAATTTTACCCCTTACACCAGCAAAACTTGCTGGTAAAGGGTTAAAAGTGCCACCCATGTCACCTAGAATTATCTGCCAATAAAGTACTGATTTAAGCTGGGATTCCTGCACTGCACTTTTCAACAAAGTCACAGTGAGGGTTGAGTAAGGTTTATTCTGCCTGTTCTTGATGACAGGTTCCCTTTAAAGTATTTTGCACTGTGCTTTTTTGATAAATGAGGCGAGACATGGGAAATTGTAGATTATCTATATCCTGTTGAATATTACAATATAATTTTCTCTTACCTTACAAAGGAAATGGAAATTGTCTTGAAGTCTTTTCAATTTGTAGCCAACAGGAGATGCTCCATGGATAAAATACCGTGCCACCTGGTAAGGAAAAACAGGAAGTTAGACCACACCCATTTATGACATCACTTCCCTTTCCATAATAAGCAATCGGAAACCAAAGATGATTGGCTGATGGCGTTATTCCTAAATAGTCATCTTCTATCTTACTATAGACTTCTCCCACAAGGGTGTATAGTGGGGGCTGATACAACATGTGCTGGTCTATGATTCCAATCCCAAAATAGAAGAAAAAAACACACTATTTATTTGAAATAAAAAATGATATTTCAGTCATTTGTTAGGAATGTAGAAATAATAGAAAATGTAATTTCAAATAAACTCCAAAAGCCAAAAATATCCAGAAAAATACATTTGTTCCATCAATTTTTGTATCACCACTAAGGTACAGATTATATTCAGATATTCAGTTCCTGTCTGAATCTCCTCCTGTTGCCTGCCGCTCCTTACCTAGGGCAAAAATGTAATGCACTTTAATGTCTCTTTATCTCAAGACTTCTAGAAATACAACATAGATAAGGAGCTCCCAAATCCCTGCAAAATCATCACCATCATCATCATAGGGCATTTTATGAGCTTCCCAGGAAAGTCGTTCCTGTTCTCATTTGTCAGTAAATTCCATTGTCATATTTATGTAAATTAGCTGATGCCCCCTTTTATTTTTTTTATACAGCGTCCAGAAGGGAGGTACAGTCACAGTTCATATTAGGACAGTGACATCACTGGGGGAACACCCCGTTAATAGCCGGCTGCTGTCGATGTCCACTCGTCGCCCCGCATTTGGGGGGAAGATGGGTCACTGGGTGATGTATGCAGTGGAATACGTCTGTGCCATATGTTGTGAGGACACGTCGAAATCCTCCTGATGTGTTCTTACAACATATGGCTATTAACGTAGCGTGAACGGGGACGGTGAAGATTCTTTTAGTGGAAACATACATACACATGCAGAAAGAACCCTATTCAGGGAAGAATGACCCCTTTCTCAGTTACATATGTGCTCTACACAATTGTATAGGGTACTTTATAGGCTATTAATTGTGGCTGATTTGGGGGCTGATAGATCCCAGATTATTTTGGTGCAGCCCAAATAATTGTGCATGTGGGTGTTCAGATGAAGTGGCGGGGGATAAGTATCAGACATGTTGAATTTTCTATGCCCAATCCTTTTGTCCACCGCCAGGGGTGCCGATGGAGCTACTAAAGGTGCAGTGCCACCCAAAAACGGATCCCTTTACCGCCCCCCAGTCACATGCTAACAATAACTCCTCCTGGATACATGCTTGTCCAGCGCAGAGAGAGAAATAGCCTCATTTTCCTAACTCTCCCCAAACCCTCCCAACCACAACCCTCATTCACCATCATGTGATTTTGCTCTCATATTATTTCTTCCGACAAAAATAAAATCACAAGAATGAATTTCGTCGAAGCCCGAATCCATCTACTTTAATTTGAGTTATTATTTCCTTCTCTTTTCCTGGGTAGTAGACTCCACCGCCCCAGGTGCTCAAAGTTATTGCCCAAAATATGTCAGGACTTGGCTGAACTTTATCCGAAAAAACTGTTGAGTGGACCAGCGGGATAGAAGTATATTACTGCAGCAGGTGAGGAGATCACACCTGATGTTACCGCGAGTGAGAAAATATCATTTCATTCAGGTCCCAAAGCTTTCGGTGTACAGCGGGAATGTGAATTATTTTCTAGAACGGACTTTTGGAAGGAGCCTATTGCTCTGTAGCGTCTCCCCACATTATCTGCTGAGAGGTGCAGGACAGCCCGGTATCTAACCTGGTACACTATCCAAGATCAACTGTCTGGTTTCCAAGGAATAACTGGGAAATTATCTTCACATTATCTTATTTTATCATATATGTAATTCGAAGAAAATAATCCTTAAAGAATAAAAATTAATCCTTAAAGAATAAAGGAAATTCAACATGTCCAATCTTTTTTTCATGGTATTATTATACACATCACATTAGCAATAAGATTTTAATCCAATAACCACTCTTTTACATAGGTGCCCTTGTGCTTTTACTACCTAAAAGGACATCTTTCACCGGATCAAGGATTGTAAACCAAGTACACTGACATACTGGTGTGGGCCCCCTCTGGCAGGATCAGATCTTCTTTTAGATGCTTATGCCCTAGTTTCTAAGAAAAAAAAGGCTTTAAAAAATTATGCAAATGACCCTGAGAGGCTCCAGACTCCATAGGAATTAATGGAGCCTGGAGTCCCTAAGGCTCATTTGAATAATTTTTCAAGCCCCTTTTTCTTAAAAACAATGGCATAAGAGGGCTAAAAGAAAAGCCGATCCTGCCAGAGGGGGCACACACCAGTATGTCAGTGTGCTTGGTTTACAATCCTTGATCTGGTGATAGATGTCCTTTAATAATAATCCCTGAATCTTAATCAAGTGATCCAGCATTGGTGACATCAGTGCTGTGCACAGACATTCCATGATTCTTTGTTTACTATGTGTGAGTTCTGCTGAATAGGAGGAGCTGCACCAGGCGATTATGACTCATCCTGCTCCCTCCCCTCGCCCTGTGTCTGGCAGTGAGACGGACTGTCAGAAAAAGAGGCCCAGTGGGTGAAGCCATTAAGAAGGACTGGAGGAGTGAGAAGCTATCAGGAGGAAAAGACACAGGTACATACTGTATACATGATTCAGCTACATGTCTAATGGAACATATTTATTAAAAAGTGGCCAACCCCTTTAAATTAATGGAGGATACATGGGGTTGATATGTTTTAGGGTATGACAAGATACCCAAATTCAGTATTTGGGCATAAGTGCAATGCTGGCCAATGGGGACTCAAAGCTTTTTATTTTATTTTGCAATTCATTTGTATCTTTCAAGGAGGAATGGTAGAGAAAAGGTACAACCTACAGTCATAAGTAAAAAAATGAAAAATGTATAAACTAAAACCAACACGTCAGGAGGGCGGACATGTCATGTTGCAGGATTGTTCAACTAGTTAATCTGATACTTTGTCTGGATACAATTTTGTTGTTGCTGATATTTTTGGATTGTTAGACAATTTTGTTGCTTATGTGATGATACAGACACGTATATCTTCTGTTTGGGCTATGGGCTTAGCAAGTGTTAAGACGCGTGGAGCAATGTTGGAGGTAGACATCTGGAACGACGATGGATGCCGCTGCGAGATTCCCACTCGCCAAGCAGAAGGGGCACCACTGCACGGATTCTTACTTTATTGGAAAATTACCTGGGGCCGTCCCCATATTGTGCCGCTGCGAAGCTGTTCTCACTTCTCCTTAGCAGCAATTGATGGCATCCGAAAACTGGAAGGGTGAAGAGCTGAATTATAAACTGGCATCGACTCGAAGCAGCTGAGGGGAAGCTACCACGGCGGAAATTTCACAAAGCACCAACTGTGCCCTGTGGTGGGAAAGCTGCAGCTCCTGGCGCCTTTCAATCATATTGATACAACCCATAAAAGTAGATTATTTACCAGTGCAAGGCAGCGTACCAAGCGTAAACTGGCGTTACCGGGGCCTCAGCTGAAAGCTGGCACCAAGAGCACCAACCGAGGGTGTGACGAGCCAGATCTCAGAACGAAGGAGAATCCCACGTAATACATTCCCCATTTATATATTAAACCCGGTGTTATAGAAGCCGCTTATCATCTAGTGCAGGGGTGGGCATACTGTGCTAACAACACTGATACTGTCAAAAAAATTAAGATTTTCTTCAAAAAATTTAAAAAGAACAGACGTATTTTAATGCCAGTGCTGTAACAGTGCCGCGAAGATGAGTGAAACAATGTATCTTCTCGTATACCTGAACCCATGAATGTTCCGAAACGTCAAAATATGGATCTGCATCATTGTATATAGACAAAATTATTCTATTTAAACCTGAAACACCTGTAAAATGTTCCTTGTACTATGATTATTTCTAGATTATTGTCGCAAAAATTGACTCTCCAGCTGATGCCGGTCCTGAGCTAAACCCATAATGAATTTTGAACAAAAGGAAATATGTAATTTTGTACAGCTCCAATGAATGCAATTATGTGTATAAAGCTCCTATGCAAACCTAAGTGTTTCCATGGTTACAGACTACAAGCAAACCCTATGTGTAGTCAAATCTCCAGTCATGTGTTGCTGTGATTTTGGAATCCTTCCACCAAAGTATCATCACCCTGTCCAGACATGAACTCTGTAAAACCTCTGCTTCTACTTACTTTTTCAGAAATCTGTGTTATTGTAGCGGTTTGAGGGATCACATCTGATTGATAGCCTTCAATTTCTGTTAAAGCAAATCATTAGAAATGTAATTTGTAGCTGGTGACAGGTTCCAATAGTCTATGCTGTGAGGATTTTAAATATGCCTTTGTTAGCATTCTGAATCATTTCAGTAGTTGATATAAGTTTATTTCACATGACCTGGCTCTCAGCCAGCAGTGTGTGGTGAGTCCTGGGGAAGGGGTAGCTGCAGCAGCATGGGTGCCCATATATCAGTCTTCTACTTACTCATCCAGCTCCCTCACTCCTTCCCTCCTTCTGTCATGTACAATAAGCAGGCAGACGTAGGAGGAGGCTGGTGTGGAAGAGAGGAGGACTGCATAAGGAGAATGACAAAGGGATACACAGGCTGCAGCTGCTCCACCCCCAGGACTCACCACACACGGCTGGCAGGGAGCCAGGTAATGTGAAATGAAGTTGTATAAAGTAGCGGCATTATTCACAATGCTGACAAAAGCATTTTTTAAATCAGCATAACAGATGCCATTGGAACCTGTCACCAGCTAAAATGATATTGCTGGTGACAGGTTCGCTTTAAGAAGAGTCTACCAGCATTAAAAAGAGTCTTCCAGCTTCCAGAATGGTTGTATGGGACACTGTATTCTCTTTCCAGACATACGGTTCCTGTTTTTATTATTGTAGAGAAAATGAAATTGAAATTTTTAGGCAAATTAACATTTTCAGAGCAAATTCTGGGGGATATCTGTTGGTGCACCTACTTTCTTCTTTCTATGGTACCTAATGTCAGGCAGTGGCCTCCCATTACACATCGAGTGACATCACCCTTAAGAAGAACGCAGAGAAAGAAGAAAACAGGTGCACCAGCAAGTAAAACCCCGCCCCTAGTGCACCTATACGACATGGCATATGATACATCACTATGAAATAGCACAATGAGTCTGGAAAGGTTATAAAGTGTCCTCACTTGTGGGTGGTTGGGAGCTTGTAGACTCCCCTCAATGTACCCAGAGACCCCATAACCCTGTTCTTGGTTCATCAGTTGCCACCTTGGATCCTCATTTAGTAAATTGTAACACTGCAAACTGGACAACCCCATATAGAAGTACCAGGGGATCCTCTGGTAGGACCAATCCCCAACCTAATAATGGATTGTGAAGGACCAGCCAAAACCCAAAATGGAGACTAGTAGGGTCTGTGTCCTAGTCCTTGGATGTGGTTGGCCCATGGATCATCCAGGACTACGACTCTTGCCAATATTACTCCGATAATAGCTTTTTCCGATTATTTCTTCCAAACCATTAATCTAAAAGCTAAAAACCTTAAAATAGTTTCTTCTCTTTCCTGTTTCTTTGTGCAAAGTAAAGTCATTTTCCGTAGTATAAAAAATAAGATTTTAGCAGAACGACTGTAATGTAAAGTAATAGCCCCATCGGAAGTTATGTTTTATGTCTGCTCTAGGGAGGCAGATTTATTTCTTTTAATGGAAGCTTCACATTCTTATAAATATGTTTTTACATAGATTTGATATTTGCTTTGATGTATTTTCTTAGATGAGGAGGAGAGAGGAGAAAACAAAATCAGCGAGGCACCGTCTCATGGTTCTATGAGAGGGAAAAATTGTCAATATTCTTGCACAAAAGAACGGCAAAAAAAAACTTTTTATGGCTCAGTATTTTATTATTATCTATGGACGGGGGTAAGTTTTTGGAGCTTGCCATGATAGCAGTGTATGGGGCCCGTATTTAAGGCAAAATTTGCTAAAAAATTATATTGCATAGCTGCTACCAGTCAAACCAGACACAGCGAGCTGCAGACAGCTGTTCCAGGGTTTTTGGACCTCATCAGTGCAGAGTTACTGGATGGCTATATTATATACCATAGATACAGCTCAGGGAGAGGAGTACTGTTTCTTACTAGCAAAATATAAGAAGAAAAATGTATCCTTCTGCCAGACAAACCAGTGTTAAAGAGCTGTTTCGGGTTGTTTGGCCCTCATCAGTGCAAAGCAACGTGCCTGGATGGTTAGATATATCACCATATATAACCATGGTTATATATATATAACATGCAGCTCATTTAAATAGCAATCTATAGAGCCATTATATTCAGGCTATGCTTCAGGTGAAAAGGTTTCTTGACTCTGATCTCTCCTTAAAGGAAATCTACCATCAAAATCCATCATGATAAACCAGGGACATTACTCATAGATCCAGGCACCGTGACTGTGATCTTCTTATATTTGTTATCCATGGCCTCCTTCCTTCTAAAATCAACTTATAACAGTACGCTAATGAGCCAGGGTAGATCTGGGGTGTGTACCAGCGCTCCTCCATGTTGCAAAGATTCTGGCAATATGAAAGAGCACAGGGGAGTATGAGTGACATAACATGTGTAGCTACAGCACGGAGGGTTTCTGGTAACCCCTGTCTCATTAGCATAATGTTAAAAGTTGATTTTAGAAGGGAGGAGGCCATGGATAACAAATATAAGGAGATTACCACAGTCACTGTGCCTGGATCTATGAGTAATGACCCTGGTTTATGGTAGATCGCCTTTAGAGAAAATCTACCATCAAAATCCATCATGATAAACCAGAGACACTTACTCATAGATCCAAGAACCTTGACTGTGGTAATCTTCTTATAGCTTCCATGGCTTCCTTCCTTCTAAAATCAACTTTTAAAATTATGGAAATAAGCCAGAAGGGCTCTGGGGGAGTTACCAGAGCTCCTCAGTGCTGTAGCTTCAAAGGCTATTAGAATGAGCATAACATGTCCCCAGCTCTATCCCTTTTCCATCTATGTAATTTAGCAGCAGAAAGAGCAGGGGTGGAAACCTGTGAAGTTACACTGAGGACATCTGGAAACAGAGCCCTTCTGACTCATCTGCATAATTTTAAAAGTTGATTTTAGAAGGAAGGAAGCCATGGATAACAACTATATGAAGATTTCCACAGCCACGGAGCCTGGATCTATGAGTAAGTGCCCCTGGTTTATGGTAGATTTCCTTTAAGGCACTGGAGCAGCAAATCAATAGCTATCATAGTATCTTACATTCCCCTTTATGTTACCTTAAAAATCAACACAATAATATCCAAAATTGTTGTCGCCTGCAATAAAAACAATAAAGCACAAATAAGAACAAATAAAGTTGGTTGTCTATATATGACATTGCAGAAGCCCATGTCGGACATCATCCATCAGATAGCTGAGGCATTTGGGCAGCGCTTTGTACATCATCAGCACAGGGCAGGTTATTCCCAATGATTCCCACAGCTATAAGAAGAAGAAGAGAGGAATGCAATGTAACAATGAATATATTTGGCAGTCCCTCGCCTCCTGGCCTGGATCCACAGCCATACATCAAAAAGCAATGAAAAGTTTGACTCTGGCAGATGACGGCTGAACCTGAAGAAACCGTCGAGGGGTCAGTAATGGGCACGGAGACATCTGGGATCTGCTCCAGGTGCAGTGATTGTCAATGGAGTCTGCGTCTGGCCGTACGGAAAGGGATTGTGGAGCCGTGTGCGACGGACAATGCTCCCACATTGAGAATTATTATAGAAAAAAAACATGGGGTCTGGGATCCCTGGGCTCATCTATCAAAATTTCACATTCTGCCATTAGGGAAAGAATACAGCGCGCTCCTTGATGTGATGAAGCTTACGTAAGTCTCCTAGAAATAAATAGCGCGGCGTCTTATTACCGTCACGTGACACATGAGAGAGGCTTTGTGAGACGGACCCCTAGGAGTTTTTCAATCATGGGCTCAGTGGATTGCAGCAAGACAGACCGAGCGGCTTTAAGAGAACGATCCACAGCAAAAATATCCCAGACTTATGTGGATGTAACACAGACAGCCGTCTGCTGGTGCCCGCTGCACCCTCTATATACCAGCTGTGCCACCCACCCAGGGATCAATGTATCCGCTGTCAGGGATTGTTCTCTGGAACATATCTATGTGGGATGTCATTCAGGCGTTTACAGCAACTTGTCACATCAGCGTTTTATCAGATCTTTTTAACTATGTTACTATGTAAATCTAGAGATCAGCGCAAGCCTTAAAGGGGTGTCCCATGTCAGCCAATAAATACTATTGCACCACATGTATCACTGTTCTGAGCTCAAGTCTCGTTGCTGCACCTTATATCTGGCGCACGGGCCTCACTTACCTCTCCACGCTCCTGCTCCCTAGGGCGCGCGTGTCGGCACTCAAAGATTTAAAGGGCCAGCGCACCCCTGATTGGCGCTGGCACCTCCGGGTTTTTCCATAAAGACCGGCGGCCCCCATCACTCCCCGCCGGATCTTTGCGCTCATTAGCCTCAGAGAAAGCTTCCCAGTGTTGTTCCTGTGACCTTCCTTGTTCCCGTTCCCTGCCTTGCCTGAACTTCTGTTGCTTGACCTCGGACCTGACCTGTGACCTTGTATCTCTGCCGCCAGCCCTGACTACGTGCCTGTACCTGACCTCGCGCCTGAACGCTGATTCTGTACTTCGACATTAGCTGCCACCGCGGGCTAGTCGGACCTGACCTGTGACCTTGTATCTCCAGCCGGGCTAGTCGGACCTCTGGAACGACCTGGTGGCACCCCACCGCAGCAAGACCATCCCGCTTTGCAGGGGGCTCTGGTGACAACCAGGTGCCACTTATACTCCGGTCCCAGGTGTCGGCTAGTAGCATCTCCCCGGGTGGTCCAGGGGGTTCACTGACCCCGAACCCTGACAATAGGTAGATAAATAAAAGGTAGCTAGATAGATATGATATAGATATGAGTAGATAAATAGAGAGAAATTAGATGGATTTGAGATAGAGATAGATATGAAAAAGATAGAAAAATCAATAGATAAATATGAGAAAGATATGAAACAGATCAATAGAAGAAATAGAGATGGATGATAGATAGATAAATAGATGATAGAGAGTCCCTAAAGAAACCACCAAAAGCTGGATGTATGTAATTAATCCATTTGTTTTGGATTGATGTAGTTTTGGGATGGAAAAGAAAGATAGAGACAGAGAGAGATAGGTAGATGATGAACATATAAGATAGATATGAGTTTAACCACTGTTGTAAGAGATGGTCGCTCCTGATACAAGGGTATCTCTCCTGCACCATTTATAGTTCTGGTCTCCTCCTGTAGAGCACTGGGATCTTTTGGGGCCCTCAGGGTCCATGTGATCCTACAACCTGGGCACCACCTATAACTTCTGTGCCCTTCTCTCCTTCTCTAAACCCCATAAACAGACATCCTACAAAGTGATGTGCTGTAAATCGGAATATCCACAATACAGAACGTCCTGCCGAGTGTTTTATTGGCTTTCCACAGAAACTGGGTCATGATTTAAAGGAAGGCTTTGGATAGCCGGCTAAAGGAACGCGGCTTATATAATCCAACATGTATTAGTTCAGCGCAGATAAAGTGGTATGGACAGATCTAATTTGTGGCTCAGGAATGATGAACGCTAGTTACGGCTAAGCCTGTTCGTCATGTGACGCGGCTCGAGACAAAACAGTCACGATTATTTGCTTTCCCTCTCTTGTCCGCGTCTATCCTCTTTAATGTTAACGTTTAATGCTTTAAGGTTACGCTCTCGCATCTGACATAAATTGTAATTAAATTAAAAGGCAAATGAGAAGCCACAGACAGATTAAGATGATGGGCCTCTGGCATGAGGGAACTGAGGTGAAATCGACCAGAGGAAGTCAGGAGGAGAAAATTGGAGACAATGGCCAAGTATTGAGACGTATGAGGTATGGTGGCCCTGGACGGCTCGGTAATAACTACCTCTATAAACTATCACAGACAATGAGCTCCTTGGAGGATTGATCAAAGCTAATTTCTTATATCGGTTATGGCATATTCCATTATAATCTCCTCGGAAGTCTTAATACAGTGTCATATTAGAGGTAGTCTAAAGTTTATTGCTTCTTCAGTAACAGAATTCTAATGCTTGCACATAAGTTCTCTAGCTATACCATTACTAGTTCCATACCCATAGATGGGGAAGGGACAAATAAGGCCCATCCTATATCTCTGGTGATGGCTTATCTTTGAGAACAAAAAAGATTGAGTATGTTGAGAATTGAGCTTGCCCAATCCAGAACATCCAGAACGAATATTGGCTGAAAATTTCATATATATTAGATGGTCCACTGTCCCACCAATATCAGCTGGTTTCCATCCAAGGTCACCTCTTTATTGCTTCAGTAAATTCCAATATTCTATTATTGGTGTTATCTCCAGGTACTAGTAGCTAGTACCTATGATGTCTCATAAGTTTATGATGTCTAGAAGTTACATCATCTTCCAAACCTTGGGGCTGGGTCTCCAGGTACTAGTAGCCTACCCATGATGTCTCATAAATTGATGATCTCTAGAAGTTACATAATCTTCCAAATCTTGGGACTGGGTCTTTTAGAAGACCCTCTGGTGGGACATACATTTAATGAACAAGATGAAACTTTGGATTGTTGTTCCTTATAAATATTTTATACTCCAGCTAAATGAAGAATTTGCATGCAACATCGGACCAGTCATAGTGATAGAGGAACGTTGTGGTCCTGTGGATTGCATCTTGATGTATTCTAGTCCGACACTAAAGATATCTGTCATCTTAACCCTTCTAACGCTTCTAGTTGACCGCTCTAACCGCCATATACACTCTTACCTTAATCTAGATTCTCAATGGGTAGATGGAAGTAAGCCACTGCCCAAGACCTCTATAAAATCTTCTCTTGGGATCAATTGATTGGCCATGTTGACCAACATCTCTGACTCTTCTTTGGGAACGTAGATTGAGGACACCACTGTACATATTAGATGATTGTCTAGTCCTGCTACAAACTGACATTCATCTTATGTAACACTTTAGGATGTTAGGTAGGATCTTTTTATTTCTGGGCTGGAAAAGATCTGGATTATGCAATCAGATAACAATAGATATTAGTAGAGCAAGAATTTATCCAAAAATGTAAAACTGGAGTAAAATAAAATAAAAAAAAATCTAAAGAAGGTGCTTTCACTGGATCTTCACTCATACACAGTAGTTTCTGTACAAGTATAGCCTGAACTATAGACTTGACTCCTAATTCTCTGTAATCTCATTGACTATGGGTTTAGTCGAGGTGACTCAAGCTTCTGTTATTTAACACTCAGTTCACATATAAGAGTATATTTGTATCTACACCCATGGTTGTCCACTATCTTCATCTTGGTTTACCTCACTTTTTAAATCACAAATCAAGTCTACCTTGAAGTAAAAAAACTCATTTTGTGGGTATTTGTAGGAAAACCTCCTGTCTACACCTACACCACTAATTTTAACTAAAAAGTGCAATGCTTCCCATATTTCTAATCTAAATTGAATCTGTTTGTAGACTTTTTAATTACTTTTTCTTCATGAGGTTTGGGGGAGACCATCAGAGCATGAATAAATGTGAGAACAACTAGGAAGCAAGCTAAGTGAGTGAGACTAAGTAAGTGAGACTACCCTATCCACTGGTCATAGACACTGGATTATATTGGGATGATCCCAAAGATTCACAAGGATCACTGCAATAAAACACGTGTCCTTCCTTACTTTTTCTCTGGGCTCAAGATATCTTCAGATCAGTGGCATGACCAGCTTTTGCGTAACTCAACAACTGACAAAGTGAACCATGTTGGCCTTCTTGTGCTACTGATCTTAGAAAATCTAAATGGAGATGCTACAGGATGGTTTCTACATCTGTCAGATCTTTATAGACAATGAGGGAGATTCGTTATACCTTCTCATCTTCATCCCCACCAGTTTCCTGGCCTCTCAGACCCCCATGTGTCAGTGCATGTCAGGGCAGGAAGCTTGGGGTGAACACCCGGCCCGGCGAAGACTATAGTAGATCCGTAGGTTCTCGTAAGTACAAACTGGTGTAGTTTGCACCCTCAGTAGATATGGGCGCCGGAATGCCTGCGGGAAGAATTTTAAGACTGGAGGAATTCTAAGCCTTCATAAATTTCTCCCAATATATGACAATACAACAGTACTGAAGATGATAGGGCTAAGCCTAGCCTATTTTTGGAAGAAATTTTCATGAGAGTTGTAGTTTTGCAATAGTTAGGGATCTACAGTTTGGAGAACTATAAAATAATTTTATGTTCATGTCAAATGCTTGTGTATATTCTAAGTAAATTTTATCATTTTATGACAACTAATAGTGAGTCTGGATTGGTTTACTTCCCCCATTGTCTTTCCAGTGCTCCTCCAGTTCACATGCCACATCATAAAAGCCTCGCTTTATGCCATTTTGTTAAAATCACAGTTAAATTTGTTGCATTATTTGGATGAAATTGATTTTGCCACAAAGCTTTTGCACAAAGTGCCCCAATTACACATCAATAAATGCAGGCCTCGAAAACCCCCCAATAGGTACTCTCTAAACACAATGATGAAAACGTGAAGTCTTTGGTAAATGTGAACTACTAGTAAATCAATTATATATGTACGGTATTAGAAAACAGCCTTAATGCCCACTGGGAAATTGGATAAGTCTAGAAAATGCTCTCCGGCTTTGAAAGCGAATGTTTCGACATCACAAGGAGGGCGCCAGGAACATTGTAGTCCTGGCCTCGCATAAAATGAGTGATGGATGAAAAATGTGAAATACCTCTTAGTGCGTGCCACACTCATACATATATACAACACTTCCTTTGGGGAAAACAGCCGACAAATGTTGAATAAGCTACAGAGAAAAAAAGCAAACAAGCCAGAATCTATGTTACACCAGAGTTACGCAGAATGAAAAACAAATAATTGAACAGATCAGGTAGCGGGACTGTAAGCTCTGACAGTGAATATACAAAGTCTCATCCTCTGGCAGAAGAGAGTCTGTCATATCTGCTACCCAAGCCAACAGATATAAAACCCAGAACATGCTGGTTCATGTCAGACAAGCTTACGTATCAGTGGATCTCCCTCGAAGTGTCAGTATAGTCAACAAATACAATATCACTTAACACGACGTGGTTGAATAGAAGCCATATGGTTCTTATATAAGCCTCCAAATGTTCCTTAAATTATCATGAGATCCATGGTTATGAAATGGAACCAAATATCAAACACCCTCTGTTCGGAGGCTGCCCTAATGCTCCGGGGAAATTTTGATGGAAATAAAGCAGAAATAAAATCTGTGTTACATGGTATGGGTAAAGTCGAAACTTCATGCAAAAATTACCAGATACTGGCCAAGTATAGAAGACATATATGATAAAATATGTCTGATTTTTTTTTTAAAAAAAAGGTTTTAGAAATATAAGATGATTATATGGTGTCAGATTTTTGGGCTTCCCCCTCACCCAATGATTACTGTATATACTCGAGTATAAGCCAACCCAAGTATAAGCTGAGACCCCTAATTTCAACACAAAAAACTGGGAAAACCTATTGACTCGAGTATAAGCCGAAGGTGGGAAATGCACTGGTCACAGCCTCCCCAGTATATAGCCTGTCGGACCCTGCCCCATAGTATATAGCCAGCACCTGCCCCCCAGTATATAGCCTGCCAGCCCATATCCTCCAATATATAGCCAGTCCTCTGCCCCAGTATATAGCCAGCCCCGTGCCCCAGTATAAAGCCAGCAGCGGGGGAAGCCGGAAAGGTGAGTTTTGATTTTTTTTTTTGCTCGAGTATAAGCCAAGTTTGGGTTTTCAGCACATTTATTTGTGCTGAAAAACTAGGCTTATACTCGAGTATATATGGTAATTTGCTAGAAAGGGAAAGCTTTCGGCATGGAGTCCATTGTGAGGACTGTCCATGTTGTATATGTCTTAGGTTCTCCAAACAAAAATAAGCTCATTATAGACTTTATGGGGTTTAGGGGTCCCAAAAGAGTTATTAGTATGGAAGCTGTAAGTTCCGACTGGAATTAGAGAAGCCTTAACCACCGGCAGGATAGAGGCTACGGCCCAAACTGTCTGAACCATCCTAATTCGTTAGAATGGACTTCTAACTATGAGCTGATCATAGAGTTTCTAACTTCCACTAGACATCAGCTAGGATTGGTGGTCAAACATGGCAGTTTGGTGTCTATATTATAAATGGGGTGTATATGTAATATATGTGTGGTGTCCTTCATTGTAAAGGAAGCTTCTTCTAGCTGCTCTTAGGTTTGGTGGTTCTCCAAAGAGTTCCTTCCCTCTATTCTCTTAGAATATCCTATTAAGATATTTTCTAAACCTGAAATCACCTCTACTTACTGGACATTTTAATGGAGTTGCTAAGATGGATGAGTATATACCAACAGATGCAGGACAAATCATCTCTACATCAACAATAGATTGGAAGTGTCATGTGCAAATCGACTGATCATTAGTGGACGAATGTACTTGCCACTAACTTAATATTCATGGTAATGGATGTAATCAATGTAATCTTGTTTCCAATAATTTTCAACATTGACACATTGTGGATTTCGAGAGCATGTCATAGCTCATTTATCAAGATGCAAGCCCCCTGCTATACTCTTCAATGTCGCTTGGACTCAGATCCTCTTATTGTCAATGGTTCCAGGCTTCGGTAATAGGAGGCTTATCTCTATTTTCGGTAAAAGCTATAAGATAGTTGATTATTGATCAAATGCGTAGACAAGGCCGTACACTATAGACCGATGTCATCTGAACCCGTTGCTTTTGGTTGCCTATAAATGTGTATGGGGTCTTTTGGACTTTCATCCTGGTTGAGAAAAAGAAAGATCAAGCTGATGGATTCCAGGATGTCCAATCTAAATGTTTTCAGGGGAGTTGTAAACTCTTGGTCAAGCATAAGGCCCTTGCAGGAAAAGATTTGGTCAACATCTAAAATGCATGGTCAGTTTTAGTTTGCACATAAGCCATGATCTATTCATCTTCTTATTAATATCCAACACATTCTAAGATCAAGGTTCGCCATTAATTACACATTGAAGTCCCGAGTATGGAGAAGAGGCCCCTTATCAGTCCCGATTTCAACTCCTCAGAACGTAAATAGAGTAACTCCTCAGAACGTAGATAGAGTTAAATGCCCTTTGTATACATGTCTACTCCTGAAACACATGTATGCAGGACCCTTTCAAGGACATTTGATATTGTTCTTAAGTTGTAGTACTGGATCGGAGTGGAGACAAAAGACGTGTAAGAGATACAAAGAAATTACCACTATCCAAAAAGTTTTTCAGTATTTATAAGGGGTCACCTCCCCCCAATGGCCCCCCTATTCCCATTATCTTCTATATCCGTTTGTTACATAAGTAGATAATCAAAACAAAGAGAACACAATGTAACAGCATTGGGCTACAACATCAATGCCAAGTGACTCGCTACCATAACCAATCAAGATTTTGGCTTCAACCCAGTTATTGGCGCAGAAAATTCTACCATTGCAAGATATCTAAGCACAACAAAAACCTAATTATGTGCACAGCTCCGTATCAATGTGGACGCGCAGTTACAAAACCCTTGAAGAGGCGCCTGTTTACGAATCAGAATAAACTCATTACATTTTTATTTAATATTATGATATTAAATTAAGGTTGATGGTTTATAAGGGATTTAGGGGCAGCGAGGCATCACAATAGGCACTCCAACATGGAGCGGGGTAGCAATGTCCCCCATATTGTGAGCTCGGTATGGGAACGCTATTCAAGGTCCATTTGATGATTGTATTGTGAAGCTAATATTGGGACGCTTGTCCGGCCAGCTATTCAACCAGAGCGGGTTTGTCTATCTGACTGTTTTTCAATTAAATTAATGCTTCTCACTTGCTTTATTGTAATTGAAACAAACCTCATGATTTGCAAAACTGCCACAATCACTTTCAGCCCTTTATCCGTCAAACAATGTTGTTTTTTTTAATGCATTATTCATTGTCCGCCTTCTCTTCTGTATAATGGACATATCACTCAGACTGTACTTCTGCAGATACTTTAGGAGGAATATCTAATTGTAGCCTAAATGCTTAATTAATAGTCGTTTGGAACATCGTCCCATTTTATAATGGATTGAAGTTTATCTCAACGTAACCCAATGCCAACTACCCCTATATCTACCTCTGTGGTCTCTTAACCTCCCGCCAGGCCATACACTGTACAGCAGCTCTACCTGGTTTGGTAGGTTAACCACATTTACTTAGTAAGATGGTTAGTGAGTTGCTAACAGGTCATGTGACAAATGCACATGACGCCACTGGTCTGTAATGTGGAGGTGGGGCTCACCGTAGTGTCTGACAGGGTATCAAGAGTTAGACCCCAATGATCTTGACAGTAAACACCTTTACCTGGAAAACCAGTGAATTACAAAAAAAAAACAGGACCCCATAGATATGACCATGCAGATGTTAATGTGACACTACAGCAAAAAAAAACACATTGGACTAAAGTCAACAAACTTGACACCAAATGTTGAGCTTCCATTGCTCCCTTTGGCTTCTTCTTTGGGTTTGTCCTAAAATGGCGGAGTAGTGATGAGTGACCCATAAAAATTTCATTTGGGTCAAGGTTCGGTAACCAGTAACACCCATTTAAATGAAATTAACTGTCTAAACTCCTGAAGCTGTGCGTTGTCATTTTGGGGAAAGTTGTTCCCAATGACATGAAGGCCCCCGGCAGATTATTGCTGGTGCAAGTGGCCAGTTTGATTTAAGTGCCTCTTGAAAAGTTGCCAGCGCCGATCATGGGTGTTACCTGTGGGGAGGGGGTTGAGCCGAACAAGGCCCACAAAGTTCGGTACTTACCGGTACTGCATATACACAGGTTCTGCAGGTCACAAGCAGACTCCCCTCTGATGTCAGTGTAGGGGTTTTTTCATGTTTACTTGAAAACACCCAGGGATGGGGCAGGGAGAGATTGTTCACAATAACTGTAGTGGATTATAATATATGCGGGGTCCAAGCCTTTTATGGGGCCCATGGCCTCCCAAACCACCCACCGAATTTTACACTTCACCCATGAAATCCTCATACATCTATTCCTGCGCACAATAAACATAGACAAGAGACATCTTAGGGACTTTGAAGGGACCCCAACGGTCCTGAAAACCTCAGATTATAAGCAGGAAGAAGAGACACATCCTCCAATCCCCAAAAAGCTGATTCTAGTCGCAGACATAGGAAGTGATTCCAGACTTGTAGGGTCTATAATATTCATATAGCCCAGGGCAGTCCTAATCCACCCCAGTGCAGCATCCATATAAAATCAGTCACTTCCGGCCCCGTTGACAGTGTAAACAGTGAAACATGCGAAGATGATAAGTGCTAATGATAAATTATTAACTTCAGAATAATTGAAATATTTGCGTTTTCTAGTAAATCTGTAAGAGAACAGCTCTCTGCAAATGCCGCACACACTTGTTGTTAGTATTTTGGCAAGTAATTAGAAATCTTATTATTAAGTATTCATGAATTTTTATTTTGTCTATGGTGATTTTTTATGATGCACCTTCTACCATGCCAGGTATATGGCAAGTCTGTACGGTACCATGCTATGGAGATATTTTCCCATGCACATGTCATTTGGAAAGTTTTTTTCCTTATAAAAACAAACCTTTATATGATTCTTTATAAAATTCAAGGATAGGGCATGGAGGGTTTCTATGGCCCCAAAGGAATTTATCATTCCCTATGACGGCTCAGATCTCCAAACTTGCACAAAGCCAAACAGTTATATGACCAAATACATGAGATCTAAAAAGTCATAGAACTATGCATTAAAGTTACAAAAAACAGCTGAGTTTTGTAGTCCCATAACATGGTGAAGGCCAAGGTGCCCGTAGATCAAGCCACCCAAGTCTCCATAAGTCTAGGCATGGATTGCAAATTTCACCTTGTATGGGGCACATTTTTGCCGGGCTCTATTTTCTCCCTTGCATTTTTTATTTTCTGAACCATTTATTTTATATCCATGTTAAAATTTCATTGGCGCTGAACCACAAACCATATAAAATGCACTATTACCTCTCTACTTTCCTGTCAGTACCTACTGATTTACAGCAGCTCGAGATGATTGTTTCACAGAAGAAAATACAGTTTAATCCTGTGTTCTGGAAGGCACTAAAGAGCTGGTGGTAATGACAAAGTGTATTCATTTCTAGACTTTGCAGTAGTAAAGCTGAAGGTTACCATGTTTACGTGCTTCTTCTACGCATATCATATTGGACCAGCCAGAAAGGCGAAGGTGGTAGGTACCAGATGTGACAATGCCAAGTGCAGGGGTAGGGAACTTATGGCTCGGGAGCCAGATGTAGCTCTTTTGTTGGCTGCATCTGCAAAACGAGCCGTTGGATAATTGATTGGCGAATAAGGTAAGAGGCCCTATGAGTATCACTGGGCGTGCCCAAATATCTCTGAACCAATGAGTTCATAGTCATAGGGTATGCAAGTCACTTCCTGTATACTGTGAACCACCTTTGATGACCTTCTGAGCACCTATTGGTCAGCATAGTAGTCAATACCACAGTGCTAGGCAACCCCAGTGTTAACTAAGAATTATTGGTGTTTATTGACAAGTAGTCCCACCCCGAAGTTATATATACCTACCCTGGCTCCTCCCACAAACCATTAGCCCCGATCCCCTGATGACGCTGGTTATCCGACAAAACATGTCGGGGGGGCTATTGTCTGGCTTTTAATTTGACTTGTCTGAGGCTGCTATAGTAACGGGTCACTGCAGAGACCCGCTCATGTACTTATAGGCCGAGTGAATACTCAGCATTGCAAATGATATTAGGGTAACTAGCAGCCTCATACTTGCAGATTTTAAAATAATAAGTGTGATAAACAATCTATTATAATTTTTATAGATACAATAAAAGTTATGTTTTAGGCCTGACCGTTAAGGCTCTATCCTGTCTTAGGACAGCTTTTTAAATAGACCTGCATAGACCTGCATTAAAGACAGATCTTTAATTAATAGTGATGGCTGCTGTGTGTCTTAAACTGATCACAGGACACAGACAGCGATGTTAACGATGCCTACGTCTTTTGTTTGCGACCCAGGCGCCATCGTCTAAGCCTGGGTCAAAGAGAAGAGCGTGGGATTGATGAGGAGCTGGCTGCAGGGAGCGCAGGTAGGTGAATATTCTTTTTTTTTTTTTGCTCTGACTACCTATCTTCTGGGAAGCATGTGCTGTGGCTACCTATATATTGGGGGTGCATGTGGTGGGCCTACCCATCTACTGGGAGGCATGTGCTGGGGCTACCTATCTACTGGGAGGCATGTGCTGGGGGCTGCCTATCTACCGGGAGGCATGTGCTGGGGCTACCTATTTACTGGGAAGAGTGTGATTTGGCTACCTATCTCTATCTACTGTGGGGCATGTGCATATTGTACGGCTCTTACGGAATAACATTTAAAAATATGTGGCGTTCATGGTTCATGGTTGATCAGCCAAAAAGGTTCCTGACCCCTGGGCTAGTGGTAGGGCTACACATTACCATAGAAGCCACATGACCCCATATAAGGCACATGGTGGGACACTACTGATGTTCTCTTGGTCAGAGAATGTCCCCCTATCACATACCATAACCCCCTGACACTTAAAACAATAGGTTTAAAGTGGACCATCATGGTCGGCAGTTTTAATTAGTTTAACCACCTGAACCACTTAGCCACTAGTCTTAAGAGCCACCATTATTTTAGAAAGACAACCATCCTTGTAGCTAGTTATTTTAGATGACCCAGCATCCTTTATAAGTGCAATTATTTTAGGAGGACAACCACCTTTATTATCTATAGTTACAGTATTTTTGATGGACCAACACCGTTGTGTTTACTAATATTTTTGAAGGACCTGAATGAGTGTTAATGAACAGTATTTTAGAAGGACCACCATTCTTGACACCACTATATTATCATGATAAACCAAGCAATAACAAGACAGTTGCCTTCATTTTAGAAGGACCACCAACATTTTATATCTACAACTTTTTAGAAGAACGGTCATCCTTTATACCGTATTTTTCGGACTATAAGGCAAGCCGGATTATAAGGCGCACCATTAATAAATGCCTGCAGAAAACGTCTAGGTTCATATATAAGGCGCACCGGATTATAAGGATGAATGACCAGCAGGGGGCAGACCTGTGCACAGTTCAAGGCAGCTGTTGTCTGTAAGTACGGTTCATATATAAGGCGCACCTTTGATTTCTGAGAAAATCAATTTTTGTGCGCCTTATAGTCCGAAAAATACGGTAACCTCAATTATTTTGGAAGGTCCATCCTCTTTCATAAACACTATTAATTTGGAAGATCCATCGTCCTTATAACCACAATTATTTAAGAAGGTGGACCATCATTTATAACCACAATTATTTTTATTAATTCTTATTAGCTAATATTATTTAAAAACAAGCAATATCTTTGAGACTACCATTATTTTATTCTAATGGAGCCACCATCTTTGAAGCTACCATTTTGGTATAGAAAACATACACAATAGAAATGATGCACAGGTTTCCATAATCTATTGCGTTTAGGATCTCTAGAACTTTCTTCAATGTACCCATAGCACACACAGAGCAAAATTCTCTAGTTTTTGTGCTGTATGCTCGTGAGAAACCCATAAGAAGATCCTTTGGTTCTACTATATAATGTCAATCTGACCATAAAAAGTAATACTCTATGCCAAGGGAGAAACTCGCAACATCTGTGAGTTTCTCACTTGGCATAGAGTATTGGCCAAGCAACTTGGCCACATTGGATACTATTTTGCCTTCCGAGCTTCTGCATAGTGCTTGGAGCATCTTAAGTATGGCCAAGCTTAAAAAACATGTATGGAAGGGTCTACTGAAGATTTTAAGAAAGAGATAACTATGGTATGAACACTGGTTTATAAAGATTTGGGGTGCTCATCTAGCACCTGCTCAATATTTCTAAGTTAAAGACTACAAAAACAAGGTGGTGATCTGGTTGGTTCCATAGTAATGTTTCATATGTTGGCTTGGCTTTTTCAGTCTTGGCTTTATTTAATGGCTGTGCCAGATCTAGTTTTTGTGCTTCATTTGATCAGATTGGTTCCATCATTTGTATTTTATTTTTTATGGGATTTTTCAGTCTTCAGACTACTGGCTGCCTTTGAATAGCATCTACTTTAGGTGGGGATCTATTGTTTGCCACGTTTGACGTAGTTATGGTGTTATGGCAAGTACTGTGGCTTCTACATTACTTTGTAACCTTGTATATTTTTGGTTTAAGCTATGCTAGAAATTACAACTCTGTCCCATTCAGGTCTTCTGGGGGCCTTAAGCTCATATCAACAGGGAGTTCCGTATGAGGCCATTATTAATTCCTGCCTTAATCGAGGCTCGAGTGCCATTAGTTATGGGGTATAATACAATCTCAACCCAGTCCTGCAGATGTACAGTGGGAAGTGAGAGAAAATGAACTTTCAAGCCAACTTTCTAATACAAGTCCTGTTGCGGCAGTCATTTACAACGATGAAATGACTTCAGAACCTTAGGGAGAATTCGGCAACTCTCTCTTTTTTATTCTGAAACTAATAATAGCTTTTATTCAGCAAGACAGAAGGGTAGAGAAAAATGCTCCAGTAATAGAATAATTCCGATTTTAGGAGGCAAGACGTGTGTAAAGTTGAAGAGGGCATTGATTAGGGGAAAAAAACAGACTTGTTAGTAAGTAGAGCTACCAGACTGGTGGTATTGACGTTCTACCCCCGGTAGGTCGGAGTTCTTAATGGTTTTCCGGAGCAACTGATGTTCTATGGAAATATGCAAAGGAGAAAGAGGGAAAACTATTAGAAACTGTTAGCAGAGACTGCTCAATATCTTCTCCTGCTGCATGGTGATATATTGCAAAGTCCAGAAGGACCTTCAACTACTCATTACAGAAAGTGGACCACAGACACAACAACTCAGCACCCTCCACACCCCAATCAATAGGATTTTATAAAGGATATCTGCTGCGTAATGCAGGCTCACAGCGGGTTCCTGATAAATGAGATGCTCTCACTCCCTTTGAAGCAGGCATGACTTTCTATACATCAGTTGTAAAGACAGCCTTAGGTGTTACCCAGAATGCCTTGCACCAATTAAAATGAGAATTCTTGCTTTATTTGTTCTCAGGTGGAAGATAGGAATTGACATTTTTCCAATCCAGACATATAAATGGAGAAGGCAAATCAGTGCAGCTCACCGATCTTAACCTTTTATTTGCTTGTGTATTCGGTCCCCATCTCCTACCATTCTACAAGGTGATGCTGACTAAGATGTTCGATATATGCAAGTTCTTCTCAGTCTATCCAGTAGGATATTGGGTAGGGGGAACTTCATTTTTAGTTTAGGAAAGTTTTCTGCAGGATTACACGACGATAATATCAGTGTTATGTAATAATTAAAGGGGAATAAGGAATTTCGTAAATCAAAAAGATAGGGAAGTGATGCTAAATTGGTGGGGGTCCATCCATTGGGATGTTTGGGGATTATGATAAATCAAAAGAATGGATGCCGTGAGTGTATTTACTTTGTGTTGAGAGGGACAAAGAAGTCGAAACCAGTACGGGACATGTATGAAGTGGCCAGCAGCGGATTAAAATGGCAAAGGGCTGGGGCTGTATGAAAATTGGGCTATTACAGGTCTAATTATTCAATGAAATGTATTCCCTTCATATGGTACTATAATCAAGCTACTTGGAAATAGAGGGGGGGTTTCTTCTGCCCACTTTTAGTTCTATAGTCGGAGAACCTTCAACGGCTTTGGAAGGACCCTTGTATATAGATATATGTGTTGAGAGCCTGAGGATTTCATGACCATAGGTCCTTCTCTTTATTATCTCTACAGGGCAGTATTAAACTTGGTGATTGGTTCAGGTGGTCATGGGCCCTCTATAAGCCTTGGGCCCCGGGCAGCCACGCAAACCGCCATTATCATAGTCCACTACTGGAAGTGGGAATTAGTTTAGTTTTTTTTTTTAAATATGTGTTTAAAAATGTCCCCAATGGAGATGCCCTTGAATTTCCTGCCAACCATAACCTTCGGATATCACAAAAATATGTACAGTAAAACACCTCATTGCTCCACTGGACATACGGGATGGCTATCTATATACAGATGTCCAGGATGAAATAATAGTAGAAGAAGTATTAGGTTTATGGACAAAGATTAACTTCTAGAATTTATCCTTTCCTTGAACTACTTTTCGTACATGATACAGTCTCTTTTTTTTCTCTTCAATAAGGCAACAAATCCAACTCACTCAGTCAGGAACTTATTCGGTAAATCCAGAAACTCTAATATAATACTTCCATGTATTTCCCCGTGGAGTCTGTCATAGTCAAAGCTACAAAGTGTGACCTTTCCTGACAGCTCTTCTACTGCTTTGATATATGTTTCCCTCTGGCACTTTGCTGGATTCTTAAATGTGTCCAAAAATTAAAATGTGTACTGTATTCTTTCATGGGCTTTTTACTGTAACTTTCTTTGATAGACACGTATTTATAAAGTGCAAAAAGACTTGATAGTTTTAGAAGTTCTTACTTCAATGGGTAGATAGTGTGGACTTACGACCCCCAGACAGAAGGTACGCACTCTCTTACGGTGAAGGAGATGATCTGTAGTTATGCCAAGAATTAGGAAAATAAGTCACTAGTATAATAGGACAAAGTGGCAGCGTAGTGTATTTAAAGGGGTATTCCTATGGTAAACACCTTGGCATCAGTCATGAGAATGTAGGTGGTATAGCACTGAATCAGCATTGCATCCCTCTAGTCATCCCTGTCGCAGTTGGGTACCTACCCAACTCACTGTGTAAGGAACAGTGGCAGTCTCTATTAATTGGTCCCATTGGTCCATACCAGGACCACCCTTCTGATAAAAGAGAACCTAATTTCAGTAATTTCAGCTATATTTCAGTATAAAATATTCTGCAATCCACTGTATTCGAGATCTTGAAATAATGACATTGATTACCTAGGCACGTTGTAGAGTGTGTTGGATTGGGGGTTACTTGGGCCCACTAGATAAGATTATTTTGAGGGCCAGCTCTTCATCAACCTCTATAAAAGTTTCCTAATATCCATCAAACCAGGCTGTCTTCCCCCAGACCTCTGGGGCCCAGTGCTGAGCTAGAGCTTGGGCCCATCAGAGGAACCTTTGGTACTCTGGTGGGCCAGTCCGCTGGGTGGAAAGAGTTGAAGGAGGCTATAAGAGGTCTTCCTCAACTTCTCATTATGTTTTGGACACATGGTACAGAGGGCACCTTAGGTTATTATGAAAACCTTGAGACAAAGGGTGAAAAGTAAGCCCTTTAGAGTGGGAAGACATTTGTCCTCCAATCAAAATCCTAATATTTAGGTTGGGCTTGAACTTGGCACTGCCCCCTATAGCCACAAATCTATTATAACTCTATCTACAAATGTCGTCCAATGGATAGATCTTGGACTTTTGACGATATTGATGTGTAAGAAAGACGTTTCTTACTAATTAAGAGCCTCATCCTTATCCAAATTGATTTTATCGACGTAGTAGCTGGTTTGCTGTTTAGGCAACAAACCGATCGTGGTGCAGGTCGGGGGTCCATCTGTGATGACAAAAGTCTTTCCATTTTTCTAAAACTATCTCTACGATGCAAACCCTCCCATAAATCATAAGGGACAAACAGTAACATAATGTAAAAACAGTTTTCTCAGTAATGTTACAGCGAGTCTGAAGTCGGCCTTCTCGTCTCTCGCTGTGCTTTGTATGCCCTGAAACATAAAGCAATTGAGTCATCCGAATCAAACTCGGCAAGATCATGTAATTGTGATCAATACGTCTCGGGGCTCCTGAGGCTGTTTAAGTTTAAGCGTCCAAGAAAGTTGTACAGATTGTAGGTTTCAGCAAATCTCAATTAACCCCCTCCTGTATCTTACGAATTGTTGGGAAACTTATTTTCCATTAGTTTTAATACCATAATCCTATAACACAAGAGAGGAATAAGGGGAACCCAGCATGAACGAGATGCCATTTCTGAATTATTAAAAACAATAAAATGTTGACTTTTTTTTAGTTTTTTTTGCAAGAGGTAAATATACCCCCCCCCCATCCCCTCTATAAGTACAGAGTGAGAGTTGATTGTATTGTCAACTATCACATATGTTTCCCTTAGACAAGTGCCTGGGACCACAGTTACATTGGGCTCCATTGACCCAAAAACGTACCCACTCGTACCCACTCCACTACTACCATCGCCTCCACAACACAATGTACTTTGGTCAGGTGTGTATTTAATATAGTGCACCCAGATGGGGAGATCAATGGGCCCCAACCAGTGGTGGATGTAGGTTCACTCGGTCCAATTGTCAAAATAACAGATGGTTTGTCGAACCAAGAATGAGATTGATGCAGAATTGAAAGGGGGGGGGGGGCAAATCAAGACCAAGAGAAGTACGGTAGTAGTCGAGAGTCGAGTTGAACTGGGCTGCATCACATTAAACCGGGGGTGGAGTCTGGCATTAGGGAAGGCCCTAAAAATATCTTTACTATGACCCCCTAAATTCCAAGTCTACCAGTCTTCCTAACCAGTGATTTGGCCAAGGTCACAATAAAAGTAACAAAGGGCCCAAGAAACTGCCAACTTTTTGGAGCAGAGGAATAAATGTAGCTCCTGGATCCTAACGCATAATTAGGACAGGGCTCGGCCTACTCAGTGCTCTACAATACTGATGTCCTTTTATTTTGTAAAGGTGCATATGACCCCTCTTAAAGGATTAGTACTAACTTCAGAATAACCTGCCAAGTGAAACCAGCAATGTGTAGGGCACTTTATGAGAATCCATATGTATAGGGGTAATAGTTGGATGAAGAAACTGTAAAAAGTTTTTAGCTACCAGTTATCTAATAAGTATACAGACGGTCCCCTACTTAAGAACGCCCGACTTACATACGACCACTAGTTACAAACGGACCTCTGGATATTGGTAATTTACTGTACTTTAGTCCTAGGCTACAATAATCAGCTGTAACAGTTATCACAGGTGTCTGCAATTAAGATTTATTGTTTATCCTGGTTCTAATGACAATCCAACATAAAATCCAATTGTCACAGAGACCAAAAAAAATTTGGCTGGGGTTACAATGATATATATATATATATATATAATTCCGACTTACATACAAATTCAACTTAAGAACAAACCTACAGACCCTATCTTGTATGTAACCCGGGGACTGCCTATATAACCAACCTAAACCTTAGCACTAGGATTGTAACCAAATTACCATGATTATATTACAGGTACTAAGCTCTTTGATAAGTATACAACATAATGGGATTGGTTGTAAATTGTTACAAAGCTAGACAAAATATTCCAGAGTGTTTAAAAAAAAAAAAATTCTAATCCTGATTAGAGATGGGCAGATCTATTTGTTGGGTTATAAGATTCAGTAGAAGTTGGTCAATTTTAAGGCTTGAATCTTTTAAAATGGCAGCTAGCTAATACTATAATTCATCCTAAAGCTTACGGAGGGAAAATTAAAAAAAAAATGTTAAAAATTTAATAAGAAGCTTTCTAAGACAAATCTAATTATTAATTTTTATTATTAAAGATCTGTGTTTCAGAAAATTTAAAGGGAACCTGACACCACTTTTTTCACAAATACAGCTATTGGCAGGTTCCTATAGAGCCCTAGTAACTATCTGACCCTTCTTTTAGCTAAAAATTATTTTTCATGCATCCCCATAAAATCAGAGTTATAAACTTGATATCTAGGGATCTATAGAGTGAGTTGGGCCTAATGTTATATTAGGTGACATCAAATATTATATGGGTGACATCATTACAGTTCCTTTAGCCTCTTAAAGGGCACCTACCACCACGAATCTACCTATAAAGGTAGATCGGGTGGTAGGTGGATGTATGGGACGTGAGGATAGCCCTTTTTAGAGCTAATCCTCACGTCCCCGCTAGCATACCATAAACTTTATTGCCCTAATATGTTAATTTAATTAAGCGGCTACCGGGGCGTGGAGTAGCCGGACACGAGGCTACACGGCGCGGCTACTCCACGCCCCAGTAGCTGCTTTCCCCCGCCTACCCTGTGATCTTCGGCCGAGAAGCCGGAGTTCTGCGCATGCGCAGTAACTCCGGCCTCGTTCCCGAGATCGCGCATCTTGGCCGGAGTTACTGCGCATGCGCAGAACTCCGGCTTCTCGGACGAGGGCGCGCAGCTGCCAGGAGCTGCGCGCCGAAGATCACAGGGTAGGCGGGGGAAAGCAGCTACTGGGGCGTGGAGTAGCCGCGCCGTGTAGCCTCGTGTCCGGCTACTCCACGCCCCGGTAGCCGCTTAATTAAATTAACATATTAGGGCAATAAAGTTTATGGTATGCTAGCGGGGACGTGAGGATTAGCTCTAAAAAGGGCTATCCTCACGTCCCATACATCCACCTACCACCCGATCTACCTTTATAGGTAGATTCGTGGTGGTAGGTTCCCTTTAACATTAGCAAACTGTACCCCATGCACATATCTGACCACATCAAAAATCACAGCAGCCTGCATGGACTTTTACTCCTCTCCATGTAGGCTGCTGCGGTGATTTCATAAAACTGGTGTAAGGTTTGGGAATTTTAGGAGGTTAAAAGACCTGCGATGATGTCGGCCTGTTCACATGACATAACTGCATGAATAGAAAGCATGGGGAGGAACTGCGGGATTCCGCCCAAGGAGGCAATGCCCAACGTGACTCGCTACAGAAATCCTTGGATACCAAGTAAAATTATAAAGTTAAATATTTGGAATTTTTTTGGCTAAAAGAAGGGTGTAAGTTAATTACTAAGGCTCTATGGAAACCTGCCACTAGCTGTATTTGTGAAAAATGTGGTGACAGGTTCCCTTTTAGGGCTTATACATCCATTTTCAGGACAATCAGAGAAACATTAGTTGGGACTGATTCACATTGCAACACAAGTAAGGCCAAGTGCACATGAACATCTGTAAAAACTGGTCACAAACAGGATAATGTATCCGACCCTCCCATCTCCATAGAAGCCAAGCGGCAGTGCCGAAATCCATGCGGGAACCGGACCTGCTGTGTCTTTTGCGGTGCTGCTGCCCAACTGGGTCAGCGCTCGGTGAGGCATGGTGTACTCAACACAACATGACCGGTTGTGAGTTGGCTGCAGTTAGTGTGTGAGGCCTAAATTTAAGGAAACTTCTACAAATGGAATCTTGGATGATTCGCTCATCTCTAATCCTGATCCCTATATTCATATTTTAACGTTAAACTATAAACGTTGGATCCTTTGGTACATTATGGGTTGAGGCTGTATGTAAGAGACATCTTGGCCTTCTCTTCTCCTATGAAGAATGCATTACAACAGAGGGACGCTGAATAAGAAAAACCGCTTCTCGGGCCTTAAGTAAATGCACTGTGGGATTTTCTGTCTGCACGCTTAGCGCTGACATTTCCTGATTCACATGCCTGAATGCATAGCTCATTCTTAATCTGCTGGAAACTAAGGAAAGTCTCATGTTGGACACTTAGAGGATGTTGCATTTAAATGATGTGAAATTGCCCCTGTGTATCTGGGGGAGCCGGCAGTATTGGATGTGACAGCGATGACACCATTCTATGGGAAGCAGAGAAAGGGTCTCTGGGTAAATGTCAGCTTTGTGAATCTCCATCACACTCTATTTCCTTGCGGGCCCCGCTCCGTGTCACTCTTATTGCTCTTTTCCATCCTCTGTTTTCGACTTTTACCGGCAGTTTCTGCCATGTTGGTTGCCTTGGACGCATGAAGATACCTGGAATTTTGGGGCATTGGTAAATATGATGACTGCATCTGACCTGCAAAAATGTGGAATATTTACAAAAATAGACCGTAACGGGGCACATCTACTAAGGCCTTTGCGCCAGTTTTCTGTCGGACTTTGCCCGTTCTTTCCAGTGTAAACTACTTGCACGGGTATTTAATAAGTGTCCGCCCCACTATTGTGTCACACACGACCAATTTGTGGCGCAGCTGCACTAGGCATCATGCCACACAAATTAAGGGGCGCTCTTGTGCTCAGTCGGACCGTGCACCGGATTTAACATGCAAAGTCTGTCGCACACCCAATGTTAAAGGTGCCCCACAAAAATGTTGGTGAACTCTGTCGGGCCAGTGCAGGGAAGCAGCAGATTTGTGATTTGTAGCGCACATTCTTAGTAAATCGGTCACCATCATTATACACGGGCACAGAACTAGTGAAGTTTCCCACATTTTTAGTAAATGTGCCCCAATGGGGGATATTTATCATACGCTGGTGCTTGTGCGGACAGTGAGATATCTTGGACAACCCACCTGTAGTGATGAGCGAACCTGAACCTGTCATGTTCGGCTCCATGCCAAAAAAGGTGGGTTTGGATTCCAAAACCTGAACTTTAGCCCCCCACCCCATCATTTACACATCCGATCAGTGCTGGTGATTACAGATGCTGCAGGCAAAGTAATAATAATTATTCTTTATGTATATAGTGCACACAGATTACACAGCGCTGCACAAAGTTTGCCAAATCAGTCCCTGTCCCCAATGGGGCTCACAATCTAATCAACCTACCAGTATGTTTTGGAGTGTGTGAAGAAACCAGAGGACCCAGAGGACACTCACACAAACACGGAGAGAACATACAAACTCTTTGCAACTCTTTCACCCTGGCACTTGAACCCAGGTTCCCATCGCTGCAAGGCTGTAATACCTCCTTATGACTAGTGTTGAGTGGACCCGGACCGCAACGTTTAGGTTCGTACCAAACTTTGTGGGTTCAGCTTAAACCTACCACTGTGTACGGTGCTGTCACTGATTGTGGGCGTTAACTCTTTATATGCCCCTATATGCATTTAAATGGTTGCGGCCGGGCAGTTGAACAGTTAACCCCCTCGTGGCAACTTTTATGTGTGTGTTGCTGGTTTGGTAACCAAACTGGACTCAAGCAAGGTTTTTCTGGCTCAGCTGAAACCAAATTCTGATGGGTCTGTTCATTACTAGCCGTGACGTCATCGGGGTGCGACAATCCTTGGTGATGAAAAAAACACCTTTTAAAGGGTCGTGAGAGTCGAAGTTGACTGTTATCTTGTTGCAAGAATGTAACAATAGATCTGAATACAAAACATGGAACATACACCTACACTATAATAACCCACAACGCACCGATATAGTAATAACCAAAGCGAAATATGAAATATGTAATGTAGGACAATGGCAGCCAACGCTAAAGAGCTGCCGAAATATTTGTCATGTTTGTGTTGATTAGATATATTTACACGACGGCCCAGAAAAGCCATTTATACAATATCACGAAAAGGCTTGTGAAAGCGAGAAAACGAAACCCCTTCCTTTCCCTTTGAAGGAAAATTGCTGCTTTTTGAACTTTTATGTTGAAGAAAAAAACTTCTTTGTTAGTAATAGTCATGTTCTACCAGGAAATAAATGTTAAATAATCCACCTATTATGTAATTATTGTACAATACACTATGTAAAGGTAAGAAAGGCAGCGCCATCCCAGTGCTTCAGGCTCATTCTCCCGCACAATATAATCTGGAGCGCCAGAGAATGAGAATTCGGTGAAAAAAAGAGCTTTTAAAATATAAATATGTTCACGACACAACAATATTTTATGCCAATATCTGCCCCACAGGGATGGAATATATAATACCCAGCAACTACCAGGCAGACACAACAGCTCTGCGGCTAATGCTATGCATCTAATCACTTGAGAGGTTTTACAGGGCTTAAAGGGACGCAGATTTTAACCCATTAAATGACCAGCCCCCTCAGGTACGCTATAAAATGTCCTTTCTAGATTTCCAATTTGATGAGAAATCTTACCCAATTACCTATTAAAAAATCTGTTTCAAAATTTTGTAAAAATGAGCAGAAATTAGTCATATTTTACTGGAGATGACTCAAATTTAGAGGCTTAATAGTTTCTGTTCTATAGTAATTAAAACATGGGAGGGAATTCAGATTTGTGGCAAAAATGCCTTTTGACACATTTGTGGAGGCTTTTAGACCATTTTTTAGCCGTTTACCGACTTTTTTTGACAAATGGGGTGTGGCCTTCTGATAAGGGGGTGGGGTTTCAGATAAAATGGGTGTGGTCATATTGAAATTGCGTCAAAAAAATTTAAGGACGGTGTGGCAAAAAGTAGAGCTCGACAGTCTTACACTGCGACAGATTCATTATCACGTTGATGAATCTGGGGCGGCACAAGACGAGTGGTGAGCAGCTCTGCACTGACCGAACCCGAGACAGATTTGTGAATTACCCCCATGGTGTCATATTGCAATTTAATTTTCTAGATACCACCTGGCTTATCATCCTGTAAGATACAAAAATGGACAATTAGACATTTGAAGAAAAAGGTGGGAATTGCATTTTTATCCTCAGCTCACATTTCCAGATGTGTGTTTAGCTGCCCGTTTCGGTTTGAAAGATGAGATTCTTATCTTAAAGGGAACCTACCACCACAAATCGCAGAACAGCAGGCCCGCGCCTGTGCAGCCCCGGCTTCGGAGCAGTGACCACGCAGGTGCGGTCCTGCTGTTCTGCGCATGCGCAGACTGCAGGATCGTCGGACGAGGGCGCGCAGCTACGAGCAGCTGCGCATCGAAGATGGTGAGTAGGAGGAGAAAAGAGGCTACCGGGGCGTGGAGTAGCCACCTCGTGTAACCTCATCCACGCCCCAGTAGCCGCATAATAAAATTAGCATAAACATGTGATAAAAGTTACTAAAAAAGTGCGGGGATGTGAGGATTAGCCCTTAAAAGGGTTCTCCTCACGTCCCATTGATCCACCTACCACCCGATCTACCTATAGGTAGCTTTGTGGTGGTAGGTTCCCTTTAAATATTACAGCAAATGGTTCTCGATACTATACAAACGAGGACAGGGGCATTTGAAGTGGTGTTCCTCCTGGAGCATCTAAACCTGACTTATCTCAGGGAAAATATGACTCGCCTCTACAAAATTTTAGAAAATATTTTTATAGGTAAACAGGATTTCATACAAAAGATGGAATTCTAGAAAGGACATTTCATCCCCTACCTGAGGGGGCTGCTAGTTTAGTGAGGCAAAATCTGGTCTTCCCTTTAAACTAGGACTTCTTTTTGAAAAATGTTTAATTGTTGCAAAGTGTCCTTCATAATATCCTCTGGCTGGGAATCCAGGCAATCAGCAGTAATCTCCAGAAAAATATCAACCACAAGGAATTGATGATACAAATAGTCAGGGGCTAAATAGAGGACCACTCAACCAATATTTAACCAAAAAAAATCCAATTTTTTGGTTAAAAATCAGCAGTGATCTGTAGAGAAAGCTGGTAGTAAGGGTGCGTTCACATGTGGCGTTAAGGCACGCATTTTAAAAAGGCATTGCAACAGCTGAGAAGAGGCGATTTGCCCAATTACATTGCTGTCATCATTGCGTTTACAAAACGCATACATTAACGCATGCGTTAACAAACACATGGGTTCACATTGTTAACACATGTATTTTGTAAATGCAATCTTCTCATGATGGGTATGAAAACAAATGTGCTTACGCCACGTGTGTCCGCACCCTCAGGGCGCATTCACACCATGTGTTGCGTCACATTCTTTTTTTATACGTTTTTGACGCATTCCAAAGGCTTCAGCCTTGATTACATGCTAAGGTTACATTGCGTTAAAACGCAATGTAACCTCAGCACATGATCAAGGTTAAAGCCTTTGGAATGCGTCAAAAAATACATTAAAAAACGCGACCCAACGCATGGTGTGACCGCGCACTCAGTGTTCACTTTCCCTTTAGCGCCACCACAGGTGAAATTATTCCTCACACAGTTTCCAGTCATATCAACAAGATATTTCAGTAACATGGGACAGGACTAGTCTTTCGGAGTGAGAAACGCTCTTTGTTATCCACTTGCCTAAGTATCGGATCCCCTCTTGAACATTCTATGAAGTTCTGGAACTTTCCATGAAGTTACAGATACAAGTTGAGTAAAGTGGAGATCAGGGGGTCATCATCAGGACATGACTAGTAACCTACTTCTATGCATGAGAAAGATCATGGATCGGCTCCCAAAAATATCAAATACCCCAATGCCCCCGAGACTCGGGTTAAGATTTTTCTCCTACTGGTCTACACCTCATCATCTGCTCACAGCAAAAACATAGACTTATAACGGTGTAAAAACCCAATAAGTTTGCAGATCGGTACTTTCATTCAGCCGGCGCTGTGCTCAGTAATGAATGTCCAGCCGGTGGGAGCCGCGGGAGGCTTCCTTAATACAGTACATTGTCTCACCGAAACACAATCCCTGCGCTAGTTTCCACCGGGCTCCATGTAGACAATAATTGAATTCTATTTCTGCTGATGGGCAGGCGAGACAAATAATCAACTCTCCGAGTTTTATCCGGCAACAGTTGGGACTTGTCCTTTGTCTTAAAGATAATTTAACACAGAAAAAGTACATTCAAGCCTTGACAAATCTCTCTTTTAAAGGGGATGTTATGAGGGTCCACTTCTGACCACAAAGTGTCCTCCTGCTGGGACCTCCAGTGATTGGCCATTGTGTGTGTGTTGATAAACTATGGGAGAGAGATACAGGTAATACTGATATAGGGTTTCTGATACTAGCTTTTAGGGGAGTCACCTTAGATCCGTCTGTCTGACTCTTTTCCAAGAAAAACAGTTTTTACAATAAATTACGTCCATATCCGGTTTGCTCATCTTTTTTAGGAAGTGAATGTTTTGTCTTTTTTTTAGCTTATCCTGTGTCCTGGTTAGGACCGGTCAATGCTCTCCTCTATGTACGATCAGTTGATCACTGTTTTTGGACTCAGATGACAAAAAAAATATCCAAAACACCTGGTTTTTGGTCTCCACAACTTATACGATTTTAAAACTTAATATCCATAAAGAGCAGCGGATTTAAGGTTAATATCCATGATTTACATTTTTACACCTTCAACATACATTTCCTAAATATATTTGCATGCAATATTTTTTATAGAACACTCCGCAGCACAGAATACCACATAGACCAAATGAAATGATGGCATGCTTCAAGCATTAGTGGTCAGTCCCAATGATCTTAGAGGACTCTTCCACCTGTATATAGGGTAGGAATAGAGATCGGGGAGTGGTTTACACTTGCCAATAGTTAGAAGAGATAGTGGCCTTTGCACTAGTTTTGTGGCTTTTTCACAGTCGACAGAGCACAGCGCCATGCGTAATATAGTGTCTATGTAAGGTATTGGAGCTCAGCCAAGTCACTTAAATGTCTCTGAACTTCAAACAGACCATGAAACTGATGGACGTGACATCACAAGAGTTCTACGACTGGGCCAGACAGCTAATCGGTGGCGATTATGAGTGTCAGACCCCTGCCAATCCGAAAATCCATGATCCAGATTTAGGGATGAGCAGACCCGATGGTCAGGTTAGGCATTCGGTTTTGCTGCCTGACCATCGGGTCTGCTCATCCCTTAATCTGGATCATGGATTTTCGGATTGGCGGGGGTCTGACGCTCACAATCCCCACCAATCTTGCCAGATTGGTCGTTTGCCCACCAATCTGGCAAGATTGGTGGGGATTATGAGAGTCAGACCCCCGGCAATCCGAAAATTCACGCCCCTAGCAACTAGCCATGGCTACGAGTGTCCCCGAGTGTCCCCGAATGCCCAACCTGACCATCAGGACCGCCCATCACTACCCACTTTGAGTACAGGTGACTAAAAATAAAGCATTTGCTTTAGGTTTTATTAACTTTACCAAAGCCTGACAACACACAGAAATGATAGAGTAGTGAGTTACAGCCGCCCTCCCACAATATGAGAAGGTAAATTATCATTTTAGACGCATCTTCTACTCTTTGTGCTCTCCAGAGTTTCTATACCAGATTTCTCATTTTAGAATCCTACGCAAAATACATTACTACATTATTAAAATTATAAACACATTACTGAACAGTATAATGGCCACTTCTGAAACAAACAACTTTTATCCTGACAGCTGGAAGCCGAGGGAGACAACGAGAGGATCCTCAGTGGAGAATACATCTACTATCTACATATAGAAAGTTCAAAGCAGCACAAAAATGAAAAGACAAAAATAATGGGGGATATTTATCATATGCCGGCGCTGCTCTTTTGCTCCGGCCTCTTGATGTATCCGGCGGGGTCCTGCACAACGTCAATTTCTATGCCAGGCCGAAAATCCATGATCCAAATTTAGAGATGACCAAAACCCGATGCTCAGGTTCGGCATTCGGTTTTGCCGCCTGACAGTCAATCTGGAAAATTCACACCCCTAGCAACTAGCCATGGCTATGATTGGCCGGGGAGTGCTATTAAAAATACCTTTAACCGCTATCTATCTCCTCTACCTATCTATCGTCTATGTATCTAACTTATCTATCTATCAATCCATCTATCTATTATTTTGGTAACGTTTGGTAACCAGACTAGATTGAACTTCTGGAATAAATGTGACTCTTACATCTAATTCCTCTAATGCTCTGAGTCACTGTTGGAGCCTTGCTACAGCTTTTACTCAGAGTGTCAAAAGGGGCTCTCCAAGGCCAAAGCGAAGACTCCTCCTTCCACATTTGTTTAACCAGAAAACTTAATTAAACCCATGTTAGATCCAACAAATGACAAATGCCAATGGCACCCCCATTTTACCAGAAGAAGCAGTGCTGAAGTTGGCATCTATTTTGCCAGAATTGAAGGTGATATCTACAACAACATAGGAGAGTCTCCTCCTTACCACCTGCAGATATGACCAAGTGTTAAGTCTCTTTTTTTAGTTGAGGATCACCAAAGTCTAATGTTTAGTAGGCATCTAACTTCTATATTGATAAAAATAGATGATCTACCATAGCAGAGGCCCTTGGAAACCATAAAATCATCAAAACCGTATAGGCTTATGGAAGAAAAACCTACAACTATCAAGTCTACATACTGCTACAGTGTTGATTCAGAAGAAGTCAGAAGAAGGCAAACCACAAGTGTGACAATCGGCCTACAGTTGGGGCTGTATCTCTATAATCTTATCTCTGCTATAGACCAAAGGGGAAGGGTTGACTTCAACATCGAAAACATCAAGCTACGCACACAACTCCATCATCTTTACCTCTTTGACTTTGTAAGCAGATACTACAAAGCTGTAAATCTGAATCCTTGTACCCGTTACCAAAATTCTTCATGGACAGGTCTGTTGTTGTGTTGAGAAGTTTACAGCCTAAGAACCTTCTCAGATAAGGCGTCAAATCCAGCATGCAAACTACTAAATAAAACAAGACAAAACAAGCATAATCACATCAGGGTCTTCGGAAATCAAACTCTTCCTCCGGATTAGGGATGTCATAGTCAAGGCTTTCTATAGAGGGCTGGTGACAGCAAGAGATGAGGGCAATGAGGATTAAGCATTGTGTAAAGGGCAGCCGGAAAGTAACGCAGAATACAATATCAGCATTAATGATATCAGACATCAAAACAGTTAATCAGACACCAAGCAGATGGATCTGACAAAGAGAGGAACATCCGAGGAACATCAGAGGACTAAGACAGTAGGTGGACTGCCAAGACATGAAGGATAAATCAAAGGGTTGGAAAAGATTTGAGATAAGTATTAGGAAGGAATCACTTCAAAACACTGAATTATACATCTGAGAATCAGGTTTCTGATCCCGGACAGGTGTCAGAAGAGAGCGTAAACTGATGCCGTAGTTCAGACCCAAGTCAATAATACCTCTACGGAGCAGCTCCGACGCCTTCATCAAAGGAAAAAGTCTAGGGTGATATAGGATGAGGTGACATCTGCTAGGAGTCTGTCACAAAACCTGCCGAATGCTACACAGATCTCTAGACATAAACATCTGGAAAGTATAAGAATACTCAGTATATAGTGATTTAAAGGGAACTCAAGCTAAAGGGATATTCCCATTTAAGACATTTATGGCACAGGTACATGATGATGATTATTAGTTGTGATGAGTGGGCCTTTAAGTATTCTGGTCTGGCATGTTAACATGTTAACCATGTAAATGGGTCCACTGCCCCACCGGTAACACCCATCGTGGTTGTTATCCTTTAGACACGTAATTAGACATGTAATTGTCTGTGGTACATGCACACCGCCATTTTGGCACCAATCTTGTCACTCCTTGTGATGTCAAGGGGAGCAATGATCCTCAGGAAAATGGTGGTGTGCATGTGTGGGTGTTACCACTTGGGGGAAATTAACTGAACCCAGTCTTTTGACTGAAGTCCTGGTTCATGTTCTGTGGACCCAAACGCACAATGTTCAGTACAAACCTGAACATTGTGGTTAGAGTCCAATTATCATTGCTCATTAGTGGTTGAGATGTAAATCTCCTTATAGCGTAGCTAAAAGCTTACAGAGGTTTCAGACCTACCCTGGCCCAGAAGCTAAGAAGAAAACCCAGTGGCCCACCAGGTGAAGCTCACCACAATCACATCTTATTGTTAAGTGTAGGTTTGTTGGCCGTAAGGTATGAGCATATATGTTTGATACTGCTACAGTTGGACCACCCTGGCTAACTATCAAGGAAATAGGAAAGGATGTTGCACAATTTAGAGATTGTCTTTGGATGAACTTTCTACAGAGGGTTGCATCTGACTGTTGAGGTCAAGTATTGGAAGAGTCAAGACGTAAAGATCAAGATTCTTCGTGGAAATTGAAAAGCCACTTCTCAAAAATTCTCATTCCAATACCAGATATTTTACTGATACCAACTGGAAGAGTCATTAGTCATGTATGGAAATTGACATAGGATCATAGAGGTCTTAGTAGTCACCTACTGGTCGAAGAATATGTTGCTAAGCCACTTCTAACCTTGTTCTATGTCCTAGCAATATGTCCTAACAAAAAATGTTAATCTTTTACTTACAATTTCTGCGATTTACCCAATTAATACTCTGACAACCAAAGTTCCTTTACATAAAAGTCAACCCTACAAATAGTTACAAAACATTTCTTCTAATATAAATACTTAGACTAATATTCCATTAAGATTTTAGTTGTTTGGCGGCTTAGAGTGCGTTTCCGATGGCTGTTGCGTCATCTCCTTGGCTGTAAGTATATTAAAAGCTGGATAATAATTACTGTCATTACTAGTACATATCCACAAAACACTAACAAAACCAACACTAACAAAAAAGTAATTTTCTAAATGATTCTGAATGTTGCTGTAAAATGTGTTGGCTTTTCTGTATAGAACACAATAACAGCACTCAGCGTTGCGATTACCGCGATTTGCAAGTTCTATAATGGCCAATTCCGCTTGGAGGGAGACTGAAAAATATTTACAGGGTTCAACAAAATCAAAGTTGAAGTTAAGAAAAGTATAGTTTCTTGCCTTTAGAAGTGGAAAAAGTTGTCCTCAATTAACATCAATAGAATATGTGGACTTCTACTACCAGGAAGTCTCGATGTCCCCGACTGATATTACTTGTGTAGTCCTTTCATTTTTAGTTCCATTTTATAAAATGTTAGAATGGAATCCATACAATCCATTAGCAATTAGGGGGTGTGTTAAGTCATAATAAGTGGAATCGACCCTCATGCAAAATCTTCCACCTACCAAATGTACAGAAGGGCAACACAAGTGAACCAAATCACAAAAGGAGAGAAGGTTGGAGTTCCAGCATCCAAGAAGTTTGAACAAATACTGTTAAAACATAGCAAAAATGTAACGGTGCTTCGTTAAAAACATCTCAAAGGTGCTAAAAATGGACACGAGTACGTGACATGCGGAACAAAAAAACTCTGCACCAACGCGTTTCAGACTATTGCTTGGTAGTCCTTACTCATACCTGGTATGAGAAAGGACTAGGATGCTGAAGTCCGAAATGCGTTTTTTTTTTGTTCCGTATGTCATGTCCTCGTGTCCATGTGAGCACCTTTGAAATGTTTTTAACGAAGAACTATTACATTTTTGCTATGTTTTAACAGTTTTTGTTAAGGATTTTCGGATGATGGAACTCCAACCTTTTCTCCTTTTGTGATACCAGTATTATCTTAATCTGGATTCCGGACCAATTTTTTGAAACTGGCCATCCATTGAAAACCATATGCACACCTTATGCACCTATGGGTGAGCCGTACCTCTAAAATCTTTTCTACACAAGTCAACCAAATGTTTTCCGTTGGGTCTAATTTACATTATCCTAGAGACAAGAAGAGATAGATGCCTTGTAGCCACTTTTCCCCATGAATTTTTGACCACCCAATTTCATTTTTTTGGCAGGAAGGCAGATGGGACACTAAAACTCCAACAGTTGTATGTCAAGGAGTAAGACAGATTGGTGCACCATAGATGCACGGGGAAGAGTTAGATACAATTTTTAGATTTTAGTATTGTAAGGAATGGAGACCATACCATTAACCATGTACTCTACAGACACCATATGAGGTAGGTTGCCTAAGTCACCATGTTTTTATAGATGTGCAGACAGTATGTGTAGACATTTGGGAAGAGTGAAAGTTTGGAGCACGAACTAGAAACATGAATACAAGTTTTGGAAAGGAGGAAGACAAAAGGCAATGATTGTCTACCCAACAACTATGACGATGAACATCAATGTTTGTGGATGGGTACAAACCAATATCGTTCTACTGTTGGTGGAGAAACCAAAATGTTTGGTATGTAGAAGAGTGACATGAGAGAGTGAAGAACACTGCGTAATGGACATTAAAATCCAACCATACTAAGTATCTTGAAGGCTGAGGGTTCCCATTAAGGGCCACCATGTTTCTTACCATCTTATATGGTCCATGTGTTACCAAAAATAAGACACATAGCACAACGGATATATCCTTACTAGATTCTACACAACAACAGAACTTCCTATATACAGTAGTCGTATGACATCCACTATCCTAGGGAAAGTAATTACATCTGGCATCTACTACAGTCAGTCCTCGGAGGTGACTGCTCAGGAGAGAAGCCATGGGTATAGTATGTCATCCATCGACAGGAGACAGATAAACTCTGTATGTAGCGGGAAGCATCTACGCCTCCCTCATGTCATGTTGTCACTGACTGGTGACATTTGATGTACAGTATGAAAGGATTAGAAGCCAGTATTCAGGAATGGAGACAATAATATGATCAGTATCACAGTCCCATCTACTATGACTGACATCCAACGTCTCACATTCAACATGGAATATCCTCCATTTTTTCTCTTTAAAAAGATGTAAATTATAAATTGAAGAACTTGTTTTGTAAATTTTTGAGGATCAGCAAAGTGCCTAATATGTGGGGGTCTCACCACTGGGACCCCAACCTACAACAGGAATGGAGGTCTTAGTTTTAGTGTTTTTTTTTTTTACTTTACAGTGGGGGATGAGGTGTGGGCTTTGGGGGAATTATTATGGAGTATGGGCTATGGGGGAATTATTATGGAGTAAGGCTGAATTAATATGAAGTGTGGGCGGGGGGCATTACTATGGAGCATGGGGGCATTACTGCGGAGTGTAAGGGGTATTATTACGGAGTGTGAGCTGTGGGGTGTAGGGGCATTTCTGTGGACTATGGACATTACTATTGTCAGGGTCGTAATCGACAATTAACCGGTCCAGTCAGTCACCTCAAATTAGAGCAAGTGTGCACGTTTTCAAGATAAAATCTGAGATAAGATTATTCAGTTTTAATCTTAAACAAGCTCTGCACTCCAGCTTTCATGACAGCAAGATAAGACTTTATTTCCGTGTTCCCAAATTTACACAAAAGAGAGAAAGGTGTGGTTATGTGTCATACAGCATCATAATGGGCAAGGGTTAAGCAAATTTGTCTAGCATCCGATGTGCCCTGGTTGGTCAGTTCCAGTATCTGGACAGATAATGTCCTGGGCGTTGAGTTTCGATATGAGGGATGAAGCCTTCTTGGAATCGGGAATGTTGTTTTATTCCTGGAAATAGGGCGTTGGCTGTGTGGATGCTGGCGCCATCTTAAGTAATATATCTGAGCATATTGCTGAGGAGGAAAAACTTTAGTATTTGCCAGTTATATAAAAGTATAAAAATATAAAACTATAAAGCTCTTGTACAGATATTCCCCTTCACACTATGAAGTGCGTGGGCATTACTGTGGACATTACTATGAATTGTGGGGACATTACTGGGGAGTAAGGGCATTACCATTAAACGTGGGGGCATTACTGTAGAGAGTGGGTATTATTATGGACTGTTAGGGCATTACAATTGAGTCTGGTTACATAACTATTGAGTGTGGAGCCATTACTACGGAGAGTGGGCATTACTATTGAGTCTGGGGGTATTACTATGGAGTGTGGGGGCAGTAGTGTGGAGTATGGGCATTACTATGGATGGTGAGGCATTACTACTGAAAGTGGGCATTACTATGAGGTGCAGGGGCATTACTATGGAGTGTTGGGGCATTACAATGGAGTCTGGGGGCATTAAAATGTAGTCTGAGGGTATTACTATGGAGTCAGGGGGCATTATGGTGGTATATGGATATAATTATTGAGTGTGGGGGCATAACGGTGGTATATGGACATTACTATGGAGTCTGGGGGCATTACTATGGGTAATGGACATTACTATGGAGTGTGGGGCATTACTGTGAGTAATCATTTAGAGTAGGGGGCTCAGTGAGAGCCATATTGTGGGCTACAGGCATTAGATGTAGTTTGCATGAAAACATGTCAGCCCACATTTATACTCTGTACAGTCCTGCACTTGATGGGTAAGGTCATTTTTGGCACAGGCACAAGAGGTTATATACAGAGGCCGTTACTGGGAAATCAGCACTAGGATCCCTGACCCTGTTTTTTTTAAATTCCTTGCAACGCCCTGAACCTTAATCAAATTTTTTTTATGGATATGGATATAGGAAATATCATACTAGGTACAGGTAGTCCCCAGGTTACGTACAGGATACGTTCTGTAGGATTGTTCTTAAGTTGAATTTGTATGTAAGTCGGAACTATCTATTTTATAATTGAAACCCCAGCCAAAGTACAGGCTAAAGTACAGTAAATTACCAACATCCAGAGGTCAGTTTGTAACTAGGGGTCGCCTGTAAGTCGGGTGTTCTTAAGTAGGGGACCACCTGTATAGTTAGTATTCACACTCGCATCACAATCCATCATGACATTACTCATAGATCCAGGCACCGGGACTGTGGGAATCTTCTTATATTTGTTATCCATGGCCTCCTTCCTTCTAAAATCAACTGGAAATCTGCACAGGAAGGTTCAGCGCACAGTGGGAGGGGGAAGTACTCCTGCACAGTGTAACAGCCTGTGAAGCTACAGCACCGAAGACCTCTGGTAATACCCTTCATGATGGATTGTGATGGTAGACTTCCTTTAAGCAAAAAAAAGTTGCAAATCCTATTATATAATTATTGTTATATTGTCTGTTTTCGCTGTGATCCTTCATGTGATATCATAAATTCCATATTCTTCTGTATTTTTTTTACATTCATCTACTAATTCTCCCTCTCTCAGCGCTCCTGCTGGAAGTGTGTGAACGGCTTCCAGAACGTGGTGAATAATGTACAGAACAAAATATAATCATCTCGAAAAAAAAATCTGAAGAATAACTTTCCACAACAAAGACTTTTAATGGAATCTGGTGGAGGATTGTGCGCACGTTCCAGCTGGCGAATGTTTGCAGAATTCTCCGCTCTTATGAACAAGCTTCTAAAAGACACAATATATTCTTATGGTTTACATCGCGGCTAAAAAAAAAATCCCCAACAACATAAATATCATCTGCACATGAGGATAAATATAAATTGATGGATTTCCAGCTAAAGTACATTTCAGATGTCAATGTAAGTCCTTGGTTTGTCCTTGTGTCAAGTGGTTAAAAATGAAAGGGAACTTGTCACTATGAAATTGAAGTCTATTCTACTGGCAGCATGTTATAGAGCAGGAGGAGCTGACCAATTGTACATAGTGTCCTATCTGCAGGCAGCATGTTATAGAGCAGGAGGAGCTGAGCAGATTGTACATAGTGTCCTATCTGCAGGTAGCATGTTATAGAGCAGGAGGAACTGAGCAGATTGTACATAGTGTCCTATCTGCAGGTAGCATGTTATAGAGCAGGAGGAGCTGAGCAGATTATATATAGTGCTCTATCTGCAGGCAACATGTTATAGAGCAGGAGGAGCTGAGTAGATTCTACATAGTGTCCTATCTGCAGGCAGCATGTTATAGAGCAGGAGGAGCTCAGCAGATTCTACATAGTGTCCTATCTGCAGGCAACATGTTATAGAGCAGGAAGAGCTGAGCAGATTGTACATAGTGTCCTATCTGCAGGCAGCATGTTATAGAGCAGGAGGAGCTGAGCAGATTGTACATAGTGTCCTATCTGCAGGCAGCATGTTATAGAGCTGGAGGAGCTGAGCAGATTGTACATAGTGTCCTATATGCAGGTAGCATGTTATAGAGCAGGAGGAACTGAGCAGATTGTATATAGTGTCCTATCTGCAGGTAGCATGTTATAGAGCAGGAGGAACTGAGCAGATTGTATATAGTGTCCTATCTGCAGGCAGCATGTTATAGAGCAGGAATAGCTAAGCAGATTGTACATAGTGTCCTATCTGCAGGTAGCATGTTATAGAGCAGGAAGAGCTGAGCAGATTGTACATAGTGTCCTATCTGCAGGTAGCATGTTATAGAGCAGGAAGAGCTGAGCAGATTGTACATAGTGTCCTATCTGCAGGCAGCATGTTATAGAGCAAGATGAGCTGTTTAGATTTTTAACCTTCCAATTGAATGAATAGAAATATTTCTCCTTCAGTACCATTTAAAAAACTAGACAATACTCACTAAAAAATTTATATCAAGAGATCTTCAAGAGAATCACAAATATAGTGTTTGGGCTAACTAACTATTTCTTTAAAACGTTATAATTAGTGACGGGCTGAGCTGTTAAAATTTGGTTGGGTGTTCCAGTAACCCCTGCGATCGCTGATGGCAACGTTTGCGAATGTTAACTGTTTGAATGCCGTGGCAAGTCGCTGTCAGCATTCGAACTACGCCACCTTGTGTGACAGCGCTATGGGCTGCCATTGTGGGGGTGGTCGTCGTTCCTGGTGACATCAAACTCGGGGGGTCATGTGTGGCTGTAGCGCTGGCAAAGAGTCAATGCCCCCCATCATTGCAGCTGAGGTGTGGGTTAAGCTGAACTTCTTATGAAATTTGGTGTCTGATACGGGGGAACCTGAACCCACTTTGGCTTTTAGCTCTGCTCAACACTAATCATAATCTTTGAAGCTGACCTGCAATACCTGATACAACCATAACAAGGAGTGGCGCTGTGTCCATAGAGAAAGTAGATCTACAGAAGACGCCTAAACAATAATGTCCGCTTTCCTTTATGAACCATATCTTACTCTGTAGCTCTGAAGTGAATGGGTCAAATCTGCAGTACCACATGCAAACTGAGGACAAGGGTGGCGCTATTTCTAGAAGGATGCGATAAGTGTTTTTTTTCTAGCATTTTGCAACCCCTTTAAGAAATTCCTGTTTACTACAAAGTGACATTGGCCTTTCCTCCGCTGCTCGCTGTATTTAATATTCCTCATTCCATCGGGTAACCTTTGGCTCCAGTAAAAGACATTAACGTAGGACTTTATGCAAATCCAATTCATTGCAGCAGTCGCTGCGGCTCGGATTTCCATGCAGCGCAGAAGCTGAATTACTACTACACATTAAATGATGCAAATGTTGTCATAGGCGACAGAATCATTTATTGATATGTGCGTTTCGGTGCTCACGCATTTCGGTCTTCGCCTGTATTTTATGTCTCGGGGGTCTTAATATTAGGAGGCATTATACACATTGATGCCTCTGTTTTCAGTAGACGATTTCTGTGTTGCTTTCCTTTTTAGAATTTCAGATGGAAAGTGAATTTTCCAGCAACTTGCTCTGGATACAAATGTATCTGCTGTGTCCGATTGGAATTTTATGGCAAACTGAGTCTTTTTGCTAATGTGGATTTTGTAAAGAGCTTCACTGAGCAAAGCCACTCAGGTCTACGACTCCCAGAAGTGCCCGGCGAGAGCAAATCTAGTGAGGCTGCTGACATGTTACTGAAGGATGAGGAGGTTTATACCAATATTAAGATCACACTACATCGAACCCCTTCCCTTATTCAACTAAAAAGACAATAAAATACCATAGGAGTGTAGAAGTGCAGCATAGTATAAGTGCAACACGGTATAAGTGCGACACGGTAAAAGTGCAGCATAGTATAAGTGCAGCATAGTATAAGTGCAGCATAGTATAAGTGCAGCATAGTATAAGTGCAGCATAGTATAAGTGCGACACAGTAAAAGTGTGACACGGTATAAGTGCAACATAGTATAAGTGCAACATAGTATAAGTGCAACATAGTATAAGTGCAACATAGTATAAGTGCAACTTATAAAGTGCAACTTACAAAGAAGAGAGAATTCCATGGGAGGAAACCAGAACCTCAGGGGAGTGGATTAATAACTAGAAGAATAGTGGGCACACTTAGAAACAATACAAACTTAAATAGTGATTTATTTTATAACATATGAAATATATAATAGTAGAATTATAAACAAACAAAAATAAAATAGCAGCCACTGACCACTATACAGGTTATATTGAATCTGCTCTTTAACATGCTATCTGCAGTTAGGACACCATATACAATCTGCTCAGCTCCTCCTGCTCTGTAACATGCTGCCTGCAGATAGGACACTATGTACAATCTGCTCAGCTCTTCCTACTCTATAACATGCTGCCTGCAGATAGGACACTATGTACAATCTGCTCAGCTCCTCCTGCTCTATAACATGCTGCCTGCATATAGGACACTATGTACAATCTGCTCAGCTCCTCCTGCTCTATAACATGCTGCCTGCAGATAGGACACTATATACAATAGTACATAATACAATACAATACAATATATTATGAATCCACATGGTGATGAGTGCGGCGAATATACGTCCCCCATTTCACATTGTGTACATGGGCACTAAGTGATCAGTAATGTCATTTTCCCGGGCTGGTTGGGACATTGCTGGTTTATGAAACCATTTGTAATGTGGGAGCACCAACAATATGCCATAAAGCATAGAATAGCTGCAAATTCCATCAGTCAGCTGCGCGGTCACTATTGGATCCGTTTCCTCGCTATCTTCCATAGTTCTCCATCTCTATGACAGTAGCTTTATTCTATTTGCCACATCCCCCACACGTGTCCCACCCCGTGTCTATATTGGGCCGCGCCGAGGTAATTTATTCTGTATGCACAGAGCTCTGGTCTCATGAATACAGATCATTCATAAGGGGATGCAGAATGACAGGGAGCCTACATGCAAGGCAATGCATGGCAAGAGAAATCAGGGGCTTAAAGAGAAGGGGAGACGCCTGATGACAGGAAGAAATGACAATTTTCTGCACCACTTCTCTAATGCACAAACGTCAATTTGGAAAAAGCATAACCTTTACGGAGGAAACAAGAGACGTCTTCCTCTATGTGGAAGGAACGTGGAGATGAACTCCGAAACTTATAAAAGTTACATGTTATTATGCAACTGACAACCAGGATGGGGATCTGCACTCTAGATGCTTTGTTAAAGGGATTGGCCTCTTTTCAATAACTCTCTTCCATAAGACATGTGTATGTACATGTGGCTTTGCCTCTTTGATAGCTTCAGCCTTTCCCTGTTCCCACCATGCTTCCCTCTGCATATACACATAGCTTTCTCTTTCTAACTCCTCATGGCGTCTCCCACCATATCTTTCTTCTCACAGTGCATCCTCACTGACAGGCACAGAGAGAAGCGAGGGGAAGGGAGAGGAAAAAATCATAATCTCCTGCTGCAGCTCCTCCTATTCATCAGAGCTCAAAGATGTAAACAAAGAATCATGGAGAATCTACACACAGTAAAAAAGTAAGTCACTTGATGAACATTCAGGGGTAGTTAAGGCACAGAGTGTCCAACCCTTTTAACTGTCCCAATTCCAATGTTTTTTTGGATTTGTCAGTATGAGTTAATCCACAAAAGAAATCACATTGCGACTCATGTATAAACAGTCAACATCAACAGAAAAGACTGGTTGAGCTGAAAAAACCCAGGCAGGAATAGGACCTGCTCTGAATTTGGTGGCTCAGGCAGTCGGCATGACCATGGAGAACATGACCATGTGTGACCCCATTGAAATGAATTTGTCTGCGTGCTACTCATGGAATCATTGCTACAATGGACAAAAACAGTGTACGTGTGCATGAGGGCTTACTCCACGGCCTGCTCCGATCTTGTGTGTCCATACTAGCGGTGCATGCGCATTAGGTATACTCCCGCCAAAGTTGCCATTGTTGGCTGAAGAGAAAGATAAAGAGGTTCTGCAGCAGTCTATGGGAGCATTATAAGGAATAATGTACACAATATTCCACAATATAAAGAATATTAGGAGCCCCTTTCGGGACTACTTGACCTTTTTACTTGTAAATGTTCATAACTCCTTATCTTATATATAAGTCACTAGTTGGAAGAAGCAACTTCTCGTTACCGGTAATTCTCTCGTCGACACCAAAGGAGGAATCAATATGTTTTTCTATAACAAAATAAATAATCCTTCACTTCTGAGACGTACGAGCTACGCACTGCAAAACAATAGGTTTCTGCATCAGTGCCCCCTTGATAGGCTGCCGAGCCCAACAACCAAGTAGTATACCAAGAGTGGTCCCCCCGAGACTCCTCTGCCGATGGGAAGCTTGTCTGGGAAGTTGGTAACATATCAGTATTGTAGACACACCGTGATGTACCTAAAAAAATCCAATCTTCAGTTTAGAAAACTTTCGCAATTACTGGTCTAACAAAGTTATGAGCTGCTTCTGGTCTACAAACTGCAATACAGACTACAAAACACAAGGGGCGCTGTTCCTGGAAATACTGCATGAAAGGAACAGTAAAGCTAAAATAAAACCTAAAAAAACCTTTAAACCTTATGCACACAACTCTTATAGGGGCGTCATATTGTGGCCAGATCATAGAGGTCCCCATATCTCCTTATGGACCAATGGTCTGGGGTCCAATAAATCCCTGTTTGGAACTGTAATAAAAAAAACCCTTCGACTCAACCAGGTCTGCTTCTCTCTTTGTTTCCGTTGTGAAGTAGTACAGCCAAACTTCATTGTGCATGCGCCAGAGCTTGTGCGCATGTGCAGTAGAACAGAGGTGGCCTTCATCAGTTTCGTTAAAGCACTACACAGAAGCACCAAAGAAGAGTCTAAAGCGGCTCATTGAACTCATCTCTAGTAGAGATGAGCGGAGCCAATGTTTTCTTTCAGGGCGGGGTTAGGCCCTCGCAACCTGTAAATATTGCCGGATTGGTGGCCGAACATCCAACCCGCCTAATTGATGCCCCTAGCTATTAGCCATGGCTATGATTGGACAACCTTGACTGTTCGGGCCACCAATCCAGCAATATGTTTGGAATGCAAACCTTGAACCTTAACGGAAACCAATTGGGTCCAATTATCTTTTTTTGACCTACCTCCGGAGAGCCCCACAGAGGGCAATTTAAGACAATGAAACATTAGTCCTTAAAGTCTGTTTGGTGGTTTAGTGGCCAACATCTCCCTCTTTTTTTTATAAGTCATATGAGAAAAGGAAGTAAAAAACTGAAATATTTGTGATGGGATGTTTTATATTTTTTTGTGCATTTTAGGTGTCTAGCGGTTAGTTAAGCTATTAAGGTATTTGCGATGATGCATACCCATACATGTATATAGACATATACAGCTTTACAGTCTGTTGTATACGATGGTGTCTTGATGGCACCTTGCAGTTGCAGAATGTGAAAGTAAATACTTTAGTTGCACATTTATTGCTTTTGCCCTATATAATTTTGAAATTGCCAGTTGTCTGCCGGCTCAGAGTGGTTCAGCAGCATTTGGTTTCAAGATAAATACATAGTTTTCGCTGCAATTCTGTAGGATCTGTGTGTAAAGAACACATGATTAAATCTAACTTTCTTCAATTGTGTTCTTTTGTGCTCTTTTATTATCACCAAATGTCCTTACTCAAATTCTTACTTTCTTCCCATCAAATGTGTATTGACCTATTTGGGCACAAACAATTATCCCCTCCTTCAATTCTATTTCTCTATGTATCAAAAAACATCCGGTTCCTCTAAGGTCCTAAAATAAGATAAATACATCCTTAAATCACACCACCACATGAGAGGCCGAAAAAGTCATACAGAAAATGATGACATGCTAATTGCCAAAACTGCTGCTTTTATAAAAGGTGGTCACACTGACTGATGATCAATTATTAATAAGCAGCACTCCAAGCTCTTAATTTCTACAGAAGCCGTACCTGCACAGGTTTTTCAGGAGTCCTCGGAAAGGTAGCAAGAAAACATGTGTACTTACCCTACTCTGGTTCCAGCCTTGAGGGGGTCTCCTGGTCTTTACAACCACTGGCCATTCGTAATGTAACATAAGTGGGTTCCAAGAGCCGTGGCATATGCCAAATGCTTGGAGACCACTGCCCTCGAACTCAAAGCATCATGGTCATCTATAGTGATGTTAGTGCCAAAAGGACTGAAGTCATCTAAAGAGATTGTTTAGAAACTCTGGAGAACCTTAACTGGGCAGGGTTGGCAAAAAAAAAAAGAGACAAAACGTAGCTCCTGGCTCCTACAATGCTCCAATTACACCGGTCTCCGGACATGGTTTTGCCAAGTAGTTGCCTCTTTAGACCACGGGGCATAACTGATGCAAGGAAGAGTGAAGTCTCCGAGGAGGCCACTAATTGTCTCAAATGGATTCTGTGATACCCAACATATATCTCGATGGGCAGAGTTGTCCAAGACCAGAGTAACATCAAGACCACTGGAGTTCTGGAATGAAGCAACGTGAGAACAAAGAGCCAGATCAGGGAAAGTATCCATTGTTTTTACCTTTATGAAAACTCCTATAAAACAATATTCACATGGAGATATTTGACCAAGAAAATCTTGGTCAAATACCAAGCCATAATCCTCATGCCTTCCGATGCAAATTTTTTACTCTTGCTTTTCATATATTCCGAGGGCAAATTTATAGAGCAAATTAATGGAAGAGGGATTTTAGAATGAATTTTCCATACTGTGAAATCTATACAGATTTCCCCCACCACCACCCCATTGCATGGACTGGATTCCAATATTGCATTTTTGATGCAGTTTTGCCCAAAGTTTGCTGTAATTGTGTTAAAAAAAAAACCCTCAAAAAACAAAAACATGGAAACCCAGAATCTACACCTCCTTACGACTGGAGACTTTGAGATTTACATTCCGTCGGCTTGTCGCTTTTATGTTATTGATAGAGCAGTTTTATGTATTACGCCGATTACTCGCAAATAAAACAAAGCGCTACACAATTCATCTGACAGTGTCTCTTTAAATCAGGACGTTAAATCGGAAAAATAAAACCATCAGACCTTTTAATATACATAAAAGAGGACCTTTCAACAAGCCAAAGCTGCCTCCGAACGCTGCCATAAATCACAATAATTCTTCCCGCGCATCGCCACGGAGCCGATTACGGAGAAGAAAGAGCAATGCATAAATATATATGCTAAAGCCAAAGACGAATGAGCGAAGAGGAGAGGATAAAAATCAAGCATCGCTGAGACAAAGCTGATATCATAACAGATATCAGCATGAGGGGGCGGATGTCAGAGGAATTGAATAAACACCAATCATTCCTCAAAAGATGGGTGCTCTAACTCTGTTTGGTATCAAATTGCTACTTTCGGTGTCATATTGAGTTATACGCTGATTTATGGCGGACAGCGCAGGCTTGTTTTTTCCCCCTCTTTCCCATCCTACCGTTTTATATTGCTGTAAATCCTATCTGAATTCATAAAACCAGCAATAACAGGGAGAGAGTAATCGTTTCATCACAGACGAGAATCTAGAAGATGGGGATACAAGATATGTTTGTTTACTTAGATCTCTTAAAGGGGTTGTCCAGCAATAGGATTTTTTTCCTACTCCTAAATCGCTTATCAGGAGTAATAGTCAATTTTGTGATTTAACAACACTCCGGTGGTGACACTTTACTGGTCCAAAATAACATGTGACTGCCAGTGAGGTCATCGTTCAAGATAGTGATTTGCTAAGGCAGTTATGTTGACACGGATGAACCGGTAAGGATCAGCATGTAAGTGGCTAGAAATTGTTTTGGTGCAGTATTGGATTACAATATGATCAGTTTAAGGGTGACCACTATGTGGGTGGTTTGAATGGCCAAGGACCCCGGCTACCCAAACCACCCACTAACCTTGATACTGCCCTTTAGAGATAAATAGGACAGGGACCTCTGGCTCTGGACACCTCATACATGTGTGTTGGCTATGAACATATATGTATAAAAGAACCCTTCCAGAATATCAAACATTCTTAAGTTTTGAAGGTCTTCCAAGGGTCCTTTAGCCAACAGAAGACAGTCATCCTCATTTCCCAAGAAGCTTGGTTTTGATACTGTATCTAGGGAGTAAATGTCAGACAATTTTTAAAAAAAAGCAGACTTATAGGGGGGCCCACAGTTTGCAGTCCATGGCTCCTGTCAGTCTAAATCTGCCCATTGGTTAGGTGAGTGTTACGTAGCATGTTGTGAGCATGTGCATGGATTGCTATACTGGTAGACGGAGGAGGAGCTGTCTCAATCATATATTGCCAGTGGTATGATCTAGTGCTATCTGCCTCCAGCTGTATCATACAGTGGCCACTGCCATTTTTAATTCTAATGAGCAGAAAATTTTCTGTAATTGTATTTAATCGCTTTATATTGATTTCAACAAATTATAACAAATTATAAGATACTTTACAAGTATTTGAAGATGATCCTTTGAGGATCTCTACCTGTTAACCAGAGTTCTAGAACATTTCACTTACTCTGGAGGACCAGACACAATTCCCATTAGCATGGAGAACCATTTCACCAGTGGGGATGCAGCAGGGAAGTTGTTCTACCTGTCCAACCTTCTGAACTATTATTGGATCCAACCTCAAGCCTCATTGACAACAGTAGGTAGCCAAAATTGTAAAAGATTTGTCCGGAGCTAAGCAGAAAAGATTTGGATTCAATCTGGTGGCTGCAAAATGGCAGATACATACCGAATGTATGAACCAAGGAATAGATACGCTCCTCTACTTAGAAGTTTCATGTTTGATACTAAACTGGATGAGAGTATGCCCATCATAACCAAAAAGAACATCTACTGCTGGGGGTTCTTAGCCACACTCATTACTAAAGACACAACATTCGAGTTTGGCCACATGACCAGGACATAATGCCGGATTTGCCGGCTGAACAGTCAATATGACATATCGATGCCCCTAGAAACTAACCATGGCTATTGGCCAAACCCAAACCCTGAACTTGAACATTGGCTCCACTCACCTCTACTCTTAGTCCGAGTGCTTCATTTCTGTCCCAAGGTAGGGATGTGTTATTCAGTTGAAAAACACCACAATTAAAACTTTTGTATCCAGACCAAACCTTTCAGCTGCTTCTCTGCATTCAAAATAAACCTTAAAAAACCATGATCCAGCAACAGAAACCACCTTCCCCTTTTAGACCCTTCTACGGTGTAGGATTTATTCCTTCCAAATTTGGAAATAGAAGATTTTGCACTTTCTTCCAGATTTAAGTTCAAGTAGATGTGATTGACAGGCAGTAAATATGGCTCAGCGAGCAAAGATTATAAGGCAGCAAGTATTTGCAGAAGGTGAAAAAGAAAGCTAGTTCCTGTACCTGTGGACCAACACGAAGACAGTGAAGTGTTAATGGAGCTGAAGATGTTGCACCCCAAGGCATAAAGTTGTACTAGGCTATGCCAACTAAAATGTATCATTTCTCACAGAGGTCTCTCCATATGATGTTGAGACACATTATGGGAAGCCTAAGCTCTTCTGCACTTTCTCAAGTTACACCCTTGTTTGAAGGAATCTAGACAGGCTTCCATAAAAACATGTCCAGGACTCATAAGTGGGTCAACGAACCGGTGTCACGAGAGTCATTAGAGGAGGAACATTTAGCAGTGATGTCATTGTGATACACAGAAACAAGTGATGAGTAAGCAGGACCTATAGTTTAGGTGAACATGGCTGCCATATTGTATCATGGGCAAGTTTTTTTCAGTGCGAAGGCGGTCATCATGTGCCGATAACTTTTGAACCACAAGAGATATTGCAAATCTGATTGTGGCAATTAATCTCTCAGACAATTCTTGTTTTCTTTGATACTCTAAATGACCAACTTCCCACTGGAAAACTTCCCATTGAAAAAACTCACCCTTTACCGTATATGGTGGCATTCAAGATGGCGGCCAAGAATGTGGAATTTTCTGTTTCATTTCTGATATGAAAGGGCCTTGGCATTTTTGACTCTGGCCTTACCTGCCTTGGTCACTATTACAAAAAAAAAAAAACCAAGAAAGAAGCATCTAGTCATTGGTTATATGCAGCACTCGGAGGGCCTACAGCTCCCCCGTATAGCCCTATAGGGAGTAAGTGGGATGCTATAGCGGCTTAAATGGCCACATTGTTCTACCATCATGTGTGTAGGCTTAGGGAATCCCTCACAACTATAAATGTGCAGATGTAATGTTTCCCATTGTGTCGGCGCAGACTATTGTGTGGTCAATTAGTTCCGTTTTTAAGCGGATTAGATCTTTGTTGGCTAATGTCTGTTTACATACTGTAGCTCCCTATAAAACCTGACTTGTGACCCCTCCATAGTATTTATAGACTTCCTCCAACCTGGGGAGAATAAAGGGAACATAGACAAGCAGATTACCCCGCATTAACCCATGAGGGGCCAGGGATTAGCGCTCTCCTTGGCAGTAGGATGATGTTTATGAGTCACAGCTGTGGTGCCGAAAATTAAATTAAATGTTTCTTGGTAAAAATAGTGCAAACAGTCTGTTACCTTACAACCTACATATGGAAAATAATGAAAGCGTCTGGATTTAATGATGTTTTCAGTGTGTAATGAGGGAGGCAGAACGTGTTGTGTGCGATTTCATCAAGACCATCTCCGAGACACGGAGATGAAACATAATGAATGACATGTGAGCATTAGATCCATTTACGAGCAGGAGGATTATGGTTTACCACATGACGTATGGCCCGTTACTTACCGGAATTGATTTGATACCTTCTAACACCTTACGACGTCTATTATTTGTTAAATCATTGGTTAGTTTATGTGAGATATTAAGGTGTTAGCAGCTGGAAGAGAATTTCATGGGCAGATGTCTACACAACAAGCGTAAGCTGGAAATATGGTGGAAGTAAGAATCTGACAAGTCATAGATTGATAAGGTCTTGGATGTCAGGAAAGTTCCAACACACTTGGAGGTGATCACTACTGAAAATCCCACCAATCTAAATATCAAGGGTCTCATTTTATGGCTCCATTCAGTGGATTATAATATGGGCGGTTTGAGCGGCCGCCCAGGGCCCAAAACTTCTAGGGGTTTTTTATACCACTCACCAAGTTTCATATTGTTCTGTAGAAATAATAACCTTGAGCTCTGAAATCCTCATACATGTATCTTGGATATGGGCATACAGTATATGTATACAAAATCCCTTCTAAGACCTTTGAAGGTCCTCCAATGGTCTTTAAACTGTAGAAATGTAAGACAAAAGAAGGCCATCCCATGCCTTTCTATGACACTTGGTTCTGATACCGTATGTAGGCAGGAAGTGTCAAATCATTAATGGCACGGAAAACAAACGCATGTTGTTTGTATTGTCCATCACATCCACAGAAGTTGACTAGAATGACCACTTAAAGCTATGAAAATGTTTCCATTTAAAGGGGACATCGGACCCCCATTCTGATGATTAATGAGGGCTTCACCAGTGAGACCTCCAGAAATAGGAAACAAAGTGAAAGTATTATTCTTGAAAGCTCATGTGTAAAAACGCCACTTACTGCTATGCTGTAGTATAGAAGTATATAGTAGGATCAATCTAGGGGTAAAGTACCATAGGGGGTCTAAAAAAAAGTTTTAAAAAAATGTATAAAAAATATTTAAAAAGTTCAAATCACCCCCTCTTCCCTAGGACTGATAATCCTAAACATGTTAGGTATCACCAATTTTTTGTCAGTAAAAAGTTATCAAAAGGTCATATAGTCCCATAAAAAGTTTCAATGTAAACATCATCACATCCTACAAAAAAATGACTTCTTACACAGCTCCATTCACCAACGTTTGAAAGAGCAATTAGTGTCAGAATGGGTCACAATTAAGAAATACTTTTTACAAAAAGTTTTTATTTTTTTAAATACTACATAAATTTGGTATCTCCATGATTGCACGATCCAAAGAATAAAGGGGAGGGTCATACGGAGCGCCCAGCACGCAAAAACATTTTTTTGTTTTTTTCGTCTGGTTCACTTAATTTGGATTTTTTTTCCAAATTCCCAGTACAGGGCATGGGAATTTAAATACTGCCCCTAGGAAGTACAATTTGTTAGGCAGAAAAAAAGCTCTTATACACAGAAACATAGAAAAAGTGAAGGAATTCTAAAGAAGGGGGAAAAAAGTGAAACACAAAACCAAAATTCGCCAGAAGGGGTTAAGGTCTAAACCTTATCCAATTTGGGTTGATGAGTGCAAAGTTTTTTTTGTCTACTATACAATATTATAGTCGACAAAAATAGGGGTGCATTTATTTACAGTACGGAAGTTGGGTTCACACTCAAGCCTCAGGTGGAACAAGTGTTATAAGTACGGTAATACATGGTGTGGGGTGGGCAGCCAGCTTAAATATACATATATATATATGGTACCAGTATATGTTATATATGCTACTGTATATCCATGGGCACCCCCCTTCCAGGTCTCCTCAGCCTCCCAAATATTTCAGAATTTTATGACCCTCCGCGTAGCTCCATCCTCATCTCACCTGCGTCGTTTGATAATCCAATCAGTTTAGCGCGTGCACCAATCTGTTTTCCGAAATAGAGACGTGACGAGAGGGCAACCCTCTAAACACATCATCTAACCGTATTAAGCTGTAATCCTCTCTAATGTCTGTTGTGATTTATACCGGAGCGCCCGATGTGTTTTATGACAAGCTAAATGCTAGTGACTGCTGGGAGGATTTATTTTGCCAAATTAGACAGGTATGAGGGGCAATCATGACATTTTCCTAACCTTCTCATCAAATTGTGCAATTGTTGATTCACCGGTGAAGCACAGAGAGAATATTAGGAATGTCTAATCCCCGGTGCTCCCTCCTCCTTCCTATTGTACTAAATGTTCCATCTCATTGAGTCTGAGCTACAATCGCCACTGGCAAGGCCTCGACTTCAGTTTTTTCAAAAGAAACCTCCGGAAAGTCTCAGTTTTGAAATATTTTACCATGTAATAGCACTTGACCTTGTTATACAGAATAGAATATCCGTGTTTTTGCTTTTCGGGAATATGTTACCGTTTTGACTAACCTGACATTTCAAGGTGGAGCAAATATTTTACTGACAGGGTTCATTTCCTTCATTTTTTAGTCAGCCAATCTGAAGTTAATTTTCTACAGTTTTTATAAAAAAATAATCTTCCATTTTTTTGTTCATACAACTACATTTACTGTATGCATCTCCGTGGTTACAGACTACACAGCTTGTGTGTAGTCTGAGACATTTTTTAATCCAGTGCATCTTAAAGAATCATCCCCTTTACATCTTTTAATAGACTCAGCTCCACCGATTCTGGTCTAGTTAACATTTTCTATCTAATCCCCACTGTTTGCAATTAATTAATGGTGGAGCTATGCTGCCTACTCAAACCCAGGACTATTGATTAGGCAATAAAAAAATGTAATGCGCGTATAAGGTACTGAACACTTATTAGTCTCTTTAGTGTCAGATGGGTTGTCCTGGGCTGAAGCAAAGAACCTGGCTCCACCCATCTGACAGTAAAGATCCAAAAGTAATTACTCAGGAGTAGTGTGGAGTAGGAGAAAAAAACTAACTATGCCAAATTCAGTGGAGCAGAACATATTCTATTTATTAATGATGGAACAAATTGGTGTTGATGGAGGTGGTAAAAGGTCCTCTTGAAGTAAATGTCCGATTGTTTTGTGTATACTGCTACAAAGATCTCAATGTATCACCGTGGCTACAGACTACAGAGCTTGTGTGTTGTCAGAAGAGTTGTATAGTGATTGACTATTTTTTAGTTTGAATAATTTTTGCTAAACAGGAAGCAGATAGCTCTGTTTCCTGTGTAGTGGCTGAACCAGGAAACTGCAGCCTATGGGGGTGCTGAATTTTGGATTTTCACCGATCTGAAACTGAGGACCGATTCTATAGCTATCTATGGTTATTAATATTTTTAGCCAAGAAAAACCACTTAGATATCATAGTTTATTCCAAAATATCAATAACAATTGCTGTTTAAAATAATCATATATTATTTTGTCTCTGTATTTTTATATATGTTGAATAATGACATTAAATAAATTGCAATGACAGAAATGCCTTTGAGGATATGATCTCAGCAGTATGCTATCCATCCCTACATATGAACAGTGAGTGACACTGATTTAATTGTACTTCAGTAAGTTCATAAAATAAATGTCTACTGTTAATGGATAACCCCCTCACGAAGTCCTCAAGAGACCTCTATGATGAATACATGACCAAAGATGGAGTCAGCGCTCCATATCACACCATGCATCGAGGAGTTGTAGAAAGGAAGATATTAATGGATGTCCATTGTTAATGTACTTGTTGTGTTGCTGACTTCTCCACTTGTAGCTACTCGAAGAAGGATGCCATACTGCCCAGCATGAGTTTTTATCTCTAATAGACCATGTCTGACCTGGAGTCCTGTGTCTCTTAAAATTAATAGTCAAAAATACAACAGTAAATGTACTAATTATAATCCTTGAGACAACCATGAGGGAGACAGAGATGGAGAAACTTTGACTTGCAGGGGCACATTTACTAAGGGTCTGATTCGTGTTTTTCCGCCGGGTTTCCAGAATTTTTGCGATCTGCAGGATTTTGGCGCACATGATCGGATTTCGGCGCAAACACACCGTCTTTCACGCGACGGAAATTGGGGGGCGTGGTCATCGGAAACCCCGACGGATTTGGAAAAAAATGCGGAATTTAAAAACAGAATTGTGTCGCAAAATCAATCACTCACATGCACCAGGAATAGGTTGGTGAACTCCGGCGGACCTCGGTGGACCTCGGCGAAGCAACGACACCTGGTGGACATCGGGTGCACAACCTCAGTGAATGGCCGGAAGACCCGAATCCTCGTCGGAGAACGCGTCGCTGGATCGCGACAGGACTAGGTAAGTAAATGTGCCCCACAGACTCCATATAGGTTTATTGGGATCCACAGTGCCACCAGACTGATAGGACATTGGGTTTTTTTTCCGAAGTGTGAAATTCCAGTGAACCTGTGGGTAATCACTCTTTCACCTTAGCTTGAACTTCAACACAACCTCAAAGATAAGGGGGGCAAGTTGAAGCTGAGGAGTGGGAGGAACAGGATGATGGCCTACATCCTACCTGTCCTCCCATTGGTGTGACGCAACACTAAATATAGCCCACATCCTACTCTACTTTGTCTAATTTTTTCTCCTTTGTAGACATAGAAGGACAGCAATGGATGACACTGTGTCACACCAAAGTATATTGAGGGGACCCAAGTCATAACTTTACTTGATGACCCCAAAGTTCCGAACTGCCCTTGAATATGACTTACAGACAGGGTTTGCCTTGTGAAGAAAATTCCTACTAAAATACTACAAAAAATTTAAAACACTGTATTTTACAGATTTCACCTTAGATGGGGTCGGATAGAGTCTTAGCATCCCCAGTGCTGAATTTTTAGGACAGGTTCTGTCCGAACAGGAAACAACCTGCCAGATGGGCTACGATGGCATCTGAAGGGTTCAATGGTCTTCAACTTTTACACAATCTCATACAAAGAACCTACAAATTCTATGTATATATTGGTTGAAGCTCGTGTCTGACACAACCTCAGTGCTTTTCTCCACTCTATTGTTAGAACTTCAAAAATCGGTAATTTATTCCCCTATTATTTAAGGGACTGAAATGCTTTCAAAGAAAAAACTTTCCGAAATGCCCGTTTCCATCTCTCAAAGAACTATTTTGCAAACCCTCTTCTTACTATTCCATTTTACACCTCTCGCTAAACTTTAGAATTTGGTAACAAGAAAAGACATAAAGGTAAAAGAAGAAAAAAAAAAGAAACGGTGTAAAAATAAATAAATAAATAAAAAGGAACAAAATTACACTTTGAGAACAAATAACAAATCTGATCAGTGGAAACATTCTGAAGCTCTCCGCGGCACCGTTCACGGGAAAAAGGACAATTATACAAAGGAATTCAAAGGGCTCTTTGAAATAATAAAAGAATATGTCTTATTGCCGGAGAACATGCAAATGTTGGCAAAGACTGGCACGCCATCACATAACAGCGCCATTACTTAGTAGATAATGCTGGCTCGGCTGAATGAGAGGATGAAAAAGGAAAGTGAATTACAGCTCTTTAATTAACTTCTAATTAAATTAAGAATGGGTCGCATTTAAATATCGTCTACTAATAATGCTAAAGGTGCCTACAAAAAGCTCAAATAAACAAGCGCGTGGAATACAATGAAACCGTGCCAATAACCACAGGGTATTATGGCAGTAAATGGATGCCTTATGTTCTCGATATTTTGCCATATCACGTGCTCTGAATGACTGGTAATCAACAACGGGGGCAGAATTCTGATCAATTTGTACAAAAAACTTTTTAATATGCCTTGCACCGCTTTATGTTCTGTTTTAGATGTTTTGTTCATTTTTTTTATAAGAGGACTGTATGAATGGGAAAGGGATATGACATAAAGGCGAAGTGGTATGGTTTAGATAGCAATGGGTATGGTTTAAAGTGGAAGGGGCAAGGCTTAAAGAGGAAGTGCTATGGCTTAAAGAGGAAGGGGCAAGGCTTAACAAGGAAGTGGTATGGTTTAGAGTGGAAGGGGCAAGGCTTAAAGTGGAAGGGGTATGGCCTAGATTGGAATGAGTATGGCTTGAAGAGGAAGGGGGTATGGCTTAAAGAGAAAGCTTAAAGAGGCCTCATAATACATCCTTTTATAGGTATGTTTCCACTGATACTGGTGTAGTTGTAACTTTTTTCTATAGACCCCACCATTCCATGGCAATCAATATCAATGTATTTGACTCTTAATTGTCAGATGGATGGTGACAAACTTGAGTTGCCTGCCCCAACCTAGGACTCTATATCTAACAGTAGAACGTTTTATTGGCAGTATCCAATATGCGAATAAAGTCATGTAATGGGTCAGATGGGTCCTGGGTTAGGGTACATAGTTTCATGGTAGACAAGGTCGGAAAAAAAGCAGGTCCATTAAGCACAACCTATAAAGCATTGATTGTTAATCCAGAGGAAGGCATAAAAAAAACTTACAAGGCTGATGCCAATTGGCCCAAAGTAGTCAAAAATTCCTTCCCAACCCCAATATGGCAATCAGACTAACTCCCTTGATCAACAAAGCCTGGCACTACCCATGTGGTGCACGATTTGTTGAAAGGGGAGTTGCATTATAAAGGGTTTTTTTATTTAAATAAAATGATATTTTAAACTGATGGTCTCTTAAATTCTTATCTCAATACAAAGAGAAGGATAATTACACTGTCCTCCCAGCAGGCAGATAATTAATTTCTTTTTATCTAGTTTTTATTTTGTTGGATTGTTTTCTTAATTGTGCTATAGAGCATTCTCTGTATTTCCACCACCAGCACCACTACTAGATCTTACTAAGGGTTCTGTAGAAGACAAATGTTACCCCCACCTCTCCTACAAAGAATTTACCTGTTATTTACCTGATTTATTAATGACCTTTTCCAGTAGATGTTCTCCTCAGATATTTACTTAATTTAGGTAATTTATCAGATGATTGGTAGCATATTGTTCAGTAACCAAGCCCAGTTACAAAGAACCTGCTATAACTCTTTAATGAAAAGATACATCATGTTATTAAATCGTAGTACAGCGGTTGTAAATATCACAAGATGTTCTCGTAAAAGAAGTCGCCATTGGGAAATATTATTTATAGGCCTTATAGTTGAAGGTGACTTATTCAAGTTTTAATTTTAACCTTTCTCCAAGACACAGCTGTTCCAGGTTCATGTTTCATTTGCAGCCTTACACAGGCTTTACCCTTACAATGTATGTTTGAAGTAGGGAACACATTCTACTGGTTTAGGGGTGAGAGAAGTTACATAAAGCACATCATGGATTTACATTGTCATTGCATTTTAAGGGAATGAATGGCTTTGATAAATACATGTCTGGAATAAGAAGAAGAAGACATGTCCATCTTTTGGTGGACCTGTCCTATGTCTACAATGACTATGATGCAATCAAAAGTGGACCTCACTGTAAAAATGGAAAGTGGACCTCATGTTTTCGGTCTAGATAGAGTTTGGACCTAAGAATCATTTCAATTGGTTGATGTCAAATTTTCAGTATATATGGAGGGTTGAACCCAGGATCATCTCCTTTGGTGGACCAAACATATTCTGTAAGGTTGAAGGTTGGACCTCAGGATCATTTCCTTTGCTTGACTTCAAATTTTCTGTCCAAATGAAGAGTGGACCTTTTAGGATCATCCACTATGTTTGACCTCAAATTTTCTGTCCAGATGAAGGGTGGACCTTTTAGGATCATCCACTATGGTGGACCTTACTTATTCTGTAAAGATAAAGGGTGGACCTTATGATCATCTCCTTTGTTTGACCTCAATTTTTCTGTCAATATGGAGGATGGAACTCAGGATTATCTGGTGCACCTCACACATTTTGTCAAGATGGGGTGTAGACCTCAGGATCATCTCTTCTGGTTAACCTTACCTCCTCTGTCTAAATGAAAGATGAACCTTAACATCTCAGGATCATCTTTTCTGGTGGATGTCACAATTTCTGTAAAGAAGAAGGGTGGACCTTAGGATCATCTCCTCTGGTGGACCTCAGATTTTCTGTAATGATAGGGTTAGGACCTCACTATCATCTCCTCTGGTTGACCTCACATTATCTGTCTAGATGTAGGATGAACCTCAGGATCATCTCGTCTGTTGGGCCGAGCAATCCCTGTCTGATGCTGTAGGTTCCAAATATCCTAGGGAATTGTGACAATCTTTGCAGAACACCTACATAAGCCTTATTATTTATGGACACCTAGATAGGCCTTATTATTTATGGACACCTAGATAGGCCTTATTATTTATGGACACCTAGATAGGCCTTATTATTTATGGACATCATTTACCTCGAAGCTTCTTTTCAAAATCCACTTTGCATGCAGTCCCACGGCGCGGGATTGCTGAAGCTGTCACTTTTTAAAAATAAATTGTAATAATGGCGCTAAATTAATAGTCTGATTTACCGTCTTCGCAGGATAAAATCCAAATTGACACCTAAGGGACCGGCACTCTCTAAAATGGCAAGAACAGATTTGAAGAGGCAGATTGCTAAAGCGAGCACTCAGCACTTTACTCACCTGACGAGAACCAATGGCTTAATGATATTATCCCACATAAATGTATATTATGCATCTCCCTGATTGACCCACCGCTGTTACCGCCACTTTATATGTAAAACGCCATTACCTATCCCAGGCAGCGAGTGACTTTCATGCTTACAGAGTCATGTTGGCAAAATATATCAATCTTAAATCTTCATCCAATTCATTCCTGAATTCTCAATGATTCATTTCATTTGATATTTGCTGCTCGTAGGACTGTGACAATTTCAGAGCCTCTTCAGAGTGAAATTGTCTGATGCTATCCTCGTGTTGTGCTTATGGGAATGCTAATGCTCGGCAGCCGGGCTGTGTCCTTTCAGTATCTTCAATGGAAGCACTAGAGAAAATTCGAGATTTTTTTTTTTTTATGAAAAATGTTCATTATGGTTTAGCTATTGACCTTGGCGGTTTATTATGTGTGAAACATGTAAAGTCATGACAATATTTATAGGGATAAAGGTCTGGAGATATAGAATGGGAAGTGCATTAATATAAACATACAAAAATTATATATATATTACAATTTATATTCAGAAAATGTATAGAGCAAAAATTAGTCAGGAAGTCAAACAACTCTCAACCACCTTTGTAGGTGTACAGAGTGTTGAATGCCATGCATGCTCTGCTGAGAATTTGGGGTAAGGAATATGCAAATACATGGTCTTTCAGATTGCATTACTATAAGGGCTGTTTCTACAAGAAGATATATTAACTTCCTGACCCATGTCTATGGCCTCTTCCCTAGCCAAGCCAATTCCCTACACTGCACTGATGAGGAGAAAGGACTCTGAAACAGCATGGTCTTTCATGTGTCTTTTCCTTCTGGAAGAGACTTTCTTGTTGCCTATTAACCCAAATCATGCCACAAGGCTTCTTGAAAGTTGAGCAATGATCTGGAGTGCACTGCCTTCTTTAAAGCGGACCTGTCAGGTTGATTTGGGACCCTAACCCAACTACAGGTATGTATGGAAGATTGTATGAAGATGCTCGCCCATTCAAATATGGGGAGATGATTGGGTGCAAGAGACTGAACCTAGTATCATAGGCAGAAAAACGAGAGGAACATGTATTTGTCTTGCCACACCAAAATCACTCCAGACAGGAAATTGACATAATTTTTTTTTTTTACTGATAAGGACCTATGTTTCATTCAGTGTCCCAAATTGCCCTGACAAGTTCCCTTTAAAGTAGCACTAGAAGCATGGATTTCGAAACTTAAACATGTATCCTTTATCCAAAAATCACAGCAATCTAGCCAACACTTTTATTTGGATTGATGATATACCACCAGTATTGGGCTGGGTCAATGGAGGAAGGAAACAGCAAACATGGACTCTGAAGGAAGAAGAGAAGACAACCAATATGGAGCTGACTTGAACTAACCACTTGAAGTTAAATTTCTAAAGGAATTATTTTTAAATGAAATAATTAAATTAAAATGTGTATAATCCAATGTAGAGTTGACTCAAACATGTTCCTCCAATAAGGATCTCTCTCTGGACGTAGAACTTGCTTCTTTCTTGTGGTAGACCATCAGCCAATTGATTGTAAAGAATGAATGTGTGAAGAATAGCCGATTTGCTCCTGCAAACCCATAGCATGTAAACATACCCTCATAGAAGAGTACTTTCAATATAAAGGGAATAGGAACCTTGGAGGACCCAGCGGGCCTATTCATGGTATAAGTAGACCGTTGGTTTATATGAGTAATGTGTAATGCTTCATTTGTCCTGTGGTAGAGCTGTAGGGAAACTGAGCACTTGCTAAGAGGTTTCCACTATAGATTTAAGCTCATCGTTAGGGTGTCCAATGAAAAAGGAAAGACGAAAATGCCTAAAATCACCGATAAAAGTGTTTTTTTTCAATATTGTTGGGGTTGGTGAAAGGCTTTCTAATATACAACATCACCATGAAATGACTTCAATATCAGGAGCATCTGCAAAACATTGACGTGACTCCAGAATATTACGCTCATGACATGAAACCAGCGAGCAAATCACACTGAGAACTTTCATCTCGGCTGCCGAGTCTCAAAGGCCTATTATAAAAACAAATAGGGCAACGATGTAGGATTTTTTACACTTTAATTTTTAACAACGGAACAGGAGATGGGAAGTCGGAGCGGTTCTCTTGGTGATTTCTTGGCTATGTGGAGCAGTAACAGGCCAGCAGAGACTATAAAAGCTATATCAAGTATAATTTCATTAGGTTTGAGGTTTCTCATGCTAGACCATAAAAACTCTTAACCTGCTGAGAATCACTTCTTCCCGGAACATTCACAACTTCTATTGATTTTAACCCACTTTTGGCAAAGAAACGAAGACGGGGCACTGAAGATATTGTGTCCCTTAAAGTAGTTGCTTTTTACAAAAATTCCCCACAGAGTAACAGACACCAGCTGTAAGAAAGTCCTACAGAGTAGATATGGTGGAAGCCAGAAGACACAGGTTTTTAATTTAGCTTTTTTTTTTTTTATGATTGTGTCTATGTTTAGATTTAAAATGGAAATTTTGCTTAGTCGGTATCTTATTAGTAGATAGATTACTTAGTTTAAAGGGGTTTTCATCAATATTAGATTATAGGGCAGATACTTAAAAAAATCCACCAATTTCCTCCGGCATCAGAATGGCCAAAGTTCCAATTCCATACTTTGTGTTTCAGAGGGCCAACCCAAAGTTGAAGGACCCTTTAAAGGTCTGTCCCCTGCAGAAACAATGGGGCAGATATACAGTATTATGCTTTTTTCACCACTTTGGGAGTAACAGGGCAGGCAGAGGCATGAATGCCTAGGTCCACAATGTACAATATAACCTCCATCTGAAAACTATACTGTTCTAAACAGGTCTGACCTGGCGGAGATTGTGGGGCACATTTACTTACCCGGTCCATTCGCGTTCCAGCGGCGGCTTCTCTGACGAGCGTTCGGTCTTCCGGCGATTCATGAAGGTCCTGCGCCCGATGTCCACCAGGTGGCGCTGCTGTGCCGAAGTCCGCCGAGGTGCCCCGGAGTTCATCGTCTTCATCGTGGTGCATGTGAGTATGGCCCGTGCGACCAATTTCTTTTTTTTAAATGCGGCGGTTTTTCCGAATCTGTCGGGTTACCGTTCGGTCACGCCCCCGATTTCCCTCGCGTGCATGCCAGCGCCGATGCGCCACATACCGATCACATGCGCCAAAATCCCGGGGCAATTCAGGGAAAATCGGCGCAAATCGGAAATATTCGGGTAACACGTCTGGAAAACGCGAATCGGGCCCTTAGTAAATGACCCCCTGTGTCTGGATCTACTAGGAGGTCAGAGCCTCTTAGTATATACAGTATGCCATGTGCCGGAGGGTGGAGGGATATTTAGACTGGTGTTAGCACCATTCTTAATAAATTCCCTCCAGGGAGTCTTGTTAAGTCTTGCTTTCTGTATACAGCTCCAGTGAAGATAGATCTCCAGACTACAAACAATCCCTGTGTAGTCTGATCCGGTAGTCAAAGAAACTTTGTATGGAGAGGAAATATGTTTTTATATAATTTCCATGGGGATCAAGAGCCAAAAGTTCATTCTAGTAATTTAATTTTATGTCTGGGACATGCCTGTCCACCCTACAAAATCCTTAATTGATTACAAAATATAAGCTAATGGAAGGGTATTGATCCTTTCAGGACCCTCATTCTTTTGACAACAGATACATCGAGTGTCCCTCACTCTGGAGGACCCTGCATTTCCATGCATTACATAATTAATATCAGAGTCGGTTGGGGTGGACCCACTGAACCACCACAGGCGATGATGCCAACACTTGGGAGCACTTTGCACCCGCTACTTACCAGAGCCCGCTGCAGAGCGGGTTGGACTTGCTGCGGTGGGATACCACCAGGTCGCTCCACAGGCGCGAGTTTGCCCATGGTGGTGGCAAGGTGAGGTACAGAATCGGTAAGCAGAGTCGTGGTCAGGCATAAGGTCAGGACAAGCGGCACAGGATCGAAGTCGGGGACGTAGGAGAAGGTCAAGACAGGCATCAAGGAATCCAGGTCAGGAACGTAGCAGAAGGTCACAACGGATAATACACAGAAATCACATCTTTCTCAATGGTAACGAGGAACAAAGATCCAGCAGGGGTCAAAGGAAGAGGCAGGCAATTTATAAGGAGGCGGGGACATGCGGGCTGGAGCATGGGAGCCGTCGCTAGAGCGAGGAGAGGCAAGTAAACCTGGGCCGGGCTGCTGGGACTCACGAAAGAACACAGGTGCACCTGTGACCTGAGACATGGGTCACAGGAGCACCGTGACAAATATTAATAAGTAATGTGTAATGCACCGTTTGCCCTGTCGGGGTGCTGTTGGAAAATCACCCACATATAACTTAGTATTACAGTCTTATATTCTTTACGCCTAACACATGGATAAGATCATTTTTGAGTCCCGTTAGCTACTGTACCTCACCCAATATGGAACCCACTTGCGGAACTGTCTGCGAGATGCAGATCTTTCCTGAGACCAAGTTCTAATTCAGTCGGTTCTCCAGTGAGCCGCGATCAGTAGAAGTGATATTGTGAAATTAAAGTATATATCTGAGAGCTTGAAAGATTCTATTACCAGAACTTAATTCCAGATACCTGCAAATATATCTGTGGCATTTTGCCCAACAGGAAACTCATTGGCCTTATCAGCGCGTGTGGAGATGTCTTGTATAAATCTTCCATGATGCATACCCAGTTGCCTCGATGCCTTTCAGGACTATTTATCGGATGATTATATGCTTTAAGATTTGAGGAGCGGTGTTATCTTCAGTAAACTCAGTTTTCAGATGCATTTTTAGGATTTTCCTTATAAATACGATTGAGGCTGCCGAGGATGGAACACAATCGGACATATTTGGTAATATCTATCTCCACAAAACAGAAGGCGGAATATCAATTGGCTATTATTAGCGACCATGCTGGCAGTAAAGATAGCCGAGATGGGCACTCACTGGATTGACCCCAAAGCAGAGATGTCCTTGTATAGTGCAACATGAAAAAGTTGTGCTGTAATGCAAAGGAAAAAGTAGAAAGATTTCTGTGGGATACTGAGAAAATTTTTTTTTTTTAAAAACTCAGGATTATATATCTTGACATGAGATTTGTGCTTATCGGGGATGACCAGGCAGAGTTCAGTCTATACAGATCTTATCTAAATATTATTCTCTTTGTTCTGGGCTTTTCCCAAGACAGTATAATCTTCTGTAGCAAAGGCTTCAGATAATATGTAATCTCATGGGATGTCTGTGAAGTTGCCACATCCTGGATTATAGGGATGGGGGGCAACAGTGGCATCTCAGACACAATCTTGGGGCCATAAAACCAGTGTCTACCTTTACAGCCTTTACTTACAGTGATCTTAAATGGTGTAATATTCTATAAGAATTTTCAGTAACATTGTTTTCTTCTTTGAAGGCATACAGTACTTGTTTCCATAGTAACAGACTACAGACAAACACTGTAGTCTGATCCAAGAGACATATTTCTCAAAAATTCAAAATGTTAGTAACTTAATTTAAACAGACAGGATGGAGTTAAGCTACACAGGATTTTTTGGAGACACGTTTTTTATTTATGAGGCACCAGATCAATAAGAAAATTGATATTGGGGTTTACGTGTGGGAGGGGAGGAAGTCGGATGCAAAAATGTAACAGTGATATCTCTGTGACATGTCAGAATCAGGGTATACAACCAAGAGTAAAAAAACAAGATACAGATGTTACTAATGAAGTATCTCTTAGAAAAAATGTAAAATTCACTCAGTTGTTATATTTGGATTATTATTCAATTATTGCTTATAGAAGCTGGCCGCTCTTTTACTTAAATTGCCCATTTGGCTTTACTGCCTTAATAATAAAAATCCCTGTCTGTTCATCAAGTGATACTACTTACTGTACTTTTGTGCTGTTTGCAGATTCTCCATGCTTCTTCGTTCGCATGTCTGAGCTCTGATAAATAGGAGGAGCTGTAACGGGAAAGTTACTCATCACTGAGGACGAACAGTGAAAAAGTGATCAACGCCATGAGGGTGGACGACCTAGAGCAGCGAGAGAGAGGATGTTGTGTGTATATGGAGAGGTCAGAAAAGTGAGATCAGGGAAAGGTTGAAGTTATCAAAGGAGGCAAAGATACATATACATAAATGCAGATGTGTTTCTAATGGAAGAGATGTATTTAAAAGTGGCCAACCCCTTTAAAAGCTTTACCATAAGGTTTCCTGTAGTGTAGAGAACCTTGTATGCCTTTGCCAAGATGAGACATCCAGCCTTACCATCGAACTCCAACTGCTATACGCTCAGTTGTAGCCTGACCAAATGATAGCTATGCCAAGCTAACATGATGTTGTCATTTCAAAGACAGCAGTGAAACATTGCAATACACCTTACAATACACCCCCTTTCTCCGACATCATCTGCTGACTGTTAAAAGCCACTATACACAATAGATGATCGGCTAGTGGAAATTGTCTGACTTGGCCAACCATTTTTGCTCTACCATTGTCCACCCCAGAGGCAAGGCTACTACCAAGTGGTAGCAAAAGCCACCGTCTTCTCCAGAATCTCACCCCAAGTGAAGGAACTTCTAGGTTTAAGAGTAATCAATTATCATGACCTGACAACTTCGATAGCTACTGTATTGCTTCACAATTTTGGGATGAAGTCAACCTTCGAGAGACTTACTATAAAACCAGAAAATCAGACCACTTAATGAATGTTCTCAAGGTGTATCGAATCAGGTACCTATTAATTTTGACTCACTACACTCCCTCATCTTGCCATCGTTATAGTGTCAACGGTAACAGGTGGTCATACGGCACCATCACCACCATTGTATGATATAGAGGGGACATTTTCACATGTTTTATGAAGTAGTATGGCGTGGATTCTCTGGAACATCAACCATAAACATCTCAGAAGCTACAAAAAAATCATAAAACATGAGGAGGCACATTATCTTATGTGCTTTTATCCTCTTTACAAGCTTTTGGGATCAGTCGATGGAGCCTCTCGATAAGAACACACGATGGATGTTAAACATATGTTTATGGCACTGAAAGCACATCTGAGCTGAAGACTATAATTGGCCATCAACGTGTTCCATGTTTTAATGTGCCATTCGCATGCGCACGGTGACAATTCCAGAAGGAGAACGCTCCATCACACAGTAATTGTCCACAGACAAAGTTTAATGAACTTATTATAAGCCAAACTTATCGACTCCAGATTGGTAAATCCCAATTGCACCAATTACACCAGTCTGCGTGGGCATGACATTTGCTATCAGTCATCCGATTTTTTTTTTCTTTTACTGTGCAATTAAGATAACATCTCCATTCCCATCACTCGGAGCCTGATCACTCCGCACACAATCACCCGTGTGAACAGGGCCAACAGCAAGGAAATGATGGTAGACAAGATGTTTATCCACAAATGCGAAGCATTATTGGATGTCAGTGCCAGCGGGTAATAGAGTCCCCTGTGTACCAGCAAATTATTTCTGCATTTATACATTAATATGGGTCACTGTAGGAAGTAGCGTTTCACTGAAATGAGAAAACCTCCTTAATAAGCAAATTGTTATAGATTTTATTTTTTATTGAGTATTTTGAATGCATTTTTATCTTAACTAAAAATGTTGAGATTGTTAACCATAGCCACCACTAGAAGGAGCCTATAATCATGCCCATTTATCATGTTCAAAGTAAAAACATACAATAAGCTCTTAAAGGGGCTGCTCAAAGTTGTGTAGTAATTCCCTATCCAGGGGATAGTAGATAACAGCGTGGGTCCAGTTCTCTTTAACTGATTAAGCGGCAGCTTATGGGCTCACCCAGGACGTAACCCTGGCAAGCACCCGGCCGGGGGAAGAGAGGTGAACGCTCCTTACCCCTCCTGTCCCCATAGAAAGCTGAGAGGCTGCCACCATGATATGAGTGAGACACACTGGTGCACATTAACTTACAGGGTCACCGGAGTTCACTGAAAGTGCATTATCCGTCTATAATGCTGCGTGCGGCTATTCACTAAGATTGTGCGTCCGATATCCTACATGTGTTGCTTCCCGGCTCAGATCCGACAGAGTTAGCCATCTTTTTTGTGGTGCATCTTTTACATAGGGCGTGCAACACAATTTAAAAGTTAAATCCCATGCTCAGTCTGAATCTGTCGGTTCGTCTGAGGGCACGCCCCCTAATTTGTGTCGCATGGAGACCACAAAAAGGGTCGCGTGCGACACAATCCCACGCACACACTTCTTTCCTGCATGTGTTGCTTCCCCGCTCAGGTCCACCACAGTTCACCATCTTCTTCCCGGTTGATGTTAGTGCATGGCTTGAGCTTAGTGCTTAGTACTAATCAGTCGGGTTATCCAACATCCACGCCCCCGATTTGTGTCGCGTGAAAGTCGGCGCAATTGTGGCAAAATCCGATTGCGTGCACCAAAAACCCCAGTTAAATGTGGCGCAAAATGGAAAGTCAGGAAAGCCAACGAAAATGCGGTCCGCGGACCCTTAGTAAATGTGCCCTATATTTTATTCTTCTTTATTTAGTTTTTTCTTCTATATATCTCATCTCTCCATCTCAAAAATACAAGTCACAATAGGTGGCAAGACTTGCACAAACTGGTCACAAAAGAGGGTTATACTCAAATATACAAGCCACAATAGGGAGGAAGACTCAAAAATATAAGCCCATATAGAGGGCAAGATTCCAAAATATTAGCCACAAAAGGGGGCATCACTCAAAATACTAGCCAATATAGTAAGCAAGATTAAAAAATATTAGCTAATATAGTGGGCAAGATTCATAATACTAGCCAATATAGGGGGTAAGACTAAAAATACTAACCAATACAGGGTGTAAGAATCAAAAATACTAGCCAATATAGGGTGGCAAGATTTATAATACTAGCCAATATAGGGGGGCAAGATTCAAAAATATTAGCCAATATAGGGGGGTAAGACTAAAATACTAACCAATATAGGGTGTAAGAATCAAAAATATTAGCCAATATAGTGGGCAAGATTCATAATATTAGCCAATATAGGGGGAAGACTAAAATACTAACCAATACAGGGTGTAAGAATCAAAAATACTAGCCAATATAGGGTGGCAAGATTTATAATACTAGCCAATACAGGGGGGCAAGATTCAAAAATATTAGCCAATATAGGGGGGTAAGACTAAAATACTAACCAATATAGGGTGTAAGAATCAAAAATATTAGCCAATATAGTGGGCAAGATTCATAATATTAGCCAATATAGGGGGAAGACTAAAATACTAACCAATATAGGGTGTAAGATTCAAAAATACTAGCCACAAAAGGGGGCATCACTCACATATACAAGCCAATATAGGGGGCAAGATTCCAAAATATTAGCCCATATAGGTGGCAATATTCAACAATATTAACCAATGTAGGGAGTAAGGATCAAAAATACTAGCTAATATAGGGAGTCTCAAATAAACTAGCCAATATCAGGGGCAAGATTCCAAAATATTGGCCACAATATAGGTTGCTAAAAAGGGAAACATAAAAATACTGGTTTCTAATGAGTAGATTAAAAATATCAGTAACAATAAAGACCAGACTGTTAAACTTTATGACAACCCTTACAATCTTGAAATACAAAAAGTAGGACCACACATTAAGCAGCTTAGTAAATCTCCCATCTGTGTTTTTGGCCGGATTGCCCACAGTCCCCGATTCACCCCTAGTCCTGCCATTATTGTGTAACTTTAAAACATGTCTAGACTAGACTCCCTCTGCGCCTCATCGTACTCTCCTGGCTCCATTTTCACACCCAACTAATGTTTATAATAGATTAACCATTAAAATTATCATTAGGATGATGGAGGCTCCTTCCTCGCTCCTTCTGGAGCTTCTCCTGCCAGTACATTTTGTGCGGAGTGTACATCATTACGCCATCATTTTCTTGCAGGCCAAGGATTTACTAGACATTAAAAGAAGTTATTAAATATAAAAGCCGCTGCAGAAATATTTCCTGAATGTTTTCTGATGTCAGGACATGTGCGATAATAAAGAGAAAAACACATTCGTTTGATCTTCTGTTTCTCTTTATGGGAATGTAATGTAAAGTTTCTGATATATAAATGAGGTCGAGAAGGGGTGTCCAAAATTAACCATTAAATTTGGTCCCAGAATTTTCTTGGATGAAACTCACTTTGATTTCCTTTAGGCCAAAAGTGCAAAGGATTATTTTATTGGAGTGCTAGGCCTGTAATTTGAGTTGGGATTAATAATAATTATAATAGGCATATTATTTACTATTGGCACTCTGGAAATTATTATCTGTGGGTATTAGAAATATTATTTAGTCTGTTTAGTGACTGTAAGGCGTTAAGTCATTGGAAACTTTATCAGCTTCTCCTTATCTATCAGCTGTCATTATGAGTGCAGGAGAGGAGGCTGATTTATTATAAGTTTATTATAAAATTTCCGAATAGCAGGGGCATAAGTATAGATGTCAGGGTAATAGTAACAGAAGCAGTAAGTCAGAATTTAGTCAAGTAACTGAAGCTATGGAGAAATATGCAGCTGCAGGAGTTGAACTATTGTCATTTTATTCCATACCCTCTACATTCAGAAGAGATGTCACGATGTAACTGGGAGTCATCACTTTTTACTGTGTACATCTGGAATACAAACAATGTAATAGAGGTCTCTACCACAAATAGAGTTGAACTGCTGTAACTAAGCTGCCCTTATATAGACATCTACCTTATATAGAGCTGAGCTGCTGTATCTGAGCTGTTATCATATGCAGTACGCAGCTACTATACACTATACATGGCTATAGCTATGCTGTAATTATATAGTATACAGTATGCAGCTACTATATACTATAAACTGCTGTATCTATGCTGTCATTATATACAGTAGGCAGCTACTATACACTATATACTGCTGTATCTATGCTGCCTTGCTAGAAAAGATGTATTATTAATATGTTGCTGGGGAGTGATGCATCTTTTGACCTGTTCTTCTTTTTAAAGGGAACCTGTCAGCATAAATTGACATAATAACCCAATACCAGTGTGTAGACAAGCAGCTGAACACCCTCCAGATCATGTTTCTTTTATGTCCCAGTGTGGTGGCAACATCCAGAAAATCTACTTTGAAGTGAGATGTCAATTGTTTGTATAAAGTCAAGGAGGCGGAGATATTAATGCTGAAGTCAAGCTCTCTCTTCCTCAGAAAGCCCCTTCACTTTAATTGGTGGTCCTGCATCTAAAGACATCACTAACCAGATTTCCTGATGTCCGATTTATGATTTCATTCACAGAGGAGGCGGCGTTAGGAGCTCCCCACCTTGACTTCAGTGTTAAACTCTCCTCCTCCTTGACTTTATACAACCAATTTACATCTCACTTCAAAGTTGATTTACAGATTGATGCCATCACACTGGACCATGAAAGATACAAAAAATAAAAGGTGATTCGTGGTTATACTGAGCGGTTTATTAGGCCAGTTAGACAGGTTCCCTTTAAGACCCTGACTGCTAGTCTTACACCCATGGATCATGAGTAACAGATTTGTAGGAACCCAAAGTAGAAATTTTGCCATGGGGTTTGTGGAACTTTAGTTACATCCCTTCCGAAAAAGTTTATCCTTGTTGCATGGGGCAAAGCAGTTGTAGGTGAGGAACCCATTAAGCCTTCACCTCCTCAGGTGCCCTATTGGTTTTTGTCCCTTTGTGTCCCCTTTCTTTAAAGTATGTCGTCCATATAAAATACTGTGTTCTACAAACGCCACATTTCATGTCTTAAGTAACACGTTTTATGAACTGGCGCTGCCGGGGCCGAGAAAGAAAATGATTTGTAAACTATTCAATTTCACTAAGTGTCTGAAAAAACGCTGTGAATGTTAAAGATGTTTGTAGACGACGTTCCATCAGCGGCGTCTGACACATGAATTCATTACGAGGAGTTAAAATGGTTATTTAGCGCGAGGAAATAATTAGGTAAACACATTCCTGGACCAAGAATACCTTAAATCTGCAAGCTTTATTTAGGAGAAGGCGGAATTTTCCATCCTAATGTTCTCCTCTGTTGAGAGGGAACGTGAAAGCCGAACAGTGGGGGGGAGCGTAATGTGTGCCAACGCGGTAAGAGTCAGTCCAAGGAATCAAGGGGATCTTGTATCTCACATCTCAGCTAGAGATGAGCGAACATGCTCGTCCGAGCTTGATGCTCGGTCGAGCATTAGGGTACTCGAAACTGCTCGTTGCTCGGACGAATACTTCGCCCGCTCGAGAAAATGGCAGCTCCCGCCGTTTTGCTTTTTGGCGGCCAGAAACAGAGCCAATCACAAGCCAGGAGACTCTGCACTCCACCCAGCATGACGTGGTACCCTTACACGTCGATAGCAGTGGTTGGCTGGCCAGATCAGGTGACCCTGGGATAGACTAGCCGCTGGCCGCGCTGCTCGGATCATTCTGTCTCTGGATGCCGCTAGGGAGAGAGCTGCTGCTGGTCAGGGAAAGCGTTAGGGTGTTCTATTAGCTTACTGTTAGGCAGGAGTGATTCTCAAAGAACCCAACAGCCCTTCTTAGGGCTACAATAACGTTCTACTTTTTTTATTTTAATTTGCATCTTTTACCATTTTGTGAGGAATTAGCAGGGGGACTTGCTACCGTTGTGTTTAGCTCTTAGTGGCACACATATCCATAGCAAAGACCGAAGTGGGAAAATTCAGTAGGGGTTGGATTTCTATTAGGCAATAACTCAGTGTCATCTCATCTGGCATAGTAGTGTGCTTCCTTTGATACTTGGCTAGAAAATAGCCATAGGAGAATACAAACAGCTTCTTGAAGCCTACAGTAGCGTTCTATATATTTGATTTCTGGTTGATCTGCTGGTGGCTTTAGTTTCTGCAGTGCATGTACTTGCCAATTCTGAGCAATTTGTAGCGAGACTTGCGACCGCTGTGTTCTGCGCTTAGTGGCGCACATATCCATAGCAAAGGCTGAAGTGGGAAAATTCAGTAGGGGTTGGATTTCTATTAGGCACTAACTCAGTGTCATCTCATCTGGCATAGTAGTGTGCTTCCTTTGATACTTGGCTAGAAAATAGCCATAGGAGAATACAAATAGCTTCTTGAAGCCTACAGTAGCGTTCTATATATTTGATTTCTGGTTGATCTGCTGGTGGCTGTAGTTTCTGCAGTGCATGTACTTGCCAATTCTGAGCAATTTGTAGTGAGACTTGCGACCGCTGTGTTCTGCGCTTAGTGGCGCACATATCCATAGCAAAGGCTGAAGTGGCAAAATTCAGTAGGGGTTGGATTTCTATTAGGCAATAACTCAGTGTCATCTCATCTGGCATAGTAGTGTGCTTCCTTTGATACTTGGCTAGAAAATAGCCATAGGAGAATACAAACAGCTTCTTGAAGCCTACAGTAGCGTTCTATATATTTGATTTCTGGTTGATCTGCTGGTGGCTTTAGTTTCTGCAGTGCATGTACTTGCCAATTCTGAGCAATTTGTAGTGAGACTTGCGACCGCTGTGTTCTGCGCTTAGTGGCGCACATATCCATAGCAAAGGCTGAAGTGGGAAAATTCAGTAGGGGTTGGATTTCTATTAGGCACTAACTCAGTGTCATCTCATCTGGCATAGTAGTGTGCTTCCTTTGATACTTGGCTAGAAAATAGCCATAGGAGAATACAAACAGCTTCTTGAAGCCTACAGTAGCGTTCTATATATTTGATTTCTGGTTGATCTGCTGGTGGCTTTAGTTTCTGCAGTGCATGTACTTGCCAATTCTGAGCAATTTGTAGTGAGACTTGCGACCGCTGTGTTCTGCGCTTAGTGGCGCACATATCCATAGCAAAGGCTGAAGTGGGAAAATTCAGTAGGGGTTGGATTTCTATTAGGCACTAACTCAGTGTCATCTCATCTGGCATAGTAGTGTGCTTCCTTTGATACTTGGCTAGAAAATAGCCATAGGAGAATACAAATAGCTTCTTGAAGCCTACAGTAGCGTTCTATATATTTGATTTCTGGTTGATCTGCTGGTGGCTGTAGTTTCTGCAGTGCATGTACTTGCCAATTCTGAGCAATTTGTAGTGAGACTTGCGACCGCTGTGTTCTGCGCTTAGTGGCGCACATATCCATAGCAAAGGCTGAAGTGGGAAAATTCAGTAGGGGTTGGATTTCTATTAGGCACTAACTCAGTGTCATCTCATCTGGCATAGTAGTGTGCTTCCTTTGATACTTGGCTAGAAAATAGCCATAGCAATAGGATAGGATTGTTTGGTTCTAAAAACTCAAAAAAAAACAAAAAACACAAAAAAAAACAAAAAACACAAAAAAACACAAAAAAAAACAAAAAAAAGTAAAAAAAAAAAAAAGTTATAACTCTCATTTTAAAAATGTTTAACCCCAGGGCTAGGGGTAGAGGACGAGGGCGGGGACGTGGGCGTCCAACTACTGCAGGGGTCAGAGGCCGTGGTCCTGGGCGGGGTGAGACACCACCTGCTGATGAGGGAGCAGGGGAACGCCGCAGAGCTACACTCCCTAGGTTCATGTCTGAAGTTACTGGGACTCGTGGTAGAGCACTGTTGAGGCCAGAACAGTGCGAACAGGTGATGTCGTGGATTGCTGACAATGCTTCGAGCAATTTGTCCACCACCAGTCAGTCTTCCACGCAGTCCACCCATGTCACCGAAATCCCCACTCCTCCAGCTCCTGCACCTCAGCCTCCTCCCCCCCAGTCTGCCCCCTCCCAGGAAAATTTGCCATTTGAACCGGCATACTCTGAGGAACTGTTTTCTGGACCCTTCCCACAGTCACAAACCACTTGTCCGGTTGCTGCTGAGCAATTTTCCGATGCCCAGGTTTTCCACCAGTCACAGTCTGTGGGTGATGATGACCTTCTTGACGTAGTGGAAGTGTGTAAAGAGGTGTCCGACGATGAGGAGACACGGTTGTCAGACAGTGGGGAAGTTGTTGTCAGGGCAGGAAGTCCGAGGGGGGAGCAGACTGAGGGATCGGAGGATGATGAGGTGACAGACCCAAGCTGGGTTGAGAGGCCGGGTGAACACAGTGCTTCTGAGACGGAGGAGAGTCCTCGACCTGAACAGGTTGGAAGAGGCAGTGGTGGGGCCAGACGGAGAGGCAGGGCCAGAGCTGGTGCATCAGCGCCACTGTCAACTAGTGAAGCTCCCGTGGTGAGGGCTCTTGCGGCGAGGGCTAGATCTTCAGAAGTGTGGAGGTTCTTTAAGGAAACACCGGATGACCGACGGACTGTGGTGTGCAACATTTGCCAAACCAGGCTCAGCAGGGGTTCCACCACTACTAGCTTAACTACCACCAGTATGCGCAGGCATATGAATGCTAAGCACCCCACTCAGTGGCAACAAGCCCGTTCACCTCCGGCCGTGCACACCACTGCTCCTTCCCCTGTGTCAGCTGCTAGTCAGCCCCCTGCCCAGGACCCTGCCACAAAAACCCCATCGTCGCCTCCACGATCCTCCACAGCATCCACCAGCGTTCAGCTCTCCATACCCCAGACGCTGGAGCGGAAACGCAAATATAGTGCAACCCACCCGCACGCCCAAGCCCTTAATGTGCACATCTCCAGATTGCTTAGCCTGGAGATGCTGCCCTATAGGCTAGTAGAGACCGAGGCCTTTCGCAACCTCATGGCGGCGGCCGCCCCTCGGTATTCGGTCCCCAGCCGCCACTACTTTTCCCGATGTGCCGTCCCAGCCCTGCACCAGCACGTGTCAGACAACATCATCCGTGCCCTGACCAACGCCGTTTCTGACAAGGTCCACCTGACCACGGACACGTGGACGAGTGCTGCCGGGCAGGGCCACTATATATCGCTGACGGCACATTGGGTTAACTTGGTGGAGGCTGGGACCGAGTCTGACCCTGGGGCTGCTCATATACTGCCGACGCCGAGGATTGCGGGGCCTACCTCGGTCCAGGTGTTTCAGGCCTACTATGCCTCCTCCTCCTCCCACCCCTCCTCCACCTCCTCCTCCGAACTACCATCCGTGGGCACGGCGCCATCAGTCGGTAGCTCTAGGCACAGCAGCAGTGCCGTCGCTAAGCGACAGCAGGCGGTGCTCAAACTGCTGAGCCTAGGCGACAAAAGGCACACCGCCCAAGAGCTATTACAGGGCATCACGGCGCAGACTGATCTGTGGCTGGCACCGCTGAACCTCAAGCCGGGAATGGTTGTGTGTGACAACGGCCGTAACCTGGTGGCGGCTCTGCAACTCGGCAGACTGACACATGTGCCATGCCTGGCCCATGTGTTAAATCTGATAGTGCAGCGTTTCCTCAAGACATACCCCAATCTGTCTGATTTGCTCACGAAGGTGCGCCGCATCTGTGCGCATTTCAGGAAGTCCAGCCCAGATGCTGCCACTCTCAGGGCAGCGCAGCGCCGCCTCCAACTGCCCGCTCACCGACTGTTGTGCGACGTGCCCACGAGGTGGAATTCAACACTGACCATGTTATCCAGAGTTTACCAGCAGCGCAGAGCGATTGTAGACTGCCAGATGTCAACTTCCACCAGAACTGGTAGTCAGGTCAGTCAGCTTCCTCAAGTCTACAATGAGGAGTGGACGTGGATGTCTGATATCTGTCAGGTGCTGAGTAACTTTGAGGAGTCAACACAGATGGTCAGTGGCGATGCCGCCATCATCAGCCTCACCATCCCGCTGCTTGGCCTGTTGAAAAACTCTCTGGTCAGCATGAAGTCGGAAGCTTTGCGCTCGTCACAAGAGACGGGGGAAGAATATTCCCTTGTTGATAGCCAAAGCACCCTGAGGTCTGTTTCTCAGCGCATATCGGAGGAGGTGGAGGTGGAGGAGGATGAGGAGGAAGAGGAGGAGAATGTTGGCGAGACACAAGAGGGGACCATTGTTGAGTCCTTCACTGTTCAGCGTGTATGGGCAGAAGAAGAGGAGTTGGAGGAGTTGGAGGAGGAGGAAATGGACAGTCAGGCCAGTGAGGGGAGTGAATTCTTACGCGTTGGTACTCTGGCGCATATGGCAGATTTCATGCTAGGCTGCCTATCCCGTGACCCTCGCGTTCAAAGAATTTATTCCAGCACCGATTACTGGGTGTTCACTCTCCTGGACCCACGGTACAAGCAAAATCTTGCCACTCTCATCCCTGCAGAGGAAAGGAGTGTGAGAATGCATGAATACCAGCAGGCCCTGGTGCACAAGCTGAAACAGTATTTCCCTTCTGACAGCGCTAGCGGCAGAGTGCGTAGTTCTGCGGGACAAGTAGCGAGGGAGAGTAGGCGAGCAGGCAGCTTGTCCAGCACTGGCAAGGGTACGCTTTACAAGGCTTTTGCCAGCTTTATGTCACCCCAGCAAGACACTGTCACCTGTCCCCAGTCTCGGCAGAGTAGGGCTGATCTTTACAGAAAGATGGTGAGGGAGTACGTAGCTGACCATACCATCGTCCTAAATGATCACACAGCTCCCTACAACTACTGGGTTTCAAAGCTGGACATGTGGCACGAACTGGCGCTGTACGCCTTGGAGGTTCTTGCCTGCCCTGCCGCTAGCGTCTTGTCCGAGCGGGTTTTCAGTGCAGCTGGTGGCATCATCACCGATAAGCGTACACGCCTGTCGACTGACAGCGCTGACAGGCTGACGCTTATTAAAATGAATAAAGGCTGGATTTCTCAGAATTTCCAATCTCCACCAGGTGAAGGAAGCTCAACCTGAATAATTGATCCACTCCTCCTCCTCCTCCTCATTTTCCTCCTTCTCCTCCTCTTTGTACAGTAAAGCAGAGGAAAATGGCTATTTTTTGACAGGGCCCACTGGCTCTTGCTATACTTCATGCATTTAATTTTTCTGGAGGGCCACCTACCCGGTCCTCTGTTTGAAACAATTTTTGTGAGTGCCACATACAGGCACTCAATCTATTCCATTTTTCTGGAGGGCCACCTACCCGGTCCTCTGGTTTGAACAATTTTTGGGACTGCCACATACAGGCACTCAATCTATTCCATTTTACTGGAGGGCCACCTACCTGCTCCTCTGGTTTGAACAATTTTTGGGACTGCCACATACAGGCACTCAATCTATTCCATTTTACTGGAGGGCCACCTACCTGCTCCTCTGGTTTGAAGAATTTTTGGGACTGCCACATACAGGCACTCAATCTATTCCATTTTACTGGAGGGCCACCTACCTGCTCCTCTGGTTTGAAGAATTTTTGGGACTGCCACATACAGGCACTCAATCTATTCCATTTTACTGGAGGGCCACCTACCTGCTCCTCTGGTTTGAACAATTTTTGGGACTGCCACATACAGGCACTCAATCTATTCCATTTTACTGGAGGGCCACCTACCTGCTCCTCTGGTTTGAAGAATTTTTGGGACTGCCACATACAGGCACTCAATCTATTCCATTTTACTGGAGGGCCACCTACCTGCTCCTCTGGTTTGAAAAATGTTTGGGACTGCCACATACAGGCACTATCCAAATTAAATTGTCTCCATAGCAGCCTCCACACGTTGTCTCCATTGCTACCTCCAAAAGTCGTCCATATAGCTGCCTCCATACATCGTCCCTTTATCAAACGAGGTGTGTCAGGCAGAAATTTGGGTTGTTTTCATGGATTCCACATCAAAGTTGTTAACTTTGTCGCCACCCTGCTGTGTTATCCACAAAATATACTGGCAAACTTTTACCATTTAGGGATATTATTTCAGCGCTTCTTGCGCATCTGTTTACATTCCCCTCACCCGGCATATCCTAAACTTATAAGAACGCTACTACACTTGATCTTATACAAAAGGTTCTTAGAAGTGCTGTTTGGGGAGTAGCCTAGAGACAGGGGCTTGGATTGGCGAAAGCTCGCCTGGCAGCGGAACGCCAGCTCCATGCGCATCATGCGCTTCTTGCGCATCTGTTTACATTCCCCTAACCCGCCATATCCCAAACTTATAAGAACGCTACTACACTTAACTTGGTGCAGGCTGGGACCGAGTCTGACCCTGGGGCTGGTCATATACTGCCGACGCAGAGAATTGCGGGGCCTACCTCGGTCCAGGTCTCAAAGGCCTACTATACCTCCTCCCACCCCTCCTCCACCTCCTCCTCCTCCGAATTACCATCCGTGGGCATGGCGCCATCAGTCGGTAGCTCTAGGCACAGCAGCAGTGCCGTCGCTAAGCGACAGCAGGCGGTGCTGAAACTGCTGAGCCTAGGCGATAAAAGGCACACCGCCCAAGAGCTATTACAGGGCATTCCACATCAAAGTTGTTAACTTTGTCGCCACCCTGCTGTGTAATCCACAAAATATACTTGCAAACTTTTACCATTTAGGGATATTATTTCAGCGCTTCTTGCGCATCTGTTTACATTCCCCTCACCCGCCATATCCTAAACTTATAAGAACGCTACTACACTTGATCTTATACAAAAGTGCTGTTTGGGGAGTAGCCTAGAGACAGGGGCTTGGATTTGCGAAAGCTCGCCTGGCAGCGGAGCGCCAGCTCCATGCGCATCATGCGCTTCTTGCGCATCTGTTTACATTCCCCTCACCCGGCATATCCTAAACTTATAAGAACGCTACTACACTTGATCTTATACAAAAGTGCTGTTTGGGGAGTAGCCTAGAGACAGGGGCTTGGATTGGCGAAAGCTCGCCTGGCAGCGGAGCGCCAGCTCCATGCGCATCATGCGCTTCTTGCGTATCTGTTTACATTCCCCTCACCCGGCATATCCTAAACTTATAAGAACGCTACTACACTTGATCTTATACAAAAGTGCTGTTTGGGGAGTAGCCTAGAGACAGGGGCTTGGATTGGCGAAAGCTCGTCTGGCAGCGGAGCGCCAGCTCCATGCCAAGATCCAACTAACATAGTTTTAACTGCAGCACCTTTAATCTACTACTAGTTCACTGCCTCCATACATGGTCCCCTTATCAAACGAGCTGTGTCAGGCAGAATTTTGGGTTGTTTTCATGGCTTCCATGTTAACTTTGTCGCCACCCTGCTGTGTAATCCACAAAATATACTGGCAAACTTTTATCATGTACCGATATTATTTGAGCACTTCTTGCTCACCTCCTTTGGTTCCTCTCTGCCACCCATTGGTTTGAAGCCTGAGTCCATTTAGGGTATGTCGCCATGACACTCTCTAGCCTGCTGCCGCTGCCTCTGCATGCCGTCCCCTATAGTGTCAGGGTCAATTATTGCATGTTTTAGATACTATCTAGCTTCATTCTGTCACTCTGTCATGGCCATGCTGTTGCCCATAATTTTGGCATAATGGTGCGTTTAAGCAGCCTCAGAGGCATCCATGCATGCTGCCCCTGCTGTTTCCTGTCCATTTCCGTGGTGTTTCCATCCTTTTCTGAGGTTCCCAGGTGTTTGGCCAAGCTTCCCTGTGCAGAGCCTTGGTCCCCTTGAAAAATGCTCGAGTCTCCCATTGACTTCAATGGGGTTCGTTATTCGAGACGAGCACTCGAGCATCGGGAAAAGTTCGTCTCGAATAACGAGTACCCGAGCATTTTAGTGTTCGCTCATCTCTAATCTCAGCCTTATCATAGGGCGGTTATAGAACAGGCTCACAGATGTAGCCAGATTTGTCACTTGCCAAAAACTACAAGCAATCCTCAAAAATGTCAATGAAGTGGTCATCTCTCCTGATGTGTCTGTTATAGTGGATTCCCCTTGAAATAACAATTCTGCAGCTTATCCTCCTACAAGGTGAATCAAAAGTCCCAGGAGTCCCTTTTATTTCAGATGTAAAAGGGAAAATATATGATAAACCAACAAGTAATGGGTAAGGAGTGAAGTGCTATGTTTGGGTCTGTACCGAACATTATGTGGGTTTCAGTACACAAACCCGAACTTCAGCCAGAAGTCTGGGATTGGGTTCAGCATTGAGGCTCTGCCTCGCCGGTAACAGCAGTGATCGGTAGTGTCAAACAGCAATGGTGATGAGTGGTCACGTACCTTTAATGCCGGAGGCATTTAAAGGGTTACCCCCTGCAATCGATTTTGGGTGTTACCAGCAGGTGTTCTGTTCAGATACACAAACCTGAATAGGTCCACTCATCACTAATCAGGTGGTCTATCTTCAAGGCTATCTTTAAGAATGGGATAAGGAAAACCATGCCTCTTGTAGCTACCTTGTAAAGCAGATCCCTTGACATCAAGCATGACCTTCAGGAAGCCTAATGACAGGATGTAGGATTAAAACCAAACCAGTATATATATTCCAGAAGGAACAGATTCCAAACTGTAGAAAGCGCTGTTTCGACCCTAGGTCTTGCTTGATGTCAAGGGATCTGCCTTACAAGGTAGCTAAAAGAGGTGTGGTTTACCTTACCCCACCCTGGAAAACTTTGCATATTTTCCCAGAATACCCTAATGGAGCATCAATGGCTATAAGTCTCCACACGCCTGCAAGGTCGGGCCCTAATTGTCAGTCCCTGTGAGGAGAACTTTTACTTCCCGATATTGGATCAAGGACAGGTTTCCCAATTGGGGGGCCTCCCCACCCGGTCATTCATGGCAGCCCGCAACCTGAGCAAAACCCAGTACTGCCCCCGGTGTCCCTTTGTGGAGGAGACATCATTGCACTTGTTCTGGGAATGCCCCTTTGCTCGGGGCCTGTTGAAAGCTCTGGATCACGAACTGCTTCTTTCTGTGCCCAGGAACACAATGACGTGCCATGCTGCACTTTATGGCCTGTTCCAAGGCACCCACTTCAAAGACGTCTTGTGGTATGCCAGGAGGCGCCTCACCCTTCACAGAGAAACTTTGTCCATCCAGGACTGTCACCGGCTAGTCTTGAGCCAGCTCAGAGACTACGCCTCCCTTGACAGCAGGGTGGACTTAGAAGAAGAGGACTGACAAGCCACTTCTTTATTTTTCTCTTGTGGACTTTGTTTTTCTTGCTTTATCTGACCATGGACTTTATTTAGGGAGTTATGGGACTTTGTCACTTTCCTCACAGAAGGAGGCATCCAGGAAGAAGAAGACTTACCATCCTCTCCTTCCCCCCCTACCTCCCTCATGTGTCTGTTATTTTTCAATAAAGCTTTGGGGCTGTGGCAACTTACCCCCTTCCCCTCTTCCCTCCCCCCTCCCATCTGTATCCCCTGTTGCAGGTTAGTTGTTTTAATTGAAAAATGTGTGTTTTTTGTTTGCCTGAGCTAGTATGCTAGAGTAGCACTTATTCTGCCATAGTGTTAGGATAGTGCTAGGAGTGTATCTTAATTTATTGTGTGCTTTGTACAAAGCCCATGCTGCGTCATGGCACACACTGTCTGTAAGTTTTACTGTGTATCTGTGAATAAAGGCTCTTTCAATCAAAAATTGGTAGGCGCTCAGAGGGGACTAGAAATGTCTCAATTGCCATAATCAGATTTGCTATTTCTCTTATCAACACAGAGATTCTCATGTAGGTTCATAGCGGTTGGATTCAGCACGTTCAGCTCTGTGTTCAGCACCATGGACAACACATCACATAGCTGTGCACTAAAGTTGTTGCAAATCTCTGTGCTGTTAACTTTTGATTAGATATCGCAGATCTAATTGTGGCAATCGATTTTTGAGACAATCGTGCTCTTTGATATGTTACACGACCAACTTCCCAAGAGACGAACTTGTCCTTGATCCAATATGGCGGCTTTCAAGATGGTGGCCATGTTCTGGACATATAACCTAAATAATGGGCAGGTCACGTCACCCATTGCTTGCTGGGGAATCAGATATCTAGTAAATCTAGACATAGACTGATACTGCCACAGTGATTGGTGTGAAATGTTGTCAATTAATTCATATATTTAGATTGACAGAGAAATGCAAAATGAAAATGATGAATGTTGTTGAATGTGCGAACCTAAAATATAAACACATTTTGCCTTTAAGGGGTTTCCAGGACCCCCAAATTAACAATCTATGAACAAGATATACAAGTAATAGGTGATCAAGGGGGGTACAACAATCTGCACTCCCACCCATCAGCTGTTTGACATTATGGATGGAGCCTGAAGCTGACAGCGCCATCTGTAGTATAGTGGCCGTCCCTGGTCACTGCAGATGGTGCTCTCATTGTAGTCACCCATTAGTAACAATTCCTTTGGCCAAGTAAATCGTAGAGTTTGGGGTTGGAAAATGCCTTTAAGGCTAAAGTTATGTTCCCATGTACACACTAGAGTTAAAAAGATAAAACGTACTGACACAACCCAAACATAGACTACAAAGACAATCATCTGGCACATACAGTACACCTACAAGGTGTGAACAAGGCCTAAGTAACTTATCGAAAGCCTCCACTTCCCTAACACCTTTCTTATTTAATTCCCTCAATTAATCCCTCCGTATAAAAGCGAGGGGTCAGTGACTAATGTGATTGCGTGGCCGTGTCCTTGTCAATCATAGAGAGTGACAGGCGGCTGGGGATGTATATCCACCGGGTCACAGTGATCACCGCTCCACCATTACACAAGTGACAGTAATTTACTTTGACCATGTATGACACCGAATCCTTAACAGCACTCATGGAAATGAAGGATCACGTGACAACAGAGAACAATCCCTGACTGTACTGTACATATTCCAGAGCGGGAGGACGGCATCCGGGAGCTAGAATATGTGTCATTAACCGTAGGTGAGGATGTAAAATATAGATAGATAGATAGATAGATAGATAGATATGAGATAGATATGAGATAGATAGATAGATAGATATGAGATAGATAGATAGACAGATAGATAGATAGGAGATAGATAGATAGATAGATAGATAGATAGATAGGAGATAGATAGATAGATAGATATGAGACAGATAGATAGACAGATAGATAGATAGGAGATAGATAGATAGATAGATACAAAAAGAAAGTCCAAGCAGCACAAACCTTCAGAGAAAAAGAGAATTGGGTGCAGGCATCCCAGGACCGGGCCTCAGGTCCTCCAGTAATAGTATAAAGAAAGCGGGCAGCACTCCGTTGTAGATAAAAGTAAAAAAGTGTCTTTATTCCATAGTGAGCAACTGTGACAGCGACGTTTCGGCTCTGCAAGAGCCTTTCTCAAGCCCTTCGGCTTGAGACAGTTGCTCACTATGGAATAAAGACACTTTTTTACTTTTATCTACAACGGAGTGCTGCCCGCTTTCTTTATACTAGATAGATAGATAGATAGATAGATAGGAGATAGATAGATAGATAGATAGATAGATAGACAGATGATAGATAGATAGATAGATAGATAGATAGATAGACAGATAGAAATATAGAGAAAGAGAGAATAGATAGATAGATAGATAGATAGATAATAGACAGACAGACAGACAGATGATAGATCCGGAATTCACTAAGATCGTGTGCCCGATATCCTGCAGGTGTCGCTTTCCCGCTCAGGTCTGCCGGAGTTCACCTTCTTCCCTATGCATGTGAGTGCTGATCTTCGACACAATTTGCTTTTTAAATTCCGCGGTTTGTTTGAAAAAATTGCTTCATTCTGTGTAATAAAAACCTAAAACGGCCTCCATAATTACATAGAATAGAAATGGATGAAATATTATTGATTATTTGTAAATATCTGAATCCAATGACGAGATGTTTGTGAGCATCCAACATCCCTGCTATAAGGCTGCTGTAACTTCCCTGTTATATGTCTTCTGGTGTTCTTAGAAGTCAGGTATAAGAATAGTTAGTGGGACGGATGTGCAATAAGTCTCACTTTGGCGCGGTGCGGAGGGTGACACGACCGCTCCTTATAGATCAGTGTGAGGAGAAGGGACACCAGTGGAAAGAGATGTTACAAGAAACTTTTAGTGTTAAAAATAACTTGTTACCTTCCGTGAAATACTAGCGTGTTATTTGTAGATCTACGTATAGCAGCTTCTATATCACCAGTTTACTATTAATAAATCCAGGTTTCTTATTAAACAGGTGCGAAGAATATTGAATGGATTGTCAGTAACACACGCGACAAATAGGTCATATGATAATGAGGTTGTATGCCCAAAAAAAGACACACACATACAAAATATATAATATAATACACATATATAATATAATGTATAATATAATACAAATATATAATACAAAAACAGCTCCATTCATATTTAAAGGATGTATTTGGTATTGCAGTTGAGCAGCACGTGCTTCAAGGATACTAAGTCCACTCTCCTCGGACATGAACTCCTGTCCATAAACCCTTCTGGTTCCAATAGGGCTGTGACATCCATAATATTAACCCCTACGCACAGGATAGGAGATAAATGTGCTATCACTGGGGTCTCGGCTGATGGAACCCCTGAAATCAGTACAACAGGTGATAGCTAGTCTACCCGATCAGCTCTGGACTTCCAGGTTTTGGACATCCTGTAGGCTGACCCAGAAGTCTAATAGAAGTCAATGGAGCATGGACAAAACCTGGTAGTCCTCCTGGTATGAAAAGGTAATCTACAATCAAAATCCATCATGAGAAACCAGAGACATTACTTATAGATCCAGGCACCGTGACTCTGGTAATCATCCTATCTTTGTTATCCATGGCCTCCTTCCTTCTAAAATCAAATTTTAAAAGTATGGTTCTGAAGAGCTCCTTGGGGTGTTAGCAGAGCCCCTCAGTGTTGCAGCTTCACAGGCTGGTACAGTGTCTTCCCTCCCCCTGGTCCCTTAGAACTTCCCCCTCCCTCTGCCTGATGTAATCTCACTGCACCAGAAAAGGGTTCAAAAGGTTCAGCACACAATGGGAGGGGGAAGTGCTCCTGCACAGTGTAACTGCCTGTGAAACTGCAGCACAGAGGGGCTTTGGTAACACGCCCAGGATATGTTCTGGCTCTTTAGTATAATTATAAAAGTTGATGTTAGAAGAAAGGAGTCCATATATATACAAATATAAGAAGATTACCACAGTCACGGTGCCTGGATCTAGGAGTCCCTGGTTTAACATGCTTGATTCTGATGGTAGATTTCCTAATCATGGGGGATCCAAAAGCCAAGACCCCCTGAGCTTCTATGGCCTCCGATATCCCCCTTCTAGGGTAATCACAAGGAATATCTATTGCCTCACTGTCCTATATTTCACTATGTTACGTGCCTTATGGAGAGGGGAGGGGTGAGCAGTGCTTATCCCACCTCCTCTCCAAGGCACTGACGTGTCCCCACATTCGTCTGAATGTACCCTAGGACAGCCATGGGCCCTGGGCTGTATGAAGTCTGGAAGTCTGGAATCACTTCCTACATCTGAAACTATAATCAGCTTCTTGGGTAATGGTGGATGTGTCCCTTCTGCTGCTTTCAATCTGTGGTTTCAGGCCCTTTGGAGGACATTCAAAGGTCCTGAAATGGCTCTGGTGTATATGTGTATTGAGAGCAGGAACAGATGTACAAAGATTTCATAGGAAAAGATTCTTCTCAGTATAAAGTTTGGTGGGTGGTTTGGGTGACCACGAGCCTTGTAGAAGCCTTGGGCCCTGGGCTACTGCCCAAACGGCTAATATTATAAACCAATACTGGTTGCACCCAACCTTGACATCAATTGGTTGTCTGGCACTTTGTAGACATGGGCAAAAAGCCAACCACATCCAGCTCTAAGTCTGGCACCGAACAACTGATCAACCCCCCCACTGTCCACCTAATAATTGTCTATTCTAATGATGGGCCACCACAGGATCCTGGCCAAACTATTTTAACACGTCAATTACTATTCTTTCTCAGTGGGTGATCTGGCTTGTACACAATCTGGCATCATGTCCCAAGTGATGATCCCAAGTTCCTGGACCATACAGTAAAGACATTTAGTATAACTTTTTGTTGTTTATGAGTATTTCAGTTGTATCCAGGTCAACATGATTTCCGATACCGAATGCTCCGAGCTCCAAAGTAAACAAGTGGTTAACCAAAACTCAACTAAAGGATGTAGTCGGGATGAAACTAATACAAGACGGCTAAGAAGAGAACAGATGTTTGTGCTCTCCCCAGGTCCTTGCTGTTACACAAAATGGTGATGAGATTAAACTAATTCCTTGCCATGTAGAGACATCTGAACATTTGGCTGGGGGCTCGGAGCAGGTTGCTCCTGGTTTGGAATTTTACCTCAGGGTCTTCAAGAAAACTTTAAGAACATTCATTGGCCGGGCATAAAACACTGGTGATCACTCATATCAAGCGTGGCTAAGTGAATGGTGCTTAGCGAGACATTAATAGTGCCATAAAAGCTCTGGTGCGTCATGTTACTAGCACAAATGTCCTGTCCCTGACCATGAGGGGCAGCAGCTGCTCAAACAGGTTTGGAAGGATGATTAGAAGGAAAAGTGGAGATACTTTGCAGAAAGAGAAGATACTATGTACCATACAACAGCAGGACATAAGTATAAGCTCAAAGCTAGCACTCCAAGGGAGAGTATTACCAATTGTGTACGTGGACATTAGAGATGAGTAAAACTATTTGTTGGTTTGTAGATTCGGTAAGAATCCGGCATTTTTCAACCACTCAATAAACCCCAACTCTTTTTCGATTCACTGTGGACAAATCTTTCAAAATGGCAGCGAGCTGATACTGTGATCCATCCCAGGACTAAGAGAGGGCGGATGGGTGAGGCAAAGATTAAAAAGTCTGTAAAAAATGAATGACATGAGCTTTTTGTTTTTTGAGGACTAAAAGGATGTTTTTTATCAATTTTTCAGCCAATTGGAGAGATTTGATTCAGAGGTACCATGAATCAAATCTTGGATGATTCGCCCTAGTAGACAAATAACTCTGAAACCCAGAAGACTATGAATCCCCAGTGTAATGTGTCTCTAATATGACGACTTCCTATGATGTGTCTACTTCCGCACATGCACCACCACTTGGTGGCAGGAGTATGTGCAGTGCTCTGGATTATTAAAGGAAACCTACCACTTGAAGTGGCAGGTTTCTGATGGAAATACTGGGCACCAGCTCAGGGTGCCGGAGCTTATTTTTGTTAGTGTTTTAAACCGCTGTATCGCGGTTTAAAACACTTTTTAAACTTTATATCCGGCGCAGGGAGGTACGCGCTCGGCGCTTACCATGCGCGCGACCGTGCGCGCGGCTACATAGGAAGTGAATGAGAGCCGCGCGCATGGTAAGCGCCGAGCGCGTACCTCCCTGCGCCGGCTATAAAGTTTAAAAAGTGTTTTAAACCGCGATACCGCGGTTTAAAACACTAACAAAAATAAGCTCCGGCACCAGCTCACCCTGAGCTGGTGCCCGGTATTTCTATCTGAAACCTGCCACTTCAAGTGGTAGGTTTCCTTTAAGTGCCTTTCATTGGTGTTATTAAAGAGCCAAAAGGCATTGAAAGTATGCTCCAAGAAGAAAAATAGTCAGATGATAGAGATATGACTATTGGACAGCCAATTTTCTAATAACATAGACTGTGGATTGTCATCTGCAAGACATTCTGGACTTTAGGGTAAGTTGAATATTTACATGTGTCTTTGGATAGATATTGATGGGGGAGGGTAGACTCCCTTTAACTAGAACTGCTGACAAGTAAGGACACTTACACTTACTTTTCAGTGTGTCCTAGGCACCTGACCCAGTAGTCGCTGGAGATGAGTGGATTGTCCCTCTGGCCATTCATATCCATGGCTAGTTGGCCAGGGGTGTCAATTTGCCGAATTGGCTGTTCGGCTTCCAATCTGTCTACATGTTGTGGTCGGGCTGGACACACCCGAGCTCGAATGAAAAGTTTGGGTCTGCTCATCTCTAGTAGTAACCTCATTAACATAATTAGTAGGGGTAAAACGATAATTAAAAGGAAAACAACCACTTTGTTTAACAAAAAACAAACTACAGCTACTCACCACTGCTCCTCTTCATTCCGATCTCGGGAGTGGTCTTCTTTAATCTAGACACGCTGGGATCACCTGGAAAAGAGGCTTATAATAAGCAGTCAGGAGGGCAGGGTCAAGATGTCCGGAGCTCCAGGCTGCACGTCCCCTGCTCCCAGCATGGGAGAGGGATCCGACATCTTGCAAAAGGACTGAATTCATGCCTGCTGCAAGGGTGTACATAATTAGCATCCCGTAGCGCCGAACATCTTGTCCCCGAGCTGCTAATTATAAGTCTCTTTTCTAGGTGATCCCAGCATGTCAAGATTAAATAAGTATGAAGAGGAGGGCAAGTAAGTATTTTTAGTTAGAATTGTGTTAAACTAAGTGGTTGTTTCCCTTAAACACCTCTAAAAGTAGAAAATAACATCCAAAAATGAAAAAAATTACAATATTTTTTTTGTGAATGTTGTAAATGAGTACTATAAGATGTTCCACTGCCTTTAACCATTGTAGACATTGGGCTCACAGTAGACCATGTTGGTGGCTGGTTATGACTTTTTCAAAAATTAGAATTCCTGAAAATCAATTTAAATAAAAAAAAAAAAGGTGAAAAAAAGACAGGCAGACAAGTGAATCAATCAATCACTCACTCACTCAATCTGATTCAACTTTTGGCAACTCAGGAATTGATTCATGATCCGCCTGCCATTAATATACATTAGACAAATTGATTTCCTAAGTTTGTGATTTTCACTTTGCGACTCAAAGCAAAAATAAAATTGGACAACTCAATTTGCCCTTTGTATTTGATTGGTTGAAAAATGGGAAAAACCCATAAGATTTGGAGAACAGAATCAATTCCATCACTTTAGCCATAGGTGGTGACCTCTTACGAGATTTTGTTTGTAGTTTTTTTGTAAGACTTTTTTTGGTGTGAAATTTATTACTTGGATTTTCTTCTTTTCCTTCCTTTAAATTAAAATGTTGTGTGTAAAGTTTTATTTAAAGGGGTTGTCCATAAATTGATGTTGATGGTTTAGCTGCCTCCGAACATGGATCAAGACAAAAAGCTGATTGGTCTTGGGGTGTGGGCGTCTTCAGGACAGGCCATCAAAGTGTCATTGGTGGAAGGCTCACACCTAGCTGTTTGACATGAGCCATGGAGTCGAAAGCAGTTGACTTTGTGTCCCATGTAGTGGCTACAAGCTCCAACTAGAGTGGTGGCTCCCATTCACATATATGGAAACCATGACTGTAATTATGGAACTACTACTGGTAACTAAACGACGATATGGAGCTGGAAGCCTTTGGTAGGGCCAAAGGGGCCCAGTGAGAATTCCTGGATAACAACTTCAATGGATCCATAGAAAGAAGTTGCAACAATTAATTCTACTCAAGAAGCTATCGATGTTCACACACTCCATTAGTAGACACTTCAAAAATGGCTACTTTTTGTATTAGCTAATTAAAGGGTGAAATTGGGTCACTTATTACAGTCCGATGTTACTTTTTGAATATTTTATGAGAATGCAGAGGAATAATTAAAGACCGTTCCATTCTTTATCTCCCCGTAGCAGTGAGTGTTCCCATGAGGGTTGTAAATCAGCCTGTATGATGATTATCATTGCGCTATTCAGCTCAGACTGTATTTTTGAACTACTCCTAGATGACTTGTGAAGATCCACATCACCCCCCGCAGAAACCTACACTTACATCATTGCACCGGGAGCCAGGATTCGTGACCGGGTCTATATTAAAGCACTAAAACCAATATCTGAATATCAGAACATCGATGTTAACTATGAAGAAATACATGTCTATCGATAGGGTAATGTAGGCGTCCCGCTCTTACATGGTCCAGTATGACTTTTCTTGGTTTGTTGAGATGCCACTCTTTTATAAAGTTGTCGTGCCATTTCCAAAGATTTTGATTTTTATAAAAGCCTCCACGCAGAGCCTTAAAACATGGATCTGTGAAATGCGTTAGTACCAGCTATGTGTATGGGCAGATTAACCCTTGTGGTCGAAGGTATGAACATTCCATTTTTCGTACGAAAAATCAAGTTAGTGGTCAATAGCCAAAATTCTTCAAAATTTCATGGTTCAGCTTCCAAAAGTTTAACAACATTATCAGTATTTTGGGGCCATTATAACGAAAGATATAGCTTTTCTATGCGACGTTCGCCTAGTAGGATGTTTGAGAGTTTTTTAAGGACATTTTCCAGAGTGCCACCCAATGCATTTAACCTACTGATGACCTATCCTCAGGAGATGGAAGTAAAATACACTTTTCACTGTATAGCAGTGGTATTGAGATGGTTGCAGCTCTGGGCACTGGCACTGTAACTATACAATGGATGGAGTCTTTTTCGTCTTTTTTAGCCCGAACTTCTGGAAGGGTACAATCACCAATTGGATGATTGTAGGGATCAAATACTTCTGACCAGAAAACTCATGCAAAAAGCCTTAAAGTGCTAGTTCAGAGGGTTCAGAGGACAAGTTATCTACAGAATAGAGGGTCATTTTCTGATCGGTGGGACCCAACTGACCATGAGAAGAGTCATCCATTGTGCCACCATATTAATAGGGCAGCTGGTTGCACATGCACCTTACTTCTCTACTTGTCTTTATGGTACTGATGGGGAGTCCTGAAATGTTTGGCCAGAAGTGGTCTCCACTGCATAACAAAGCCAATTATTATGTAGACTTCAATAGAAGAAGGCTTGTGTGGAGGTGCCATGTTTATCCTGCCCACTGCCAGGGCTACTTCACATGTAGAAAACAAATAAAATGCCTCTTTTGCGGCGTGCTGTCTGTCACGCTGTTCCCTCATTGCCGCAGCTTTTGGCTTCATATCTTGGCACATGTTAAAAAGAGCATAATTGTTGTTCAGCTTAATCCCAATAATTGTGTGCATTATGCAAATGGGGTGATCAGTGGGAGTAATGTGACGGGGAAAAATACATTGCTTTTGTGTTATTGAGGTTTAGTCAGCAACAGTTTTCAGACCTTCTGTCATCTCTAGTGAACAGAGGACAATACAAGGAGACAAAGATGGCCAATTAGGCTCCATCTCGCGAAACAATGACCATAACCTCGACTGTCACAGGGTCTGTCTCCAGCATATGAAAGGGGACAATGCACAGTTGGCAAATCCTTTTGTACAAATTAGCTTCTATACAAAGGTTTTCTAGATAATTAAAAAAAAATCCTCTGTATTTTTTACATTTTTTTTCTTTATCCAAGTTTCCATGATCCTACAATGGTCTTGAGTTTCTTCTGAACACAATGGAAGTGTAACTGAGCGTATCATTGATTGAGGCAGATTGATGGCTAAAAGGTCATTTCCTGTTTGTTAAAAAAACACAGGAAGTGAGGTCTTGGGGGGGGGGGGGAGCAATTAGCATTGGGATAAAGAAGGGGCAGTATCATAACTGACTATTTATAAAATTATTTACTTTTATTCTCTTTTCTTGGAGCTTTAAATATATATTTGAATCCGACCAGATGAGTATACAGCCTCAAGCACTGGAGCCCAGAGATTATAACATAATAGCAGTGGACAACATGGGTTGAATCCAGCTAGATCTATATCCAGCCTTCAGAACTTAAGCCTGGGGTTTGAATCCAGGTCAATATCCAGTTTCCAGCACTGGAGCGGAGGGTCTGAAACCAAGCAGATCATTATTCAGTCTCTAGCCCTGAAGACCAGGATAGGAATCTACCCAAATCTAGTCTACAACATTAGATTCTGGGGTATAAATGCAAGTGATCAATATCCAGTCTCCAGTACTCAAGGACAGAGATTGATTCCAGCCAAATCAATATTCAGTCACCAGGATTGGATTCTGGGGATTGAATATTTCCAGATCAATATTCATCTTCCAGATGTGGAATTCATGAATTGAATCCAACCAAGTTAACATTAAGTATCCAGCACTGAAGCCCAGGAATTCAATCCAACCAGATGAATGTCCAATCTCTAGCATGGGAGGCCAGGGTTTAAATCCAACCAGAGAAATGTCCAATATCTAGCACGAAAGACCAGGGTTTGAATCCAACCAGACTAATGTCCAATCCCTAGCACAGGTGACCAGGGTTTTAATCCAACCAGACGAATGTGCAATCTCTAACATAGGAGGCCAAGGATTGAATCCAACTAGACCAATGGCCAATCTCTAGCACCGGAACACAGAGTTTGATTCCACCCAAATTAGATTAAATGTCTCCAGCACGGGGGGTCAGGGTTTGAATCCAACCAGAATAATGTCCTGTCTCCCACACTGGTGAGATAGGATCCAGTTATTTGAGTACAGTATAAATTATAGAGAATTACTACAGGATGATGTAAAAACAAATTATCATGCCGATCATTAGTTGCTAAAATTGGTAACACTTAAATCTATACAGTAGACAAAGGTCACTGCCAAGAGGCTGAGGCCACCGGTTAGAGGGATATATAGCAATATCAGTTACAAGCATGAATTTCCCCTGCCACATGCACAGACATCGCCCGTTCCCGGTGTTCCCAGTTAAACATTGTTTTAAGTGAAATGTTTGCACATTCAACCCAGGGCTGTAAGACAGTGCGAGGGAGCGGAGAGAAATGCGACACTAGCATTAAGTAGACATACACCTGAACCGTGCAAGTCGACCAATTACTGATGATTGCCGGAAATTCTCAGAGACTTGCTTCCTGCACACATTTACTGGATGACCGAGACACTTTTTTATAATGCACGTATCAATCCTCCATCTAATGATAGTCTATGACTTGCTGATGTCATCGCAATGAAGGCATTCAGAATTTCACATCTTATGGAGTGCTGAGTCTGAGGAACCACCAGCGAAGATACACAGAACACCCACAATATTTCACACGTACATAGTCCACATTTCTCCACCATCACTTATCTTCCTTGTCTGCAAATTGACCATTATTGTAAAGACTGATTCTTCTGTGTCTCCTGGGATGTTACCGTATGATGAATGCCTGAATTAAGGGGCTTTGACAGTTCTCTTTTGCTCGATCAAGCTAATTGCACTCTCATGAGCAACATAAGATGGGACCTGTGTGAACTTGTCTTAGGTAATATGAACTCCTGCAACTGTTGCAGATCACATATTCGATATTTAACATATTTAATTATCGCGGAGCAAATGATGGACTACTTCAGATTCTCCAGTTCACTCCTCTTCTTGTGACTTGTATCAAACGCTCTTGGGGAGTCTTATAGCCTTACAAGGGGTTTTATAATCTTTAAAAATTGTGACCAGGCTACAAATTTCGAATTTAAAACAATACAAAAGTCTGCTTTTCTCTTTTGAGGACCCCAGTTTCAAGTGCTGGTGCTCCAGTCCCCATAACATTTGGTCTTATGGGAATCATATTTACTGTGCACTCGAAAGCTGAGCCAAACACTGGCCTCAGGGTTGACCGGTCAATGACTCATTGTCCACCAATATTTGGTTTTAGTTTGTTTTTATGTCATGGTGATCAGATGTCAGTTATTATTATTGTGAATTATTAATAAAATTGATTGTGACTGAAATATCGATAAATGTGTTGTGATTGTTTACAGGGTCTGCATGTTGGTATATATTATACGCTGTTTGGTAGCCCCTGTATCCTATACAGTATCTGGATAATTGGTATTCATGACTAGTGAGGCCAGTGAATGGCTTAGTCATCACATGCAAAAAAAGTTGACACTATAATTTCTGGTCCGATGGGACAGAAGAACCAGAGCAAGAACTTGGTTGGGAGTACAGGAGAGAGGAACCTAAACAGATGCTCCCTAAGTTCCAGGCTAAGAGACGTTCTAGGCTCCACTATACATACAACCTGTCCCCTCCATGTTGGCTGATTATTTCAAAGATATATCATCCTACACGTAATCTCTGTTTTTTCACAGGACCTTCTCCACTCTATAACCATCAGCTTTTCTCTCAACTGTCTCCAGGACGTCTCCTGTGCATCTCCCATACTCTGGAACTCTCTACCAAAATGTGTCAGACAGTCTCCCACTTTCCAAACCTTCAAACGAAAGCCAAAAAACTCATCTATTTAGAAAACATCATTTTAATGAAAATTTGCTGAAAGTGTAACAAAAGGGAAAGTATTTACTTAAGGAATAAAAATGAACCTAAATAGATATTGGTGCAGGTTTCCCAATTCTCAGCCCACTTCTGCACAAAACCCAACCATTTGGGGAAGGTCATCTTGTTGTAATGAACCAAAGAAGTATAAGCTACCTCAAATAAGTGTCTACCATCAAAAATAAACTTGTTCAACCTACCGGGCAATCCAGTGCTCTATTGTGCATCCATGTTTCCACCTATTTTATGCCTCATACATTACATAATACGCATATTGACTTAAATAAGACTGTATTGAGGGCATGTTTCGTAGATTGATCTACAGAGTTTTTCTTTTGAAGCACCAACCTAAGTCTGATAAACCTGTGCAATTTGAATCCAAAACTCTGTCAAATCATTTTGTCTATGAGAGTGCAAGATCGTCCTATGAAAGATTTTGCGTCACGTTGTTGCAACATATTTAAGTTATTTTGACTATATTATGTGACCAACTATTGTAAAAAAAACTGTTTTTACATTCCGTACAGGAGGACACATGATAGGATGAAATATTCTGTTTCTGTCAGAGACTTGCATTATTTTGGTCCATTATAGGACCACAATAGTTACAAGTTCCCAATGGGAGCCATAGTGGACTAAAAAGGTGACCAAGGGAACCTATCAATCATAATAGGGTCTGTTGGGTTTCTATCAAATTTATGTAAATATTCTTAAAGGAAATTTACCACCAGGATCAAGGATTGTAAACCAAGCACACTGACATACAGGTGGGCCCACTCTGGCAGGATCCATTTTTCTTTAAGCTTGCTGTGCAATTGTTTTTAAGAGAAAAATGCTTAACAAATTAGGAAAATGAGCCTGAGGGACTCCAGGCTCCATAGCTGAGGATCATTTACATAATTTTTGTAAAAACCGGGACAAAAGAAGCTCAAAGAATGGCACAGTCCTGCATGTAAATGTGCTTGGTTTACAGTCCTTGATCCGGGTGGTAGATTTCCTTTAAAGGACATCTGTCATCAGGTCTCTGTAACTGGTTCTGTCCCCACTATCTGTTGGAGCAGCTCACAAGGTTCCATTCGAGCCTTTATTTAGTCAATTCATACATTAATCATCTTTTCTTTATTATGTAAATGGGACTGGTCACATGGTCAGAGGCAGTGATGTCACACCTGTTACCACTCCCCACCACTCCCCCTACTCAGGTCTATAGTAAAGCATTGCTAGTGTCTGTGCTTTATCTGCTGGATGTGAGACGTCAGCTATACATGTACCTGACATGCTCTGTTCTCCTATACACATGTGAGAGACACAGGAATCAGCTACACAGGTACCAAACATGCTCTCTTCTCCTATACACAAGTACCTGACATGCTGTGTTCTACTATACACATGTAAGAGGCACATATATAAGCTACACAAGTACCTGACATGCTGTGTCCTCCTATACACATGTGAGAGACACAGACATCAGCTACACAAGTACCTGACATGTTCTCTTATACACATGTGAGAGACACAGACATCAGCTACACAAGTACCTGACATGTTCTCTTATACACATGTGAGAGACACAGACATCAGCTACACAAGTACCTGACATGTTCTCTTATACACATGTGAGAGACAAAGACATCAGCTACACAAGTACCTGACATGTTCTCCTATACACATGTGAGAGACACAGACATCAACTATACATGACATGCTGTGTTCTCCTATACACATGTGAGAGACACATACATCAGCTACAAAAGTACCTGACATCCTGTGTTCTCCTGTGCACATGTGAGAGACACCGACATTAGCTATACATGTACATGACATGCTGTGTTCTCCTATACACACGTGAGAGACACATACATCAGCTACAAAAGTACCTGACATCCTGTGTTCTCCTATAAACATGTGAGAGACACAGACATCAGCTACACAAGTACCTGACATGTTCTCTTATACACATGTGAGAGACACAGACATCAGCTACACAAGTACCTGACATGTTCTCTTATACACATGTGAGAGACACAGACATCAGCTACACAAGTACCTGACATGTTCTCTTATACACATGTGAGAGACACAGACATCAGCTACACAAGTACCTGACATGTTCTCCTATACACATGTGAGAGACACAGACATCAACTATACATGACATGCTGTGTTCTCCTATACACATGTGAGAGACACATACATCAGCTACAAAAGTACCTGACATCCTGTGTTCTCCTGTGCACATGTGAGAGACACCGACATTAGCTATACATGTACATGACATGCTGTGTTCTCCTATACACACGTGAGAGACACATACATCAGCTACAAAAGTACCTGACATCCTGTGTTCTCCTATAAACATGTGAGAGACACCGACATCAGCTACACATTTACCTGACATGCTCTGTTCTCCTATTGCCAGAAACAGGAAACACATAGAGGAGCCAGCACCAGGAGTGTCACATCATTATACAGGCTGTCAGTCAAGCACTGGGGTGTAGCTGTGTCTGACACTCATGAATAAGCTGGTCTGCTCAATATGATAATGATCCATTGGACCTCTTGCAGGTCATTTGCATACTGCTTTAGTACCTGATTGTTTAAGTTTACATGCATGTAGAAGGACAATGTAGGGATTGGGCCGATGCTTTGCAATGGCAGTTTATGAAATTATATTTAGTTGTGAGGGCTAATTTCCCTGACAGGTCATCTTTAAGGATATTACATAAATTCAAAAGAAACCCAAAATGTTTGTAAGCATCCTAAATTATTTTAGAGAGTATCCATTGGAGATTCAGAACCGAGCTTCCAGTGCAAATATTGAGTTATACTTAGAGCAAGTCAGAAAACCTATTCAACTCTAGTCAGCACTGTTTTGATGTATTTGCATCTCATCAGTACAGTGTAGGGAACTGTTTTTGATTGGTAACATTACCAATTAGGACCACCTTGCAGGTATACGTCAATAGAAGTAAGTCTCTACACGCCTACAAAAGATTCAATGTTTTCCTTATCCTACCCTGGCAAATGTATTTGCATATTTCCCAAAATTCAACAGAGGAGTGTCATTGACTGTAAGTCTCCACACGCCTGTAAGGTGACCTTAATTGGCAAAGTCTCCATAAGGAGAAGACAATATCCTAGAAGAAGCTGTCTATAAACATAGAATATACATAATCCATGATTGTATGATTAATAATAGGGGGGATGTAAGAAAAGAAGTGACAGTGACAGCATGTCAATGGAGGTGATATGAGATTATAATTCAACATCAAGTGAGAGGCATTAACATGAACAAGTCACCTTAGTCATGCAGGTAACCAACAGCAGTTGTCATGTGGACTTACCATCAACCATTATTACAATAGTTAGACAATACATTGACAAGAAAGTAATTACTTTTGTAGGGTTTTGCATCGTCGATCTTGTAGTTAATTACTATGGCGGTGTCTGAGATGTGGGACTTTACGTTGTCCAATGACACATTCCATCATAAGAATATTCCAGCATGAAATTAGCCGCTCATGTTCTCGTGATTGCAGGGACCCGGGGTGTCTCCATTTCCTTCGAGACTCGCTCAGTATCCGTATGATGTTTGGTAACTTGTTACATGATGACTTCCTCCGCCATTGTGAGAGAAATGATTCACTCTTGTCATCTCCGAGTGGACGGAGGCCTGTGCCTGAAATAATTGGGTACTTTGTCATAGGTCTAAATAAAAGTCCTTCACCCATCGCAGCATTAACTCTCTTCTTATTGTCCTACAGGGTGTGAGAGAATTTCCTGGTGAGTGATTGCAGACACATAAAATAACTCCCGCTTGTACGGAGAATGATGAGAGCTAGAGCCAGCCAGAGTTAATAGAACAGGGATCTCCGTGGACAGGTCGGGGATTAGAAAAAAAAAAAAAGTTCTGTAAAAAATTTTCAGAAAAAAACAAAAACAAACTCACCCCCCCCCCAAAAAAAAGGTGAAAAACCCCACATAAAACATAAACATCAACTCCTCCGAAATTGGTGACCAGGGTAGTTTAACCCATTCAGTGCTGGAGAGGCCTACAACGCCTTACAAAATAATGCATTGATGTCCACTCCAGCAGTGAAGGAGTTAACGGTTTTGCTCTTCGGAGAGAGTAGAAATGCCTTGGTCGGCGATTTATGGTATCCTGTACCAAACGTGGACTGGCTTCCTCGAAGTAGGTCTTGGTTAGGATGGAGTCGTTGAGTCGAAGTTGGACTTTTGGAGATAACCAGAATAAGAGCATATTAAGAGATGTTATCGGTGGAATGATGGTGGTGGAATCAATGGAAGAACAGCCGAAGTTATCTCACTTATCAACTGTGGTATCTATAGATCTTTCCATAAGAGAAAACTAATATGAAGTTAGACGGATCACTCATATCACACATACTTTTCCCGTTCTTCGACCATTTTCGATTGGCAGATACACAATCACAGTTGTTAAGATTGTACAAAGTTTTGTGGCTAGAGATGGTTGGAATGTTCATGAAATAGTTGTTGACTCATATGAAACAAACGACAAATGATAATGGAGGAAATTGAGAGAATGTCAAAGAGCAATTTAACAAAATGGTCAAACTTTATGAGGTTAGCTCAAGATTTGGGGATAGGAGGTAACATACTGAGAAGTGGTATTCTGACCAATTGGACCACTTTGACATCAAGAATGTCTAAGTGTAGAGAGTGGTTGAAACTGACATAGATAGTCAAGTACAGTTCTCAAATTTGTCCAGCGTTACCATTACCTGTAAAGAAGGTCCAACCAAGAAGCCCGATCCGGAACTACTTGCCATTGATGAGCAAGAAGATAACCCAGTAATCCTTTAAATATTTTCTACAAGACTGTAAGCTTTGGGATCATGCAGTAAATCCTACATTCTAACAGATACCATTGGCCATTTTATGTCCACTTAATTTTTTTTGTTTTTGTTTTACCGTTTCCTGATCTGAGCAGATATAAAGGAAACTGGAAAGAAATTATGTCTATTTCTTATACAATGTAGTGACCCTGTGTGTGACTGGTACAATGGTTCAGACAGAACCGATTGTTCTACATAGTTCTCAAGAGAAGGCATGCCACTAGGATGCCCCTGGCACCTCCACAAAGCATGGCCAGCTCAGGTCAAAGACAAGCAGTCAAGATGCCATCACTTATTAAGTTGCACAGTCCTAAGATTGCAGACAAGTGCCCAGACTCTGCATAGGAACAGGGTGAGACCTCTGAGTCAGGAAGAGCTTCTAGCCACTTGCTTAAGATGAGATCATATCTCGTATAAGGAAAACGAGGATAAATATAGAGCTGTTTGTTACACATCGAGATCTGGCAGATTGTACCCAAGCTAGATACAAGTGATAATAGAAGCGACACATGATTAGGTGATTAGAGATCTCGCCCATCTGTAATGTTTGCAGATAGAGGCTAATCCCACGACAATGCAGGAACATAGTACTATATGTTTGTGTTGCCAACATAAGTCTCTGTTGTATATGTTCTATTTTCTGCAAAAATAAAAGATTGGAAGAAATAGCAATTTTAAAAAAATTGTGGAACAAATGTGGAAAATATTTCTTAGATTTTTTTTTTCTTGAATATTTATAAATACATTTAGTGTTGCCGTTTCCCTTAACGAAGAGGTGTGTCCCTAAACCACTATGGGTGGACACTCCCTGGACTACCCAATCGTCCATTCATTCATAAAGCTTCCGGACTAGAAGAATTTTACAATGTAGAGTAATTCAAAGAAGACAATTCAGATTGGCTTGGTAAATTAAATAATTTAGTAAAATAGACATGTTTGATAGAGGCTGAAGTACTTTTCGAAGAAGAACAAGCATAAAAGGGATCTCAAAATTTTTTAAACAGATTACCCCCTATATATACAAGTATAATAACTTGGGTTACGCCCACCTTTGTTATATCATTATGTGTACTATGTTGTAGTCTTCAAGCTATCAATGGCTGCCTGTTTTAAGGACTTGGAGGCTCGGTGCTCTTTCTTTTCCCCTCTCTTATGGCTTAAAAGGTGGAACTGAGACAGAGCCATGGAATATTTTCACACCTGGCTGAAACCAGGTCAGGCAGCTAATATGTTTTCCGAGCTCAGCGGCTGCTTGTCGGAGACATAGAAACACTGCTCGACTATCGAAACGCTGCAGGCACAAAGCAGAAACCCCAACAAGAGTCATGTATGTACAGCGTGATACAATACAAGAAAGACAACTGCATGGGCAGAGGGATGTAAATAGCAAAATGAACAAAAGAGACCGTAAATTCATATATGCCTGAGCTGACAATGAAGGAGAACCTAGGCCTCAATGCAAATCTTTAGCAGGGACCTTATATGATCACAATTTACAAAGGCCACCCAACTTTTTGGTCATGAAGGGGTTGAGTGGTTATGCCCCACTACAACCCTTAAACAGCCTTGAAAAGACTTGGTGTGTTGGAGTCACCTAATGGGTTAAAGATGTTGTGGCCCCCACTTATTGCCAAAAAGAAACGGTAGTTGCAATCTTCCTGTTTTCCGTAGAATCAGATTGTTTGAATCCATAGCCCACCTACTTCACTCAATAGAGATTCTCAAAACTTAGTACACTGCTAAGCTGATTCCTTCTAACCCTGAGGGTCTCCATATCCAGATATGCACCAATCGAAATTGATCACGTCCAATTGATAAAGTATCTCAAAAGTTTTTTAAAAGAAATACAGATGAAGCTCTTATCTGTAGGTACCTCGTAAAATACATTTTTGAAATACCAAAACTTGAATCCACTGGACAATAGAAGAAATATTCTTCACAAAGGCTAGACTAGACCAGATTATACTTCACACTCAACCAAAAAACGTGGCTCAAAAAGAGCAGTAAAAAAAAATTATTCAGTTTACAGGCAACACTGAAACTTATCATTTTACACTAGACTCTGTAATCTATAAAGGAACTATTGACATCTTATCTACTTCTATCTCTTTGAATCATACAATAGATTTTTGCACAAGGCTTTCTACTGTCAAGTGGGTGGTAATAAGCTGACTACTTTAGTCTAGGACTGCCCACCTGACTGAAGAGAGCCTAACCAACTGCACTAATTTCTCAGGAATGGTTGGAGCTGGAGAAAAAAATTCAACAGAATTGGAATCAGTGGATGAACAACTTTTTAAGAATGCGTGGGAGATGGTAAAAGGTCTCCTTCAAGGGTCGATTCTTCTGGTACGCCTAAGGAAACCTAATACAACGCAAAGGGTCACAGGTCGACATAGTTCTATAGAACATTTAACACCCCAAATACTGTATAATATATCAGACCCTAGTGTGCAAATCTCCAATGTAGTTTTGACCTACAATAGAAAACCGATGCCTCGGACTGACTTTTAAAATATAAAAAATTCAGTATACAAGCTGTCATAAAATTTTGTAAAATCCCTTAAAAGAAATGTATTCTAAGAAATGAAAAGAAATTGTTGGAAAAATGTTTCAATGTTTGAATTTTGCATGAAATGTAGATCTCTTAGAGTAGAGTTCAGGTTTCTTTAAGAACTTTAGAGAAACATAATTACGTAAATGTTTTATGTGACCTCAAAATGGAACTTTCAATTTCTGTAATTTTTAATTTACTCAAAAATAATATGAAAAATGTATGCAGATAATTCATATTTTACTAAGTCCTGAGTGTATTCTTAAGTAGTTAATGAAGGAAGGAGTTAAATTTACATCATTTTTAAGTAGTTTTTGTAGTACGGTATCGTGGAGTGCAATATAACACCTATGTATGGTTCTATGTCTGGCTGAACGTTTGAACTTTTTGAAGAACAACAGTGAATTCTATAATGAAAAAACATAATTTTGCTAAAATTATTCTTTACTATTTCCCCCTCGGACCAGAAGTCAAGATGTCACATTCACCAATCGGTGGTCAAAAGACATAGCTAGAGATGAGTAGACCCGATGATCGGGCCACACTACCCAGTTTGAATTGCCAGCCAAACAACCAATGTGGCAAATTGATGACCCTAGAAACAATCCATACCTATGAACGACCTGGCCAATCATAGCCATGGCTAGTAGCTATGGGTATCAATTTGCCGGATTGGCTGTTCGGCCACCAATCCGGCAATATGTCTAGGTTGCGCAGGCCAAACGTGATTCCCATACAGAAACATAGGGTTCACTCATCTGTAGCCAAAATCATAGAGCTGAAAATTTTGTAATTTTCTTTTTTGTTTCTCCTTTGGGCCAGATGCTATGTCATGTTCGTGTGTTCCCTCAACCAAACACGGAGCATGAACGATCACAAGATATTCATCCACATATAACCACTGAGGTGCTACATTTTGTATTTGAGGCAATGATGTAACATTCATGTGATCACTCAACCAATCAGTGACCTCAGTGGTTGCAACAGATTTATGGACATGTAACTTTTGAGTTCACCGATTGGGAGAGCAGAACATGACATCATCACTTCAACAGGGCTGTAAACCTTGGTTACTGAACCCGCACAACTAGATAGAGAGGTTCTTTATGAGGTTGGTCATTGTTTTGATTTGTTTTACATGGTTATTGGCAAATTTTTTAAAAGAGTCATGCAACCCCTTAAAAAAGTGAAAAAATGATGTAGTCGAAAGTGGTTGCTTCTCTATGTAATGTGCTGGTCCCCAAATACAAAGCACTCAGGATCACCCTCCCAACTTTGTATGAAAAAGTCAGTCCATTTACACAATGTAATATAAAAACAAAAGTATATATTACAATGTGCAGCACCTCTTCTCGGGTCTCTCGAGAGCGTTGGTGTGGATCTCTAGTACTTTTTAAAGTGGATACAGCGCAGGAGTGTTTTTTAGAAGGATTTCACTGGTAGGAGAATGAAATGAAAACCAAGTGCTCTGTAAGAGCTTTTGTTATCAAGGATCAGAGATGAAGAAGTTGTAAATCCCTATAAACAGTCGGCAAGTTTCTGTTTTTTCGAGAGGGAAAGCAGCTAAAGCGTTTTTGGATGTGTGAAAAAGTCTGGGCACTGCCGGAAAAAAAATAGAAAAATGCCATTTAGTTCCATATGTTTCCTTTCACAACATCAACAGTGTAAATTGTAAAATAAATTGCAAACTAAAACTATGCAACTTTTTTTACATAAGTTTAGGGAAGTGTAAAGGGAGTCTCTCGCCTCCCATAAGTGTCATACTGTGCGAGCAGCATGTTGTAGAATAATGCCCTGTGACTCCCAACATGCCTTCACTATTTTTGTATATTAGGAAATTTACAAGAAATGCCCAATTTAATCCATATGCTAATGAAGCAGTTGTTGTACACAGGCAACATCCTCGGTAGTTGGAAAACTTCTGTCTGGATCTTTCCCTCTCTGTCTGTTGAGCAGGAAACTTGTCTTAGAGGCACTGGGTGGAAAGGTAAGTAATTCAATTGGCCAAAACAAGGCTTTGGGTGCTGAGTGAATGCCTCAGGGGACACCAACTGCCTCATTAGCATATGGATTTAAGTTGGACTTTCTCTGCAACCACATAATAGACAGAAAAAATAAAGGTGTGCTGGAAATTACTGTGCATTTCTCTACAATATGCTGCCAGTGGATTGTACCACTTCAGGATCACATTTTTCTTCTTCTCTTACTACAGTGTAACTACCTTTTGCTCAAAAATAGGCATGTTACATATTCAAAAACTTTAAAAGGTGCACTCACTAAAATCCAAATCTTAACCTGCATGAAACGACTTTAGATAGAATGGCCCTTGTCTTCCAATTACTTTCTTAGCTATTATAAAGTACAAATCTATTCCGAGGAAGTCTTACAAGGCAGATTTTAAGGCCAATATGTGTGGAAACTAAAAAGTAGCCTAATTATAGGAGTTTCAGCGAAAGTCTTCATCATGTTCCTAGAATATTGTAATATAATATATTCTTTATATGATAAGCGTATAAGTCCTACTACAGCATCCCAGATAATGAATCATGCCGTATTATTCTATACTTGTCAATCACTCCTCACCCCAGAGGTAGCAGGTAGTTGTAGTCTGAAGACAAAACCTTCTTCCCTTTAGCTGAGGCCATGAAAATTCTTCAGCAAAAAAAAACTTTATTCCCTGTTGTCTCTTAGCTGTCATATCTACGGAAGGGAAATGGTTTGACAAGATCTAATACAGCGTCTTTAGAAATAATTCAGGAAGCCATATCTCACTCATCTCCCTCAATGAATAATTAAGAGTACGATTGGCTTTGGTACATTCATTTTTAAGCGTTACTTACTCGCCAACTTCTAAAATGTAACTTGTAGCCAAACTATTTGCTCGCTATTGAGTGCTGCTCCGGACAGGAATGCATTTGAAGATCTGAATAATCTTAAGATAGGTCATCAGTATCCGATCTGGGATGGTAGGAAAACCGGCACCACCTCTATCAGTTGTCCTCAACACTTGCCGGTGCTGAGAAATCGAGAATGGAGCCGGAGCCGGAGTAGCCAAACCAAGTTACTACTGCTCAGCACATGTGTGTAAATATACCCTAAGTAGCAGGGTATTAGTTTCCCTTAATTGACAGCACCATATTTTTGATTTTCTCATGACCCCACCATGTTTTTTGGAATAAAACCCAGTAAATTTGTACCCTGGCACAATAATATGATGTCATCAGATGTGGAACACAGGAGGTGACACAATAACCTTATCACAATTACTGTAGGTGCAGGGAGGTATTTGGGGAGTACTAATAGACAGAAAGTCCTCCATCTGTTACCAAAGTAAGGGTGCATTTAGATGAACAGATGCCCAAGGGTTACGTGATGAAGAGGAGGAGGGATGACCTCTCCCCTCTCCATAGAAATGCACAGCATATGGGCAGTGCACACAGGGAAAGATAGACATGTCCTATCTTTTCCCCGTGTACGGAGCGGTACGGTGCACCGTATCTCTCCATGCGGCCACTACCGTCTATGGGCGATCCCATATGGTCGTGTGAATGCGACCATAGATGTAAGGACACAAGATGAAGAAGCAGAAGGTAAAGATGAACAAATTTATTTGTTGACTTGTAGATTTGGGATGAATCTGGTATTTTTCAAGCACTTCAATTCTTTTGAAGTGGCATCTAGGCAAAACTGTCATTTATCCCATATCGTTGGGTGAAGGGATGGGGGGGGGGGGGGTCAAAAATTGTACAAAATTACAAAAATGAGATAGGAGAAATAAGAGGACCAGCAGGGGTTATATACCGATTTCCAGGACAATTGGAGCAACATTGGTCCAAATCAAAGATTCATACCGGAACCACATGTAGCTTCTGCTTATCGAATCTTAAATGATTCGCTCATCTTTAGCAGAATGGAAGGAAGGGGGTAAGGATGGGGGGAAAAGGAGAGAGAAAGGGAGTTAACAAGGGCTAGGGTGTAATGATAAAGGAAAATAATTAAGGTGTAGGAAAGGTGAAGGAGGAGAGAAAATGGAAAGCACAAATGAAGGTAGGAAAAAGAGAAGGAAGGATAAAAAAAACTGGAGCGGAAAGTGGAAGAGAAGAAAGAAATGACAATTGAAGAAAAGAAGGAAGAAAAGACAAGGAAACAGGAAAGAGGATGGAAAGTAGAAACGAATAACAGAGGGCAAAAGGAAAGCAAGAGAGAAAGAAGAAGGAAGAAAGGGTGAAAAGGAGGGAAGGAAGAAAGGGTAAAAAGGAGGGAAGGAAGAAAGGGTGAAAAGGAGGGAAGGAAGACAGGGTGAAAAGGAAGGAAGACAGGGTAAAAAGGAAGGAGGAGGAAAGGGTGAAAAGGAAGGAAGAAAGGGTCAAAAGGAAGGAAGAAAGGGTGAAAAGGAAGGAAGAAAGGATGAAAAGGAAAGAAGGAAGAAAGGGTGAAAATGAAGGAAGGAAGAAAGGGTGAAAAGGAAGGAAGGAAAAAAGGGTGAAAAGGAAGGAAGGAAGGGTGAAAAGGAAGGAAGAAAGGGTGAAAAGGAAGGAAGGAAGAAAGGGTGAAAAGGAAGAAAGGGTGAAAAGGAAGAAAGGGTGAAAAGGAAGAAAGGGTGAAAGGGAGGGAGGAAGGAAGGAAGGAAGGAAGGAAGGAAGGGAGGAAGGGAGGAATTGAATGGGCAACAAGAAGAAAGAAGAGAAAGAAATGAAGAAAAAGAAAAGTAATATGGAAGAAGAGAAAGTAAAGTATGAAACAAGCCAGAAGAAAGACTGAATTAATAGAAGAAAAATTGAAATAAGGGATGAAGGAAAGGATGGATAGAATGAACATTGAGGGGGGGGGGGGGGAGTTAAAGTTTGGTACAAAGCCGAAAGAAATTGTTTAATAACAGCCATTTCCTTCTGATAAACCTCTAGATGCGCCTGTAATACCGACAAGCCCCGAATTTCTGCTTTATAAGAAAATTCATACATTGTATCCTGCAATTATAATCATCTCCAGCCTCCGAGCTTCTCCTACATGATGGCTCCCGTTTATTTGCCAATTAAATAGTGATTTTGGATAGTGCAGTTAGTGGCTATTGTCGCTGGGGAGAAGGAGCCTTTCAGCGTGTTGTTGCTGTCTGGCCATACTTCTCCATCAGAAGAGACACATAATACATGATACTCTATTCAGCTTTCCTATAATAAAGAGGCCTTTTATCTTTTTACTCTAAATGTACTCTTAAGTTTAATGGAAATCAAAGTCTAATTGCGGAGAATACAGTAGAGGGGAGCCATCTGCTCCGGGATGCGTTAAGTTGTGTTGTCTCATACACTGCTCAATACAGGAGACTCGGGTCTCTCCGTGATCTCCGTATCTGCGCTCCGCACCCATTCCAGAGTAAATACCGGGATGTTACTGCCAGCAGATATCACTTTTATGGGACTGTAATGATGTTATTGGATTTAAATATCTCTTGTTTCAGGTTTCTACTGAAAAAAAAAAAAAACTCCAAACCTTTCATGAGATGCATTAAGCATTTTATAACAGCCCCGTAAAAGATCTGGAGCCTCGTTACCTGGAAATTCATTGGATTCTTCTTTGTCAGCGGTAACCATCTTACTCTTCATCATTCATGTAAATTAGCTGCCGCCATTCGGTATCATTGCACGCAGCTGGAATTATTATAGCGATGTAAAATATATATATTGTATACATATACTATCGCCTGATTGTTATTAACAATAATACATTCAGAGGATGTAGAAATGGATCCCGGAATTGGAATGATAAATCTGTGGGAATATGGCGTTGACCCGCCGAGCCTTGCTTTATCCTAGGATAGTGTAGTATATCACAGCATTTGAGGATATAGGGTTAAAGGGGTTGGCCATTTTTTGTTTTGTGTGTGTAAGTGTGAGAAGGCCTGGATATTAGATAATTTAGCAATATACATCTAGCAATAGTTATTCTCCGCTTTCTTGATATGTAAAGTGAAGCCTCCTGTCTTTTACCTCATCAGCCAGAGATTCCTGACCATAAAAGGGTCATGTGATCTTATCTGTCAATGAACAATCGCCCTGCCAGGACCTTATGGTAGTATTCATGAATATAAGATAAAGGTCCTGGCAGGGCATTATTCATGGACAGACAGTGATCACATAACCCTCCATTTGCGGCCATTTTATGGTCAGGAATCTCTGGCTGATGAGGTAAAATACATGAGGTAAAATGATGAGGTAAAAGACAGGAGACATCACTTTACATATGAGGAAGCAGAAGCTGAACTATTACTAGATGTATATTGGTAAATTACCTAATACCCAGCCCCCCATACTTACATACACATTACAAAGAACATGAGGTAAAGTGGCCAAACCCTTTAAGTATGGAGGGGGAGGGCAAAAAAGGCAAAAGGGAACCCCCCAAGTAATTAGGTGAATGGGGATCCCATTAGAACTAATGGGTGGAGCAGCAGGACAAGCATGCACATGCAAGTCAATGAAGGCAGCTATGGATTGGCAACACAACGATGAAGGTTCTAGCTGTTGAACTGTCACCAATTACGAAGTTATCCCTTATCTTGTGGATTAGGGATAATTTACTAAGTTAGGAAAACCCTTTAATGCCCCTCTGGCTGCTGCTTTAACTACTGGTTTGGGAGATGCATCACTGTGTGGACCGCCATGATCTCCAACACTCTAAGCCATTGCTTGGGTGGCATTATGGGTGAATCCACTTGTGCGTCCACTATGACCTTAAAGTTGGAGAACTCTTGATCTCACTAGTAAATCCAATATGTCTGCCCAATCTTTCCCAACATTAAGCAGGTTGGGACAATTAGGTGGCCCCTATATACACTGCTTAAAGTTGATGAAGCTGCCTTTTGTGTATAACATACAATACAGCACTGGCAATATTCTACTCATGCCTATATCCATGCGCCTATATCCTGCCATTGTGCAGGGGCTAATGAACACAAGTCATGTCCAGGCTTCTTAAAGGGAACCCGTCACCTGTTCACCCCACTGAATCCCCAGCACCCTCGGGTAAGTTATAAATAATCCTTTCCAGCAGTCCATCTTTTTTGCTAAATCTCACCAGTTGACCTATCAAACAAATCACCTCCAAAGTCATGAGTAAATGAGCTGAGAGGGGTCACTTTTTGCTTGAGACGAGCCAGACTAAGAGGGCCGAAAATATGCTAGAAGGCCAAAAATATGGGCAAGTGACACTCCACATCCAGCCTCCAAAACTGCTTTATTTTAGGTAAAAACGGACTATTTTTAGCTAATTTGCATATGACTTTGGAGGTCTTTTTTTATAAGCCAAGCGAGAGTGTTCACATAAGAGAGGGAATGCTATAGGGGATATACCTCTCTATATGACCCTGATACCAGCCAATCTGTCACAATGTTTATGATGGACCTTATTGCATTGCTCAGGTCCTTTTGATTCCTGCTACTGAGCTTATACAATGGACCATGTCTATGCATCTCCTGCCCAGCCTTACCACCTGTCTACTAGTTAGAGGTCAAAACTTTAGCTCTTTCAGCAAAAACACCGTCTACCTACCATTTGGACTTGCTGCCTTTGTACTGTATCCTGAGGTCTGCTCACCATCCATACATCCACCATTACTAACGAAGAGTAATCCAGAGTAGAAATTGGGGTGCGCGCTGTTAGAAAGTCAATACTCTCTTTGTAAGGGTTAAGTAACAGTTGCACAAAAAAAATTGCAAGCAACTAAACATATAGGAGCACATTTATTAAGGGTCCGCGGACCGCATTTCCGTTGGGTTTCCCAACTATTTCCGACTTTCATGCGACACAAATCGGGGGGCGTGGCCGTCGGACAACCCGACTGATTCGGACTAAACGCAGGATTTAAAATTCAAATTGTGTCGCAAGACAATGCACTTACATACACTGGGAGGAAGAAGCTGAACTCTGGCGGACCTCAGCGGGGGAACCGACACATGCAGGATATCGGGTGCACGATCTTGGTGAATCGCGCCGGACTTCATCCTCGTCGGACAGTCCGGATCGGGGATCGCACAGGGACCGGGTAAGTAAATGTGCCCCATTAGGTGTAAAAGTCCAATAGTCGAAGATGTTAGTCACGTTCCACAGTTGTGTTAGAGTTGACATTGAGTGAGTAAACTTCTAGCATTGGATATGGAGACTTCACAGTTTGTTTTCTAGCTCCATTTAAAGTCCTATCTACCGTGGTGAATATCAGAAGTGTCAACATGAGCTCTCCTCAGTTCTATCAAGCGGAAAAAGTAACTGATAAATATGGTCTTTGTTCGTCGTGTCATCTATGATGTCTAGTTTATCAGACATACCGGGCATCTGGGCTCAAGCAGAAGAGAGTAGAACATAGCTTTCCTCTCAACAAGTCACTGATTTGCTTGGTTGCCTTGTAAAGAGAATGATAACAGATCAAGTGAGAGGTGTGAAAATATCAGCCGGGAAGTCCGACACGTCTGCTTTTAGGTAGGAGACGGGTTCACAAGTCAAAAATATTTTAAAAAGCAGCAGATTTTCACTAGATGAGGATAAAAGTCTGAAGACGTCCCACATTATCTCCAAACTGACCTGCTATGTGGTTGGGGCCTTTCCAGGGGTGTAACTACAGTGGTAGCAGCCATAGCAACTGCAATGGGGCCCACAGTGTGAGGGGGCCCCCGGGTCTGGGTTATGTATATGTGGTGTGTATTTTCTGTATGTGTGTGCATGTGTGATGTGTGTACATATGGTGTGTATATACTATGTGTGATTGTAGCTCATGTGTGTTCGTACAAATATGTATATTTTTTAAGAGGGAAGGGGCCATGGGGCCCTGGGTGTCCTATTTATACCCCTGGGGTCTTGTAAAACTCCCTTGGCATAAAGAAGGATGAAACAAGTTCAACATTTTGTTCTCAGAGGGGCCATTTATACAAAACATTACAAGAGTATATATAGACCCTAATAAGGCCACTCATATTATATATACCCTGCTAAGGTTTCTTGTTTGCCCTCAGTCACCACGTGACTCCTGGGCAGAAGGACTCAAGACTTCCTGTGACGTGTCCTGCTGGCTTGTGTCAGATGGAGTGGGATGTTACACTTATTATACTTATTACTTATTATTATATGCCCACCCCCTCCATCATAAGCACTCCCATATCAGTGGTTGGATGCGGATGTCCTTGGCACGCTCACCAGGCTTATGAAAGACATATAGTAATGAGTGCATGGCCCCCTCCATCTGTCACAAGCATGCAGGACACGTCACATCACACAATTTTTATACTTGTTTTAACCTTTGTTTTCACAGGAAAACCCCTTGAACACACTCATACAGTATATATACACACACATACAGCAGATACACACTCATACAGTATATATACACACATACAGCAGATACACACTAATACAGCATATATACACACACACAGCAGATACACACTAATACAGTATATATACACACATACAGCAGATACACAATAATACAGTATATATACACATACATACAGCAGATACACACTAATACAGTATATATACACACATACAGCAGATACGCACTCATACAGTATATATACACACACATACAGCAGATACACACTCATACAGTATATATACACACACACAGCAGATACGCACTCATACAGTATATATACACACATACAGCAGATACACACTCATACAGTATATATACACACATACAGCAGATACACACTCATACAGTATATATACACACACATACAGCAGATACACACTCCTACAGTATATATACACACATACAGCAGATACACACTCCTACAGTATATATACACACATACAGCAGATACACACTCATACAGTATATATACACACACATACAGTATATATACACACACACAGCAGATACACACTAATACAGTATATATACACACATACAGCAGATACACACTAATACAGTATATATACACACACATACAGCAGATACACACTAATACAGTATATATACACACATACAGCAGATACACACTCATACAGTATATATACACACATACAGCAGATACACACTCATACAGTATATATACACACACATACAGTATATATACACACACAGCAGATACACACTAATACAGTATATATACACACATACAGCAGATACACACTAATACAGTATATATACACACACATACAGCAGATACACACTTATACAGTATATATACACATATACAGCAGATACACACTCATACAGTATATATACACACACAGCAGATACACACTAATACAGTATATATACACACACATACAGCAGATACACACTAATACAGTATATATACACACATACAGCAGATACACACTCATACAGTATATATACACACATACAGCAGATACACACTCATACAGTATATATACACACATACAGCAGATACACACTCATACAGTATATATACACACACATACAGCAGATACACACTCCTACAGTATATATACACACATACAGCAGATACACACTCCTACAGTATATATAATACACACATACAGCAGATACACACTCCTACAGTATATATACACACATACAGCAGATACACACTCCTACAGTATATATACACACACATACAGCAGATACACACTCATACAGTATATATACACACACATACAGCAGATACACACTCATACAGTATATATACACACACATACAGCAGATACACACTAATACAGTATATATACACACATACAGCAGATACACACTCATACAGTATATATACACACATACAGCAGATACACACTAATACAGTATATATACACACACATACAGCAGATACACACTAATACAGTATATATACACACATACAGCAGATACACACTCATACAGTATATATACACACATACAGCAGATACACACTAATACAGTATATATACACACATACAGCAGATACACACTCATACAGTATATATACACACATACAGCAGATACACACTCATACAGTATATATACACACATACAGCAGATACACACTCATACAGTATATACACACATACAGCAGATACACACTCCTACAGTATATATACACACATACAGCAGATACACACTCCTACAGTATATATACACACATACAGCAGATACACACTCCTACAGTATATATACACACATACAGCAGATACACACTCCTACAGTATATATACACACATACAGCAGATACACACTCATACAGTATATATACACACATACAGCAGATACACACTCATACAGTATATATACACACACATACAGCAGATACACACTAATACAGTATATATACACACATACAGCAGATACACACTCATGCAGTATATATACACACATACAGCAAATACACACTCATACAGTATATATACACACACACAGCAGATACACACTAAGGCTACATTCATACGACCGTATGATTTCTCCAGTCCTGTATTTACGGGCCGCATGAGCCCGTATATACGTGACGTTTTTCATCCGTATGCAGCACGTATTTAACCCGTATTTTATACATGCCCATAGACTTCTAGGACATACGGAACTGAAATACGGGAGAAAATAGGACATGCTCTATATTTTTATACGGCCAGTATACGGTACGTACACTCCAGTGTCAAAAACGGCAATATAAATGGTTGGACGTATTGTCCATTGCAATGAATGTGGCCGTATGTAACCCGTAAAAAAACGGTACGTATACGGCCGTTTTTATACATCCGTGTGAATGTAGCCTAATACAGTATATATACACACACATACAGAAGATACACACTAATACAGTATATATACACACATACAGCAGATACACACTCATACAGTATATATACACACATACAGCAGATACACACTCATACAATATATATACACACACATACAGCAGATACACACTCATACAGTATATATACACACACATACAGCAGATACACACTCCTACAGTATATATACACACATGCAGCAGATACACACTCCTACAGTATATATACACACATACAGCAGATACACACTCATACAGTATATATACACACATACAGCAGATACACACTCATACAGTATAAATACACACACATACAGCAGATACACACTCCTACAGTATATATACACACATACAGCAGATACACACTCCTACTGTATATATACACACATACAGCAGATACACACTCATACAGTATATATATACACACATACAGCAGATACACACTCATACAGTATATATACACACATGCAGAAGATACACACTCATACAGTATATATACACACATACAGAAGATACACACTCATACAGTATATATACACACATACAGAAGATACACACTCATACAGTATATATACACACATACAGCAGATAAACACATTTATACACAGGTATGACTTTATGTAGCTGATGACCACATGGAGGAAGTATGTCAAGAAGTAGAGACATAATAGATCCCAAACTTGTTGTCCTGCTGTACCCTCCCACGACATTTGTCATCTAAGCAGCCGGTTCAGCTGTGTACTGTGAAGATGGTCACTGTTATATATGTATATATATATGTATTATGTTGTACAATGCACAGTATATTATCTATATAACAGTACTCCTCCTCCATTCTTTATTGTAGCCAGATGGATGGCTGGGCCCCCTGACACTGCAGGCCCCAAAGCAGCTGTTATGGCTCGTATCTCTGTTGTCACGTCCCTCCGCGTTTAAAGGGTGCAGGTACTGCACCATCAAAATGAGGAGATAGAAGAAGGCAAGTAATTTGGTTTAGTACTTTAACCCTTCTCCAGCTCCCCAGGGGTACCCCGTTAAGGCAGCACGGTTATCCCATAGGGACAAGACAGATGGTGGGTTCCTTACCCTAATCTTTTCACTGCTTTAACTATTCCGACAGTAGATGAGTATACGGATACATTGTATTGCTGTTTGATAGATTTCTAATCTCAGTCATTTTCCTTATTACCCATTTAAAACCAAAGCACAAAAACAAAAAGAGACAAGGGACACTAATGAACTTCCCCTGCTCCCGCGTTTCATCACGGCTCTCAATGTCCCTTATTTTTCCAAAGTCGACAAAATGAGTATGGATTCTATTTAGGCAGCAATAATGATGTGCAATTGTCTGTGAAACCATTTGAAACCTCTGGATATAAAGAGGCGGGGGCATAGAGCCTGAAATCTAAACAAAAAGTAAGCGACAATGGAACGCGTCTGCTGCTCGTCTTTACGCGGTGAACGGCAACAACTTAACAACAGGTGTGAACCGACCTACACATCCGACGCTTTCAGAAGAACGCCTTGCAATGTGCGGAATCTCAGTAGGAATTTCATACTTTGCCATCGCTCATTGTTCCGGCGGGTTTTGCCTTTTGAAAAGATTGTGTTGAAGAAAACACATTGCCTTTAATTAAATTCTCACCAATGTTTACCATAAAAGACCCGCAGATATCTAACACTTTCTGCTCATCATTGACATGTAGGATTGTACAGAGCCCGGGTCAACAAAAATTCTATCATTTTTTTATGTACCAAATGAAAAAAATATACAAATATGATATTTTATAATATTGCAACAATCATTTGAGCTTTTATGAGGGGTTCCGGTTGTAAAAGTTATCAGATTATGAGACTTATCTCACTGCCCGCATCATCATGGAACCTGCCTCAACTTTCTATTGTCATTACCCTCATTAGTAGAGATCTTCATGCTGGGCCTTCATTTGGCAAAAGACCAGTTGCATCCAAGGGCAGATTAAGACTGCCAGGGGCCCTGGGCTGTATGAATATTATGGCCCCTACAAGTCTGGAATCACTTCCTACATCCTAGTACTAGAATCAGCTTCTTGGAGAATAGAGGATGCCTGCTTTCAATATGCAGTTTCAGGACCTTTGGAGGACCTTCAAAACTCCTTAAGTGGCTTTTGTGTACTTGTGCATTGAGGGTAGGAACAGATGTACGAAGATTTCATGGGTGAATTTCCTTCTCAGTATACAATTCGGTATTTTGGGTGGCCATGGGCACCCTAAGGGTGCAGTCACACATTGCAGTTAAAACTGCATCGCAATCATCTTTTAGGTGTTTTTAGGTGCAGTTTTGTCAATTTCACAGGTAAAAGAAATGAACTAAATGGGTGAATTAGATTTTGAAGTAGAAAGCTGTTCCACAAATTTCATTCACCTGTTGATTTAATATCTTTCTTAAAATAAGTAATACCACCTAAAACCAACCCAAAACTAATTGCGATGCAGTTTTAACTGCAATGTGTGACTGCACCCTAAAAGGTATGGGCCACTGGTTTCCGCCCATTAGCTATTTGTCCTCATGCATATGAGGGAAAACAGGGGAAACTTTGCGGCCCATTTTGTTCAGGTAGAGATGGCTCCGTCGGAACCAGGCACTGCTACCCGGCTTGGTCACAGTGCAAAGAAAAAAATCCACAGCAGCACAGTGTTCAAACCCCCATAAACTAGTGGGGGTGCAACGTCACCAACTCTGGACAGAGAAGCTTCACTCATATATACAAAAAAATAGGCATCAAATTTGCATGAAGGTGCAAAAAATTTTAGAAAATATTTAAATGCCTGTGTTTCACATCAGATGCAGGTCTAAGTGAAATCTCAGACTGCATATTGTACAAGGAAAACAGTCCAGGTCATGACATATCCTAAGAGATCCTAAGAGATGAGCGAATCATCCAAGAATCAGTATGAAGAATCTTCATCAAACTTTTCAAAATGGAAACTAAATTAGTTCCGAACCGATGTTGGTCCGACGGTCTTGGGAATTGTCTAGTCCTCTAGTCCTGTTGTTATACATTTTTTATTCTCCCATCCACCCAACCCTAAGGGACTAGCCACCACTTTAAAAATTTGTCCGTAGCGCATCAGAAAATATATGGAATCGTTTTGGTGCCTGAAAAATCCCAGATTCATACTGAATCTACGAACAGATTAATCTCTAATTGAATGTTTTTTACCCCAAGATGCCCCATTTACTTCAATCGGTGTGTGCGCAGTCCATTTTTATGACCTGACGTGCATCACAGGCATTAAGCACCCCCTCCTCCGTTGAATCATAGATGGCGTATAATATGCTTTCCTATATTCTACCTAAGCCCCGCACATCTATTTTCTCACCATAGCAAATATTCCTTTAATAATTTCATCGTACAGCTCCCTCACCCATTCCCGGCAATCTTCACGGCTCTGTATTTGATCCTTCTATGTGAAAGAGCTGTGTGAAACCACTGGAACACTTGGGAAGAGGTTTAAAATATTAGACAGCACGTCTGTAACTCTAAGCTGATCTATAGAATCCATTATAAAGGCCGCGCTGCCTGCTACCCTCGTAGTGTTCTGTGCGCGGACTGATTATACTGACTCTAAAGCAGACTCCATTTTACGAGTCTCCTACAGAAGTTCAATCTGGATGGTGCTCAGGTTTCTCTATGTGTACGTGCGTGTACGGCAAAGTGATGGAAAGATCAACGGAGGCGGCAAAAGTAGGCAGTGGTCCCTTGGGTTACCCCGGACCACGGATTTTCAATTTATTTCCTTTGTAATAACCAAGAACGTTTAACCTAAATGTTGAGTTCAATGGTGGGCCAAAGCTGCTTCAACCCACCAGAGAAAATTATCTTGGGGGTCTATGAGGGGTTGAGGGTGTGTTTGCTCTCAGCCACTGGATTCTATAAGGTGTCTCTTCCACATATAAAGAGACAAGCACCATAAATAATACATTAATGTTGGGGACCTGGTACAGATTTCACATTTAACCTCCCTAAGAAACTAGAGTCTAGATAGCTTTATGTTAGGTTGTCTTTTCTGGACATCTAGGGCCTGATATTACATTATATTCACAGGAAGATCCTCTGATATTCTGGGTGGGAGGGGGAAGTCCTACCCTGATAGTGGAATATGTAGTTGGTTTGTACATTTTACCAGGAGACTAGAAAGGGACTATACTGTCAGCTGCCAGATGGGGAAGGAGACTGATTTGATAAGTAAAAAAAAACCCAATGGAGATATATGGAGGCAACAATTAAGAATAAGGTACAGTTCAAATTAATTTACAACAACCTTTAAGAAAATATTATATAAAATGACTTCAATTAAAATCAATGTGTAATTCTTAAATTATCCAGTGGAGGCACTACAAGAAAATGTACAACCATTGCCTCACACAGTACAGCAGAGGATTTTTTTTATTTCCGTCCAGCAGCAGTGACGTATCAAAAGACAGCTATATCGTTTGTAAGGGACAACATGGCTACATCTATGGGAAATTCAAATTATTTTAATAATATCCAATTGAAGAAATATATATATATATATATATATCAAATGAATTAAATATAAAGTGAATGCCCAGATGAAAATACCCCTTTAAATAAACTTTACCTGCAATACCAGACACAACCACTAGTCAATAGTAGCTCTGTTTCTTTGATGAAAAAAAAAATCCAATTATTTTTTTAACTCAATTACCGTATATACTCGAGTATAAGCCAACCCAAGTATAAGCCGAGGCCCTTAATTTTACCACAAAAACCTGGTAAAACCTATATTTTTTTTACTCGAGTATAAGCCGAGTTTGGGGTTTCAGCACATTTTTTTGTGCTGAAAAACTAGGCTTATACTCGAGTATATATGGTAATCCCTCTTGGTCCAACTACTTATTGTGATTTATCTACTTGGGGAAATATCATATAACATTAGTTTTTATTTAGTGTCCATCAGAAATAACGTTAGGTTTTCTATTACCTAACGTTACTATTATCCATCTAAATGGATAAAGTGACATGTTGGTGCCCAACGCAACATCCAGGGCACTTGCCGCGGTTCAGTCCCCTAAGTTACACCCCAAGTCATAATATTTAGCGTATTTTAGGAATATGGATGTGACTGCTGTATTACTGAATGAAGAGACAGAGAATCAAGGTGCCGCACTACTAAGTGGTTTCATGTGATGTCTGAGGATGCAAGGGAAGTAAAGGCAGAGAGCGGCTCCGGAGCTGCGGCAGGGTCTCCCGGGACACGTCTGCGAGGGGAGATGTATGAAATATTAAACACCGGCTTTTCATTATATCACAGGATTCATTTCTCAGAAAATACATACACAGACATAGAAACGCCGAAAATAAAACCCCGTGACACAGCCTTGTGTGAAGTGGCGGCCGACTTCAAGGGTGAAGCAATCTCGTGCTTCCGCTTTAAACCTGCGTCTTCAGAAGTGGGAATAATAACTGGGCGCAAGAGTCACAGGTAGATAGGAAGCGAAATGTCAATTGCAATACTGTGTGAACTCCAACGAAAGGAATACATCATCGCACCTACTGATAGTTGTCAGTGACTACTGTATGATACTTTGCTTGTGATGATCCCGCATCGTTTCATAGAACAAAAACTTTACACAAGGCGTTAGACAAGTCCTGTGCGCACACCGGTAGTCAGAAGTCAACATAAAATTTGTGGTTTAGGAACGTTTTATTAAAGTCTCAGTATTACAATGTGTTTCTGGGATCATGAAGGGCCCCTTTTTTCAAGTTCAAGAGACTAGAGCCTGGGTGGGGAGTGAGGTTCCAAACCAAAACTTTCTATAGTTTTAGGATCTCACCCACCTTCCCCCCATCCAGGCTCTAGTCTAGTGCCTAGGTGGGGGGTGATGTCCCAAAGCTATATATAGTTCTGGGACTTCATATAGCTTTGGGACCTCAACCCCCAACTAGGAACTAGACTAGAGCCTGGATGGGGGGGAGGTGTAACGTACCAAAACTATATATATAGCTTTGGGACCTCAACCCCCACCCATGCACTAGACTAGAGCCTGGATGGGGGTGGGGTGGGTGGATATGGTACCATAACTATATATATAGCTTTGGTTTGGGACCTCACTCCCCACCCGGGCTCTAGTCTCTCGCACTTGACCCTGAAACGCATTATGATATTGAGACACTAATAAAACGTTCATAAACCACAAATTTTATGTTGACTACCGGTGGGCGCTAAAAATGACAAACAAACCAACCTATCCGACCATGATCCAGGCCAGTGTGTCGACTGGGACCTAATGATCTAGCCTGAAGCATCTAATTGTACATAAACAAAGCAAAAACCAGAATTGTGCCTAAAAATAGCAGAACCACATCTGGTGAGCCTCACTCCGCCAACTCTCAGAGCACTTATAGTTTTTTTAATAACAATACTACTCTATGAGCGCTTTGTCATCTTCTCTCTCGCCTTTCTATACTCTACAGCAGGGGTCTCAAACTCGCGGCCCGCGGGCCAACTGCGGCCCGCGGGACAATATTTTGCGGCCCCCACCTGGTCGCGCTGCATGGAGAGGGCTCACGGGCTGAGCCCTCTCCATAGCCGGTAAGTCTTTGCTGCATATTGCAGCAAAGGCTTACCGGTAACACCCGTGATCGGTGCTAGCACCGATCGCGGGTGCTTTCACAGCGATGGCTGCCGACAAAGCTGCCGGCAGCCTCAAAAAGATAGCGGCGCATGGGCGCCGCCATCTTACCTGGGATCACCGCTCCCCGTGACGTCATCGGGGGGCGGAGATCCGTCTCCATTGTAGCCTCAGGTCTTCCGAAGACCCGAGGCTATTTCGTTTTAACCCCTTCATTACAATGTGCTGATAGCACATTGTAATGAATGAGGAGGAAAATCTCCATATACTGCCATACTGTAGTATGGCAGTATATGATAGGATCGATCAGACAACCTAGGGTTAAAGTACCCTAGGGAGTCTGAAAAATAGTATAAATAAAAATAAAAAAAAGTTTAAAAAAAAAAAATAATAATAAAAAAACCTAAAATTTCAAATCACCCCCCTTTCCCTAGAACTGACATAAATATAAATAAACAGTAAAAATCATAAACATATCAGGTATCGACGCGTCCGAAAATGCCCGATCTATCAAAATATGATGACGGTTTTTCAGTGCGTTTAACCCCGTTACGGAAAATAGCGCCCAAATTCGAAAATGGCACTTTTTTGCCATTTTGAAAAATATAAAAAAATCTATAAAAAGTGATCAAAAGGTTGTACAGTCCTAAAAATGATATCATTGAACATATTATCAAATTTCGCAAAAAATGACAGCACCCACAGCTCCGTACACTAAAGTATGAAAAAGTTATTAGCGCCAGAATTTGGCAAAATAAAAAAAAATATTTTTGTACAGTAGGTTTTAATTTTTGTAAATGTATGAAAACATTATAAAACCTATACAAATTTGGTATCCCCTTAATCGTACCGACCCAAAAAATAAAGTAGACATGTCATTTGGGGCGCTCAGTGAAAGACGTAATATCCAAGCCCACAAGAAAATGGCGCAAATGCATTTTCATTGCATTTGGAATTTTTTTCCCGCTTCCGAGTACATGGCATGGAATATTTAATACCATCACTATGAAGTGCAATTTGTTACACAGAAAACAATCCATCACACAGCTCTTTACGTGTAAAAATAAAAAAGTTATAGTTTTTTGAAGGTGGGGAGTGAAAAATGGACATGAAAAAACAGGAAAGGGCCCGTAACCGGTTAATCCCCTTCCCTCCGGTACTTGAAGAAGATGAAGTCGCCGCTCTGAACGCACTTGGTGCAGGTCAGAGCGGCGACTTCATCTTCTTCGATGGGAGGGACACGGGGAGGCAAGTACCGGGTGGGGGGGGTGGGGGAATGGAGTGTCCCTGACTGGGCTCAGTGCGGTAGGAGCTTGGGACCCCTCGGTACACAGGACGCGTTCATAGAGAAAACACGTCTCCCAGCTTGGGGCATTCCTTGCACTGGGAGACGCCGTGACATTTGAATCTGAATAATGATATTTTGTAAGCGCATTTTGTGTGGAAAACTTGATGCGGCCCAGCCTTACCCAGAATCTACCTCCAACGGCCCCCAGGTAAATTGAGTTTGAGACCCCTGCTCTACAGCATTGATGATTCTGATGTATGTGTATCAGAAAGACATGGCTTGCTGTTTATGTGTTACCACAGCGCCACTCTTGTGGAGTGGTTGTATGTGGTACTAAAGCCTTGTCTTATTAGATTCAGTATTGTGATGGGCAGGAGTGGCGCTCCTTTGGGATAAAAAGAAGATATGTATTTCTATATATTCTGGAGGTAGGGCTGGAAGTGCCAAAAATGAGTCCACCACAGTAGTGGAACCGAGTGTCGGAGCCTGATAAGTAGTGATGAACAAACCTGAGCTTCAGGTTTGGGTCCAGGGTTCTGGTGTGCTGCGCGACCTAGACATATTGATGCTCCTAGCTAGTAGCAATAGCTGTCATTTGTCAGGAGGACAACCCTGCCCAATCACAAGCATGGCTAGTAGCTACAGGCATCAATTTTTCAGATTGGCTGCTAGCCGGATTGGTCCTAGCTACTAGCCGTAGCTGTGATTGGTCAGGGGGACAGTCATGGCTAGTAGCTACTTGCCGTATTGGCTACACATGCGCCAAACAGTCAATATCTCCACTTCCTACAAGACGCACCCGAACCCCGGACCTAAATATATACGGTCTACTCTACTGATAAGCACAACAGTCAAAAACCATTTCATGTTCTTAATGATACCACTATACAATGCTCAAAAATATTCTCAAAAGTGTACCCACTCATGCATCCCATAATATACTTCCATATAGCATCTTATCTGGAAACATACAGCACCAATATAATGTTTCCAAATAGTGAAGAAAAAACCCATCCTATTACCAGATAGTGTCGAAAAAATGCTCCCATAAAGATTTCACATACAGCTGCCTTAAGGTTCAGGGCATTGGGAATTCAATACCTTAGATTCCTGATGCTTGGGCCTATCACGGACCAGTGTGCCATCTCGTAAAGGGAATGTCCAGGTTTTTCAAAAATGTTGTAGCACATTTGGACAACTTCCTTCTCCAAAGCCAGTTATTTGAATGAAAGCACTGTTTTCTGGGATAACAATATGCAAATTAGCTAGTTATGAACCAACCCCCTAGGAGACATTCACACTGACTGATCTGAGCCGCAATACAAGACGCCTCCTACAGACCAGACTTGTGCTGTTTTTGAAAAGAGTCAGCCATGTTTTCCTAAACACATACAACCTTTCCTGTCATTGTGAAAACCTCTGCAACATAACACAGCAAGATCGTAGCGCCAATGATTCCAGACCGCTAAATATTTGATGGAATACAAACCTGTACACTAGTGCATGCTTCCAAATACTCCAGCTAAACACTGAGGCCATTAAAAATGTATAAAAATAGCCGTGAGCGGGAGCATTGTATCCGAAGACTGGTCTACTGCATGAGAGCCCCAGATCCATTTCATCTCCAGTCCACGGGCAAACAGAGTTTACAAGTGAAAAATCGTATTTAACCTAAAAATGTAAGCCCCCCCGCCCCCCGATTCACTTTCACGTCAAATAACCATCTCGTCAATTTCAAAAATAAAGTTTTTTAAAAATATTGTATTTTTTACCTTTTCGAGGTTTTCTTATTCTTTACTGGTAGGCTCGCCAAATCACTTCACCTTCTCTGTAAGAGAGAAAATAGACTTATTTCAACAATTGTTGCAATCAAATATAAAAACTTTTCACCCACTGCATTGAAATATATAATATCTATCATTTTTATAAAAGCTACAGATATACAATATACATATTTATAATTATAAAAACCAAATGCTGTCCAATACATAAATCCCTTTCATGTTCTTATGACCGAAAATTCTCAGCAAAGACTGCAAAGTTGAAGAATCCCTTTAAGAAGGACCTGTCATCAAAGTAACAAATGTTAAATGACCTTGATTGCCCATATCCCCCTGATCAATATGGTGTTAGTTTTATTAAAATCCACCCAGCCATTCTAAAGTTATGGCTCCTAAAATGTTTAAATGTGAAAAAGCTCTTACTAGTCAAGGGGGCAGTAACTTTTTTAGTTCCGCTTGGGTGTGTTCTGTTTGAAAATAAAAAGTTACCACCCCCTTGGCTAGTATGAGCTAGTTCAAATACAAACTTCTAAGAGCCATATCTTTTGAACGGGTGGACGGATTTTAAAAAAACAAACATCAAATTGAGCAGGGGCACAGTGACTATCACATGTGGTGCGTCATTAAGCATTTTTTACCATGTTAACAGGTCCTTCTTAAAGGGATTCTTCACCAAGTCAAATTTACAGACTTTGATGAGTATTTCCATTTTATGGGTGGACGGATCTAAAAGAAGTAACATCAAATTGATCAGCAAGGCAGAGGTTTAGCATTTTGTACTTGATGCCATGTCCTCTTTAAAGGTACATTGTACTTAAAGGCACAGCCACAGATTCGGAACAGGGGTATAACCTAAAAGGGTTCAGAGGCTGAGGTTGCACCTCTGCTTCTCTCTTCATCTCATACAGATATCAGTATTTCAAACAATATATCAGCTTTATTTACTGAATGATAGTACTGATACTAAAGGAGAAGTGGGGGCAACGTATTTGCTTATTAGAACATGATGATTCAGAAGGAAAAAAAAAGCGCAATAAAAAGCATAAAAAGCAACGTTCTCCGTCCTCTTTACTTCCGCCCCTCGGCTGCTGTATGTGTAAACAACAGACGGTAGACGCAGCTTCCAACCACTGCCATGAATAAGGCTGTTCATCATGGGGTGAGAGTTCAATTCCAGGTATTGAAGAAGAGCGACATGAATTATTGATCACGTTCAACTGCGCTTTTAATATCAGTGAAGGGAGATGAAGTTTCAGACTGTGTAACTTTCTCCTTTCAAAGCTACATAAGACCCCGGTGCCTCCTCCACTGCATCGTGTTGTTCAATGAACCCACACACCTGACACGTGGATGAGGAATAATAGCCATAGGGCAAAGCAATGATAATGGCCATAGGGGTAAGGCCTCTAAAATAATAACCATCAATGACACAAAGGAAAGACTATATGATATGACATAATAATATTTAAATTAACAATAAAAATAATTCTAGCAGAATAAACAAATGTAATAATAGAAATAAAAAGGAAATGAATCATAAATAAGAATTTTACTAGAATATACTTAATCATAGAAACAATAAAAATTATAGCATTCATTATACAACAATAATAATAAAATGAATAATCTTATTTTTGATTATTACTATTGATTGTTATTATTATCAATACTAATCAGAAAAATGAGATCATTTGTTTTCTAATAAAGAAATAATAAATAATATAGTTAAAATAAAAATATAGAATTCATTCCACAATCATAATAATAGTTGTAGTTAATAATAATAACAACAATACCATAACATAAATAACACAATATTATTATTGTCCAGCAACTGCGGGACCACAACCAGGCTTGGCACAAGCTGGCAGTCTAGGTAAGTGGTTGTGAACTGACCCTGTGAGGTCCCTTTGGACTAAGGCCAGATTTTACTGCCCTGACAAGGGCAAACCTAACTAAGGGTCCCTGAGTGACCCTACAAGGTGACAGGGAAGGTTTACTTCGTCTGGCAGCTGCTGGATGGTGGAGCGGACAGGTAAAAGGAATACTGAGATAAACCAGTGTTCACACTGGTGCACAGAAATCTAACACAGAAATCTAGCACAAAATCTGAGACAGAAAAGTAGGTTCACACTGCGAGATACACGACACTGAGGGACAAACAACAGATACAGACAGACAAGCGGAGTTGAACAAACCGGGTCAAAACCAAGATGGCGGCAAAGGTACAGAATCGTCGGTCGGTAGGCAAAGCAGAAGTCAATACACACAATAGCAAAAGCACTAGGGAACACAGGAGACTGAACAACCAGCAGCCAATGAAGGGGCTGGGCAGAATATAAGGGAGTAATGGACACTGCCCCCAGCACTGACTGGCTCAGCAACTGCAGACAAAACGAGTTCAAAGACACACCCAGCTTTCCCAAAGATCAGAAAGGGAGCTGTCAATCACAGGCAGCTCTGGGTGTGGTTTTCATGCACAGAATCCTGAAACCTGATCCCATTAGAACAATTTGCAAGATCTGCCAGAATGCTATAATTTTATTATAACTATATTATTATTATTCATAGTAGTAGTGTATTATAATTATTACCAATAAAAATAACAATACTATAAAACATAACAATCCAAATTAATTACAATTTATTACAATTAAAAATGCTGATTTCATTACTATTTGCAATGCTATGTAATAAAATTGATAGTTATGCTTATATTTGATGTTTGAGTTACTTGGGACAACAATCTAATTTGTCTGACCCGAACTAATCTCCAGAATGGGGCACCCATTCCCAATAATGAATGGAGTGACTGGTTGAGCATATTTATATCCAGGGCTTGGGTATCTCTAGAACCTTCATAGAAGGTCAATGAGTGCGCAGGAGATAGCCCAGAGCTGGTCAACCATATAAACGGGGCAATAAACTTTAATTTGTGGTAATGAGACCCCCACCGGTCTGACACTTTAACCTTTCGCAAGTGGATAACCATCAAACGTTGAGCTCTTTCCCAATGGCGTTACTCATCCGTGATGCAGCATTTTTAAGGGTGGTCTTACTGAGACGTTCTTTTCTATGAGTGTTTTTTTTTACATTTCTGTCGTTTCTAACTGGAAAAAAAACATTTTAGAGCCTGTTCTATTTTTTTTTTCATGCTTTGCAGATCATAGAACACAGTAGAAGTGCAGGTGTCTGTAATGAAGCTTAATTGATAATCCTGGTTCTTATGACAATTCAACATTTTTACAATCCAATTGTCACGTAGGCCAAAAAATATTTGGCTGTGGTAACATTTATAAAATATACAGTTCCAACTTACATACAAATTCAACTTAAGAACAAACCTTCAGAATCTAACATGTATGTAACCCGGGGACTACCTGTATATATATATTAGTATATACAGCTGTGTCTGGGTTCAGGGTCAGTGGACCCCCTGGACCACTGTGGGAGATGGTACTAATTGACACCTGGGACCAGAATCTACGTAGCACCTGGTTTTCACCAGAGCCCGCCGCAAAGCGGGATGGTCTTGCTGCGGCAGGCTGCCACCAGGTCATTCCACAGGTGTCACTGTGGCAGCCGAGGTTGCGGAACAAAATCGGAATCCAAGCTCGTGGTCAGCCACAGGCAGAAAGTCAGGGCAGACGGCAAAGATGCGGAGGTCAAAGGACAGGTCCGAGGTTACAACAGGAAATCAGCAGAGCAGGGAAGGAACAGGTACAGGAACTCACAAGAAGCTTTCTCTCAGGCTAGGTAGCTCAAAGATCCCGCAAGGAATCCTGGGAACAGCCGGCCTTTAAGGAAACCTGGGGGTGCCAGTGCCAATCAGCAGTGCGCTGGCCCTTTAAATCCTTGAGTGTCGGTGGCCTACCCGGGAGCAGGGCAGGATCGCGGAGAGGCAAGAGTGGGTGGGGTCCCGGGGCAGCGCTGCAACGGAGAGGGGCACAGGTGTGCCTGTGATCCGAGACATGGATCGCAGGGGCACACGTGACAAGCACATTGTAATAAAATTCCCAATAACATATGTATGGAGATCTATGAATATATCAATTCAATATATCATATGCAATTCAATATATCATATTCAATTCTAAAAAATTGAGTGATGATTAGTTCATTATTTAAATGAGATACACAAATAACAACACTAAACCCTATAAACTGAGCTACACACCGCAAAGCACAAAAGAAAAAAAAATTCTAATCTGAAATAAATGAATTTGGCCTGAAAATAAAATCCATGTGTGTTCATGATAGCATGAAACACGTATTGATCCGCCTGTACTGACATATTTTTCCATCAGTGATCATTGAATTTTTAACAGCAACCTCTGTCCTCCCTCATATATCGTATTCATTAGATCTAGTCATCGATTTGGTGCACAGTGAAAAGACCGGCCTAGTTTGTACTCCATAAACGGGTTCACATTGATGAGATCATCAGAATGGATTGGGGCACGTTACATCGGTCATGCTAGGAGCCGGTGGAAAGTCGCTGACTCACGGAAATGAATTCATTAAGTTCCCACTAGCAATTAAGTATTATGTGCTTGGCCCGCATTATTAAATGAACCCTATAGAACCGAAGCTTCCTCATTGTTCTGTAAACTTCTATGTATATTACACACAATGACGCCCCGGCACGGACAACTATTGTATTAGTAATAAAATGTCATCTGAGTTACGGCACTGCCTGGCGGATCCATATTGTTATTTATAGTTGCCGGTGATTAGTCGGGAATGATATGTTAATTTGTATTTATGAGATTCATCTGTTACAATGGAATAATTAGAATCTTCCTTATAATTAGGATTGTAACTTTACTCATTCACTTTGTAAATTAGGTTGTCTATGCACCGGAGATAAAACATGCCGGCAGCTAACAGTTCTATCAGAGAAATGAGAATGATACCGGCACTACCACTGAGGGTTTCCCCCATCCAAAGTGCTCTGCCTACACAGACCACGGGCTACACGTAGGTGCTCTGCTCCAAGTCCAAGTTCAGATAATGCAATATGGACCAACATCAGACCACGGCAAGCGACAAGCCAAAATTAAAATGCATGTGTACCCTGATCCCACTCTTGGATCCAGAAACAGCATCGCTTTGCCGATAAATCGGTGGCCTCAACAAGCCCCAGTGCAGTCACTCCTACCCAGGAGTGTAGCTGGACCCACGCTTGCCACCACACTTGAACCAGGATGGGAGATTCCCTTCACACCTTCGTATTCTCTCCATACCATAGAGAAACCCTTCATGTTTGATGGCGAACCTTTGAGAGATCAAATTTCGTAACGAAAACCAAATCCCATGAATCTACCGTAAAGTGCCAAAACACAGATTTACTGCTGCAGTAAATCGTATAAGTGTCCAAAAGATACCAATATGTTAAAAGAAAGAGGGGAAATTTAAATGCATTTTCTACAGAGTATAAATGAACAGGAATCAAGGTAAACGGGGTAAAGTCAAGAACCAATAAATGTTGGTTTGGAACAAAAATCCAAGGTGTAATATGTTTTTCACTATTTAATAGTGCAGATCTGTTAGGCCTTTAGGCTGCGTTCACACATTCCAGTTAGATTGTGTTTACAAATGGCATCCAACCGGAACGGGGGGGCTTGGCCCAATCGCATATGCATTTCAACCAAAGCACATGCAATCAGTAAGGTGCTCCGTGGGTTTTTTCATTGTCTTCATGAAAAACACATGGTGCTTGCTACTCAGTGGAAACGCATCAACGATTGGAACAGGCCCATTCCCTATACTGTGTTTCGAACTGGAATGTGTGAATGCGGCCCAAATGCCAAAGAGTTTTTTTTTTTCTGTTCAAAAGATAGATTTTTTGTTTTACTTTTTTATAGTCGTATTTGGGTTTGTTTATGTGGTACTAGGTGTAATTTTTATTGGCACCATATTGGGATAAATAAAATATATGGAATGACGTAATATGATTGCAGAAATGGGTGTCTCTAATAGTTCCATAGCTCCCATGACCATGACAACGGGAGCATAGATATATAATTAAAGGGATTTCCCACCTCAAAATTTGCCCCTGTGGATGTAAAAAATACTTATTTTCTTCTCTGATCCATCAGCGGGACACCAAGAGGCCCAAAGAACTTCAATGTTGGCCAAAGGTCACAAAGACCCAAGATTCTGCTGATGGATCCCAGACCATACGAAGAAGCGAATAAAGATATTTTTGAATTTTTCGCTTCTAACAACCCCTTTAATGCATAATGTATACAATTCTATCAACTTGCTAAATATAGGCTATTGATTTGCATTTTGTATAACATGTGATGTATCATTCTCGACCTATAAGTCATTCTTTACCCTTGATACGTAGGGTCGCCACATGAGATTCAATATCCTGAAACATACTTGACTATTCACAGACGCCCACCACGGGAAGGGATTGCCACATCTATTTTGTGTATGACAATTTCCACCTGACGTCTCAATCCTGGAGGCTCTTTAGCAGGGAGAGAAAATGTGACTTATCCATCCTATTCATCAGCAAACCTCTGACCTTCATTAACAGTCGGCAGACGTCACCTAGATTGTAAAGACTTCTTTATTGGCTTCTGAAAAAAAAAGGTCAGATAGTAGCAACTGGAGGCTGAGGGTCAACTGTTGTAATTATCTCTGTAAGCAGAGATAACACGATTTCAGCATATGTCTCTGTTAGGAGGAAGCTCAAGGCAAGAGCAAATGCAGATTATTGCATCATTAGTGTAAAAATTGTGGAAATTCTTAGAAATAGACTTCAAAAATCATAATCTGAGAATTGGAAGGTTCCTGTCTTTTCACACTCATTGTTAAATTATAAAAAAAAAGGAAATACAGTAGTGGTCTACCAATTATCTCTATTGTCTAACCTTTCCCAGTGTTTCACACCACAAAAAGCAGCTCCATAAACATCCAGTATATAATATATTCACAAGGTTATGACAGTCTATGACCTTAGCAAAGGAAGGTTCCTATCTTGTCTCGACTCATCATCTACTTAGGAGAAAATAGATAAATAAAGAAGTAAATTTCACACAAAAGCTCATTGTCTAACCTTCGTCACAATGTTCTTTGCCACCACAGTTCCATAAACAATCATTATGTGATATATTCACCAGGTTTTGACAGTCTATGATCTTGGAATTGGAAGGTTCCTGTCTTTTTCACACTCATCATCTACTTAGAAAAATATTCATTCCCAGATAAGCAAATACTAACCAAAATATCTATTGTTTAATCCTCTCCACAATGTTTCAAGCCACCACAAACCTATAAGCCATCTGAAGGACCGTGTTTAACACTACAGCTATGCTCTTGAATAGTAAAGTGTCTGTCTTAGGAAGCCCCTTATCTACTTCTAAAATTATTCATGAAGAAGCAAAAATATGCTACCACAGCTCCAAAAATATCAATTGAGCAGTATATCCTCAAGATTTTGACAGTCTATGGTCTTGGAATTGAAAGGTTCCTGTCTTTTTCACACTCATCATCTACTTACAAAAATATCTATTGTTTAATCCTCTCCACAATGTTTCAAGCCACCACAAACCTATAAGCAGTCTGAAGGACCCTGTTTTACATTACAACTATGATCTTGAATTGTAAAGTCCCTGTCTTATGAAGCTCTTCATCTACTTCTAAAATAATTCATGGAGAAGCAAAAAATGCTACCAAGGCTCCAAAAACATCAATTAAGTGATATATTCACAAGGTTTTGACAGTCTATGATCTTGGTCTGAGAAGGTTTCTGTTTTTTCACGCTCATCATCTACTTCCAAAAATAGTCATTCATGGATAAGCAAATAATAACAAAAATATCTATGTGTCTGATCTACTCAGCAATGTTTCATGCCGCCACAACTCCATAGGTCTAGAGAATCCTACGATGTCTATGATCTTTAATTGGAAAGTTCCTGTCTTATCAAGCTCATCAGCTACTTCTAAAAGAAATTCATGAAGGAGAAAAATTATTAGGTTTAACCAAAATTCCTATTGTCTAACTTTAGTCATGGCCACAGCTTCATGAACATCAGGTATGTGATATATTTCTCATGTTCTAAGGATCGGGAAGATCCTATAGTATTTTATATCAAAGGGACCATATTTTACATAAAATTCAGCCTGACATAAAGCCCAGGAGCTGACAGAGTGTTTTCCATACACATAGGCGCGTTATCATTGATGGCTGTCATGTGCAGCCATTGATCAAACGTTTTCCGCCTTCCAGCAGCACAAAGGGTATCACCACTGCAGAACCTTGCACAAAGGACTGCAGATAATTGTTCTACTAATAAACTCCTTAAATATCGGATTAAATATATTAAAGCATACATATACTTTAGTATACCGTATATATTATACAGGTATAATAAATTCATCTAAAAAAGCTGAAATTTATGAACAGGAGAGGTCCAGAGAAAACGCAGTCATTTGTATGGGAAGCCTGTAATACTTCATTTGACCTCTAGTGGCCACTGCAGTACAGATGTACAGTGGGCCCCAGGTGATCGACAATGATTTCTAATGCAGGGAATCATCTGATTATTGTACATACTTTAAAAAGGATATTTGGCAAGCTACACCAACTCTTATCCTTAAATAGGTATCTCCATAAATCTATAATTTCTTGCACAGTTGAAGTTTTTTATGTAGCCCACAATGTTCTTGACCAATCAGTACTCTTAGTTTTAGTACATCATTGGCAAATTAATGTAGAATCTTTATACAAACAGAGTTCTTCTTTAAAGGGAGTCCACCTGATCCAAAATCACCCTCATAATAAATCCTCTATTGTGTAGTGTATAAGCTCTGTAGTAGAAATGAGCGGACCCGAACCCTAAGTTAAGGTCCAGGGTTTACGTGAAACCCAAGTGAACAGGACATATTGCTGGATTGGTGGCCGAACAGCAAATCCGGTAAATTGATGCCCCTATCCAACTAGCCATGGCTATGCTTGGCCAAACACAGCCATATATAGTTGGCTAGGGGCATCAATTTGCCGTATTTGCTGTTCAGCAGTATGTCCGGGTAGGACAGGACACACCCGGGTGCGGGTCAGCTCATGCCTACTTTCTAGGCATATCTTTGCCTCAGTTGCCTTCTTCATACACCTTATTTCTATGTGAGATGTCAATCAATGGGTAAATGTGCCGGGCTGTAAAGTGATGGGAGCAGTGTGGGACTGTCCCACCAGTGGAGCCTCGGGTGGGCCTAAACTGTAACCAAATACTGAATCCCATACATATAGCAGAAGACAAATGACTGTAATGGGGATTATGAAAGGTGGGCCTCTAGAAAAATTATATGATGGGCCCAACATTGGATGGAAGGCAAAAAAAGAAGAAGAAAATGGGTGCATCAGCTGTCATAGCCCCGCCCACATTGCACAAAAAATGCTAATTTTATTTAATGCGAATTTTCCTTAAAACTATACATCACTAAGAAAGACTGAAAATATATAAAAAAAACTTACAAAGTGCCCTAGACAATAATGTTTTTTTCAAGGTGAGTCTAAAGCTGGTAGAATCCCTTTAAGGTTTTTCTTCGCTGTTTGTAGGAAAGACACACGCTGATTTGCTGCTGTGTAATGACAGACTACTTTACCTTCTGTCTGGCAATTGTCTGGATAAGCTTTTTAAGTCCTATATATTTTTGCCCACACTTGTCCTTTAGCACATAGCAGACTCGGCGGTACGAAGCGTTACCCTTCCATATCCCATCAATTCTTGCCAGCAGCTGTCATTTGCTCGCGGAGAAAAAAAACAAAACAGGGTGTTATTAAACTCATCACACAGCCAGATATTTGCATTAAGGGTCTGAAGATTTCAGGTTAAGGCGCCGAAAAAACTGCACACGTTGTTATTATTTCAATCAGATGGAGTGAGAATTGAATATGAGACGAGATTCTGGAGCCTTATCTAATCATGGCGGGGGTATGGAGGATGCCATAGACTAGCCGTACAGGCCACACAGCTGGGAATTGTCTTAGCCGTCTCTGATCTCCTGGCGGATAGGAGGCGATGTGTAAATAGTTTTTCCACTTTCTGTTTGTTTTTTTATATAAAGACTTGGTGGAATTGAACATTTTCGAGCTCGCTAATGGTATTTATTAGGTAACAGAAAATAGCAATTTTACCATCTGCCTCGTCAAAAAAAAAAAACTCATTAAGCTTCCGCAACGTGCAGCTGCTGAGTGAAGTTTCAGCTGATAACATTCCGGTTCATTTAAGCCTCGAAATGACATGTAAAACCTTTTGTGTGTGTGTTTTAATGCGAGCGTCTGAAAACAAATGGTGCTTTCTAATTGTGGAAGATCAGAATTATGACAGCCCGGCACCTATAAATCCACGCTAAAAGGGATTAGATGCAGAAGCCTGTTTATCATTAGGTAACTTTTTTTTAGAAAAGCGTCAGAAGGGATGTAAAGTGCAGATGGATGTAATGGGGATTATAACACGCACAATGGCCTAAAGTAATGGTCCTCAACCATTTTGTATCTAGGGACCGGATGCACCCAAGATTTTTTTTGTGTAACCCCCTTAACACGGCCTGCTGGAAAAAAAATTGGGTGGCCCCGCAAATACTCCATATCTAACCCCAAGCCACATAATGTGCAAATTCCAGGAGCCCCCTTGTCTTAAATGCCCCTTTACCTGCAGCTGCCCCCTTTTCTGTAGCCCCTCCTGATAGTGCTGCTTTTTCTGTTGTCTATATAAGAAGGGGACACTACAGAAAAGGGGACACTATAATGCTCCCTTTTTCAATTGCCTCCCATACACACCTCTGTCCCCTTGTCTTTGGCCTTTCCACTAAGAACAAAAAAATCATACTGTACATACTTGTGTAAAAGCCAAAGCTCTTAATTTTACCACAAAAATACTTGCAAAAGTTATTGACTCAAGTATAAGCCTAGGCAGGGAAAAAGCCGCTACTCTAATATGTCCAGCAGCCTCCCCTCATTAATGAAATGTCCAGTAGCCTCCTCTAAATCATGAACTATCTAGCAGCAGCCACACCTCATTTATATTATGTCCACAGCAGAGCCCCTCTTTAAAGAAGGTCCACAGCAGAGCCCTTCTTTAGAGAAATGTCCACAGCAGAGCCCTCCTTTAGAGATATGTACACAGCAGAGCCCCCTTTAAAGAAATGTACACAGCAAAGCCCCCCTTCAATGAAATGCCTACAGCAGGAACCCCCTCTAGAGAAATGTCCACTGCAGAGCCCCCTTTAATAAAATGTCCACAGCAGAGCCCCCTTTAATAAAATGTCCACAGCAGAGCCCCCTTTTGATGAAATGTTCACAGCAGAGCCCCCTTTAAAGAAATGTCCAATCTTAATAAATCCCCTACAATATCCCTGTACTGTGATATCACTGTGTGTACTATCTGTGTACTGTGACATCACAGTGTCCATTACCCCTATACCTTGACTTGAGAAATTCACATATTGGTGGAATAGAAACCCCTTTCAGATTTTCTGTGCAAGGATACATTTTTGCAACCTGTCTGAACACTGTATTATATTTTTGTGGGTCTCAGTCCTGACAGGACATTATACAAGAAATGTAATTCAATGGTTGTGGTTCCTGTGGACTCAGATCTAGGTCAGTCCAGATTTAGGTCATGGCCACTTACATGAAACACCAGCATTAAATGCATTCACGATGGTACCTGACCAAGTAAAGTATCAATCATTTACCAGTTGAGGATATTAAAGGGGTTTCCTCTATAGTCCCATAGGCTACAAACGAACCCTCATTGCAGGACATCCCCCCCGCGTTGTTGTGATTTGTGGGAGTTAATGATTATCGTCTATCCTTGGCAAAACTGCTCTAAATGTCAAAGCAAGACACTGGGCAACGCCACTTCTTAGGGTCATAGTGAGCACCACACGGCACAAGGATATCCTTCACCGTCGTGATACTCTCTGAACCCTCGGGCATAGAACAAATCTTAGCATTGCTTCCACATGGACGATTCCTTTAAGCATGTTAAATATTCTATAGCATTAATGTCCCTTTGTGTACATGTAATGGCTCAGTAATGTACATCTAGGCTCTACAATTCCCAGCTTAAAAGCCTACCCATGTTGTAACACACTCGAAAAAGGTCACCCGAATGTCCCCAATAAAGCGGTAACGCGCCATCTCCACAATTAGCATCCCTTTTATGGTCTTCTGTAAACATCTCGGCGGCTTTTATGTTATAATTAACCAGCGCGGCTCCGTTCTGGCCTCTTCTTATAATATTTGTGTGGCCACCCTCTAGTGACGGTGACACCGCCATGAATTAGATACATGTTACCTTGACAGAGCGCCGTGAAATATAGACAATGTATAATTGCATCTAATGGAAATTACAATCTCAATTTGCCGTTTGCTCTCGGCGCGGGATTTTCGGCGCGGAATGATATCTCTGATTAGGCAAACAGGAATGTAATTAACACAAACTATCGTAAGGGATTTTTTTTAAGAAAGGTGTCACAGGGTTGTTTTCTATTTCGCCAACATAAAATGGAATTTTACATTTAATTATTCCATTAAGGAGAGTTAATGTTATACCAAGGGATTCATGTGAGAGAGGAAGTACATTGCTAACTGTGTACTGCGATATAACCGAGTGCATTATACCTGTACTGTGACATCACCGAGTGCATTATACCTGTACTGTGACATCACTGTGTGTATTATCTGTGTACTATGACATCACTGTGTGTATTATCCCTGTACTGTGACATCACTGTGTGTATTATCCCTGTACTGTGACATCACTGTGTGTATTATCCCTGTACTGTGACATCACTGTGTGTATTATCCCTGTACTGTGACATGACTGTGTGTATTATCCCTGTACTGTGACATCACTGTGTGTATTATCCCTGTACTATGACATCACTGTGTGTATTATCCCTGTACTGTGACATCACTGTGTGTATTATCCCTGTACTGTGACATCACTGTGTGTATTATCCCTGTACTGTGACATCACTGTGTGTATTATCCCTGTACTGTGACATCACTGTGTATTATCCCTGTACTGTGACATCACTGTGTGTATTATCCATGTACTGTGACATCACTGTGTGTATTACCCCTGTACTGTGACATCACTGTGTATTATCCCTGTACTGTGACATCACTGTGTGTATTATCCCTGTACTGTGACATCACTGTGTGTATTATCTCTGTACTGTGACATCACTGTGTGTATTATCCCTGTACTGTGACATCACTGTGTGTATTATCCCTGTACTGTGACATCACTGTGTGCATTATCTCTGTACTGTGACATCACTGTGTGTATTATCTCTGTACTGTGATATCACTGTGTGTATTATCCCTGTACTGTGACATCACTGTGTGTATTATCCCTGTACTGTGACCTCACTGTGTGTATTATCCCTGTACTGTGACCTCTCTGTGTGTATTATCCCTGTACTGTGACATCACTGTGTGTATTATCCAGTACTGTGACCTCTCTGTGTGACATTACTGTGTGTATTATCTCTGTACTGTGACATCACTGTGTGTATTATCTCTGTACTGTGACATCACTGTGTGTATTATCCCAGTACTGTGACCTCTCTGTGTGACATTACTGTGTGCATTATCCAGGTACTGTGACATCAGCCCTACTGACCACAGAAGAAGGATGATTTTTAGCACATTTAATGTTAAATTATGCGACTTGTTCATTTCAATAGGGCTGAAGTAGCTAGCCTTCCTTGATCTCTCATGGAAATAAGTGTAACCTGTGCGGGACATGTTCCCTAATGCTCCAATTAGGTAGGGAAATTCAGGGACTTGCCGACCCAATTCTGCTGATGGCTTAGAATCGGACAGTCAAATACTTATCCTTGAGCATTAAAATATTCCATTGTATTAAGTGTTCCATTAAAGAGAAACTACTAGCAGATTTGACCAAAAACAGACCTGTAGATCTGTGTTACCAAACCCTTGTGTTGTTAGAGACAATAGGACTGGGGAAAAAAATAAATATATATTCCAGGATTGTAGCTGGACTTAATCTTGAGGTTAATTTTACCTGTGCTGCTGTAATATCTAACCAGAATCCTGCTACCTCTCTTTCTCAGAGAAGAAGTGAGGGGCCAAGGTGCTTATGCTGCAGTTCAGGGAAGAGATCTCACACACCAGTGCACCAGATTGTTCCAAGTCCAATAACAATCCTGGAAAATAAATACATTTTTCACAGTCCTGCTGTTGGCCTGGTTACACAAGACTCCAGGAGCTAAACCTGACACTGTCAAAGCTTTGTATGTGCAAAACCAATGGTAGACATTTTATTAGTTATAAGACAGTATACAGCAGTGGTGTCGAACCTATGGCACTGGTGCCAGAGGTGGCACTCAGAGCCCTCTACATGGCCACCCTTGCCATCACCCCAGGGCAGGGTTCGCCAGACAGGACTCAAGGCCTCTTGCAGTCTCAGGCAGCCCAGGACCCTAGAAGGAAGCTACAATGATGATCCAAACTTCTTCTCCTTCTTTCTACTGTATTGGTGTCCTCAGGTGCCTATATAATTTATACCTGTGACAGAGCAGGGAGTCATAAGGTACTGCTTAAATTGTGGCTTTGGCACTTTGCGAAAAATATGTGGGTTTTGGTTGTAGTTTGGGCACTCGGTGTCTAAAAGGTTTGCCATCACTGGTATACAGTAAGCGCCTGAGCTCCCCCTAGTGGTACAAAAAAAAATGGAAAACTTTTCATAAACCAATATCAGATTGGAGGGGGTTGGATACCCGGTATCCCCACAGATCATTCATACTAAACAGCTGATACACAAAGACTGGAACAGGAAGCAGATTGCGCCGTTCTCTGTGTAGTGGCTGAACTGAGTAACTGCAGCTGCTTACATTCAAATGAATGAGAGAAGATCTGCAGTAACCTGAGAGGTTCTCTGGATGTCGGAATGGAAATGCCATCAATACTTATAGCCTGGAAAACTCTTTTTTTCCATTAGACATCCAGCTCTCATATCCTCAGGTACGGAACGCACTGTCCTCGATTTCTTGTGTTTACCTCTTTTCTTAAAGTCAATTTTTTTTTTTTTATTTCTGCTTCTTCAGTTTAACAAAAACACATTTACTAAACATCTCCATTAGAAAATTCCACGAATCAAAAAACATATTTCCTAAGAAAGGAGCGATCCTCCGATTTCCTCCACCGCTGAAAATGTAGCGAAATAAATATAGAAAGAAATGTAAGTTACATATTTGTTTTGCCTTGAGCACGAAATGCAATTTTATGAAAAGTACATTACCGGGAAAAAAAAAAAAATTTCTTTGGGACTTTTCCGATTTTTTTAAACTACGGCTGGTAGGGTTATACGGTGTGTTATTCCGTTAATCATGATTATCTATGACTATGGGCACAACCCATTATTCCGCTCTGTTCCCGAGTCATTTGTTACCTCCGTTTAACAATGAAATGGGAAAAATCAAAAGTAACTTGTGGAGGATGGTGGATGTTATCAGACAAAATTCCCTTAAGGGGTTAAACAAATGAGGCTGTTTACTTAGTAAGAAGCGCCACTCTTGTCTATAGGATGTGTTGAGTATTACAGTTCAGTTATGAATGGGGCTGAGATGTTGTACCAGACACAGCCTATGGATAGGAGTGGCGCTGTTTTTGAGAAAGAGAAGGCCAATGGCTATTCTCATCCAAAGCCTATTGGCTATTCTCATCCAAGTTATGGGTGCTAAAACAAGAGAGGGTGTACCCAACTTCATGACCACACCCATGGTGCACAAAAATAAAATAAAAAGCTAATTTGCATATACAAGCGGTCCCCTACTTAAGGACACCCGACTTACAGACGACCCCTAGTTAAACACGGATCCCTCTGCCCACTGTGACCTCTGGTGAAGTCTCTGGATGTTACTTTACTCCCAGACTGCAATGATCAGCTGTAAGGTGTCTGTAATGAAGCTTTATTGATAATCCTTGGTCCCATTACAGCAACAAAAATTAAACTACAATTGTCACTGGGGGGCAAAGAAAAAGCGTCTAGAACTACAATTATAAAATATACAGTTTCGACTTACATACAAATTCAACTTAAGAACAAACCTATGAACTCTATCTATCTATCTCATATCTATCTATCTATCTATCTATCTCTCTATAACTATCTATCTATCTCATATCCATCTATCTATCCCATATCCATCTATCTATCTATCTATCTATCTATCTATCCCATATCCATCTATCTATCTATCTCATATCTATCTATCTCATATCTATCTATTTATCTATCTATCATCTCATATCTATCTATCTCATATCAATCTATTTATCTATCTCATATCAATCTATTTATCTATCTCATATCTATCTATATATCACATATCTATCTATCACATATCTATCTATCTATCTCATATCTATCTATCTATCTCATATCTATCTATCTCATATCTATCTATCTATCTATCTATCTATCTATCTATCACATATCTATCTATCTCATATCTATCTATCTATCACATATCTATCTATCTCATATCTATCTATCTATCTCATATCTATCTATCTATCTATCTAGCTATCACATATCTATCTATCTCATATCTATCTATCTATCTATCACATATCTATCTATCACATATCTATCTATCACATATCTATCTATCACATATCTATCTATCTATCTCATATCTATCTATCTCATATCTATCTATCTATCCATCTCATATCTATCTATCTATCTATCTATCTATCTATCACATATCTATCTATCACATATCTATCTATCTCATATCTATCTATCTATCTCATATCTATCTATCTATCTATCTCATATCTATCTATCTCATATCTATCTCATTTCTATCTATCTCATATCTATCTATCCATCCATCTATCCATCTCATATCTATCTATCCATCTCATATCTATCTCATATCTATCTATCCATCTCATATCTATCTATCTATCTATCTATCTATCTATCTATCTATCTCCTATCTCTCTCATATCTATCTATCTCCTATCTATCTCATATCTATCTATCTATCTATCTATCTCATATCTATCTATCTATCTATCTATCGAGCCCTAGGACCTTTACCGGTACTTGAAAATACTTGTAGTGGTGTCAATCAGCTCCTGAGAGCCACCATATTTTTATCATAGCTATGGCATCTTCAATCTCAGTTCCTGAAGTTTTGATATTTTATTCCGGTCACTTTTGCAGCACAGATCCTTTTTTTTTTTTTTTTAACACGTCTTCCTTGTCAGAATATAATAAAAAAATTTGTAAATTATCAAAATACAGAAGTGCGGAGTTGTGTTTTTACTGCGTTGCAGACGGTCCCGCCGGGTGATGAAGGAGCTCTTCTTACTGAATTATTAACTAGATGTTAGATAAAGGCTACAAACAGAATATGAATTAAGTACCTTCTATATAGACGGAGATGGTTTGGCCTTGGTAAAAGTAAATATGGGTTCAAGTCTATTATTTTTGAGAAGACACCTATGATAGACCTGGTAGACCTGGCAGGACAGGTGAGGTCTTCACTGCCCCGCCTGGGACCTCTGAGGTATTGGTTAGGGTGGCCATATTTGGTACATAAGACTAACATACTGATTTGGCAGGACTGGAACACCTAAAGACATGAGAGTCCCAACCTCCGACAGCAACATGGAACAGGCATGTCCTAACTTGTACGTTCAATTGTTCTCAAAGGTGCAAAAGTTCTGCAACAACGATTCCCCATAATTCCCCTTTATTATTGCTTGAGAACCTATATCCACCAGAAGACGCTCAGGTGCCCAGGTAGACAATTTGTGGCCTTTATGAAAGTCTGACTGTAGGAATGGAAGAACCTAACTTAGTTCCTCCCTTACCACCCTATTCCACCTTTGGTCTGTATAGCTCTGGGTCTTGAGGTGTAGATAAGTATCCATCTATCTCAACCCATTATCGTTGACCACGTGACTGGACATGTCTAGCCTGGAGGAATAGGTAAGGACACATCTGTTGGTTTGTGTAAAGCTTCTTCAAAGATACCTTAGGTCATGATTATTAGGTCTCTGTAAAGGTGAAAGTACAAATGTTGTAAGACCCCTAAAAAAGTAAAGGCTATCACTACATAAGAGCACATCAGCCCATATATGGAGATGTGATAGTATCTAAACTCCATAAGGAACATCTAATTCACTTGTTTGTTTACATTACGTCTCTTCTATCCCTAGAGATTCCCCAGTTCACAGTGGACCTGGCAAAGGCTATGGAAACCTCAGTCTGTAGATGATTAAAGGCAAAGTTTTTGTAAATGCTTTGATTGGGGTTGATGACTTGGTGAAGTTGGACACTCATGTCTAATGATCTGTGAGCGTCTGCCGGCTGTAAACTCTTTTTAGGTGTCTGAAGGGAAAGCTTCATGAAGATCAGAGAGGGATGCAGATCATTGGGAATGACTGCGCCGGCGCTCGTAGCCTTCCTAAGGAGGAAAGCAGAGTTTTTGTAATTCAAATGGGGAATCTCATCTTCCTGTGGCTCTCGAGTCTCTTAGCGATGGATGAAAGGAATATGACTTGGGCCTGCGGAGCATGGCATTCATTATTAGACGAATCAAAGATATTTTTAGACGTCTACTTGTATGTCAGAGTAGAACAAAGCCCATGGACTTACAATCTTCACCACGCTCTACTTTATCTCACCAAGGGATTTTTCATCTCTACCTTAGATATCTTAAGCATGAAAAAAACGTTTGGAGAAAATCAATCACTGCGTGTAGTAGAGGGACGGAGGATGGTCACTTACTGGATCAATTCATCAAGATTTACATCACTGTCAAGTCTGGGTAAGACGCCATGATGGAGTATGCACGCAACTATAAAAACGTGTGGATAGTAATGCAACGTTTAGGTGGTAAAAACTTTAAGGCACATTTACATAATGCGGTGGATGTATTAAGACTGGCAAGTCTTAATATTCCCCCTACCAATGCATTGCATGCTGAATTTGCTTTCATAGTACATTTGGTTAGGTGTTACCTGGCTCCGATTGCTCCGATTGCTTTTCAGTGCTCGTGCTCAGTGCCGGAAAGCAATCAGAGCCAGGTTAGACTTAGTGGAGAATTCAGCTATTGGAAAACTGACAGAAAGTATAGTAGAAATGGGAGGCCAGGGCATTTACGACCCTACCAGTCCAAAGGAGTTGGAACATTGACACATGTCTGCCAGAAATGTGGTGGGGTCAGGAAGTTGAAGTAAGAGTTCTCCTTATGGAGAGTTTTCCAATTCAGGCCGCCTTATGGGCGTGTGGAGACTTAAAGCCAATGATGCTCCACTAGGGAATTCTGGGAAATATGCAAATACATTTTCCAGGTTGGGAAATGGAAAACAATGCCTCCAAGCATGACCTACAAGATTTCTAATAACATGATGTGGGATTAAGACAAACCAGTATATCTATTCAAGAAGGAGCAGATTCCTAGCTGTAGACAGCAATGTTTCGATCCGGTTGGGTCTCTTCAGTACAGTGTAGGGAACTGGTTTGTAGGGAGGATGTGGATGATACTTTATATTACCTAATAGAGATTCCTAGGAACCTTCTCTTAGGTTGGCTCATGTGACTTGTGACCCATTTAAAACAACATTTCTAAGGGGATCGTAAGGGGATTAACATCTTCTGGACGTTGCAGTTGAGTTGACTGTACCCTACACACTAGGGGGGGGGGGGATCAAAATCTCCTATCACAGCTACTACTGATGATTAGGAAGGCTCCCGTCCCACAGTTATAGGGGCTTATTTACTAAGGGTTTGCGCGCACACTTTCGTCGGACTGTTGGCCGTTTTCGGGATTTGCTCGGCTTTGACAAGTATTTAACAGGGATCTGCACTGGTATTGTGTCATATGTGATCGGATTGTGCCGCCACTGCGCCAGCTTTCATGCGACAAAAATTGGGGGGCGTGCCGTTGGACGATCCAACTGATTCATACTAAGCGCGGGATTTAACATTCAAATTTTGTCACAAGACATGCACCAGGAAGAAGAAGGTGAACTCCTGCGGACCTGAGCGGGGAAGTGGCACATCCAGGATATCTTAGTGGATCGCGGCAAAGTGCATTATACACAGACAGTGCACTTTATGAACTCCAAGGAACGGGTAAATAAATGTGCCCCATAATGTAGAATATGACAGGAGGATACAGAGAAAAAATAAATCACACTGTCCCCCCAGCACGCAATAATGGGACTTGCTATAGCTGCCCACCTGATCAAGTGCTGAGACATTATAAGATTGATAACAGCAAGGTGATTATCTATCAGGACCAGGTTGCCATCAGGTTTTGCAGGGATGCAATTTCTCTTTCTTTAAAAATAACCCCCCACCATCAATTAACAAGAAAGTGTCCATCCATAGGAGACACCACATGCCCAATCACCTATTATTTCCGCACTCCAGGTATACCATTTCTACGCTCTGTAATCCAATCAGAATTGAACGTTTGCCGAGCTCAGGTTTATCAGATTGTGTTTTCCTGAAAGGCGTCCGCCCACAGCATGGTTCCCGGGAACATCTCCATAGGCAAACATTGCATTAGGCGCTGATGAGTGCGGCGTCCGGGCTGTGGTGCGAGGGATGACCCTGCTGCTGACATTGGTCGTTCTTAGTTGTTAATCCGTCTTTAGTCGGATTTTAGCAGATCCCATTTAATCACTGCGTTTACCTCATTTCCTCGGCCATGCCACATGGAGTAGGATGAGTAATTCGCAATCTTGTAACAGGTATCAAATTAGGCTATTACTCTAAGAGCTGGCACAGCCATGTGAACCTTGCCTATTAGTCAAGTTAATTAATATAATAAAGCAGCAGACACAAGGCCGCGCGTCTCAATCACTCGCAACCTGAAGCCGCTTCCAGCAAATGCATTTGCCGAAATTTTGCTACACACGCAAGGAGTATATAAAGCAAATTAGGAAAATATCAATTTACTTTATTACAAATTTCCAAATTATTCAAGCCTTATTGTATTATAATTCCATTATACAAAATGCTTAAAGGGGTTGTCCAGGATCCCAGAGTTATTAAATTCACCATTGACTTCTATTAAAGAATTGGCCTCAGCAAACTCCAAATGAGATCACACGTCCTGATATGAACTATTCTGCACAACTAAACTACATCACTGTGTGTATTATCCCTGTACTGTGACATCACTGTGTGTATTATCCCTGTACTGTGACATCACTGTGTGTATTATCACTGTACTGTGACATCACTGTGTGTATTATCCCTGTACTGTGACATCACTGTGTGTATTATCCCTGTACTGTGACATTACTGTGTGTATTATCCCTGTACTGTGACATAGCTGTGTGTATTATCCCTGTACTGTGACATCACTGTGTGTATTATCCCTGTACTGTGACATCACTGTGTGTATTATCCCTGTACTGTGACATCACTGTGTGTATTATCCCTGTACTGTGACATCACTGTGTGTATTATCCTTGTACTGTGACATCACCGTGTGTATTATCCCTGTACTATGACATCAATGTGTGTATTATCCCTGTACTATGACATCGCTGTGTGTATTATCCCTGTGCTGTGACATCGCTGTGTGTATTATCTCTGTACTGTGACATCCCTGTGTGTATTATCTCTGTACTGTGACATCACTGTGTGTATTATCCCTGTACTGTGACATCACTGTGTGTATTATCCCTGTACTGTGACATCACTGTGTGTGTTATCCCTGTGCTGTGACATCACTGTGTGTGTTATCCCTGTACTGTGACATCACTGTGTGTATTATCCCTGTACTGTGACATCACTGTGTGTATTATCACTGTACTGTGACATCACTGTGTGTATTATCCCTGTACTGTGACATTACTGTGTGTATTATCCCTGTACTGTGACATAGCTGTGTGTATTATCCCTGTACTGTGACATCACTGTGTGTATTATCCCTGTACTGTGACATCACTGTGTGTATTATCCCTGTACTGTGACATCACTGTGTGTATTATCCCTGTACTATGACATCACTGTGTGTATTATCCTTGTACTGTGACATCACCGTGTGTATTATCCCTGTACTATGACATCACTGTGTGTATTATCCCTGTACTATGACATCGCTGTGTGTATTATCCCTGTGCTGTGACATCGCTGTGTGTATTATCTCTGTACTGTGACATCCCTGTGTGTATTATCTCTGTACTGTGACATCACTGTGTGTATTATCCCTGTACTGTGACATCACTGTGTGTATTATCCCTGTACTGTGACATCACTGTGTGTGTTATCCCTGTGCTGTGACATCACTGTGTGTGTTATCCCTGTACTGTGACATCACTGTGTGTGTTATCCCTGTACTCTTTAAAGTCATGTAGATAGCAGTCATTAGTTCCTTTGTTCCATGTTCCATTAGCAGAACGGGAATTCCCTATAGACTAATGACAATGAGATATTATTAGAATTATGATGGAACAAGCTGTGTTATGCCTGGCAGAGCACCTGACGGACAGCGCAAGACACAAGGGTTAAAAGAATTACACAGATAGACTCTGTACGTCCTGCACCACCCCCTTATCTAAATCAGGTAGTATTATTTTTGTCCCTTTAAGTGTTGGGAGTAGAAATCATAAAGAATCTTCCATACAATGAGTAGAAATGCAGTTTTTCTACTGTTTTCCATAACATTCCCTGACAACACGATATGAATCACGACCAGAAATGTACAATTCATTAATAAATTTTGCCAAAACCTACAATCGCCTCCCACTCTTTTTTTTTTTTTTTTGTTGCTGCATAAACAGACAGTAATTGCAGACTTCTACCATCTATTTCCACTCTGTGTGGGCCAATATACCGCAACCAGGAATCAAAGTGCAACAATAACATGACAGCATGAGAGTAGAGGGAAATTTACAGGCTTATCGAGCCGGCCAGGAAGGAGAATCAGGGCAGCGGACGATGTGGGGTCATCCAGTAAGTAGCTCGGGGTCAGATCTTTCAAGCTTCTACCTTATATTGCAGGCAGCTCAGGCGTTCCATAAACCGGGCTAAGGTCACAGGGGTTAAAATGTCTCCTCTCTCAAAGGGATTTTAAAAATGAGTTGCCATCACGAGTCTCAAATCTGTTGTGTGCTTCAGCCCAGATCCCATTCTTCTGACGCCACGAAAAGATATTTAATTTCCCCCCATAGAAAACCCGAGACATTTATCATGTTGAACACACAGAAGTACAAGCTAAGATCTATTGTAGGACCTGCGCCATCAAGGACACGTTATGTATGCTGGGTTACCCTGAAGAGATCTCAAAGACATGGGCTCAGACACAGAAATTTTAGAAATTTTTACTATTCCTATATATAAAAAAAAACCTATGAAGAAAGAAATCGTTGGGAGGAATTAAAATGTAGATAGTATGGAAGTCTTCTGACCTAAGATGAGTCGTAGAGCGCGTTTTGAGTGTTCGGTCAATGGGTTGGAGTTGCATTAGTATCCTACCTTGGGGTGGTCACCTTCAGGCAATCTGAACATGTGGGGAAAAAACAAGAATCCAGAGCTCTGCCGTCAAAGTCACTGGGGCACATTTACTTACCCGTCCCGTTGATGCCGCCGATCTATAATGTCCGACAAGGATTCGAAGATGCCGCAATTCACTAGGATCGTTCGTCCAATTTCCTGCATATGTTGCTTCCCCCGCTGAGGTCTGCCGAAGTTCACCATCTTCTTCCCGGTGCATATAAGTGCTGATCTTCTCACACAATCTGTTTTTTAAATTCCGCGGTTTGTCCGGGTCAGTCGGGTTGGTCGACGTCCACGCCCCCCGATTTGTGTTGCATGCAAGCCGTCGTCGATGCACCAAAATCCGATTGCGTGCCCAAAAAACCTGGGGTAATTCAGGGCAAATCATAAAAAAATCAAAAACCCGACGGAAATGCGTCCGACGGACCCTTAGTAAATGTGCCCCACTGTCTCTTGGTTTGAAGGACGTTTTTCAGGTATTGCATGGAATGGGGTTGGACACCCAGGGTCAAATTAAGACTACCATGGCCTCAGGGCTGTATGGATATTATGGCCCCTACAAGTCTGGAATCACTTCCTACATCTGGTTCTAGAATCAGTTTTTTTAAGAATGGAGGATGTGTCCCTTCTGCTGCTTTCAGTGGTTTCAGGACCTTTGGAGGACCTTCAAAAATCCTGCTATGGCTCTTGTGTACATGTGTATTGAGAGCAGGAACAGATGTACAAAGATTTTATAAGAGAAGGCCCTTCTCAGTATAAAATGTGGTGGGTGGTTTTGATGGCCAAGGGCTACCTAGAAGGCTTGGGCCCCAGGCGGCCACCCAAAGCGCCTATATAATAATCCACTACTGTGGACACCATATTGGTATCTTTGTCAGGACAATGGGTAATTGCAAGAATATCCAAACTTTAAGAGTCATTTGGAGATTCTGTCTACCATATTGTGATTTTTTTTCTTGCCTGATGAAGAGGCCAGAACTTCAGAACATGATCAGAACCTCATTTCTTGAGTAAAGCTTCTTCAGATCATGTGATGGCATCTATCTTCACTGAGGACTTCATAGCAGCCTTCATTCCTGATGGGAAATACTGAATATTCTCCCTATACAAGTAAACCCCAACAGTAACGGAAAGTAAAAAACGTCCTCAAATGGCTCTTGTGTAAGTGTGTATTGAGACAGGAACAGATTTCATGGGTGAAGGTCCTTCGCAATTTAAAATTTGGTGGGGGGTTTGGGTGGACATGGACCCCCTAGACGGCTTGGGCCCAGGACTACCGTCCAAAGCAGCATTGTTATAATCCACTGCTAGGTCCATAGAGTTGGACCGCCATTAATAATCGATGACCTATCCTATTAAGAGGTCATCCACATCAATATCACATCAATAAAGTGGAGAACCCCTTTAATAAAATTCCCAACCGGAGAAAATAATAGTCTTTGTACTATGTCTTTAAGGCACATCCTGAGTTCAGCTAGACAATCGAGAAAAAATACAGATAAAGAAATTTCTCCTGCGTTAATTATTTGATGATTTTTAAAGTAAACATCAAAAAAGCCCGTCTGTGAATGAATGACGTTGCGTCCAGGGCTCCGGCGCCTCTTTAAGCACAGCTGACATTTTCTGCAGGTTAGATTTTCATTCACCACCATTGCTTCCGCTGTGCGGAGCATTAAATATTAAAGCCCTTGTCAAAATGTTGTAATGATTCCTTCCCCTTGCTCAATCTATTAACTATGTTTCTAAAGGTCGATGTTGCTTTAGGTATTTCACCCAGAGCCAAATTCCCCGACTTGTGTGATGTTGTTTCTTTTTTAGTTTTCTACAAACATATCTGCTCTTAGGAGGAAGATAACACATAGGAAATGACAGCAGATAAGAGCTCGGGCTCACCTGATCGGCCTGTCACACCGCCACTTATCTGCCGCTTACTACTTTGGAAGGTCATGGTTTTTGATTGAAATGCCGGGAGATATGTCAGGTGTCTTCTTCATATTATGTGTATGTGCTCCTTGTATACATTTCCCTCTGTTATCTCCACTTCTAATACACAGGATGACAAATACATTACTCGGTAGCTACACAGTCCACATTTGCTCAGTGGTGGTCCAGTCTTTCGAATGTCTCCTCATCATTGTCAATTTTGAGACGCAGGTTTCTTAGATAACTCAACATGTCTATATGGTAGCATAAGTAGCTTATGGCGCCTTTTTTGTGTGTAAGGGTCAAACAGTTGAGAAAACCCATTTTCATACACCCTACTAAGAAACAATGAGGGGTTCTCCTCTTCAAGATACTTACCTTAAGTGGAAAGCAGATGCTCCAAAGGACAATCTAATTATTTGAATGGTCATTGTGTAATACTGAATTTTGCCACTGGAGGAGCTGCTATGAAATGGAATACTGAGTGCTAGATTTACCAACAGATTAAGGGGTATTCCCATCATCAGTGTTTATAAAATATCCACAGGATACCTTATCTGGGCAAGGATCACCACCTGAGAATGTGGGTACTCTCTTTAAGTCCTTCAATCCTCTCTTCTACTATGCATCCGGGTTCAAGGATGTCCTCTACAGAACCTACTTCATCTCTATCGACTCTATTTCTATTTGAGGGCTGCATATGTAATGAAGATGGAAGGGGCATATCTTGATACCCCGGGGGTTGGCTCTGGTCTTTCCAACCCTTGCCCACCAACTCGATATGTGTGGGATGAAGTGGGAGGAGACCCATTGAGATACCACTGCCATGGTCCAATACCACTGCCATGATCCAGTACCACTGCCATGGTCCAGTTCTCGGCATAAGCTGAGAACTTAATATGTGTAGAGAAAATGGGGGTAAAGGAGGCTGGTTTTAATGCTGCTGCTCTGTTGACCCACCTGCCCCAACTATGTCACCCCCTAATTTCCAGGCCCCTCAATCTACCTGCTGCCTAGAGTAGCCCTGTACAATATATTATAATAACCAATGTATCATCCAGAATATGGGTCATTTTAATGTTTTTGATTCCGCTCTGCTGCCCACTGAGACCATGTATGGTAATAAGTTGGGTCAACCAATTAGATATAAGATCAGATGAGTTCAGACAGAACAGATTCTGAAGAACCCATCCCGATGGCTGGTTGCATCTTCTCCGACATCATTATTTTCCGTCCTGTTGTGAGATAATCTCTATTGTCTCCCCATTCATTTATTCCTCTCTCTCCTTTGAACAGGAACCAATAACAGTCTATTTGGTGTGATGTTTGCTCCGTGGGATCATTATATAAGTTGATAGGTATTTCTAACACATTCCATCCAGATGCTTTCTGAAATGGCTCTAGTTACCGCACACAGAATCTGACATTGTTTTGGAAAATCACAGTAAATGGCGTCTCCCGTTTGCTTATTTGGGGAGATTTGACAAGGTTGCTTTTTCTAAGCTAAATAGTCAAGGTTCTGGAATTCCCAAGACTGTAACCAAGGAAATATCAAAACCATTCAGACCATTTCACGAAAGTTTTAGATAAGTGTTGACTGATAAAAGTCCCGCTTTCACACATCAATGGTGAACATTGCATGGTATACATTACAGGAGAGCAGATAATTTTGGAGGGGGTAATGGTTCACATTGAAGAGACTTAAATGACGACAGGCAATGATTCATGGGAAAAAGAAGATTACAAATACAGGCACAGATGGTCCTCACTACATATTTCTACCATCTACTCTTTTATTGTAAGTTCTCCAATAGTGACGAGCGAACCCGATCAGGTTCAGGATCGCCGAGTTCAGCCGAACCTCAAACAAAAGCTCGGCTTGGGTACATGAACACTTGCCAGTTACTCCTGTGATGACACCGATAGTGAGTGTAACTCTTTAAATGGCACCAACAAAGCCACTGGCAGCATTTCAATGCTGGTGGTGCTATACGCTCATCACTATTTATCACCCAGGATCAGTGGCGGCACTGTCCGCATGTGTTAACTCTTCAAATGCTACCGGCAAAGCTGATGTTGCCATTTAAAAGCCTTTTACAATCATTGTCGGCAATCCTGGGTGTTACTGGTGTTGGGGCGAGTTCAAACCCAAACTTCTAGCTGAAGTTCAGGTTCACATTTGTGGACCTGAAGCCTCAATGTTTGCCACAGACCCAAACATTGCAGTTCGGCTCCATTTATCACTATTCACCAAACATTTTTGGGAAGTTCATGTAGAGGATACTGCCATGGATTTTGAAACCTATCAATTGGAGGTCATACGGACATTCCCTCTGATGCTGTTCAGAATGTATGGCGTGTTGGAAAGCTTTACACTGGATTTTGACTTTGTATTTGCGTGAATATTTTGGTGGCAAATGTTGGCTGTACCCATCAATTGTGAAAGATTATATGATCTCTTACATGTATCAGGGAAGGGGAGGAACAAAGGGTTGGCCGAGTTTACATGTTTATTGGGAGGGGCAGGATGAAATTGATGTGTATGGTCAGGGGAACTTCCCAAATGTTCTCCTCCCCTTTATTTATCTATGTATGGGATATGTGGGTGCTTGAGTCTTTTAACCCGAGCTTAGTGTCTAGCCATGTCACAAGATCGGCAAACTGACTTGCCAATCCATGCAACCAGTTGTGTCTGAACTTGAAGGTAGTTCCCCATACACCATACACTCCCATTAGGCTCTGCTAACAGACACCACAATGTGAGCAGCCCAATGCATTCAAGGTGGAGGACTGTGCAGTCAGCCATGTCAAATTTCCGCTCAGATAATTGTCAAAGGATTGTTACAAAATGACCGTCATGAGACGTGAGTCATTGATTTCTATTTAAATTCAACTCATGGGGAAAAAAAATTGTGAATTGTCAAATTGGCCAAATATCCAAGTATCTGTGTAATAGTCATGTAGATCAGGTTCAGTTGCTGATGTAGCGGTCAGGGATGTCCCTCTTGGCTGCTCGTAGGAGTTGACCGTCTTGCCCCAGATGACTTGCGCTGATTAGGAGTCTAATTTCCCAATCGAGGTCCTATGGTAAATAGACTTCCATGTAGATGAACTCTTTTGCTCTAATCTACTAATTTGAAGCAGAAACCCTGGAATGACATCACATTCCTCACTTCTAGGTTTATCTTCTCTTTTTATCCCTATTTTAATTAAACGGCGGTCACTAGCGGGTTATGCTATTAACTATAAATTGCTATTGTGCTTAAGTAAGCCAGTTCTGCTCCTAGAAGAAATTGAACTGACTCAAACCGTTCTTCAGCACTGCGCTCCTGGAAATGTCTCCTCTACCCATTATATTTGCTTATTGACTCTATACACTGTGAAGAAAACCAGAAATGGGCTAAGATCTCACCAATACTAAGTGGTTGTCTGACAACTGCTCATATCTGAAGACATCCTAATCTAGAATGATCCTCAAACTCATATCCTGGACCATACTTGACTTCACATCCAGAATATTGACATCGACCTTACGATGAAGGTGAACCTCTGCATTGGATGTCATTTGCAGCTGCCTATGTTGGTTGGTATTGTATTTAGAAGCTTGCCAAATCTTGGGGAAGAGGGGGTTGGGCTGCCGGACAACCCGATGGATTCGGACAAACCGCGGAATTTAAAAAAGGAATTGTGAAGAAGTAGGAGAACTCGGGCGGACATTGGTGTAGCCGATGTTAGTGAATTGCGCCGGACCCGAATCCTCGTCGGACAACGCTCCACGGGATCGCGATGGGATCAAGTAAGTCAATCTGCCCCAATGAGTGAGAAAGATCTGTCTATAGAGAAACAACAATGGATTCTAAAGAACATTTACTGACTACTACGGGGTCTTGGATTTCTGTCGTAGTAGCCACCATTTTGCTAGGTTATAAAATACATATTTGTCTGCTGTCAGAGTCAAAGACAGAGATTTGAATGTAGCCTAAATGGACAAGGAACAGGTGCTAAAGATGGATAAAATGCTAATTAATATTACAGCGTTAGCTTCCAATATCTCCCAATGACTTATAATGGGTGTCCTTGAGTGAGGCAGAATCTTTGATGGGTGCTCCTCATGGCACCTCCAATGTAGATGGAGGCTTACGGAACCATATGTCCCGTACTAAGCAAGAGCTTGACATGTTATAGTTACAAGGATAGAGGAGAAAAGCAAATAGTGAAAGGGTTAGGTTTTATTGGGTATTTCATGAGACGGATTAGGAAATTATTGCCGTATTATGCTTTGCAAATTACATTTGTATTGCCATCAGGATAAAGGGGCCCATCATTTCTTTTATTCTGGTGCAGGTGAGTGATAGAGGATGAAATATCGGGACGTGAGAGCTTTTAAATTAATCATTTGCAGATATTAAAGGCAGTCCATAACTCAAGAGCAATGTCTTACAAGTCTCACATTACCCAGTCCTGGCGAGAGGCCTTTCTATCAGCGCCGCTATTATACCGCTCTCTATTAGTCATTATGTATTGTATGGGAAAATAGAGGCAGTGCTTCATCAACCTCAGGAGGAGGAGGAGGAAAGTTCCAGAAAGTTAAGTAACATTAAATGGATAATGGGACTTTTCATGAAAAGGGGAGAATTTTTAAACTACTGTAGTGAATGTTAAGGAATTGGTAATGAAGTGTATATAATACAGGGTTATGGAGTGTTCTCATGATAGTATAACCTAAGGGCAAGGGCTCCCCATTCGCCCTATTGACCAAAGAGGTATAAATTATGTGTTAAAACATTTTTTTTTTAATTTTACAGACAGTTGGATACTGTAGATGCTGGAGGTAGGTTGCACCTTCAACAGTTGGGCAAATGAGCGTCCAGTTGACAACTGACATCTCCGAGGAGAACATACTATTATGCATGGTAAAAGTCTAAAACCAGGACATTATCTGTTAGGGAAGAGAACTTGACCTCAATGACCGTTTGGGTTAGGCTGCCTTTGATCGGTGCATGGTCATCTGAAAGAAGACCTTTCACCATCCCAAAAATATGGCGATGAATATACAATACTGTAGGGGTTCCAACGCAGATTTAGGGGCACTTTGAATTTTCTTCTTACAGTTCAAGTATCTGACCATTATAATCCCCTCCACTGTCAGAGAAAAGGTGCAGAGGAGGGGGAGAGTGTTATGATAATCTTCTGCTCCAGCCCCTCCGCTCCAACAGTGGTCAGATACTGATTTCTCAGCAACTAAGTGCCCCCGTTTCTGTAAAGCAGCCCCTACAGTATGACATGTCAATCTCCACATGTGTGAGGTGTGAATGGTCCTCTTTAAAAGGATTAACTATTCCATTGCTACATTAGTAGACTATTTACTCTAATCTGAACAATATAATACTTCAATTGCAGGATTGGTCGAACTAGTAAACTTGAATGGTCAACTTTCGATACCATTGGGGGTGTAACTTGTTCTGAAAGCCATATGGTAGGTATTTGCCCAAACTTTTACTGAAACCTTTCTGGTTACTTTGTGGACAGGTAGCCGTGGTCTATGCCTGTGGATCCAAAATATCTAGTGACCACTATAATATAAACATAGCTTGAGGTTTGAAGGGAAGTCAAAGGGGTTGTCGCACTATTTTATTGAAGGTCTACTCTATGGGATTTTACCGTGTAGGTATGGGGCCTTACAACTACATAATATGCTTCCGTTCCATACTCTGCATTTTGTCAGGCCAGCAGCTGCCTGGTGCAATATTGTCCCTTCACCATTCAGAGATTGATGGCCAATTATGATGATAGGCCATCGATAAAAAATTGTGGTGAACCTCTTTAAGAGGAGCTTGTAGTCATCAAGAACATAAGTAAACACTTCTGTTCTCCATGACATTTAAAAAATACCTTTTCTTATATTTTGTAATTGTTGTACAATTTATGAATACATTGAAAACAGGGTGTTACATTGTAAGACACAAGCCCTGATTGGACAATGGGGAAGTGTGCAGAAACACATCCTCCCCAAATGGTAAAACCCAGTTGAAAATGTATTTCCAGATTTCAAGTTGGAATAATAAAGTTAACTTCTACAGAGGTTTGACTATCTGGTTCATTAATACGGACCATTATTAATGTAAGATCCAGGGTCGGAAAGAATTGAGCCACTTCATTATCATGTCAGCCTTCCCCGAAAGAATTACACCAGTTATTAGAGAACCAATAGAACAGAGACATTGTATGGGAGAGCCGCTTGTTACTATGAATGTGGTTATAAGAGATTTCCGTGTACATATTGATTCAACGAAGGAACAAATCAGTATAAGCGGCTTCTATCGATCTGATGGAAACCTTCCCTTTCTTCTTCTTCTCTAGGAAGGAACTTAATGCATTGGTGTAAGGCTGCTTTGCACTAGTTAGCTAAATTTAATGAGGGGAGTAAGGTGGGGTTAAATTTGCATATGAAAACCGGCGTTACCTGCCAGTAGGGTCTGTGGGTTAAGGGTATTGCGGGGGTATGTAGATTAAGATGTACATTGTGCTACAAAAATGTAGCACTTTTTTGTAGTCAATCCAGTATACTATATGGTAAAAAGTTATCCTCTGAATAGGTTGTTGATATTAGAGGGTCAGGTGGGGTCCCGACACTTTGGACCCCACCAATCAACTGATTCAATATTAGATCAATGTTGGTTTTACACTTCAGATCCATACTGATCAGCCTATTCTGTCAGTTTCCATCTGTCAGCAACTCGGTGGGGATTTCGAGAGTTGGATGCCTACCTATGAACAGGTCTTTGATATTACGAGACATGAAACTGTATTACAATTACATACAATCTACTTTGCAGAGGAAGTCTCTTGTGGCTCGATGATGTCCGTTCTCTTCAATCCTGACCACTAAATGTCAGAGCTTCTCTTGGTAAACATTTTACAGCGTCGTGCAAAGCATCCAGCACATTAACATTCAGCAATAATGACATCCCGACCGGTGACAATGTCCCTATTACTATTATTATTAGTGGACATAAAGTTTCCCTAAAAAAAGACATGTCATTTTTCTTTTGTTAGGAAATAATAGCTTTTACCTCGCTCTTCTCCGAACCATCAGCAGAATCAAATTTCACTCATTAGCGCCTTTAAAATCCTTTGGATCTTGCCAATTCGTGAATGCTGTGCACATCAATATGATTAAAGTCTAGTGTCCACTTGGATCTTTCCCCATCTTTGATATTAGATAAAAAGCCGACGACACAGGGGCTGCCTCCGACTGTACTGGAAATGTTAACTTTCGCAAGGTTTGTAAGAATATCAATTTCTTGGCGTCTTCACGTGTTTGCGGAGATCAAATGCTAAGAACCTTCGCCCAACTTTGGCTCTTTAGAGTTTCCTGGCTGTAAGCATGTTTCTTAGGATTTTCTTTTTTAATCATTGTGTCGGTGGCCTATTTTGTTCTTCCTTTTGTAAGGATTTACCTTGTTTTTCAATGACTTTTACTTCTGTTATCTTTATTAGTCATGCATTGTCAAGACTCGACATGAAGGATCAGTGGTGAGATCAGAACAAGACTACATCAAAAACTCTCCTTACATCTAATTTGATCAATTTTAATGTTTCCTGAGGCAAGTATAATACTAAGATGAGAGAAATAGCATAATGATTCCATTTAGCTGTTTTATTAACTATAAGTGGTACTGTAAGGAACAGCCAGACTGGAATCAATGCTACTGGCAAGGACCAACTTGGTGGTCCACTAGACTTGGTGGTTCCTTGAGTCATGGTGGACCACCTTGCTCCACTCTCTTAACTTATCACAAGATAAGTCGGCCAAATACTTACTTAGCCAATAGCCTATACTTTTTACCCCCACAACACCGGCATACTTGGTTTCTACAAGCCGGCATCTGTTCTCATTGGAGATATTATTCAGACAAACGTTTTATTAACAAGAAAATCTGAACACACTCTCTCACGAATTTTGACCAATATCTTCAACATGGTTCGTGGGCAATAGGTCTAAGTGTTAAAACACTTTGGAACCAACCCAGCAATAAAGAAAATGGAGAACCAAAGTCCTTCTAAATCCTTCAGGTCCCATCAGCCCCATAGAAGTGAATGGATCAATAGAGGTCTATTGTGCACATTGCGGTAAGCACATCGGGGGTCATTTACTAAGGGTCTGATTCGCGTTTTCCCGACGTGTTACCCGAATATTTCCAATTTGCGCCAATTTACCCTGAATTCCCCCGGGTTTTTGCCGCACGTGATCGGATTGTGGCGCATCGGTGCTGGCATGCACGCAACGGAAATCGGGGGGCGTGGCCGAACGAAAACCTGACGGATTTGGAAAAACCGCTGCATTTAAAACAAAAAATTGGTCGCACGGGCCATACTCACATACACCAGGAAGAGATCAGTGAACTCCGACGCAACTCGGCGGACCTCGGCACAGCAGCAACACCTGGTGGACATCGGGCGCAGGACCTTCATGAATCGCCGGAAGACCCGAACACTCGTCCGAGAAGCCGCCACTGGAACGCGAATGGACCGGGTAAGTAAATGTGCCCCATCATGTCTCACTGCCCACGTGACCTTCCGGTGCCACAAAATATAGAGAAGGTCCTATTTCTGAGCATTTTTTTCAGCACGGCTTGACAGCTTTCTATGGAGATGGATGGAGGTGGGGGTTGAGGAGCACTCACTCCTCTACCCAGCCAAAAACAACCTGTAAACTCATCCCAGTTTGCTACCCACTTTTGCAAATGTGTTTGTGTGCATGAGGCCTTAGTCATACTCAGAGATCTGTCCTTTTTCTTAGCTTCATGCTTCACAATATCAGCTAAGTAGTCAATATGACATCAGTTAAAGATAGAAGCCAATCCTCCAACCTTCAAAGAAAGTCTTGCCAGAACAGTCTATCCTCTACATCTTCTCAACCTCAACGATCCTGGCATCTGCCTAGTTTACTTGGTGCTGACATCAACTAAGCTCTGGCATGTGGTGACTAGATAGGCCCTATCTGATGTGTCTACCGGCACATGTGCAACAGGTGTTAGGTCCCCAGGACATTCGCGCCAACCACATTGCCATGGTATGTAGATAGCAGGTTCAAGTAATAAGCTGAAGCTTTTTCCCCCAAATAAAGGAAGTCCTAGCAAAAATTTTGGTGAACATATATGTAGTTCTATAATAACTTCAACAAACTATGTATCTGTTGATAGTTATCTTATATCTCGCCGGAAGGTGATACTTTCTCCACTCACTTTGGCTCCTTTCATCCTTCCTTCCAAACCTGCTTCCATTCCATGATATTTCTGCTGAATTCCATCTTGCTAACAAAATGGACAGCAGCTCGCTAATGTTCTATAAAGAGGGGGGGGGGGCAGTGAGTCACAGCAGCTAGGTCTACACCCACCACTACAAAGTGGACCGCAAATTTAAAGACAGAGACGGCAGAGATTAAAAAAAAATGCTGGAAAATGGAAAATGGTTACAAATCGCATAATGCATACAAATCGGCTCTTAAAATTTTAGCTACGCTTTAAGTGCTCCAAAAATTGTTACAAAGTCTTTATTTACGGGACCACTTTGTTTTTCAAGGACAGAGGTAAATGTTATGTTACTCTCAAATATCACAGCTATTAATTGTTTTCACTTTTAAGAGGAAATTCGGAAATGTTTCACCCGTAAAATAACACAAAAAGGCAATTTCTTTTTTCTAAATGTGTCAATATAACTCCAAAAACTCCTGATTTCTGAACCATTTCCATTACGCTTCCGGCACTATTGAGGAAACAATAGCTCTGCCTTACAAAAGCTTGATCCCAGCTTAACCTACAATGCCAGCCACGGTCTGTGGTTCCAGAACATGATTCCGAGCCAGATACTAAAAGCTCCATTGACAGAGCCTTTCTCTCCATAGTCAACTGGCTAAGAACCGGTAATTATTCTCTATACACATCAAACGGCAATGCCTCCAAAGCCATATCGCTTAAAGGAGTGTTCCCTTAAATAGTTTTTTAAAGGAATTGTCTGCCAATACTTCATGTATATCTCCACCCCAGTGCTTCACAAGAACAGGGGTCTGTTTTACATTGTTGTCTTAAATGAGCCCTAAGTAGTTTATAGTCCCTACCCAAATAGGTAATTCATGTAATCTATGGACATGCTGGACCTCAATACAATGGGGTTCATTTACTAAGGGTCCGAATATTTCCAATTTGCGCCGAATTTGGCGCACACGATCGGATTGTGGTGCATCAGTGCCGGATTTTACGCAAAAAACCCGGCAGATTCTGAAAAAAAGGCGGAATTTAAAAAAAAAAAATTGTGTCGCAAGAATAGCACTCACATACACCAGGACAAAGAAGGTGAACTCTGGCGGACCTCGGCGCAGCAGCAACACCTGGTGGATATCGGGTGCACGGACTTTAGTGAATCCTGGCAGACCCGAATCAGCGTCGTCGAACGCACCGCTGGATTGCGACTGGACCGGGTAAGTAAATGTGCCCCAATGAGTTTAAGGGGAACCTGTCTGCAGAATTTGACTTAATAAACCACTACCAGTATGTTGCCAAGCAGCTAAATACCTTCCAGATTGTGTTTCTTTCATGACACAGTGCAGTGGCATCATCCAGAAAATGTACTTTAAAGTAAAATGTAAGTTGGTTGTAAAAGCCAAGGAGGCGGTGATCAGAGCTCAGAGCTCCCCACCAGAGATCAGAGCTCCCCACCTTGATTTCAGTGTTAAACTCTCCACCTCCTTGACTTTATACAACCAATTTACATCTAATTTTAAAGCTGATTTTCTGGATGATGCCACCAGACTGGACCATGGAAGAAACAAAAACTAGAAGGTGTTACACTGTTTGACAACATACTGGTAGTGGTTTATTAGGCCAATTGCTGATGACAGGTTCCCTTTAACTAATGGGGAAAAAGGAGGATGCAAAGTCTGCATAGGTTCTGCCACAGCCTGACAAAGGTGAAGGTCACTGAAACATTGCGACGTTGAAATAAATTTACAGCCTGGATTTTAAGTGAATTTGGAGTGCTGCTGGCTTTTCCTTTTTGAATACTGTGGGGCAAATTTACTTACCTGGTCCTGTCGCGATCTCCGATTTGGACGGTCCGACGAAGATGAAGTCCGGCGCGATTCACGTAGCTTGTGCGCCCGAGTTCCTGCATGTGTCGCTTCGACGCTCAGGTCCACCGGAGTTCACCTTCTTCTTCCCTGTGCTTGTAAGTGCGTGTCTTGCGACACAATTCGAAATGTTAAATCCCGCGCGTAGTCCAAATCCAGTCGTGTTCCGATTTGTGTCGCGTGCAAGCCGGCAATGATGCGCCAAAATCCGATCGCATGCGCCAAAATCCCTTGTTAAATGCGGCACAAAACAGATATCGTTGGGAAACCCAACGAAAATGCGCTCCGTGGACCCTTATGAGATTAGAAACAAGCTAATTTTTTCAAAAGTTGGTGGTCCGAAATTGTTCCAAACCAATGTTTCTCCAATTGTTCTTGAATTTGGTATGTAACCCACTCTACACCTCTAAAACACTGACCTTATTTAAAAAAAGGTCCTATCAGAGCAACATCGGTTTGTTCCAAAGCGAAACAGAAAAAAATCAGTTCATTTGATTTGGTCAACAAATCGCTTTGCTTGTCTCTAAATGAGATATTCTCTTACTAGCTTATTGAGGAGAGTCCCGAGTGGGCACCGTTGCTTAGTTTTAGACCATAAATATTATAAGGACCTTGATTATTTCATCTACAGTAAGGTGCATGGGGGTGTCCCAACTCTGTACCAATGAAACAATGAAAGAATTGGGTGTAGGTTCCCGCATGATTTTTCATTGTTATTTGTAGGGAATAATTTCCTTTCACATTTCTATTGTGTGGAGTATAACATGACTATGATGAAACGTTGGAGCTTATTGAGGCTCCCTTTAATGAAATCGGATCTAACACTGGTCGTATTTATTTATGCGAAGCCTGACCCCAATTATTTCTCGTTCTTTAGACTTCTATGATCCGTGGGAAGCAAAACAAGAAGAATTCCCCGGATCCCCACATTACGGTGTAAAGGTCAGGTTCTTCGAGAAGAGGAAATCAAGTATAATATATGCTGCAATTTTTTTGGCCGTTGCAATAATAAATCTGTTTTCAGTATGGGGTATTCCCATTTCATAAAGTAATAGCGCACACTGGGGGTTCTGACCTCTGGGACTCTCTCTGAAACAGATAGACTTTACTGATGATACATTGTGTGTATACAAAGACAACATCAAGTTTTAAGATCTCACAAGATGACCATACACGTTAAATGTTGGTCAAACCCACCAGTTTTGAGGGAACCAGTCTACAACCTAATGTGTATTGTGGTTTTGCAACAAAAGTAGGGTTGAATGTGCTGGTGGAAGTGTCTTTCTTCCTAGTCTCCACTTAGAACACTTGCTCATGCTTATGTATAGAGACATGAGGAAGAACAGCTGGTGGCCAAATGAATACTTGGCTCCGGTAGTGGATTATAAATAGGAGGTTTGGGCAGTAGTCCAGGGCCTAAGCCTTCTAAGGGGCCCATGGCCACCCAAACCACCCACCAAATTTTATACTGAAAAGGACATTCACCCATAAAATCCTCGTAGATCTGTTCCTGCTCTCAATACACATGTACACAAGAGCCATTTTAAGACCACGAAGGTTCCCCAAAGTCCAAATTCTGAAACCGCAGATTGACAGCAGACAGAAGGGACACCTCCTCCATTCGCCATGAAGCTGATTCTAGCACCAGATGTAGGAAGTGATTCCAAACCTGTAGGGGCTATAATGTACATACAGCTGAGGGCTTGTGGGAGTCTTACTCCGCCCCTGCTTGGCCCAGATGTATCTGGCTGTAGGAGGACATGCTCTATGTAGAAAAGCATGACCCTCAGAAAAATGGAAACAGATTCTCCTTATGGAGAAATGTTCTCCTTATGGAAAGATTGCCAATTAAGGCCGCCTTATAGGTGTGTGGAGACTTATAGCCATTGAGGCTCCACTAGGGAATTATGGGAAAAATGCAAATACATTTTCCAAGGTGGGAAATGGACAACAATGCCTCCTTTTGCTACCTTGAATGGCAGCCCCCTCAACACCAAGCATGACCTACAATAAGCCTAATAACATCATGTGGGATTTAGCCAAACCAGTAGCTCTACTCCAGAAGGAACAGACTCCCAACTGTAGACAGCAAAAGGAGGCATTGTTTTCCAATTCCCACCTTGGAAAATGTATTTGCATTTTTCCCATAATTCCCTCGTGGAGCATCAATGGCTATAAGTCTCCACACACCTATAAGGCAGCCTTAATTGGCAATCTCTCCATAAGGAGAACTCTTACTCCCTCACCCAAGCATGACCCTCAGAAGTTTCTAATGGACCCAAATTACCCAAAATCAACAGTTCCAGAACACTGCAGCCAGTTTGTTTTTATTTTTAGGATAGGTCATCAATATGAGTAGAGGTCCAACCCAAGTCCCCAATGCAAGGGGTAAGTCTCCTTCTCAAAACTGGGATATCACTTCCATCAATCACATGGCCTGTTTGTTGTTCAGCCCCAACCATGTGAATGGGGCAGAACTGCAATACCAGACACAACCACTAAACATTGTGGGGGTCATTTACTAAGGGCCCGATTCGCGTTTTCCCGACGTGTTACCCGAATATTTCCGATTTGCGCCGCTTGTACATGAATTGCCCCGGGTTTTTGGCGCACGCGATCGGATTGTGGCGCATCGGGGCCGGCATGCGCGCGACAGAAATCGGGGGGGCGTGGCCGAACGAAAACCCGACGGATTCGGAAAAACCGCCGCATTTAAAAACCGAAAATGTGTCGCTTGGGGAGCGCTCACCTTCACCTTCTATGGGATGGTGCATTCCGGGGCGTTAAGATTATTTTCGGCGCTGCAGCGCCACCTGGTGGACGGCGGAGGAACTACCATCTTAAATCCCAGCCGGACCCGAATCCTGTGCAGAGAACGCGCCGCTGGATCGCGAATGGGCCGGGTAAGTAAATGTGCCCCTGTATGTCACTGTGCTTTGAGACTGCGCCACTCGTCCTAATGCTTGAACTCTCTTCAAACTGATCAAGTGTTAACCCAGCACAATCTGATCTTAGGCAAAATATCTACGTTCGGGAGAACCCCTTTAAGCAAAAAATCCTCCTGCATATAGATGTCCAACCATTACAGAGCGTAGTAATGTAATTTCCTAATTCCCGTACGTTTGCCTTCCTAATGATGGCAGCGGCTTTGCGGTGATTTATGAGGAGGCATGTAAATTCTTAATTGATCCTTGAAATCATTTCAAGCTAATATCCTAATGTATATGGCCGCTCCCGTTCCTGGCAGAGTGTTCCGCTGCCGGAGCCTTCCATCTATTCCGCTTAGAGGTGTATAGAGGATTCAATCTGATGCTGCCATTATATAACAATGTAGACAGGCATATAATAGAGCAATCTATGTTCCCAACAAAATGCTGCAAAATGGGATTTTTTTTCTTTGACACTAAAGTAAATTAACTTCAACCCTTATCTTGTAACTTGTAATTTAATACATCCACAGTACACAGTACATCCCTTATATCTACAGCCGCTGCACTGCCTCCACTGTATGTTATAGGCCTCACAACCAGCATCTCATATATATGGGATTTATATACTATACAATACATACTCAATACAAAGAACTGTCTGTGAGCATTATCCCTGTACTGTGACATCACTGTGTGTAATATTCCTGTACTGTGACATCACTGTGTGTAATATTCCTGTACTGTGACATCACTGTGTGTATTATCCCTGTACTGTAACATTACTGTGTGTATTATCCCTGTACTGTGACATCACTGTGTGTAATATTCCTGTACTGTGACATCACTGTGTGTATTATCTCTGTACTGTGACATCACTGTGTGTATTATCTCTGTACTGGGACATCACTGTGTGTATTATCTGTGTACTATGACATCATTGATTTTTTTTATCCTTGTACTGTGACATCACTGTGTGTATTATCCCTGTACTGTGACATCACTGTGTGTATTATCTCTGTACTGTGACATCACTGTGTGTATTATCCCTGTACTGTGACATCACTGTGTGTATTATCCCTGTACTGTGACATCACTCTGTATTATCCTTGTACTGTGACATCACTGTGTGTATTATCCCTGTACTGTGATACCACTGTGTGTATTATCCCTGTACTGTGACATCACTCTGTATTATCCTTGTACTGTGACATCACTGTGTGTATTGTCCCTGTACTGTGACATCACTGTGTGTATTATCCATGTACTGTGACATCACTGTGTGTATTATCCATGTACTGTGACATCACTGTGTGTATTATCCCCGTACTGTGACATCACTGTGTGTATTATCCGTGTACTGTGACATCACTGTGTGTATTATCCGTGTACTGTGACATCACTGTGTGTATTATCCCTGTACTGTGACATCACTGTGTGTATTGTCCCTGTACTGTGACATCACTGTGTGTATTATCCATGTACTGTGACATCACTGTGTGTATTATCCATGTACTGTGACATCACTGTGTGTATTATCCCTGTACTGTGACATCACTGTGTGTATTATCCCCGTACTGTGACATCACTGTGTGTATTATCCCTGTACTGTGACATCACTGTGTGTATTATCCATGTACTGTGACATCACTGTGTGTATTATCCATGTACTGTGACATCACTGTGTGTATTATCCCTGTACTGTTGACTTATCTCAGTACATCATAACTACAGACATGCAAGTGAAAGGGTGCTGGCAATATTACAATCTACCTTGAGCCATCTTTATGACACAGTGGATTGGTCTTGGGTCTTCTCAGGATCAGGTATTGATTCTCTATCCTGTGATAAGCCATCACCTGTATTTCTGATATAACGGTGCCAGTATAATCTGCCAGGTAACACTAATGAGCCCTAATAATCCTTGATAGACCTTACAGCATTGTATATACAAGATCCTATATGAAGTGACTGCCATCTCCAATCCCCCATCATATAGACATGACTGTAGTTCTCTCCGGGGATTCATTGTCCATCAGGGACTGTGCAGTGTATTTCCCCGTATTTTCCCTTATCTTCTGAGCGTTACATAAAGAATAATAACACAATCTGAACCATAATTGAGTCTTTGTGTGAACCGTCCCTTTAAACCTTCCATATATTTTCAATTACTCCCGTCATAACTGCTATTAATTAAAATTCTTTGTGGGAAATTAGATGTAACCTATGCAATGGCTTGTAAATGTCTTCATATCAGAGGTTGTACAATGGAGCGCGGCAGGTGAAAGGTTCTGCTTGTGGTATTATCATGAATGTTTCATTATGATGTGTGAATGCGGCGGCCATTGTTATGGTGATCAATAAGCATTTTGTGCCGGCTTTAATTATTCTCGTTGAGGCTTCACAGAATTATTATTTGCAGACGTTTCCTTTATTTTCTGGAAGACGAGGAATTAGATGTCTTTGTTTTCGGAAGACTAAAGTGTCCTATTAGGGGATTCCAATTTAAAGGGCAAAATAAAGTTGTCCCTTGCTGTGGAGGACCCAGCACACCCATACAGTATAATTATCGGCATCTATGGGAAGGTGTAATACCTAATGTCTCCAGCAGTGGTGCTACAGGGAAATGGATCAGTTGATTTCTGGAGGTGGTATCATACTAAATATTACCTGAAGCTTTTTGCAAATGAATGAAAATATCAGAATCTATTTTTATCAGTAGTATCCTGATGCCCAGCCCTTGTCTCTGACTGTTCCAGTAATGGGGGTCCCATCACTATCCTGCTGCCCAGCCCTTGTCTCTGACTGTTCCAGTAATGGGGGTCCTATCAGTATCCTGCTGCCCAGCCCTTATCTCTGACTGTTCCTGTTATGGGGGTCCTATCAGTATCCTGCTGCCCAGCCCTTGTCTCTGACTGTTCCAGTAATGGGGGTCCCATCACTATCCTGCTGCCCAGCCCTTGTCTCTGACTGTTCCTGTTATGGGGGTCCTATCAGTATCCTGCTGCCCAGCCCTTGTCTCTGACTGTTCCAGTAATGGGGGTCCTATCAGTATCCTGCTGCCCAGCCCTTATCTCTGACTGTTCCTGTTATGGGGGTCCGGCCAGTATCCTGCTGCACTGCCCTTGTCTCTGACTTTTCATGTTATGGGGTCCTATCAGTAGGCTGTTGCCTAGGCCATGTGTCCGTTTCTGTTATGGGGGTCCTGTCAGTAACCCATACTTAGACCAGTGCCGGGACCTAGAGCTGCTGGGGTAGGGGGCACATAAGGCTGTACATAAGGAATCAATGGGGTGAGGGGGGCTTTGCATGTTTGGGATGATAAACTAGGGGATATTTAAGGGAACAGGTGAACTGTTTTAGTTTCTGAATTTTTAATGTGCCATGTGAGTTCACTGCAAAGGGGCCCACTGAGGCACTGTCACCCAGGGGCCTACCGGAACCTGGAGTCGGAACTGCTCTCAGTATCCTGCTGCCTAGCCCTCATCTCTGACTGTTCCTGCTGCCAAATTCTTGTCTCTGACTGTTCTTGTTATGGGGGTCCTGTCAGTATCCTGCTACCTAGTCTTGCTAGTTACTGTTCCTGCTATGGGGGTCCTGTCAGTATCCTGTGGCCTAGTCTTGCCAGTTACTGTTCCTGTTATTGGGGTCCTTCAGTATCCTGTGGCCTAGTCTTGCCAGTTACTGTTCCTGTTATTGGGGTCCTGTCAGTATCCTGTGGCCTAGTCTTGCTAGTTACTGTTCCAGTTATGGGGGTCCTGTCAGTATCCTGTGGCCTAGTCTTACCAGTTACTGTTCCTGTTATGGGGGTCCTGTCAGTATCCTGTGGCCTAGTCTTGCCAGTTACTGTTCCTGTTATTGGGGTTCCTGTCAGTATCCTGTGGCCTAGTCTTACAAGTTACTGTTCCAGTTATGGGGGTCCTGTCAGTATCCTGTGGCCTAGTCTTACAAGTTACTGTTCCAGTTATGGGGTCCTGTCAGTATCCTGTGGCCTAGTCTTACAAGTTACTGTTCCAGTTATGGGGGTCCTGTCAGTATCCTGTGGCCTAGTCTTACAAGTTACTGTTCCTGTTATGGGGGTCCTGTCAGTATCCTGTGGCCTAGTCTTACAAGTTACTGTTCCAGTTATGGGGGTCCTGTCAGTATCCTTTGGCCTAGTCTTACAAGTTACTGTTCCTGTTATGGGGGTCCTGTCAGTATCCTGTGGCCTAGTCTTGCTAGTTACTGTTCCTGTTATGGGGGTCCTGTCAGTATCCTGTGGCCTAGTCTTACCAGTTACTGTTCCTGTTATGGGGGTCCTGTCAGTATCCTGTGGCCTAATCTTACCAGTTACTGTTCCTGTTATGGGGGTCCTGTCAGTATCCTGTGGCCTAGTCTTACCAGTTACTGTTCCTGTTATGGGGGTCCTGTCAGTATCCTGCTACCTAGTCTTACCAGTTACTGTTCCTGTTATGGGGGTCCTGTCAGTATCCTGCGGCCTAGTCCTTGTTGTGAATGTTTCCGCTATCAGTATAAGAGTAAAACTTCTACATAAAAGTCATCCTTTCTTTTCATTTCTGTACAAGTTGACATATTGACGTATGTGCGATGAGGGCGTCATTATATTATACATCATTCTCCGATTTGTGTAGAAGGGAGAAGTAGACCTCCAGCGAGAGAGATCAGTGATCAGATGGAGCATGGACGTGTAATGTTACTTCCCAAATGAGGAGGTGAATAGTCCAAAGGCAATGGAGCGGATAGTTCTGAAGGTCAGGCCCAGCCGTGCGAGTGCGGATCTCATGGAAAGTTCTGCCTTGTAATATACTCCACTTACAGTTACTGTCAAGATCTCGCTTGCAGTCAGTGAATGTAAGACATTGCTAACAGCTGAGCCATTGCTAAAATTGGATCCAGGCTTGACAATCCATATTCAGCTAAAATATCGTCAGCACAAATCTCTCTCGTATCAGGATATTTCGCTACAATGTATCAGTGCAGAAAACATGAACATGAGGTCTTAACCTATACCGGATGTAGTTGTTGCCAACCATCAGCTGTGAAAAATAGAGGGTCTCTTACATGATGATAGGGTGTGTCCTCACACATGGATATGTCACAAAGCCCCTCCCTCTGCTCTCAGGCTGCTGATTGGATAGCGTGAATAGGAGGGACTAAGTAGCAATTTCATACACAGACCACAGAGAACAGCAGTGTGAGGACACAACACTATATCTATGATACAGTGATGTCTCAACTTACTCCTGTGATATTACTGTGTGGATTTACCTTTTGCATGAAAGGACAGTATTAATTAGAGCACACACAAAAAAAAAACCTGAGTAGTCCGCGGGCCACCCATGGACTTTCCAAAGGACCACCCAGTCCCGACTCTACTTTGAACCACAATTTTAATAGTTTTACTCGATATCGGGCAAAGCCAGGGGCGTTACTTGAGGGGGGCAAAGGGAGCGGTCGCAACCGGGCCCAAGAGGCTTAGGGGGCCCATTAGGTGTCACTTTCCCATATGAGAATACTAGTACTAAAATCCATACATTATATCGGGGGCCTGGCACAGACTTTGCACTGGGGCCGATCAGTTTCTAGTTACCCCACTGGGCAAAGCCCTAAATTGCTGGAACTGACTCTAAAAATTAGGGACTATTCTGGCAAAACCGAGATGGGCTTTAGGTGGGGGGGGGATCTCTTCATCAGGGTTATGGGACCTTTGCCGTACATCAAATATTTTAATATCTCCTGCTAGTTAACAAAGATCTAAAGATAGTGAGAAATTAAAGTCAATACACCTGGTTTCTTTCCAAAACTTCCCCGTTAACAGTTATATAACACTATGTATAAAAAGCAACTCAAACCCTCCACGTCTAATAATAAGTAAAAGCTCCTGTACGGAGATCAATGCATATCTCTCCTCCATGTTATTTGTCTTCAGTATTTCAGAAACGTCTCGTCGGAGTATAGTTTGTGATGGAAAATCAATATTATTTGTGGATCTCGTTATACATGATAAAGTCTGTAATTAAATTAATGGAGACATAAATGAAGAACGCATATAACTTAATCCCAGAGACAAAATGCTCTGCTCCCGGAGCGGCCGGAGGATGACGATCAGTACACAGTCCGTGCGTTGCATCCTCGTGTACTGACGACATAGCCCTGGTCCTACTCAACCTCAAGAAAATAGGCTGCCGAGCCAAAGCTGCAGAGAACTGCTGGGATTGGGGATGAATTTAAAAAATTTAAAAAAAAAAAAACATACAAAAAAACTTGACCATGACGTATGGATAAATCCATATTCCCAACTCAGAAATGGGTTAGTGAGAGTATATGGTTGGGTCATCCTCTGGCCCACAAAGACCCTAATTGTGTGTCTAGGAACATGCTGTAAAATGATCCCTGGTTTAGTGAAATAAAAACACTCTCAAGTGCCACTTATTGAGGTAACTACTCTGTAAGGAACCCGCTAAGGGAGTCAAGGATGGAGTAGGCCTGCCATGGTCCCTGGGCTGTATAAATATTATAGCCCCTACAGGTCTGGGATCGCTTCCTACATCTGGTACTAGAATCAGCTTCTTGGGGAATGGAGGATGTGTCCCTTCTGTCTGTTTATCTGTGGTTTCAAGACCTTAAGAGGACCTTCAAAGGTCCTAAAATAGGTCTTATGTCAATGTGTATTGAGAGCAGGAACAGATGTACGAGGATTTCATGGGTGAAGGTTCTTCTCAGTATAATATTTGGTGACTGGTTTTGGCCCCATGGAAGACTTGGGACCAGGCTACCATCCAAACCACCTATATTGCAATCCACCAGTGACTTCATAAACTTTACCGAGATTCCGTTCCCGTTTCCCTAATAACCTGTCATTATAGAGAACATTACATTTTCTACTACATAATGCAAATTAGCTTCTAGGTGCACCAGAGGTGGAGCTTGTCCTGTTGGTGCAACAGTTTTCCTCCTTCTACTCAGCCCAGTACAACCTTCTTATACTATAATATGGAGAACAGGTAAAATAAAGGCATAGAAGGCAGAAAACAGTCATGGACTTACAGATAACGAGCTTATAGAGTAACCGGGATTTCCGATGATTTTTGATATTGTGTGTGTGTGGGGGGGGGGAGATGTTGTGAACATTTTCTAATATACTTAATTAAGAAATCCCCCAAAGGGCTCATTCAGACGAGCATGGACTTCAATGGCTTCCAGTGCGGTGCGTTGGCATCAACGAGTCGAGCCTATGGTGGGAGGAGGGGTGAAAAGCCTCACCTTTCCTACATCCTCCCGGCCCTGAGTTTGCCCAGGAAATGGTCCGGCCAAGCGTCTGGCTGTCTGAATGTACCCTTAATTTTTTTGCATAATGTACCCCCTAAGTCACACTATTACTATTACTTCTATGACATTACTCTTCTCCTGTTGTTTACACGGCTATGAGTGGGTGTTAACCCTTCCTGCTCTCTCCCTGGCTGTAGTATGCTATGAGCACTATATTAAAACATCAACCTAATATTGAAGGAGTTAATCCTCCCTTCTCAGAGCTGTTTAACCAAACACAGGGAAATTAGATGTGAGCTTATGCAGCCTCCATAGACACACACTGTACAGGCTGGAATACACATCTCTATGGGAGAGAGTAGTTTGATGTATTTAACAAACTAAGCAAAATTTGCTAATGAAATATATTAGAAAAATGCCCCCCCCCCCCTTTCACACAATATTAAAAATTATCTCAAATGATGCTTTAAATTGGTTGTCCAGTTTCTGAAAATAGATGGTATTGTTTGCCTGATGGAAAGGTACAATTTAACAATGTACATTCTGTATCAATTTCTTACGGTTTTTTAGATCTCTGCTTGCTGTCATTCAACAGCATTCATTGTTTACTTCCTGTGATTAGAACCAGTCCGTGGTAATGTGATGTCACACAGGTGTACAACTCCTTATATCCCTGGTCATGTGATGTCACACAGGTGCACGGCTTGATATATCTCTGGTCATGTGATGTCACACAGGTGCACAGCTTAATCAGAGCTGTGTGTTATAACAAGCCGTGCACCTGTGTGCCGAATTGATACAGAAAGTACATTACAAAATTGTGTCATTTTACATTATGCAAACAATAATATTTATTTGCCGAAAGTGGACAAGACCTTTACACTTTCTCTGAAAATTGCTGAGAAAAAGGGAACAATTTGTCTAAAATGTCCTACATAATGCTAGTGATTTGGGAGAGGCTGGAGACAGTTGTGTCGGGTGCTTCCCCTTACAAATCAGGGGATTATTGACGGAGTGAGAAGCTTATGAAGTAGCTCAATAGGGAGAAGATTTTTTCCTGCTAGGGAGATAATTTGCATATCTCTTCCCAGGATGCATTGCACCATAATGAGAAACCATAACCCTAAGAGTTGGGTTTGAATGGACCACCAAGGATCCCCTAGGTCAGCGATGGCGAACCTATGGCACTGGTGCCAGAGATGGCACTCAGAGACCTCTCTGTGGGCACGCAAAATGTCTCCCAGGCACAAAGTTTGCCAAACATGGCATCTTTCTGTAGTCTCAGGCAATCCAATCAGTGCCCTGCTATTTTAACGTGACCCATCCTGTGCTGCCTGGTCCTGTCCGAAGAGTGAGAAGGTGTGGGCACGGTCTGATTGAAGCTCAGAAAATTCTGGTTGAAATAGGTTTGTTGCTGCCTAAATTGGCGTGTTGGCTTTTTGGGAAAACCTAGTGTGTTTTGGGTCTCATTTTGGGCACTCGATCTCAAAAAGTTTTGCCATCACTGCCCTAGGTGGAAAGGTGGGGGGGCTCAAAAACAATAATGGGACCCAAACGTCTTAGATAAGACATCGTAATTTGGAGACTACAAGGGTCTAAATCCTGGGGTATGAGCTCCCAAAATACTTTTGTCTGGTGGGCGCAAGGAAGCCCAGTCCAAGTTTTAGATGTTTTTATACTTCGTCCTTATTTGTAGTCTGGACCTCCTCCCAATGACATAAACAATACAGATTGGTCACAGGAGTATGAAGTCCATATACATAATCCGGCAATGTGATCATAATCATAACACTAACATCGCAAGTCATAAAATTCTCGGCTTTGCTTCTCTAAACAAACATAACATTAAATAAATCTGCTGGAGTTTGCCCTGAGTATAAAGCTCCGGTGGCTGAGTTATATATTATATACTATGCCGCACATCTGCTCGCTGCCGTAATTCATTCCGATTCAAGTCACAATACGAAACAATAAGTCAAGACGCTTTCCAAATGTCAATGAGCATCTGGCCCGGTAATAGGTGTTATACTGCTGTTAGACCTCGCTGCTTAATTATTTACCGCTAATTTACAAATGGCTAGGAAATAAATTTGGAGTATCTTTGGTAGAATAATGGTTTGGAGTGGGATATTTTATTACTGTGTTGTCTGTTCCGTTTCTTCCCAATTCTACTCTGATAAATTGTCCTCATTTGTTATGCTCTGTTATATTTATTTGTTATACTTTTAAAGCCAGAAGTTCAGGTTTAGGCTCAACACCGACCCAGCGGATGTTAACTCGTTATTTGTTGCCGGGAAAGCTGTCCCGTGGAGCACCGGACCTAGGGAATTTAAATGGAGGCATGCAAAGGTTACCGTTGGGCGGATCTGTTTGGGTGCGGGAACCAAACTTTTGTTTAGGGTTTGGCTGATCATAGTGATAAAGTATAAAACCCATAATCATATGTTATGTGCAGTATCTGGGGTCACATAACATATCAGTATCACTGGCGCCCAACTGCAAGACTTTCTTTCTACAGCTGATTGTTGAGAGGATCTCAGTAACTTGGGGCATCCTGTGATCAGTAGTGTGGGGCACCCTGTTATCAGTAGTGTGGGGGGTCCCGTGATCAGTAACAGGGCACCCTGTTATAAGTAGTGTGGGTCACCCTGTGATCAACAGTGCGGGGCACCCTGTGATCAGTAGTGAGGGGCACCCTGTGATCAGAAGTGTGGAGCACCCTGTGATCAGAAGTGTGGAGCACCCTGTGATCAGAAGTGTGGAGCACCCTGTGATCAGAAGTGCGGGGCACCCTGTGATCAGAAGTGTGGAGCAGCCTGTGATCAGAAGTGTGGAGCACCCTGTGATCAGAAGTGTGGAGCACCCTGTTATCAGTAGTGTGGGGCACCCTGTGAAAAGTAGCGGGGCACCTTGTAGATCAGTAGTGTGGGGCACTTTGTGATAAGTAGCGGGGCACCCTGTGATCTATAGTGAGGAGCATCCTGTGATCAGTAGTGTGGACACCCTGTGATCAGTAGTGTGGGGCACCCTGTGATCGGTAGTGTGGACCACCCTGTGATCAGTCGTGTAGGGCACCCTGTAATCGGTAATGTGGGGCACCTTGTGATCAGTGGTGTGGACCACCCTGTGATCAGTCGTGTGGGGCACCCTGTCATCAGTAGTGCGGGGCACCCTGTCATCAGTAGTGCTGGGCACCCTGTCATCAGTAGTGTGGGGCACCTTGTGATCAGTGGTGTGGACCACCCTGTGATCAGTGGTGTGGGGCACCCTGTGATTGGTAGTGTGGAGCACCCTGTAATCGGTAGTGTGGGGCACCCTGTGATTGGTAGTGTGGGGCACCCTGTGATCAGTCGTGTGGGGCACCCTGTCATCAGTAGTGCGGGGCACCCTGTCATCAGTAGTGTGGGGCACCCTGTGATCGCTAACAGGGCACCTTGTGATCAGTAGGGGGCACCTTCTGATCAGTAGCAGAGCACTTTGTGATCGGTAGGTGGCACCTTATGATAAGCAGCTTGGCACCTTAATATCAGCTTACTACCGGCTATCCTTCCAACAAAAAGTTGACGGTTCCTTTGATAGAGAGGATGTAATTTAAGTGCCTCCATTTAGCTATTTGCTGAGACATGTCTAAATTACCGGAATAAGAATGAAATTCCTCGCGCTAGAAGTCACATTTGACACAATCGGAAGCCTGCGCTTTTGTGTTCCTGTTATATATATAATCGTACGCCACAACACCGATGCGCGATATTGTCTAGGGTTTGACGGGTAAAGCATTAAACACATCAATGTCATTAATGTACTGGGGTTGTACATCAGTCGAATCCTTCGAGGAGCTTTCACAAATGAGTGAATCATTCTCGCGGCAGCTTGGAGCAGGTGCATTTTGTAGATTAAATAGTGGATTTCTCCAAAAGAAAAAAAAAACACTTAAAAACCCCCAATGCTTCCAGATGCATTAACTGCAACCTCATTACAAAATGCAGCTAAAGGAAGAAAATTGGCCATTACAGGCAAATATTGATCCATCACTCATATCTGTCCATCCTATATGTAGAGTTCTATGAGGAAACTTTGGGATGGGATCCTCTGGTGAATAAAACCTCAATATATCTACTTTTTCGTGATACTTTTTCCTACATGAATAGGCAGAATTTGAAATCCCGGTGATAGATCCGTAGCAGGCCCCCAACTATAACGCATCCTTGGTCTCCCTATATGGTGAAGATGCTTCCTATGGATCCTCTAAGGCGTCTACGCCTGGGTACAACCAAACCCTCTGTCCTGTCTCAGGTCAGGTGCGACCATGTCCTCTACACCCCTGTAAACAAGCACTTTGTATAGCGTGGTGGCATTGGCGCCCATGCCCATAAACACCCTTGGCTACCAAACATCACATTTGTCATGAGACTGCCCCACTAAGGGCTCCATATGGTGAACTGAGATTGTTAAAATTTGCACCCTCTTCCGGAGATTTGTCAGAAAAATTGTCCCTCAATTGGAAGTCAATCCTACCCAACTGTACAGTCTATTTAGGGGAACATTTACTTACCCGGTCCCTGCGCGATTCCCGATCCGGACTGTCTGACGAGGATGAACTCTACGGCGATTCATGAAGATGGTGCACCCGATTTCCTGCATGTGTCGCTTCCCGGATCAGGTCCGCCGGAGTTCACCATCTTACTCCTGGTGGGTGTAAGTGCATTGGATGCGAGACAAATTTAAATGTTAAATCCCACGCTTAGTCCGAATCCGTCAGATTGTCCGTTGGCCCATCCCCGATTTGTGTTGCGTGAAAGCCAGCGCGATTGCAACACAATTTGATCACGTGCGGCACAATCCCTGAAAAGTCGGGAAACCCGATGAAAATGCGGCCGCGGGACCCTTAGTAAATAAGTAACTCCACAGTAGTAGCTATAACCATAACCACCACATTGTTCGGCTTTGCTGGTTCAATGTATTTAGGTGGATCCCCATGACTTATGATTGGCTCACCGAACAAAGCTAATGAATGAACGCTAAGATCTAGCAAGAAAAAGTGTGAAGTGTTAAATCTAGATGTAATATGACCGTGCTCATTTGTTTGTTATGATTGTATGGTGGCCCACTGGGTCATGACTCGGTATGTCTTACCTTTGTTATATTGTGAAAAATTCTATAAAAATTTAATTTAAAAAAAATAAATAAATAAATAACTGTAGGTCCATCTATGAGAATTGACCCCTTGTGTCTAAAAATTGGCCATCGTGGGCAATAAAATCGTCTAAGTCTTTGACCTTCAACCTAAGCGATAGGACATTGTGATTTTTACGTTAGCCATGGTCTACCTTATCTTATGGACAGCTGTACACTTGTCCGCACCCGATTCGGTAAAAAAATTGGATGGATTGCAAAGGAAATTCAATGTATAGAAGCCTGTAAGTCAAGAAGGCCAATTTCCTTCTTGGAGATTCCTAGTAAGGAAACAGAATTATCTATTTATGTTCTGCCAGCTCCTTTCTTCACTTTGGGTTGAGTTTGAGTAATGCTGCCTGCAATTTTCTATTTGCTCCAGGCGTCTATTTTCTCCGAGTGCCTGTAGCATGCACCGCTGCCTCCCGTATGATGCATCAGTCTCTTCCAGCAAGCTCTATTCATTTCAAGCCGCTTGTGGCATGAGTGACAAATATACTTTACAATTACTCTCTCCCGAGTGATGCAGGACAGAAAAAACAGATGATTAAAAGAGATCTGAACGGGCCACAATGTTAGAGATGGTGAAAATTGGGAAAAATAGTTCTGAAAGTAGCATTATGTTATTGCTGTGTTTCAGGGGATCTTTTTCTATAGACATCCTTGGCCTAAAAGGTGTGGGTGTGGAGGTCAGGGATTGGCCTAGGAATGTGAGGTCACCCCTGTTGGCCTGTCGATAGTGAAAGGTCTAAGGAGGACATAGTTACTAGGATGTTGGGGGAGCGTGGGGGGGGGTAGTATAGAATTTTTCAAACTCTACCCTTTTATCAATGATCAAGTACTCAAGGACCGAGTACCCAAAGTTTGGCGTCAGCACATGTCCAAGTGCCAGCCAATGTCAGAAGGTTTAACGAGGTGACTTCAGAAGGTAACAAGTCCACTTAGACTAATGAGTTTAATTAGGTTTGCTCTAGTTTCTGATAAATAAAAAGTCTGGTTCGAAGTCTAATTTAAGGGGTCTGGTCCGGGGTCTGTTAATTTAGAGCTCCAGAGTCTGATAATTTGGTTGTTTAATGTCTTAAATTAAAAAGTCTTGAAATTAAATGATCTTGAGTTGCGTTAATTTACGGATCTTCTCCAGGGTCTTATGATTTTAGAAGCCTAGTCCATAATCTGATGAAGGGGTCAAGTCAAGGATACAAATCAATTTTCTGTTTAAATTAAGCTTTCAGGGTTAAACCTAAGGGTCATGTCAGGGGTCAAAACTCATTTTGGAGACTGACCTAGAATTAATAAATTGAGATTCTGGTTTTGGTGTCTCGAAACATTTTTAGGTGTGCTCTTGGGTCAAAATTAATTTAGGGGACAGATCTGAGATCTGGTTGTCTATTCTGGTTTAAATGAAACCTACCCAATAAGGTAGATCAGGTGACAGGTTCCTCTAATCTAGTGTAGTCCTATGCTTTATTTAGCTAAAACTGGAGTGGCCAAGAACTTAACATATTGGGGCAGATTTACTTACCCGGTCCATTCGAGATCCAGCAGCGCGTTCTCTGTGGTGGATTCGGGTCTTCAGGCGATTCACTAAGGCAGTTCCTCCGACGTCCACCAGGTGTTGGTGCTGCGCTGAATGCACTAAAGTTCACCAAGCCGGGCCGAGTGAAGGTAAGTGCGTGTCCAGCAAATTTTTTTTTTTTTTAAATGCGGTGGTTTTTCCGAATCCGTCGGGTTTTCGTACGGCCACACCCCCGATTTCCGTCGCGCGCATGCCGGTGCCGATGCGACACAATCCGAACGCGTGCGCCAAAATCCCGGGGCAATACAGGGAAAATCGTCGCAAAACGGAAAAATTCAGGTAACACGTCGGGAAAACGCGAATCGAGCCCTTAGTAAATGACCCCCATTAACTCACTAGTGAAGTGTGATCTTGTCTTTATTTTATATGGTAATTTTTATGCTCTGGTTTTCATCTTTTCTAGATATATCCTATAGTTTAATCTCTTAAGGATGTAAAGTTGTTGTCCATATTAAAAAGATACAGAATAAAATTTATATGCAGTTCACAGAGAAAATCCAAAGAACACTCCAGTGATGACCTTGTATCTGGAGTCATCAGATGTCCATCAGGTCTTACGTGCTTCAGGACAACCATGAGGAGGTGGAGGTCACAGTTGTCTCCTATGGGTCAAAGCTGAATATAATGATACAGAAATCATTGTCATCTACTTAGGGATTTGAGAGCCTAAAAGAAGGAAGTCAGCAAGCGAGCAACAATCCGTGGGTCAGCATGTCTACCACCCGAATGTCCTGAATAATCAAAAATACCAAGAATAACGCAAAGGTGAACTGTTTGACATGGAAATTGATATAAGACCTTTCTCTGGCAACTAATACCATGAAAAGCGAGGTTCAGCTAAGATTGTAACATAAGTATGAAGAACTAGAAGAAACCTTAAAACCAATCACCAGTACATGATTCTAGTGCACCAGTGGTCGGATCGTTGTAAGGAACCACAATTTGGAGACTTCCTCCCAACCTCCCTCACCAAGGTTCCTTGTATTGTGTTCATGAAGATTTGCAATTTACTGTAGCTTATCCTGCTCTATAATATGCTGCCTGCTGATTGGACACTATGTACCATTATTTGACTACTATATTTAATATTTATGATGGACCGTTTCCATCTAAGATGGAGACCATATGGGACAGGGGTTGCTCTGAACCTTCTGAACCCAAAATCTTAGGTTCGCCATGCATAAACCATGGCTCTCAAAACCTTCTTATGATCTCCATCAGCTTCTCTATAAATATAAGATGCAAATATTAGTCCCCCAGATGGTGGGACCGTAACCAGAGGCGACGATTTCCCGAAAGCCACCCAAGGCGTCTCTTTGTTGTGGCGTCTCTGTATTATTCTCCTCTGAATGCTGTTATCAAACAGAAAAAAAACCTATTGCTCATGTTAACTGGGTCACTTACAAGCACATCGCATCCTCGGGCTACTACTATGATTTCTCTCACAATTGCTTCTTCTTCAGTCAGTGCTGTCTAATGTATTGATTGCAGGAGGACTAAAATAATGATGGTCCATTTAGACCAAACACCTTGTACCTCTCTCTGTAGCATGGGAGCACTCCGCATCTAGGAACACAGAGACACAGATAATAGGGGCAGTGCACAAGGGAACGCTGCCATTACATTGGACGTGGGCATGTACTGAAGGCCACTTGGGTGAGAAAATTATTGGGTATTTTTACAGACTTTAATTCAGGTACCTTAACCCCTCTATGAACAGACAAGGTTTAGAGTTTTTGTGAAAAAAGGTGATCTATAGGGAAACTATCAAGTGATATCTGAAGAGATCTCAAAGGAATGTGGCATTAGTTTGACGAGTCCGACGTAGCCCACTACAATGATCTCACCAGGTGGATGGGCTACAGCGGACTCAAGTCAACAGAGCCTGGTAACTAATCCTTAGCTTATTTACAAATTTGGGCAGTAAGTATTGGTATATTTTGAGTAGTCAGGGTAAATCAAGCAGCTAGGGTAATACTTAACCTTCTTGAGGATAACGCTATTTTTCACACTGTGCCCCCATTAGCGGATGAGCAGCAGGGTGTCATAAAGCCCATGGCCCCGGTTACCCTACTCCGGAGGTCATTGCTTTTCACATTGCTGCGTACAGATGGGCCGGAGCTGTAAAATGAATTTCATTTAATGCTTTATTTAATTAGTCTCTTAAAGAACCTTGTATAATTTCCCCATATGAGATAAGGTGTCGTCCTGTTACTATGCACAGCGCGCGCCTCTGTACTCCGCATAAGCCGCACTAAAAACTTTTCAAACTTTTAATTAGGCAATAAATACATTGGATAATCTGCCAATTTACTGGAACGCGAGAGGCGTCTGTGCTGCCAGGTAGAAGCCGGGTAAGCCGGTGTTTATAGGTGCGCTTAGCTATAGTACAGTCCAATCACTTAGATTGTATGGTCTTCATATAGTCTGTATACTGTATATACTGTTACTTTCATATAAAATCAGCAGTCCTTTAAGAATGTTGCCTCCAGACTATTACTATAACGCACGATGCACCGGGAACAAGAAGGTGAACTCCGGCGAACCTGATCTGGGAAGCGACACATGCAGGACATTGGGCGCACGATCACGGGAACTCAGGAACTCCTGTGGCTGGGTAAGTAAATATGCCCCACTATGTACAATCTGCTCAGCTCCTCCTGCTCTGTAACATGCTGCCTGCAGATAGGACACTATGTACAATCTGCTCATCTCATCCTGCTCTATAACATGCTGCCTGAAGATAGGACACTGTGTACAATCTGCTCAGCTCCTCCTGCCCTATAATATGCTGCCTGCAGATAGGACACTATGTACAATCTGCTCAGCTCCTCCTGCTCTATAACATGCTGCCTGCAGATAGGACACTATGTACAATCTGCTCAGCCCCTCCTGCTCTATAACATGCTACCTGCAGGTAGGACACTATGTACAATCTGCTCAGCTCCTCCTGCTCTATCACATGCTGCCTGCAGATAGGACACTATATACATTCTGCTCAACCCTTTTGCGCTATAACATGCTACCTGCAGATAGGACACTATATACATCCTGCTCAGCACTTTTGTTCTATAACATACTCTGTGCAGGCCACAAATCTGTTTTCAATGTGTGTGGTTCCCTTTAAAAAAACACTCTTGACATATTATAGTTTTTGCTTACCTGTAATGTCCTACTCATCACGAGCCGGTGCTGTACTGTAACATCACTCTATAACGCATTTGCCATTCATTCTGTTTATGGCCGCGATGTAGATGAGCTATTATACAATCTGCTGACTTTCTACAGCCATAGACAGAGTCATATCTCCATGTTTGCAGCCGTGTCCTCTAATAACATAATTCAATAGACAACCTTTGGTGGAGTGACATTATTCAACGTTTCCGTGCGTGTCAGCGCTTCTCTACTGTGTATAGCAACCCGGGGTTAAACACAATATCTGATAAAGAGTTCTCTTCATTCTAGAATGTGATTTAGCTAAACATTACTCAGAAAGGCCTAGAGAAGTCTAGCAAGTGCCCTCAGTCCCCATCCTGCATTATAGCTCTTGAACTTTACAGAATCCAATTTTAGAAACATCACAAGACATTTCTCAAGACAGAATCAGAAAATGTAGTTGTGTTCGGAAGCAACGAGGGGAAAACAACATAAGCAGAATATAATACGCTTGATGGCGATGCAACAAATCGCTGGTTTCCTTCATAGCTGTCATGGAGGGTATTAAGAGATTGGACGTTGCCTTGGGCCATGACAAAACTTGGCTAAGTTGAAGGGTACGAATACTTTGCCGTGATTTTCATTGCTCTACACGATAACGGTTTATAAAAAATTGCAACTAATTATTATTTTTTCACTAAAAATATTCTTCCGTTTGGTGTATACAGCTCTCATGCAGAGCTATATGGCATAATGGAGTACAAAGGATTGTGAATAGAAGAAAAAATCCAGGACTCATAAATACCGAATCTTTTTCTAATTTATTCTTTAAGAATCACACTCACATGGGCAAGTAACGCAAACATAAAGATTGACGCATTTCGACAATGAGCCTTAGTCTTGATCAAGAGATCAAGACTAAGGCTACATTCACACTGCCGTTGCCCGCCCGTACCGTACCGTAGCGGGCAACGGCAGTGCACGGGGAGAGGAGGAGGAGGTAAGCACAGCTCACCCCCGCCCCTCCCCATAGAGATACATGGCGCACGGCGCCGTATTACGGGAAAAGATAGGACATGTCCTTTCATTTTCCCGGGTACGGAGTGGTACGGTGCCGCACGTGTTGGGCGCCGTGCGCCCATTGCCCTCTGGAGGACGTATATCAGCCGTATATACATCGGCCGTATATACGTCCTCCATACGGTAGTGAGAATGTAGCCTAAGGCTCATTGCAGAAACGCGCCCATCTCTTTGTTTGCATTAGTTGCCCATGTGAGTGTGATTTTTAAAGAATAAATTATGTGAAGATTCTGAATTTCTAAGTGCTGGATATTTTTTCTTCTATCTGCTATATGTACCCTGTATCTCCACCCAGAAAAAAAACCCTAATCCAAACATTTGGCATCTATAGATAACATTCAATGTCTCCTCTATCGTGCTCCTCCGACTTGCCATGCTTGGTTTGGTTCTAACCCAACTTTCAACCCAACCCAAGTCAAATAAATCAAAAGCACAGTAAACAAAGGTGACAGTAAACTTTGTAGACTATTTAATTAAAAAAAACGTTTTGAAGGACTCTTTGCACACATTCCCTGGAAAGTCTTATCTACTTATTCTCTAAGTATGAAGAGAGCTGGTCTTCAAGTCTTGAAAATCTTCAAATTACAAAAGTGATTCACGATAGAAAACTCTTACCAAACCATTGTACCTTTGGTTACGCAATCAAAGTGAGACCTAAATGAGGTGGCCACAGCTACCAAAGTTGACTAAGGCAAGTACAATACATTAGTAGTCACCCATAGTGTGCTTAGTTAAACTTTCCCATTCTGTATGAACAAGCCGCTGGTTATGTAATGTTTCGGGACGCATGGTGATCTCCTGTGTCCTGCTGCACATCTGTTGGGCCAGAGGGCTATTCATGCCTCCTTCCTCAACACGACCTGCTGCTCATTTTGACAGAAACGTAAAGTTTAACTGGGTAAGTACAGTATAGGCGACCGGGCAAACTTTGGCAGGTGTGGACAACACCTTCAACCCAATGTAGTGCCAACGTAAACATGAGGATAATCCACAAGGACAGAAATAACCAAAAAGTCCAGAAGGTGAGGAAGATATCAAGAAATTGGCTAACATCAAGTTAGATTTCCTTAGAACTAGATCCTTTTTCTATACAGAACAGGCCCTAGTAGCAATTCTTTGGTTTTCAAGACATCTCTAGATAGTATTGTCTTCTGCTGGACTTTTGGGACCATAATGGACTCTATGCCCAACAAAAAATAAATTGTAGCTCTAAAGTTCTAGTTTCGGGATCACCATAAAAGTTAAATGGGATAGATATGTCTGATCTTTTTTTCAGAAACCCCAACAATGACAAGTGAGGGAGTTATGGGTCAAGAAGGGATGGTCACACGTGGGCACTCCTGTACCATTTGCTCTCCATGGGCCTTCTGAAGATAGGGCTGTATATTGCTTGGAAAACTATGGCCTATTCCAATACGTAACCAGTTGTCAGAAAAATGGGGAAAGCCCCAGCTGTGGAGTCGCAAACACCTATCAATCCCTCCAAATGAACAGTTTACATAGTCGCTCCACCCAACACTCTCTTATATGTAATTACATCTAATTTCGTGATGCTAAAAACCAAACCAGAAAACAAAAACCATGGAAAAATAAGACTCCTTTTACATTTTGTAATAAATTGATGGTAATTGTCCTCAGCATTTCATTTTACCATGGTCGAATAAATATGAATTACAAAACGGTACATTGCCATATCCTCCCGATACTGCAGTAAGTTGTCCTAATTACCATGTAGCCAATTCACATTAAGAGCGTGAATGCTGAGGCAGCAGTGTAATTGTTAGGATGGATCCTGTTTGATGTCCCTTGGATTTAGAACCCCGCTGCTACAACATCCCTCCGTCCTTGTGCTCGCTGTATGAGCGGATGTAATCAGAGCAAATGTATTCACAGCAATCTTAATGCTAAGGGAGACTACAGCAATCAGCCACCGAACGTGACCACCAGACCAAATGCAGCCTGCGGAGGGGTGCAAGACCCTTGTACTAACATGACCCTGTACTATATTTACACCCTGGACATATAAAAGTATGTGTTATCTATCTGTAATATTACAGATAGAAATACTCGGGTAACGTGTCCACTATCTACAGAAGAGATTCAGTTTGCTGACTAGCCGAAATACAAACGCCCCGGAAGAATAGCTCTTCTGCTTTTGGTGCCCAGTCCCCAAGACAGATGCACCACCAATCTCTAACTGTGCTCAGAGAACTCAAGACACCATAAATGCAGATCTACATGATGCAATTGGGAATTCTTAGGGCCCTGGAATATGAAGCCCCGCCCCTGCTTAATGACCTGGAATGTGGCTTGTCATGTGGTCAGTCGCAGCTCTGCTGATTGGATGAGATGTTTGACATAGAGGAGCTCCAGAGGTGACCGAATTTTTATGAACGGAAAGTTAAAAATTTTGACTTTTGACAACACGTTTGTGATCTTATGTATTAAAACCTATCTTCTTGTTCTTTTCTTTTCCTTTATTCCTCATCCTCTCTCTGTTCTACCTTCCTTTAAGTCTTTGTTCATTCATTCATTCTGTCTTTCCTTACCTTTTTTCTTCCTTCCCTTTCCGTCATCTCTACTGTCACAAAAGGGAATCTTCAGAGGTTGTCACTGTTGTAGTCTACTTTCCCTACTTCTTTTATTCCTTTATTTCTATAGTTTCTACTATATATCTATATTTTACTTTCACCCTTCTTTTAGGTTTTCCCTTCCTTCTCTGCCTCCTTCCCTTTCCTCACTTTCTCCATCTTCCTTTATTCATTCTGTCCCAATCTTTCGCAATCCTATCCTCATTCTTTATCAAACTCTCCTTCCTGCCCTTCCTTTTTGCCTTTCCTTCCTTCTTTATGTCCACTCTTCCTTTCATAGCCTTTCTTTGCTCCTTCCCGCTTTCCTTCCTTCCCTCCTTGATTTGCTTCCTATCCTTTCCTCCTTCCCTCCCTTACTTTCCTGCTCCCATCACTTCATTCCTTTCCTCCATCCTTCCCTCGATTTTTCCTTCCCTCCCATCCTTTCCTCCATCCACCCATCCTCTCTTTTCATCCCTTTCCACCCCTACCACACCCTCTCTCCCTTACCACTGTCATTCCTCCCCTTTCTTTCCTTTCCTCCATATTTCCTTTCTTTCCTTTATCCTTTCCTTGCTCTCTTCCTTCCCTCCCTTTTCTTACTCTTTTCTTTTCTACAATCCTTCCTTCCTTCCCTCCCTCCATTTCTTTTCCTTCTTCTCTTCTCTTCCTTCCTCTTTTCTTTTCTACACTCCTTCCTTCTTTGGCTACTTCTTCCCTAGCTCAGTACTTCCATTTATTCCCTATGTCCTTATCATGCTTCTTTCTTTCTCTTCCTCCTTCTTGCCGCCTTCCTTTCCTCCATCCTTCTTTTGCTTTCTTCCCTTCCTTCTTCTCTTCTTTCTTTTCCTTATTCAGTTTCTTCCCTTCCATTTGTCCCTACCCTCTCTCCTTTCCTACCCTCCTTCCTTCCTTCCTTGGCTACTTCCTACCCTTGCACAGTCCTTCCCTTTATTCCCCCCGTCCATATCATCGATCCCTCATTCTCTTCCTCCTCCTCGCCCTGCTTCTTTTCCTCTCTCCTCCCTTAGTTTCTTAATTAAAAATGTTAAGGAAGCAATTAGTAAATGTCTCAGTTACAGCCCCCACTCCCACAATAAAAAGCTTCAGCTGAAATCCACTGACTAAACAGCGCATGAATAGTTAATCTGTTTATCTGACGGATAAGGAGCTCAGTTCTATTGAGTTACATTACGTGGTCGCTATAAGTGGGTAAATATGGTCGATTTTATTCTTACTTGAATGATTCTGAAGAAAAATATCCCGTTGCGTTCCGCAACTATATTCTATTATAAAATCAGCGGGGAGGAGTGTAAGAGTTCATTTCGCTATAATTGAACAGGTAAAACACCGGCACTCGCACTGATCTTCAAAAACCACCGTGCAATGGAAATATTCACCTGTATGCAAAACCCCCCGTATGATTATGTATTATTTATTACTATTATTTATGTAGCGTTAACATTTTCTATGATATTGTACAAAAAAAGGTAAAAAAATATTCTCCAAATAACGGTCGTAGGAAAAAGGGACAAAAAAATAGGCTCTTCCGGCATAATCCCGCCATATTGTGACAAAAAAAATATCATTTACACACCAAATAGTAAGATCCTATACAATCACAATGCCAATTAGTTCCTACACAGTAAAATTATATTGCCATATAGTACCCAGATATTACCACAATCCAATTATATTGCCATATAGTTCACACATTACACAGCAAACAAATTATACTGCCATATAGTTCCCAGATATTTCCACAATCCAATTATTACCACAATCCAATTACAGTTTATTGCTATATAGTTCACACATAAAACAGCAAACAAATTATACTGCCATTTACTTCCTACATAATACCTTAATTCAATATTTTTCCATATAGGTCCCCTATATTACCCCATTTCAATTAAATTGCCATATAGTTCCAATAAAACATATTGCCATATAGTTCCCAGATATTACCACCAACCAAATTATATTGCAGTATAGTTCACAGATAATACCAAAAACCAGTAATATTGCTAATAATGATAATTATAGTGCCATATAGTTCCCACATAACACAGCAAACAAATTATAGTGCCATATAGTTTGCAGAAATTACCGCAATCTAATTATATTGCCATATAGTGGCCGCATACCACAGCAAACAAATTTTAAAATAATACCGCCATACAATGCTTATTATACTTGGCGATTTATGTTGATTACAGTATTTTTCGGACTATAAGGCGCACCGGTTTATAAGGCGCACCATCAATAAATGCCTTATAATCATATATAAGGCGCACCGGATTATAAGGATGAATGAACAGCAGGTGGCAGACCTGAGCACAACTCAAAGCAGCTGTTATCTGTAAGTACGGTTCATATATAAGGCACACTGGACTATAAGGCGCACCTTTGATTTCTGAGAAAATCAAAGGCTTTTTGTGCGCCTTATAGTCCGAAAAATACGGTACTAAAGTTTCTGTCTGATTGAAATATCATTGTTCATCGGAAGCTTTCTAACACTAAGTTGCCCGGACTTCTTCTTGGATGTGCCTTTGGAATGGTAATGACCCCTAAAAGTGACTATTCTGGATCATACAGTAACCATGTAGATGGCTCTGGTTGACCCTTCCTATTGGATGGCAACTTTTTTGGAAATAAACTTCTCTAAAAGAGGGAAAATTTTAAGAAAAAGATGGTGAAACATGTGTGCCCCATTTATAATTCTTCAGGTAGCCCTAATTCCATGCATGACTCTGTCAGGAGGAGCATCCACATAGAGATACTTACCCCCCGCTAGGCCGAGACTCCAGAAACACCTGATTGCAGCATTAAATATTCCGATACCTTCATTTGACAGAAAGGTAGAAAATGTATGCGTCTTTCCCAAGATAATTTATACAAATAGACTGGTAAAGGTTTCTCAGTTACTCGTAGCATGAAGAGCCGACCAGTGATGTGCCGTAGGGGAGTATTGTGCGGCGCGGCGGGGGGTCGGGGGGGCGCTTACTTACACATGTAGCAGAGCCCAAGCTGTCACCTGCTTCTTTTGTGCAGATTATAATTTCCTAACATCAGATAATGGAGGAGGTTTTACCTAAACCCTGGTGAAATCACAGCACGATGTGACAAACAAAGCTCCTCTACAGCTGCTGTGCAATATACGATGGTCATAGAGTTGTGTTGAAGGTTTTGGCCACTTACCTCATGTTTTATGTAATGTGTTTGTAAGTGTGTGGGGGGCAGGATATGAGGTAATTTACTAATATACATTTATTAATAATTCTGCTCCACTTTCCTGATATGTAAAGTGAAGCCTCCTGTCTTCTACCTCATCATTTTACCTCATGTCTTTTACCTCATCAGCCAGACATTCCTGACCATAAAATGGCCGCAGATGAAGGGTCATTTGATCTGTCCATGAACATTCACCCTGCCAGGACCTTGATTCATATTCATAAATACTATTCAGGTCCAGGCAGGGTGATTGTTTATGGACAGAGATCACATGACCCTCCATCGCGGCCATTTTATGGTCAGGAATCTCTGGCTGATGAGGTAAAAGACATGAGGTAAAATGATGAGGTAAAAGACAGGAGACATCACTTTACATATCAGGAAAGTGGAGCAGAACTATTACTAGATGTATATTGGTAAATTACCTCATATCCTGCCCCTCACACACATTACAAAAACATGAGGTAAAGTGGTCAACCCCTTTAAGATCTCATGTACCATCATATATGTTTGGAGCAGTGGTCTCCCAGGCACATTATTACTATTATTACTATTACTAAAGTGTGAAAACGGCCGTATGCAACCCATACCGCAACCCGCAACACGTACTGCATACATCCCCCAGGCATTTCAATAGGCAATACTTCCATCCATTTTCATGGATTGACCACTGTGCTGTACCGTACTGGGGGAAAAGACATAGCAGGCTCCTATTGGCGGCCAATGAAGGACATATATATACGGGCACAAGCTTGCGTCCGTATATATGTTCCCCAACGGTCATGTGAATGCAGCCTAAGGCTACATTCACACGGACGTATAAAAACGGCCGTATACGTACCGTTTTTTTTCGGGTTACATACGGCCACATTCATTTCAATGGACAATACGTCCAACCATTTATATTGCCGTTTTGATACTGGAGTGTACGTACCGGTCGTTTGAATGTAGCCTAAGGTTGTATATTCTGTCACAAGTCCCAGGACACCCTTTTATTTCCTATCTTTTAGGCTGTAATGGCCGCCATCTTGATCGCCACCACATTAGACCAAGGTCATGTTTAAAGGGGTTGTACCAAGAATGGATTGTTATCTAATTGGTGGGAGTCCAAATCAATTTTGGGTTCCTTTCTCACTAACTGTATGAAGCGGCAGATTGGGATTGTGTCCTAAAGCTTTATTCAATACTATGGGAGTGTTGGAAATTGCTGAACACAGCGCTCAGGTATCTCAAGCCCTCCCATTCACTGTTTATGAGTGTGGTCGAGATATCCTAGCGCTGTACTCGGCAATTTCTGACACTCCCATAATATTAAACGGAGCAGTAGGGCACAATGGAAGTCTCACGGATCATTCTAGACTCTGGGTTTAGTGTCCCTTTAATAGAAGTCCATGTTCCTCTTCCCAATTGACTCTATAAATGTCTCTCTATAGCAGCGGTGACGGATTATTCCGTATAATACGCTCAGACTCCTTCTACCCCCACAAAAGGTTTTTTCCTCTCTGCACAATACATTATTTTCTGACTTCTGTATCATCTGAAATTACACATTTAACTTTCATGTTGGGGTTTCTGCCAGGCGGATATTAAAAAGCCTGGTATCAGCGCCGACCGTAGAAGGGATAACTGACAGGACATTATGAAATTCTGATCTAGAATTTCCTGCCAATTGTTGGATTTCCTTTGCTGGTGTTTTTCCATTTAATGGTGTATTAATACAGAGAATATGCAGCTTTTATATTCTGGAGATCTTTTGTAGGTTTTATTACACGCTCCATTCTGCACTTTGTGTTATTGACTGACTTCTCTCACTACATGAAGCTTTATATACATACATACATACAAATATGTGACATGCTTAATGATTTTGCATGAAAATTGCCAAATTTTGACAACTAGCCCACAAAATCACTGCTATAAGTTGTCCTGTTTTTTTTGCAGGATTGTTCTATAAAAAGGAGGTATGAAGTGGTATGAATGCTATTTACTCAAAAGAGGGTGCTGCTATCACACTTAGGAGATACTGGTAACTGGACTTTAAAATTATTCTGGGGTCCACCCTAATTGGGTTGTCTTCTGCTGCCTCTATAGGGTCTAATTTTAGGTTAAAGCCTGGGCCCACCGGAGGATCCTCTGATTCTTTGGTGGGACAGTCCGACACTATCGGATACTGTTAAAGACTATACTAAAAGGGATGGTCCAATAAAAATTTCTACCCGATTAATTTAGTGAAAACATGGATGCCTTCTTCGTTCTTGTACCAGCCACCCGATTCTGGTTGCAACAATCAGGTGACACGTCAGCCACTAATTAGCCAATCACTGGCATCTTAAGAAGGCAAAATCCAAAGTGGAAAAGCCTGAGTAATAAAGCCACAGTTTGGCTCTTGGATCTCTGATCATGTTATATTTCCTTATTTTCGTTTGAGATGAATAGGAATTAACTTTAAAGATGAGCAGGAGAAGCTTCTCTATCAAGTTCACATTCCCCAATAGGGTCACCGTAGGAACCCTTGACAATTAACTGACCAAAAAGTGTCTTTCTGCTCCGATCCCGAGTGATCGTCTGTAATCTCCAGAAACAAGTGTGGAAATTTACAACAGCACCACCACTGGTGAAATATGGGATTACACACTGCCTATTCCTATCATTATGTTAAGGATAGAACAGGACCTCCACAAGAAGAGACACTTTTTGTAACCACTCTGGTCAGATCTTTGAACAGAAGACCCTCTCAAAATCCCCTGTTAAGGTATGAATAATCTGTTCAATAATTTATACATGGAAAAATAGAAAAAGACACATCCATGTGTATTCTATACAAATGTTTTCCTTTTCGTTCCAAGAATATAGGATCTCCACTCATCGTACCGTACATAATGCATGCTCGGATGAAACGACTGATGAAAAATTCAGCAGCAAAACGTGAGTTCAGTAAGACAGCCTAACACGTAGACATAGTAAATGTGCACTATATATACCGCCCGCTGGATGTACGCAAGGTAGAACCAGCGTCAGGGGCTACAGGATCTGCTATATTACATCTTTTTATATGCTCGTCCTATGTACAAAAGGATTACTAAAGTTACTGGCAGCAATCCAGACCTGTCAAAGTCGATTTCCCTGCAATGCTTCTAAGTAGCGTACACAGTAACAAGGGATGGAGCAGGCAGCTGGTTATTACTAGCGAGATGAAAATATCTCTCCGGATGTTATCGCACAACATGCTTTTAACATCTGCAGCCATCATCGGTGGCCCCGAGTCTGCTCCAGACGTGGTGGTCACATAAAAATGAGGGCTAGGTCACTTGCGTCATGCTACCTGTGACCCATCATACTCCCCCCTCGTAATGGGCAAGATGAAGTTAGGCCAGATATAGTTTATATGGAGATTGCCGTTCAGCCATGTGGAAGAAGACATCAGATGTATATTATTCTTTGACGTATATATTGTACTAGATACAGAGTCTAGCTGAGGTTTCTTTAGATCAGGTCAAGCTACAGGGGCCAGAGACTTCAAACCTGGCTGTATACCTTCAATAGATGTTGCTAGATGCTCATTAAAGGGATTTTATGGGTTCCTAAACTAGCAGAAGATGATTGACACACATCAATCAACCATGGTCGTAGATGGAAGAACATAGCTCCATCTATAATGTATCGGCGGTCTGCCCACCCTGGACACCCAAGTTTGGACAGCCAAAGTTGGACACCCAACGTTGGACACCCAAGGTTGGACACCCAACATTGGACACCCAACATTGGACACCCAACATTGGACACCCAACTTTGGACACCGCTACACTTTAGAAAATGGACCAATCTAGAAAATCACTCAAAATTCATCTAATCTGTATAGTTATATGGTTAGCCCACAAAGTCGCTACATAATTTCTTCAGCCAATCAGAGCTTGAGTAAAAATATTCTATTCATGAATAACCACATAATTCAGCCTTGGAATTGTTGACGGACTCTTGAGACCTGGGATCCAAACAGAGACTCAACACCAAGCCCGTGAAGGGAGAAGTAAGAAAATGAAATTTTCCAGCAGTGGAAAAAATTATTTCCAATTCCTGTCCAAATGATGCTACATTCTGGTAGGACTTTTAGCACCATCACTTTGTAAGATCCACAGCTCACTAGAGAACCAGAGGGTTGGGCCAATCTGATGTTGACTGTACTGTATAGAGAATAAAATAAGAACAAATATTTGTAGTGTAGTAGACATTGGTGGTCTTCTACAGTGTTGATGGCTTGACACTTGCCAAGGTCCATCATATATATGATCTACTTATCACGATCTCACTTAATACACCTTCATTGGATAAAATGTTTACCTAGTACCTATTACTCCATACTCAGTGTGTAGATAACTCTCGGAAAATACCTATTTTTCCTGATAACACCAAGACTAGGCACAGAATTATTATACTTCTGCTTTCCACCAATGTCATCTGTAGGACGATAGACATGAAGCACCCAGACACATAAAGAGTTGACTGGTGGGTTCAGCTGACCTTGTTCTTGTAAGTTTGGGGGCTTCACTTCTGAATTGGTCAATGTCCAGATTGTACTAAATTATGCTATGCCCTATAACCAGTAATGAATGTTACAGCAATATTTCTTTCTTCACATAGATGTTCCAGTTGATGTCTAGAAGATTTGGTTTCCAATTTGCCCCTTTTTTGACTAATTGACTCATATCTGGCAGCCATAGAGTGCAAAGTAACCTTAGTATGGTATGTTTTTGAAGTATGGAAGGAAGCCCTAAGGAGAGTCTTGTCTTGTGAGGAGAACAGTTATTGACGTCATATCCACAATCAAGCCCATGCCTCCACTGCTTTAAGGTTAGATTGATCACCTCTGAACCTTCACATGTTGCCTAGATCTTCTTAGAAAGACTCTTCTATGACTTCAGTTCACAAGGAATGGTTAAGAACCTGTCATACCCCTGAGGTGGTGGGTTACCAATTAACTCAATACATGTCAATGGACATTAACGACTAATACAGTATGCTTAACATCTCAAGAACATTGCTGAGGGCCAGGGGTAAACTCTAGGGAAATCGTGTAAGGATTACAGACAGTTATGTTGTGAGTAATTGGGAAGGAACAAACACTCAGTTATGATACTAAGTGACTGATCTCAGGGCTAAATATGAATTAGGGATGGACAACAGGGGCTGAATGAAAATGTATCAGTGAGAATTACCCATATTTAGAACACTATGAATAACATTATTGCTGGTGGGTTGTGTGGCGACTCTATTACATTGTGTATGTATTTAGAAGGAGTTCCCTTTAATAAGTTTTTACTGATATGTATCCATAGGATAGGTCATCAGTGTCAGATCAGTGGGGGCCTGATACTTAGAACCCCCAACACTAATAATAGAATAGCCCCAGGGTATAAAACTTTGCTTAACTATGTATACTATGTAGTGGTTGTCACTGTCCAATCTAAGAAGTGCAATAACCTGGCTCGGCCACTACACACATGTACAGATCTATAAAATGTGTTGCTTCTAGCAGCTACATCTACACTTGGTGCTGAATAGAGCTAATTAATTTATCCTGAAAAATCGCTATAACAGCTATAAAGACTATGCCTAGATCTCCAATGGACATTGCACAGGCAGCACATTGATTTTAATGGAAAAGTGCAATACTTTAGCTCACCACTGGTGGCACTGCAGGAAATCTCAGCACCCGTTTCAGGTCCCTCTTTAGCTGATCACTAGTGATCAAAGCAAGAAAACACTCTACTAAAAGGATTACACATTTTCCCACCAAATTTTCCAAAATTACTGAAACTTTTCTACAATTATTACATAACTATTCGTACCCATTAGGGTAACATCAACCGTGACTGACATGAATTATTGATCCTGATGATGGGCATCATTTAATCCCTTTCACAAAAGCGTGTACACAAGAGAAGGATTACACTTGTAAATTATTGACGTGTCCACTTTCTTCCATGACATGGTACAATGAATGAGGTAAGACTGTGAACAGTCACTTACCATGTCCACTCTTTGAACCCCACAATACGGTCAAGCGATACCGCGTGTCTATCTGATCTTTAATGACAGTTGACACCGCGCTCTTTTTGCTGCGCACAATGGGACATTAGGTCAGATTCCCCATCTTTACAGATCACTTACAATGGGCTGCTTAATTTACTGATCAGTGACAATTACCTCTGTCAGTAGGGAGAACTACCTGGCATGGAGTCTTCTACCGGGGGCTTAGTCATTAGAGTCATTACTTAGCATTTGGACAGCAATTACACGGGATGAAGTCACTTATTTTGGCATTTTTAGTTGAGGGACAATTGTGTTTTAGTGTCAAATGGACTTGGACCTCTTCAGTTTCTTACATGGCTTTTAATGAATTGGGCACAAAAGGTTATTGCCATGCCAGCTGAGACAACTCTCTCCGGGACAGGAATAGTGAGTCGTTACTAACTCTGAGGTAGGCTTACATTCAATGCTTCACTGACTGACCCATTTCAAAAGATTAATAAGGGAAGGAGGTAGAGGATGGCCATGGAAGAAGAGTTGAGTCAATCTTGTTGGATCTTCTCTAACTTTCCATCAGATTATCTCCATGATGTGCCAACAAACATTAATGAGCTCAATATGTTTACACGTTCCAGTTGAAAAGTATTTTTAAATACAGTTAATTCGAAAAAAGGGAGGTGCTTGTCCCGATCCCGTTCCTTTCAGTTGAACCGGAAAATTTCAAATGAAACGTCTAGATGCAGCCTAAGCCCCAGCTGCATAAAGTCATTCCTTGTGGTTTAAGATTTCCAAACTTCTTGATGGATTCCTTCTAAAGCCCCATGTACACAGGGGTGTACCTAAACTCTCTTCTGCCTGAGGCGAGCTATGGCACCGAACTCATCCAGTAGTGATATTTAGTTATTTTTTAGTATGTTGGTTCTCCATGCAGTGTGTTACACCCATGCTATTTTTATGTGTCAAGTCCGGCTTTGTAGCAGGTGACTGAACCCCTAATGCTTCCCTCCCCATCTTTTTGCAGTTGCTACCTTAAGCAAAAGGCTCAACTCGCCTCATGGCCGTTGCACCATTGCATGTACACCAGTGTCTTAGGGCAGTGTATTACGACAAATCTAGGCCAGGCAGCCGCCAGATACATCAAGAGACCGTAGCATCCGGATGTATCCAGCATAATGCAGGGGTGGGCCTTTCATCATAAATTTGTTCTTCGTGCATTGGCATAAGATAAATGTCCCCCCATAGTAATAATATAGAGCTACAGGCACTTTATAACAAGGAGTCATTTCTATTGTCTATACTGTATACTGAAAGAAAAAATCAAGCGTCAGTCAGAGTGCATATGTGTTTACAGTGAATGGTAACCAGCACCCAGAGTATTGTATTGTTTAAATGCACGACAGTGGGTGCTGGTTACCCATCGCATGCGTTTCACTGGAGACACATATGTGATCAGGCCAAGGCTAACGTTGCATTAGTAAATACAAGAAAAGCTGCATTTGCACGTTCCATCTGGATTGCATTTTGAAACGAGGAAGGGCTTGGACTGGATTGGGTTTCAAAACCTGTCTAATGTTCAATTCACACAGATACCTGTGAACCACCAAAAAAAAAAAAGAGTAGAGGACATGGAGTAACCTTTCTACTTTGCTATGGAATGTTGCTTTCCATTTCCAGAACTGTCTATACTTTAGTAAGAAGACCTGGGATACAATCCGTCTCTGTCATCCCCATGCTGCCTGTTCCTATGATATATGTAGTGAATATACAGAATAGTTTTGCTATAATGAGATTTCTAGTTTTGACCCCACTGGGTTCCTTTTCAAGCAAATATCATGTATTGTTTTCTTTAAACCTGCTCTCTATATATTCATTCCCCGGCTGAAGGATTTCGCCATTCACTTGGGAGTTCACCAGCGAAAAAGCAAAGTCCTGGCAAAGAATATACAATCTCTCTCTCATATCTCATAAATCGAGGACAAACTACACAATTTTTGCATTTTAAATGCCATCCATATTTTTTCCTCTTTGAGGTTTTTGAATATTGTCACATGCGATAATATCGCAAGTCACACAAGGTAACATTGTATTTTCATCGCATGTACGCAACACAAGCGCCTAACAGATCTGTTAAATTGTGCATCGAATTCAATGGACTCTTGATGGCTTCCATTACTGTCCATTTGCAATTCTTCCATTTCAGGTTTTGGTTGTTATCATTTTAATGAAAAAAAAAAAATTCATTAAAAAACCAGATAGGAGTTTTTTTTAATAAAAAAAAGAGGACAACAGAGGATATTTGGATATGAATCAAATGTTATTCAACAAAACTTCTGTGAATGGAATCTTTGATAATTCACTCATCTCTGATATATACAGTTCAAAAATCTCCCAAGCCTCACACAGGTTACTGGAGAATATAATAATAATAATTCACAGATTACGCAGCACTTCACAGAACTTGCCAAATCAGTCCCTGTCCCCAATGGGGCTCACAATCTAATCAACCTACCAGTATGTTTTGGAGTATGGGAGGAAACCGAAGGACCCGGAGGAAACCCACGCAAACACAGAGAGAACATACAAACTCTTTGCAGATGTTGACCCTGGGACTTGAACCCAGGTCCCCAGCGCTGCAAGGCTCTGATTCTAACCACTAAGTCACCGTGCTTCCCCAACAAAATAGGCCCACATTTTATGCAGTTCAGTTTCCACTTAACTGTACAGACTGAGACTTGGTCTGCAGAGTCATCTCATTATAATTCAAAGGCAACATCAGCAGGTTCATGTCAATAACACCTGCTGTGTGGCCAGGTGAGGGGCTATTGGATGATCACTGGCCTCAGCAATGATCTCTACACACATGGAATGATGCGCCTCCTGTGATCACCAATGAGGCCAGTGATTGACTGCAAACAGCACCTCATTCGAAACACCTTAAAAAGGTAGCTGGCGGAACTGTTATTACTGGATCGGAGGGGGTCACATTGAACACCTCGATACTTTGTAAAAAAAAAAAAATATATAAAAGTTATTCCTTCAAAGGAATCTTGTAAGTATCCACAAGGGCCCAGACTGTAGTAAGTTAAAAAAAATTGATAAGGTGGATTTCTTTAAAGTTCATTCAGTGGAGCAGAAAGGCCGAGGTCAATGACATAACTTTTTGTACGTCAGTGGGACCACCGATTGTCCACAGTCGGTCCAATGGTCCCCAACACTTTGATTCACTGCAACACTGGAACCGGGAAACTGAGCTGCAAAAGTAAATTTTTTTATTACCCCTGCACCCGCCCCCCGTGGTCATCTGGGATTCCTTAAAAACATTTTAACCAAAAAAATCAGCAGAAAAATGGAAAATTCCAAGCAAAACACAAAAAAATGGAACAGGTTGTAAAAGGAGCGATGACACTGTATGTACTGTGTATACACATATTCATGGGCAAGCGTGAATGCGCCCTCTTCCTGAGAATCCACCTGACGTGTGCAGGATCGAGTCCTACAGTCATCCATCCTGTCTTTCTTTTTTTTGCAGAAACCGCACTCCCGTGTTTAATGAAGATACAAGCAGCAACAAGGCAAAATCAATCCCTCGCGGGACCTCTACGAGGATCCGTGGTGCTTCCTTTAGTTCAACATTGTAATGAGATCTCAGGGAACACAGCCATCAAGGAGAAGTTGTGTGCATTTCCCCATGTTAATATTCCATGTAGCATATCATTTATTCTTAAAATATTTGGGAAAAAAAAATGCTAACCAAGGAAAATGCCCCTCGTTAACGAGGAATGAGTGACTGCCGATCCTTCCAGATTGTAGACCCTCATCTTCTCATTCCATAGGGGTTCTTTATGGCTATTCCCCCACGTGAAGCAACAGAGATGCCTTAGCGTTCACTACTTAATGATGCCCATTAATAATATGTGATCGGGGCGATGTCTGCAGGGAAACCTGTCTCTGACTTGTCTTGCTTCTACGAGGCGTTAGATACTGTCGTTTTTTCATTGCTACTTTTACTACAGATCTGAAGTTATACCGTAGTCATAAAATTGGCTGGTCTTGTCCCTTTGAATGTCATATGATCAGGGTTTGTTGTGATTTTTGACTTTAAGGGTCTGTACATTTTTGTTATCTACTTGGGCAATGCTTTAATATGCCTTAAAGGGGTTTTCTGGGTTAAAAATAATAGCATATTCATAAAATATGTCCTCAAAATCAGATTCTAGAGGTCGTACACCGAGCCCTCTCTCTGATCAGATGTTTTCCGTAAGGAAAGAAAAGTAGACGCATCCATTCTCTGTGTAGTGGTCAAACCTGGTTACTGCAGATCATTTGAACTGAAGGTGAGCTGCAGTGACTCCATTCTGCCACTACACTGAGAAGGGCACTGTCTGTTTATCAGCATCTGGAACATGTGATCTGATCGGGTGCTGGGTGTTGGGTCCCCACCAGTGTCATATTGAGGAGCTTTTCTTAAAATATGTCATCAATACTTTTAGTTTGAGAAAACCCTACAAACTTTGTTTTGCTCCAGGTGTTAAAATAAATGCACTTATTTCCCTCTCCTAATGGACAGAATTCAACAGTGGGTCTCCATTTGTGTTCCAAGTGCTCCATGACCATTGACCACCCAAGGACTTTAGCCAATCAGCGTATGAGATATGTTGCTACATTTAAATAGGGCAGTATTGCTGAACACTGATTGGATGAAATATTCAAACACTGGCCAAAGGTCTCATAGCCCTAAGATGTAAGTGGAGACCCAATTCTGGATCCCAGGCCGGATGGAGAGAAAAGAAGGTATTTATATTTTTTCATGGAATGTTAATTTGTTTTAACAGTTGAAAGTACCGGTAGTTAAATTCCATCTGTGTATTATCTACACTCATTCACAGCCCCTTTAAGAAGCAATGACGGACTGTATTGGCAGCAGTACATACCGTTTTCGTCCTTGCTCTTCTGCCCATTTTCCAATCTGCTCTAAACATTTGACTAATTAGATTTTTGGCTCCAGTTTTTGCCAAGTTTGACCATATGTAATGAAACAGCTTTATTTTGGCCAATTTTTTTTTCTATTTGTCAAATTTTGAAATGTTTTCTTCATGCATGTCATTGGTTTCTGTAATTCATAAATTCATTCTGTGACTTGTCAATGATCTGATTTTCTAGTGTTCACGGCTGCTTATCATTGTTCTGCAGGTCACATGATACATCATAAGGGTGCATGCAGACAAACGTGTACCCATATGGCTACGGCCGGGCGGGCACATGTCGGATGCGGTGGAGATTAAGAGAAGCAAGCACTGATCCCTCCACTCTCCATAGAGCATGTTCTGCACACTATGCTTATCGTACGGAGCCCGGGCGCCATAGACAACTATGGGGGATGTATAGGCAGCCATAAATTTTATATCTTACTCCAGAGCTGCTCTTCCTTTTGTAACTTATACAGGAAGTCACACCCAAAGGCAGCCATTTTGAAGTCTGTGTAGACCTGTGTGTTGTGTTGATTTCATAACATTCCCGACTCTCTCCTCAATCCTTCTACTACTGATACGATTGAAAGCTACACCAGAGCAGGGAGCAATAAGTTACAGCTTGAAGGGGTTGCCCAACTTTCATTAAAAATCTATAAGTGAGCTGTGGGAGGGCTGTAAAAAGAAATAAACAAGTACTTACCTCCTCCGACGCTCCTGGTCCCCAGCGTCAAGGTCTGTTGCTGCCATGTTCTTGTTTCTTTACAGGGGCACGGCACCTTAGCTCCTGCAACTTCCTGCCACCTGGCATGCCCACCCGTCCTCTGTCCCAGCGCTGTATCAGGCACTGGGACAGGAGTCGGGTGGCATTGACAGACCATGCGGGAGACTGGGAGCACTGGAGGAGGTAAGTACTCATTTATTTTTTTTTTATTACAGCAGCTCCAGCCCACCCACCCATAGATTTTTTAATGCAAATCGGACAACCCCTTTAAATTGCCATGTTGGCACTTTGCGATAAATAAGTGGGTATTGATTAAAGTTTGGGCATTTGGCCTCTAAAAGGTTCGCCGTTGCTGCCCTAGACCCTACCTTCAGGGCCCATTACTATGTTAAAGCCTGGGACAACTGGAGGATTCCCTTGAACTCAAATGATCTAGACTGGAGTAATGTAAATGTTTTGGCCAACCATCTATCTCAAGTTCTCATTAGATGTCCAATTCACTTCACAGATTTTAATCTCTACATCATTACAATACATTAAAACAAAATTTCAGCACAACCCACCGAGAGCCGTCATGTAATAACCTCCTCTTACTGTAGCTTCCGAATTCAAAGTAACCCCATCTAAGCTTTTTCGGGAAGCTAGATCTTCTAGAACATGCCAAAACTGTGTAGACTTTTTTTATTCGAAAACTTTAACTTTTGACTCTTATTGAAATGCAGCGCTTGTCTGCCATCGATCCCGGCGCATGGTAACAGCTTCTGTGCACAGCGAATTACGCCTCTCACATTCAGATCTATTTTCTCATTAAAAATAAAGGCGATTCTTGCAGCTCATCATCATATCGAGCCAGAACACCAAACATTAAAGGACAATGCAAAAATATCACCCTCTGCTCACATTAGGAAAAAGTGAGATGGAGATAGCCGGATCATTTGAGAAATGTATATTAATTAACCCAAATGAACCTTCTTAGTTTATCGAAGCAGGAGTCCTTTATTCTTCCTGCACATAGCAATGAGCTGCCATTTCTGCTCTCCGAGAAATTATAGTCAGGCCTAGAGTGCATAAATTATTCCTCCGAGGAGATTGGAAGCCAGATTTCAAGTCCTGCTTCAACGTAAAACTTCTCTCTTTATGAAAGTCGTAAAGGAAATGATTAGATTGAGACAATTGTAGGTACTGTATCATACTGTACATTAGCTCCTTTGATGGAACAATTGAGGTTCTAGCTTGGGAATAAAGTTCCCTTCAACAATTTCTTAGAGACATGGCCGTGCAAGGAAGCTTCTCTACATTCAAGTTTTTGAAAGAACCAAAAATAACCAAGCTGGCAGCCATAGACCAACTGAAAGAAAAGGTTTGGGAAGCGTCATTCTCGAGGTCCAAAAGTAGGAACTGCATCTTTCAAGTATTTTTTACATAAACAATGGATATGTAAATAGATTGAAATACCCTATTCAGCAGAATATTAAAATATATATTATATTAAATAGTCAAAAATATTGATTGTGGGGTCTTGAGTACTAAGAATCTAAGAATCTACTAGTACTAAGTACTAGAATCTAAGAGTACTAGGAATCTACAAGACCACATCTTGTAGAACACCGAAGAACCTACAGAACACGGGGTGCCAACAAAGCCAATCAATAGTCAACTGTGCCCAGTATTCATATCTTTTCACTTTATTGGGGCACATTTACTAAGGGTCCGCAGACCGCATTTCCGTTGTGTTTCCTGACCATTTCCATTTTGTGCCGCATTTAACAGGAGTTTTTGGTGCACACGATCGGATTTTGGCGCAATCGTGACGACTTTCAAGCGACACATATCAGGGGTGTAGCCATTGGACCAACCCGACTGATTAAGACTAAGCGCGGGATTTAAAATTCAATTTGTGTGACAAGACATGCACTTACATGCACCGGGAAGAAGGTGAACTCCGTTGGACCTCAGCAGGGAAGCGACACATGCAGGATCTCGGGATCTTGTTGAATCGCGGCAGACTTCATCTTCATCAGACAACACACTTTGGGGACTGGGTAAGTAAATGTGGCCCATTGTGTGTGTGTGTGTGTGTGTGTGTGTGAGGGGGTCTCAGAACCCAAAGATCCTCCATTGAAACCCAAAACAGTCCAAAAAACTAACCAATAAAAAGTAGCCAATTTCATAAGAGTAGGCATCAAAATGAGGCATGCCACCCAGTGTATAGCACGAAGCAGGTTTAGCCTTAAACCTTTTCATGGCACGCTAAACACCCTACTCTCCTATAATGAGCTTGGCAGATGTTTCAAAAACAGCACCACACCTGACTGTGGGTAATGTGGGGTATTACATCTAGGCTTCATTCATCTCTATGCAGCTGAACTACAATACCGGCACAAACCATGGTTAGATGTGGAGCTGCCTTAGATAGAAAGTAGTCATGTTTTTCAACCCATTTACAAAGAATCAGAGTGGGGTTCCTTGGAGTCTTGGACCCACCAGAAAAAATGTTTCTTTGGCCAAAACTTCATCATCCCTTACAAAATAAACCCTACTAGTCTGTAGCTCAGGTTTTCTTCTGGAGTCCAGTACAAGGATAGAGCCTGGACCCACCGGAGAATCCTCTAGTTCTCTGGATGACCAACCAAACAATGCCCAGACAATTCCTTTAAGGGCCCATGTTGTTTAATTTTTATTGCGCCCAGACTGAGACCGGATTGTGTCACCAGGTGGGGGCATGACCCTTCACACTCTGACCGCCCAATCAGCTCTCCTAATTTCAAACTATATAGGGACACGCCCTCCAACTGTTAATTCCAGGTTGTCAATTCAAAAAAATAACAGTTCTAACAGTAAAAAGTCCAAAGATATTTCCTATTTCAATGGGAATATATATTTCTGAAAAAAAGAGAAGACTAAGAGAAGTATAATTCTGAATAAAAATGTAAGGTCTTGGACTATCCAGGGGAATAAAGGGTATCACTAGTGTGCTCCTCACCCTACATCCACTACCGTCTCTAGTGACTGCGCCTCTGGTGACCTCCATGCTGACAGTCCCCTTAGTCTCAGCTTGGATAATTAGCTGGAAGATGAAAGGGTTGCAGTGACTCAGACTGCTGAATGCGGCACACAAAGAAGCAAAGGGATGGCTCCAGCTTAATGTAACCACCAATATATCAGGTATTCAGCATTCTTAGTTCTTAGCATCCAGGAACGAATCCTTAAATTCCGAGGCTTGCCATATGGACGCAATGAAGTAGTGGGGCCTCAACAAAGGCATAAATACATGCAAATATAAACGAGGCAGAGGGAGATAAAGGATCTCGCTGCCAATTTAACTCAAATTTTGACTGCATTAAGCTCACGTTTTACGACTCAGTAGAGCTAGGCAAGTAATACTGATGTTGTGTTGACTCCTGGTGCCAAAATATTGTTGTGAGTATTCGGCTTCGAGCTCACAACAAAATTTTCAGCCAGATCACGACCCCCATAGAGGGGGCCTGCTTCATGGTGGGGTGAGCACATGCTATCTCACTGCACCATGACCGAGCCAGGTGGCCACCCATTGCCATTTTATGCTGCTTGGCTGGTGGAAATGGTGGAAGATTCCCCCTACTCTAGAATAGATTCCCCCCACTCTCTTTGTTTATAGCACAAAGGATGGACATACCACTGGCGCATCCTACACAGGGTCCCAGAAGATAAAGTCACCCTAAAGCAGCTTCCCAGAGTCTATTAGATTGTATGCAGTAGTGCACTAGTCATGGGGCGAATTGAGCCTCTTGCCTCAGGCAGCAACATCAGCAGCAAAATGGGGGCATTTATTTATTACTACAAAGCAGGACACTTAAAAATAGCACCAGATGTCAGCATGGGCGTGAGGCAAGGGCGTGAGACATGGCATGGAGAATCAACTTACTACATCCATTACTATTGGATGGGGAGGAGAAGGGGGCGTTCTCTAGCCCGCCTCAGGCAACAGAAAATTTAGGTTAACCCCTGCTAGTATGTAAAGCTTTGTAAGCATATCAATTTCAAGGGGCCTCTATACAGTGCGGGGTCCTCTACTTTCTGTGTCGGCTACTCTATAGTATATAGGAACATATTGTTACGTATGATATCATTCTCAGCATCTGTACCCATGACAAGGATTTCAGTCCCTGCTTCCAGTTTGTGACCTGACACTGATAATTGACAGCTGGAGTGGGATCAGCTATTTTGGGTAACATCTCAATTTTTCACATAAACCGTTTTCGAAGGCATAAAATGACGTCTTAATAGGCTTCTGCACGCCGCATAAAAGTAAATGACTGCTCGCGTGTGAATGGAGTCAGACTGCCGTCTGCACCTGCCTCTCATTCAGAATTATTCCTCGCTTTACGTGACTCAATGACATTGTACGAGACATTCGCGCGACTATTATCCCTCCGTAGAGTTCCATATTGAAAAGTTTGAGCACTCATACCCGGGCTGATGAATGGAGCAGCACATGCACGTAGCTGCCCGCCGCACCACGCTACTCCGGTGCCTCGGTATTATTCTACATCTACCAAGCTCAGAAACCGCCTATTGTTAACCATACAGAAACATAGCAGAGATTCCAGATGCAAGGTATTGTCATCGACTTCCCAGGGAGAGAAAATTACCAGCTTCGCGGCAGCCGTAGGGCCAACAGTCCATTGTATAAAACGGCTCTTGAGGGCAGCAGCCAACGGATGAGGACGCGGGCTAAGCCCTCGCTAGTCTATTGTAAAATGGAGCTATTGCTATGAAAGGTGGCAGGTCAGTGTCTGAGAAACTGCTGCCATACAGAGAGAATGTAAATATTCGGCAGGCGGAAAAGCTTCGAGGGCACTGGCAAGGATCGGTAACAAGGACCTGGCATGGGAAGCTGGGCATAGAAATGTACAAATGACTGGCATAAAACACAAATACGCAGCAGGTATATTCTGTTGCTCTCCAATAGACTAGGAAAAAGGCTTCTAAACTCCGGGCCCTGAAAGGGGTTGGCCGCTGTGCTTCACGTTTTCTGTAAAGTGTGTGGGATATTAGGTAGTTTACTAATATAATTCCTAATTACAAGTTCCATATCGCTTTGTTGAAAGGTGAACTAAAGCCCCCAGTTAAGAAAAGTCATGTGATGGAGGGTCATGTGATCTCTGTCTATGAGCAATCGTCCTGCCAGGACCTTATCAGAGTGTTCATGAATTTAAGATTAAAGGGGTTGGCCACTTTACCTTATGTTTTTGTAATGTGTGTGTAAGTATAGGGATGTGGGATATTGGGTAATTTATAGAGATGAGCCAGTACTAAAATGCTTGAGTGCTCGTTATTCGAGACAAACTTTTCCCGATGCTCGAGTGCTCGTCTCGAGTAACGAGCCCCATTGAAGTCAATGGGAGACTCGAGAATTTTTCACTGAAAGAACACATTGAAAGAACACAGTGAAGAACACATTGCAGATGTTCCGTACATCTGCTAACTTATCCGAAGACACACGTGCAGAACACTGTTCGGCATGCATGTCTTCCAATAAGTTAACAGATGTTCGGAACATCTGCAATGTGTTCTTCACTGTGTTCTTTCACTTAAATGATCCTGTGGTCACTGTGTTCACTGTTTTCATTGTATTCTTCACAGTCTTTTCTTAATTAAATGCTCGATCTCGAGCAGGGGAAATACTCATCCGAGCAATGAGCCGTTTCAAGTACCCTAATACTCGAACAAGCATTAAGCACCTTATGTAGGCACCATCAGTTATGGACAGGGGTCAGCTTGGGTTCTCCGACCAAACATAGCAAGACGTGATGTCCTATGTGATCTGGTACCTGTTGCTGGTTTGCCAGTTGCCCTTGGTAAGTAATAACCACAGCAAACATGGAACAAACCTAAAAACCCTATGATCTTGGAGATCCTTTGGCAAAGTTATGAAGCCATCACACTTTGGTCTTTGTGAAACCTTTATCCATGCTCATTTTCCTGCATCGAACTCAACAAGAACATCTTAGAAACCTTTCATTTGGTCCATTTACACAATGTTGAAGGTACAATTATTGCTTTGTCTTAAACACTGGTCAACCAATGGCCAACAAGGGTGAGTGGGGCTTCCAATGTGTAGCTGGAAAGTGCATCCATACACTAAATTTCTAGAATATTGAACCCTAACATCTATGATATGACCATAAATCTGAAGAGTGCACTACACACAACCCTGTTATATGTTCCTTATCCATATCTACCGAGACAATCCTTCCCCTTCCCGGTTTCTGACTGGTCTATCTTTTGTTCGTATTCAGCCCTTGCCACACAATTATTATTGTAATGACTATCCAACGTCTTCATTTATAGGCTCCATACATCCTGAAGATGTCTTAAAGACATAAAGGCTGGGGAAAGTACAATGAGTTTTCCATGACAACCATAGTCAATGTATATGCGTGTGTACTGTAAGCTATAGTTGCCGAGGCACATGTTAATTTGGCATTGAAGGGCTGTATGGAGGAAAACAATAGCACTGATTGCTTTGCTGCAATGAAGTCAGTTTCATTCTCTCTCATCAAAGATTTGTTCCATGGATCTCTTAACCCATGAGATGGAAAAATCTTTGTAGATAGAAAGGCTGGAGGACTAAGGGCTCATGCACATGGCTGTATAAACCTGTCATATGGCGCCTGTAGAAGTCTCTACCTATTAAGACTTAGGTCATCCAAAATGTTTGCAATTCTAGTGTTGCATTACTTAAGAATCCTCTAGGAGAAGCAATATAATCCTGAATCTCGGGATTATTGCGTCGTAGAGAAGAACCATATGCTGGGGCGTAGTTTAGCTACCACTAGGAGCAATATATTCTATCCCTAATACATAGACTATACTCTTCCCACAGGATCAGAGATATGGTCTGACTGCTGGAAGGAGAAGTTCTGTAATCACTCATTAATGTAGTGTTCTATCTGCAGGCAGAATGTTATAGAGCAGGAGGAGCTCAGCAGATTGTACATAGTGTCCTATCTACAGGCAGCATGTTATAGAGCAGGAGGAGGGAAGCAGATTGTACATAGTGTTCTATCTGCAGGCAGAATGTTATAGAGCTGGAGGAGCTCAGCAGATTGTACATAGTGTCCTATCTACAGGCAGCATGTTATAGAGCAGGAGGAGCTGAGTAGATTATAAATAGTGTCCTCTTTGTGACAGAGGAGCAGGAGGAGCTGAGTAGATTATAAATAGTGTCCTATCTGCAGGCAGCATGTTATAGAGCAGGAGGAGCTGAGTAGATTATACATAGTGTCCTATCTGCAGGCAGCATGTTATAGAGCAGGAGGAGCTGAGAAGACTGTACATAGTGTTCTATCTGCAGGCAGCATGTTATAGAGCAGGAGAAGCTGAGCAGATTGTACATAGTGTCCTATCTGCAGACAGCATGTTATAGAGCAGGAGGAGCTAAGAAGATTATACATAGTGTCCTATCTGCAGACAGCATGTTATAGAGCAGGATGAGCTGTGCTGATTGTACATATTGTCGTGTCTGTAGGCAGCATGTTATAGAGCATCAGGAGCTGAGCAGATTTTACATAGTGTTCTACCCACAGGCAGCATGTTATAGAGCAGGAGGAGCTGAGTAGATTATAAATAGTGTCTTCTTTGCGGGCAGCATGTTATAGAGCAGGAGGAGCTGAGTAGATTATAAATAGTGTCCTATCTGCAGGCAGCATGTTATAGAGCAGGAGGAGCTGAGTAGATTATATATAGTGTCCTATCTGCAGGCAGCATGTTATAGAGCAGGAGGAGCTGAGTAGATTATACATAGTGTCCTATCTGCAGGCAGCATGATATAGAGCAGGAGTAGCTGAGTAGATTACAAATAGTGTCCTATCTGCAGGCAGCATGTTATAGAGCAGGAGGAGCTGGGTAGACTATACATAGTGTCCTATCTGCAGGCAGCATGTTATAGAGCAGGAAGAGCTGAGCAGATTGTACATAGTGTCCTATTTGCAGGCAGCATGTTATAGAGCAGGAAGAGCTGAGCAGAATATACATAGTGTCTTCTCTGCAGGCAGCATGTTATAGAGCAGGATGAGCTGTGCTGATTGTACATAGTGTCGTCTCTGTAGGCAGCATGTTATAGAGCATCAGGAGCTGAGCAGATTTTACATAGTGTTCTACCCGCAGGCAGCATGTTATAGAGCAGGAGGAGCTGAGTAGATTATACATAGTGTCCTATCTGCAGGCAGCATGTTATGGAGCAGGAGGAGCTGAGTAGATTATAAATAGTGTCCTATCTACAGGCAGCATGTTATAGAGCAGGAGGAGCTGAGTAGATTATACATGGTGTCCTATCTGCAGGCAGCATGTTATAGAGCAGGAGTAGCTGAGTAGATTATAAATAGTGTCCTATCTGCAGGCAGCATGTTATAGAGCAGGAGGAGCTGGGTAGACTATACATAGTGTCCTATCTGCAGGCAGCATGTTATAGAGCAGGAGAAGCTGAGCAGATTGTACATAGTGTCCTATCTGCAGGCAGCATGTTATAGAGCAGGAAGAGCTGAGCAGAATATACATAGTGTCTTCTCTGCAGGCAGCATGTTATAGAGCAGGAGGAGTGTGCAGATTGTAAATAACAGAAGATAAATGGCGTACAATGAACTTTTATCTTAAAATGTACCTTATTTCACTTTAAGTAGCGGTGGAAAACTCTCATAACCCTAACACACATTTCTATGATCCTTCATCAGTCGTCAGGTCTCCATACCTTTGCCAACAAGATACAACACATCCTTGCCTATCCTTCCGACAGGGATACTCTATGATATGATATTTATTTGTGCTGCACTTATTATGTTGCAATTTATTGTCAGTCTAACAATTGAACAAGAGCCAAGCGGGGGCTGGATCTTCATCATGGCGACGCATCTCCCCGCACAAGACAATAGGACTGATTGGTTTGGTAAATATGACATTGTCTCTTTTGTAAAGTGCGGGATTTATTCCTCTATAAATAAAGAGATACGGAATAGGGGGGGTTTCCAGATCTAATGACTCTCATTGATGTCATCTGCCGGCTGGAGATCCAAACTGTCAACAGCGAGGCTCAATTTCTCCCAACGAGAGAGATCATGATTTTTTATTAAAACCTTTGCAAGATGCAACCTTCTCTTGGCTTTTCCGTCAACAATCTACCCAAAACGGGAACAGCGAGCGAGTGTCAGCGCGGCTGACATTTATTATGTGCTCGGGGATATTCTGCAGGAGACAAAATGAAATAGCATTTATAGCGGTCTATGGGCGGGCGAAGCGCAGAAATAAACAAAAATAGGTATAAAAAAAAAATTATTTATGATTATCTGAGTTACTTAAAGGGACGGGGTCGATCCCAGGGTCCCATATAGAATAAACATATGTGGTTTTGAAGTATCCTGAATTATAACTATGTCTTTATTGGACTGCATTCACACTAGTCATGGGAATTCCGGCTCTTCTTAGTGAGCTGGCTCATAAGGCTCTGCTCACTAAGAAGAGCCGGCTCTCCCTATTAAGTATATAATAGGGAGCCACAGGCCAGTTAGTCACCCCACACCATTCCACTTTTAACCCAATTTTATCAGGTTAAAGGGGACGTGGTGAACAGTTTATGGGCGAACAACCCATCACTAATTCGCACCACCTCTCTCCTACGTCCTAGCGGATTCCCGATGTGTCCTTATATTCGAGGTCTAGGATGTACCCCAGTGTATGCACATAAAATGGGATGCATTGTCGTTCCTATTCCCCTCTCAACTGGAGGTGGGAGGAGTGAACAGAGTCAGAAGCCGGTGATTGGCTGCTGCTAGTGTTTAGGGTGTTCCCCCAGTGATATCACTGTCCTATGGGGCTCCTTCCTGCTGAGTGGTGTATACATTTATCGGAGGCCAGGGATGGATGCAATACGTTGCATCCGTCCCCCATAGGCGCCTTTCTCAGCAGGAGGGAGCAGTATGGAAAAACAAAACTTGCTGCATCCTACATTTTTTACAGTGTATGGTATATAGTGTGCACACTCTATCTTCCGGTACATGTCTATGGATACTCTCAGAGTATACACCCAGAGATTTCCTGACCTATACGCTGAGCATATAGCAAAAACATAATGTGACCTTTGCCTTAAAGGGTCTGTCCACTTTCAGCACATAACAGCAGATAGCTGATATGGTTTGTGTAATGAAAAATTATACAATTTTCCAATACATTTTCTGTATCAATTCCTTGGAGTCTAGATCTCTGCTTGCTGTTATCATATAGGAAGCTTCATTGTTTGCTTCCAGTGCAGTACAGATATCTGACCATGTTCACACAGGTGCACGGCTCATTAGTATCATATCGAGTAATCAGAGCTGTGCGATATAACGAGCCTTGCATTTGTGTGACCATGGTCATACAGGTGCACCGCTCGTTAGTATCAAAAAGAGTAATCAGAGCTGTGTGCTATAACCAGCTGTGCACCTGTGTGACCATGGTCACACAGGTGCACGGCTCATTGGTATCATAGCGAGTAATCAGAGCTGTGTACTATAACGAGCCGTGCACCTGTGTGACCATGGTCAGATTTATGTCCACTGAAAATATACAATGAAGCTTTCTATAGCAGGACAGCAAGCAGAGATCTAGAAAAGCAAGAGGAATTGATACAGAAAGTATATTGGTAAATTGTATCATTTTTCATCATACAAACAAGGATATTAATTAGCTGAAGTGAGAACACCCCCTTAACTCTTAGAATGGCACCAATGACCTATGTAATAAACGGGTCAAGTATTAAATTGAGTCCATCCCCTGCTTTAGTGGTGGACCAGGAAGCCCCCGACCTGTGGAGCCCCCTATGCAGTAGGAAGACCTCACATGGTCGTGGAGGAGAATACACAGGACCACAGGCCTGTAAACGACATATCGGTGTATGGCTTGTTTCTTTCTTTACTTGATATTGAATGCATAAATTGCTATGAAATATGATTTACATTAGCATGTGTGCCGGCGTGGACGTATTTGATGTTTGCTCTGCCCTTGGCGATCACGAGTGAACTAATGAATAAATGATTGTGCACCGCCACATGCTCACATCGGACCGGGCCAACATCAGCAGCCTCCTCCTCCTCCTCCTCGGATTCTCAACGCTTCACTGCTACGTCTCCTACACTGCACCTCCTGCTGCTGCCGGAGACGCCCGGTGTCTGCCGAACCTCTAAAGAAGTTTTTGCTACATTGAGTTAACCCTTTGTGTCTCCAATAATCCAGACATATCTTATTGTGCTTGAATAATGAACCTTAAATAGTGGATGCTAAACCCTGATGGGTTCATTATGAAGGGTGGGTCAAATGTCCCAGGACTCCCTTTTATTTCCGAAATTGACGTCTTCGATGCCCCAGTAAGTAATGTGTGAGGGTCTATGTTTGAGGCTATGTCTGGAATGTACATTTTGTAAGCCGCCATATTGGATTAAGGGCCAGTTTTTCCATTGGGAAGGTGGTTTTGTATCACATCAAAGAAGACCAGAATTGTCTCCATTGACATTGATACAGATCTATATCCTGGTGGGATGTAGCTCATAATGGATCCATTATATTATGTGTTCATAGATGCATGTAGATCCTGGTGGACCTGGTATAAATCACAAAGAGAGGCAGATCTTGATGGACTTTATACCATGACAGATCCATGACAGATCTTTAAGTTCAAATTATAAGTCAGTCCTGAGACATGGTTCCTGATGGACCTATAATGAGCCAGTAGGGGGCATGTATCTTAAAGGATGCATTATAAGTCAATGGGTTCAAGTCAATAAGTAAATACCGATGGAACCCAAATGGACCATAAGAGACCAGTTGAATGGATTATAGGGGTCATGACAGATAATCTTTGCTATCAGTTATGGATCCTGTAGGCACAGAACACACAATAACAATGTGAATTTGGTTTTACCTTACTGTTTCGTTCAGTCTACATCATGTCCAACCCCCGTAATGACTATTATATAGAATTAATATTATATAGGGTTCTATGGGGGTCTTGTAGTTCCAGACATACAGACCTTAAATGCAAAACATAAAACCGGCTCAGATCCAAAACCATATCATCTCACATCCAGGACATGAGTGTTTGGGGCTTCGGTCCAATCATCGAGAGATATAATTCATCTACTCATGTCGTCACCTCCCGTAATAAGTCACCATTCACATCTGCAAACTGCTCGCTCCTCTTCCTCTCCTATTAGAGACCATTTATATAGAAACCCATCTGCAACGCTGGAATCCATTTATATTAATGATCTCTTTATTCACCTCTGCAATCTCCTAAATAATTAAAATAGAGCAAATAGGCAACGAGGATCATGGAACCGACAGACCGGGGGGTTAGCCTCCCTGCCGAATAGAACATCCAAAAGTGGATCTTAAGAGCGTCATTACAGAGAGGACGTGTCAACACCACCTTATAGGTGTCTTAGAGGACAGGTTTTTCACAACCCGCTTTCTGTCTTGTACCACTCCGACTGGGAAATCCTGTTGATATTGGAAATTGAAATTCTGATTTAAGACCTGTTTTATGATGGGGGAAGTGGTGAAGTGGCACAGAACAGGGCCTGGAGCTGGGAAGGCAGGACCCCTTATGAGCACTTCATGCTGGTAGTCAATGTATGTTCTATTGAGCAAACGTGAGCGTGCATAACTTGTATTCTGAAGGCTGCATCTTGTTTCGGGAATGGGGGGGGGGGGGGTTATAAGGACAGATTCTCCGAGAGCTCATTGTAGACATTAGTCACATCCATGGCACATATGGATGTATTCAGACATCTGCATTCTAGAAAAAAAATCATTGACATTTTCTTTAAATTGGACACAATCATTCCCAGATAAGGATATTTACCGATAAGGATCTGCGCTCGACTATAGAAACCGAGAAGACACCAGAATGATAAATAGCCCATGATACGTGGGGGACTTTACAGATATGGAAATTTTATTTTAAGATTTATCTCCGCATAGAGAAATGGGTAATAGAATCCAAATTACTTAACGCTTATTATAGTATTGAAAATACACTAAACGTTCTCAGATGCTGAATGTTCCAATAAAAAAAAAAAAATCCTAATGGGCGCAGATTGCTTTTACATCATTAATTGAACCAAATACTAATAGAGATCTTATTGAGGTTGGATTAAAAGTGATAAAAGAACAGATTCTTTAACCATTGGGGATCAGGGCCGCCATCAGGAGGGGTATAGTGTGACTGTGTTCAGGAGGCCCGAGGAGGAGAAGGGGCCCCAAATCACAGAAAACCCTCCTCACTGTGCACACAGAGCCGGATTTTCATTCTGTGTTGTGCCCACAAAATTTTCCAGTCAGGGGCCCAAAACTTCCTAGTGGCGGTTCTGTTGGGGATAATCTCTATAAATATCTGGTGCTGAGTTCAATTCAAGTAATATTAAATGTGTTATGTTAAGTGCCCTGTATTAGGAATCACCGAGCTTGGAAATATTCAGTTTTCTATAATTTGATGTAAAATTTGCCAGGTCTCAATAGGAAAGCATGTGAGTCCTGCTTCCCCCGCCCACACACAGTGATTGGAAAACAGTCTGACCAATCACTGTGTATGGGCGGGGGAAGCAGGACTCATAGGCTTCCTTATCAAGTCCTGGAAAATTTAGCATGAATATACTGGATCAAATTATAGAAAACTATATATTTCCGAGCTCGGTGATTCCTGCTCTATCCAATGCTGCTCTCAAACACATCACTTTAAACACTGATACAATTATTTACTAGCTAAACATTGATCTTTATGAAGCAATTACTATAAATCCACCAAGTCCGCCACAGAGTCTACACATTACTTAAGGCCCTAATGGGCTCATACATAACATTTAATGTTTCAGTGTATGTCCTTGGATCATTGCTGGGTGAATATCTAGGCGTGTTATGATGATCACTCAGAGCGGCTGCTTTCATTTTTCACTGGTCAGCTCATGTAACGATGGCGGCCGCTGACCTGTCACTGCCAAGAATGAATGCAGGGAAATTTAATGGTGGTTGCAGGTTTTGAGCTAGACTACTGCACATCTTATAGGCATTTTTTCAGAGACTAAAGCTTAGGATTATTGATCATCAATATTTGATCGGTGGGGGTCCAAGACCTGGCACCCCACTAACAAGCTGCGCAAAAGGCTCTGGTAAGTGATGCGTATGTTTCCGCAGCCTGTAAAGTCACTTTTATTAGTCAGATGACCATGTCGGCTCCAGGTTTCAGTAGGCCCTCGGCAAAAGAACCTCAATGGGCCCCATTGCAGTGAACTCATGTGGCTGCATTAAAAATTCAGAAACTAAAACAGTCTCCTGTTCCCTAAAATATTCCCTAGTTTATCATTCCAAACAGCCCCCTCATGGTTATTTGTATAAGCCCCCCTCTCAACCTATAGATTCATTAAATACACCCCCACACCCCATGGATTCCTTATATACAGCCTTATGTGAGCCCCCCCAGCAGCTCTGGGCCCCAACACTTGCCCAGGTATGCCCACTGCTGGAGCCGGCCCTAAAGGGGAATAGGACTGATCTGCAATACCAAACATAGCCACTATACAATATACAAGTCTTAAGGTAATGGAGTGAATACACTCATGCTCCTTAGACAGCTGATTCATGGGGGGTGTCAATCAGATACTGATGATTTATCCTCAGGATAGGTTGGGTGGGTCAGATGCTTGAGTAGATGCTTGAGTAGTCCACTTGATACTAAGAATTTGTAATTCAATAGTATCTGCGTCTTTAAAGCATGGTGTTATTGATTATGAGAAAACTGCACAGGACTACCACTCCAAGGTCCTCATCATCACACTTCCTGCATCAATATTTTATTGCTGGACAAACCCTTAAATCTGAACCTACATTAAAATAAATGAATACATGAATTAAGTGTAACACATCCATGTTTAACAGTGTTAAGCATGTTCTGAGGAAGGTAATATGCTGCTGACAGACACCTATGAACAGGACCACCACTAGGAAGTTCGGGGCCCCTAACTGGCAATATTTTGTGGACCCCCCCACAGAATAATCATCCACAGTGTGTACACAATGAGTTCCCTGCACCTGGAAAGGGAGAAAGTTTTTCTGTGACTAAGGGCCCCTTCTCCTCCTTAGGGCCCCCAGAACACAGTCACACTAAACAGTCACACTGCTGGTGGCCCTGCCTATGAACAGAAAGAATGAACATGATGCAATGCAATTTTCTTTTTATCAACCATAAGGAGGATCCCTGACTACATAAACCTTTTAATACTAGAAATAGTAACATAAAAGTCTCCAATATAAAGCGTGATTATAAATTAAACGCATTAACATATTATACAATACCGGACTGGGCTGTTAATGATTATAATGTAGTAAAGGCGAGACTGTGTTATGTGATAGCCCCAAGGGTAACATAACTAAGTTTGTCCTATATCCCGTCCTATATACATGTGAATACTAGCGACCGATAGAGTAAAGCATCGCCAGAAAACATGCGAAAAAAATAGACCTCCACTCAGGAATAAAGCGTTTACCACTCGAGTCCCTCTTGTGCTGTTCTCCTGATGGATTAGTCCCCGGCCCCCTCCTTACTGTACAAATACTATTACTGCCATTAAGAATTTTCCCACTTGTTAAAGTGACTATTAGAAACGAAGGGAGACGAGGTAATTATATCGATTGGCGATTCATGAATAATAAATATAGATAACAATAATCATTGGATGGATGTAAAAGCAATAACCAACAAGATACAATGTAACAGTGAGGAACATAAAACAGTGTGATGGTCCTAACATTGTGGCCTGTGATACTGTACGTGGACTGTCACTGATGTAGCAGAGCTGGGTGTGTGATTTTGGGTTCCTTCAATAGAAATGATTGGTGGTGGCACTTGGGCAAAATGAAAAAATTCTGGGGTGCCCCCTCCAATGTAGGCTACCAGATACGACCAGAAACACACAAGTTTGGGCTGCCTAATTGTTGAATGGTGTTTGAGAAGAGTAACTCACTGATGTAGAACCCCCCCCCCCCCCGCCCCCTAATGCATCTTTGACACCCTACTTCGAAGGCACAGAGAGTTAATAAATATGTTGTTTGTAAGCAGGGGTAGAGTCTGATTTAGGCCCCCAGCAAAGTCTAATATCTAAAGTACAATTCATCTACTATTGGCAGAGCAGGAAGTCTATTGTTCCCTTCTTTGACAGAGATTTAAAGGAAATCTACCACCAGGATGAAGGATTGTAAACCCAGCACAGTGACATACTGGTGTGTGCCCCCTCTGGCAGGATCTGCTCTTCTTTTAGCTGCTTATTCCCCTGTTACTACAAAAAAAGTCTTTAAAAATGATGCAAATGAGGCTCCACAGCTGTTAAGCCTGGAGCCCCTTAGGATAATGCATAATTTTTAATGCATTTTTTTTTTTATAAAAACAAGGGCATAAGTAGCTAAAGACGAAGTGGATCCTGCCAGAGGGGGCACACACCTGCATGTAAGTGTGATTGGATTACAATCTTTCACCCTGATGGAAGATTTCCTTTAAACTATATTGGCATCCTATAGATGCTGATACAATTTAAAACATAAAATAAATTCCTGCATCCTGCTTTCTTTTCCCACAACCTGCTGAGAACTGGCTGCCTGTCCCCACGTTGTTGAGCCCCCCCTGATCCCTAGACCCTCATGAATTTGCTTGGACCATAGGTACGGTATATTATAATACATTATAGTAAATGCTACATGTATGTTTGTTTAAAAGGAACACTCCAGTCACAGCTAATTCAGTGAATAATGCATTGTGTAAGGCATGAAAGGAGGAGCAGGACTTATTTTCATTGCATTCCCTTACTAGATCCTAGAGTCCTGCTCCTCCCTTCAGGCCCTGCACAAGGTATTATTCAATGAACCATCTGGGACTGGAGCGTTACTTCAACTAGTTGAGTCCGATGTGCCTTTACTACCTATAAAAATAAACTTTTCAGATTTCAGATTTTTTGTAGACCTCAAAGTCTTGCTTTTAGATGTGTGGGTTAGTATTGGGTTGGACTTCGAAAGAGGCTGGTTGCCCAATTTTCTTTTACCCTCATGACCGACCATTATGACCATCATTGCCAACCATCAAGACCATCATGACCAACCATCGTGACCATCCTGACCAACCATCGTGACCATCCTGACCAACCATCGTGACCATCCTGACCAACCATCGTGACCATCCTGACCAACCATCGTGACCATCCTGACCAACCATCGTGACCATCATGACCAACCATCGTGACCATCATGACCAACCATCGTGACCATCATGACCAACCATCATGACCATCCTGACCAACCATCTTGACCATCATGACCAACCATCATGACCATCATAACCAACCATCAAGACCAACCATCTTGACCATCATGACCAACCATCTTGACCATCATAACCAACCATCGTGACCATTCTAACCAACCATCGTGACCATCCTGACCAACCATCGTGACCATCCTGACCAACCATCCTGACCAACCATCATGACCAACCATCATGATATGTTGTGCTGAATGACAAACTCTTCTCTATGATACTAGGAACCTAATTTTACAGGTTGATATTCAGCAAAGAAAAGATCCAGTGGAAGGTTCCTTGTATCTCCGCATAATTATCACTTCCCTATTTCAGATGGCGCAGGTGGTGAGCTGCTCGACGTGACATTTTTCTGAAAGAAGAGAAACAGGAATCCTGGGATATTCTCACGAATGAAAATCAGGGATTCTAATCCCGTTCCCAATCTCAACAGATTGTCCAAATTATCTCAGACAATGGCAACCAAGACGGATTCATTAGCAGATATCAACGTGACAAATCGGCGATAGCAAGGACAAGTGGTCAAGGAAGGCCAGGTCATTAATCTTTGGCCACATGTTGGACTCCCTCCTGTAGAGACGACACAATCATATGCTGCGTGTTCCCGGTATTAACCTGTCCTCTATGTCGGGATGAGTCCTGCTGCCCTGGACATGTGGGATATTATTTTCGCTTCATTAAAATGCAATCAAGACGCTTTGGCAAGTGAATTTGCCACTAAACAATGGTCTTTCTGATTGGCAAGCGATTTCATTCCCCGCGCCTATCATTAATTCTGTTACTCGAATGGAAACTCCGGCAGCATCTGTCATTATAATTGAGGCTGCAATGCATCAAGTGGATGATACAGACATCTACTGCGCAACCCAAACTGCAAGAAAAGTCAATGAAACAAAAAGTCTCTACACCAGAGAGTAAGGTCCATCTGTAGACGAGCTATTTCGGGCTCACACTTAGTCCCATGAATATAATTCCTGCAAACAAAGCAATAGCTGGGAAAGTCATTGAGCTTGGGCTCTGCTCTGTGATAATAACAGTGGATAAACAACATTTTAAAGGGTCCTCATAGTAAATAACTCAATTATTCTGATACTTATGGCTCCTTAAACCCCCCATCCCCTTCCCCAGCAAATACCATGGTGGTGGGGAAAGTTCCCACTACAGTGGCCACTACTGGGGGAATGTAGTATTACATTTAATCGTGTTAATAGTGATATGTGAATAGGGCCTCTGCTTCAGCCTCATGCAACTTGGGGGCCCCCTTAAAAAATCAATAGATATGTGGATAAGGTCTTCTGCCTGGTTCATAGAACTACGGCCATTTAAAATGGTTATACATGGATTGATAGGGTCTCCTTTTTGGCACATGGACACTTAAAATAATGACACATGAGTGGAAATCCTTTCTTGATGGATAGTGTGTACTCTCTGACTCATAAAGCAAGGACCACTCGTAGATGGGTAGGGTCCCCCTGCTGGGTGGATAGGGTCTCTTCTCTAGCTCATAAAGCAAAGACCACTTGTGGATGGATAAGGTCCCCCTGCTCGGTCAATAGGGTCTAAACTCTGACTCATAAAGCCAGGACCACTCATGGATGCAAAGGGTCCCCCTGCTCGGTGGATAGGGTCTCCTCTCTAGCTCATAAAGCAAAGACCACTTGTAAATGGATAGGGACCCCTGCTGGGTGGATAGGGTCTCCTCTCTAGCTCATAAAGAAAAGACCTTTTGTGGATAGATAGGGTCTACTTTATTTTTTTCAAGAAAATGTATGGATCCCATAAAATTCTCATATGTGGATTGATGAGGTCTTTTCAGAGGCTTATAGAGCTAAATGTGTCCCTTAAAATGGTGATGCATAAATGGATGGGTCGTGCCTCTGGCGCATAGAGTGATGAAACCCTTTAAACTGCTGATACTTTGGTGATAGGATCTTCTCCGTGGCACATAGACCTCTGTAATATAGCATCTTCCATTTGGACTTCTATGGGAAAGGACCCCCTTAAAATCGCAATGCATAAATGGATTGGGTCTTCCTTTTGGATTCATAGAAAGAAATTCCCTTAAAATAAGGAAACTTGGTCACATAGGGTTTAATAGCAATGGACTCCCTTAAAATGTTTATGGATGGTCCCCTGTCTGGCTTTAAGTGGAAGGGAGCCCCTTATGATTGTGATAAACGAATAACGGATAGAATAAAATGATGATATGTGGATGCATAGGGATTATTCTTTGGCTCATAGAGTAGAACACCCCTTATATTGTCCAAAACATATGTGGAAAGGAAAAATAATATTATATAAAAATAATTGAAATATTAAGAATATTTGTATTATATAATTAATAAAAATGTATATTCATGTATACATAACTATATGAATATCTATGGCATGTCGCCATGTTGTTCTCGTATCTTAGTGCTTTGTCCAAAGTCTCCATGAATCAATCAGGGGGTTCCCTAGCGCTAAGGGGAATCCCTAGTGACCTCATATCTGACATCACCGACTCTTCCATGTCATCGCCCTACAGAGATATTAGGGTCACGGCTACATAATTTCACCAAACTTAAAATCCATCCTGCGGCTGCTCCAAAATGATGTCCCACCATGTCTTATATATGATGTGACAAACTCAACTCTACTACACAGATAAATATCCATTATGGGACAAAAGGCATTAAATAAATAAAAATCACAATTGTCAATAGTGTAAACCATTGGACCCCCCCCTCCCTCATGTTTTCTCATTGCACTGATAATCTGCGGCTGTCGGGCGACGCTGGGAGTTTGTGTTTTGCAACAGGTTGGAGAACGCTAGAATAGATCATCAGCGCGACAATTTCTCATTTTCACAAATTGCTTGTGGCAATATTACCCCTGCGACGGTACTTATGACTCCTTCCGCCGTGACACCACCATGACCCCTGCAGCTCATCTCACCCTTAATGAGTAAATACATGGCACCTTGTCCATAAAATCTGTTAAAGTGACACTGCATTCAATTTGCAGCCCGTACAGTCTGCGTGGCGACGCTTCATTGGGCATATTTGTTAAAGCAACAATGCCATGCTCCATTTAATTTATTAAAGTGACATGCCAGGGTCTACAGGGTATACTTATTAAAGGGACAGAACAAGATTATGTATGGGAGGGGAGTGTTAAGAAAACTTGGCCGATCTCAATGATGACTTATGATCAGAAGTATCAAATATACCCATATAAGTATCATATATACAACATATATACTGTATACTACTGTTACATCTATAATATTCTGCATACATTGAGCGGTAAGATACTACATCCAAAGCCCCCCAGACCCAGTGGTTACTAAGTGCATAGAAATATGTCCTTTATGATAGGGTATGAGCATAAGAAGGTGTATAATATATGTAAAATAAGTCATGACATGAGCTAGTCAGACTATACTACACATTTACAACCCCTTGTAACATCAGCAGTTTGCAGCAAAGTATTGCCAAGTAAATCAGTCCCTCTATACCAGACGTAATGCCAAGCGTGGGCATCTCACCATGCCATTGCCATTGCATGTGTGTGGGTCAGCAGTAACTGTGACTCATGGGCAAATGTAGCAGTGCTGTATCGTTACGTGAGTATACATGCTGTCTTATGGCAAACCACAGACTATTGATAAGGATACAGTAGTGAGATGTGATACATTTGCACATAGAATTTGGCAACATTGTATAAGTGCAATAGCTAGTAGAGTAATATAGTAGCTAACATAGCTAAAAATGTCCCAATAATTCATGTATGTAGTGTGCCCTATTACTACATATCCTATAATGAATTGACCTCACCATGATGCAAATCCATATTTGTGATCTGTACTATGTAGCTGCAAGGTCTCTTGATGCCCCAATACTACAAGTCCTATGATGCCCCAATACTACACGTCCTATGATGCCCCAATACTACACGTCCTATGATGCCCCAATACTACACGTCCTATGATGCCCCAATACTACACGTCCTATGATGCCCCAATACTACACGTCCTATGATGCCCCAATACTACACGTCCTATGATGCCCCAATACTACACGTCCTATGATGCTCCAATACTACACGTCCTATGATGCCCCAATACTACACGTCCTATGATGCCCCAATACTACACGTCCTATGATGCCCCAATACTACACGTCCTATGATGCCCCAATACTACACGTCCTATGATGCCCCAATACTACACGTCCTATGATGGCCCAATACTACATCTCCTATGATGCCCCAATACTACACGTCCTATGATGCCCCAATACTACACGTCCTATGATGCCCCAATACTACACGTCCTATGATGCCCCAATACTACACGTCCTATGATGCCCCAATACTACACGTCCTATGATGCCCCAATACTACACGTCCTATGATGTCCCAATACTACACGTCCTATGATGCCCCAATACTACACGTCCTATGATGCCCCAATACTACACGTCCTATGATGCCCCAATACTACAAGTCCTATGATGTCCCAATACTACACGTCCTATGATGCCCCAATACTACACGTCCTATGATGTCCCAATACTACACGTCCTATGATGCCCCAATACTACAAGTCCTATGATGTCCCAATACTACACGTCCTTTGATGCCCCAATACTACACATCCTATGATGTCCCAATACTACACCTCCTATGATGCCCCAATACTACATGCCCTATGATGCCCCAATACTACACGTCCTAAGATGCCCCAATACTACAAGTCCTATGATGCCCCAATACTAAACGTCCTATGATGCCCTGACCTAGCAATGTCAGGAGTTAATACAAATTGATCATCCCTATTCCCAAACTTGGGTGAATAAAGATGAGGCTCAGCTTAGTATTCAGGATCAGCAGGCGGCAGATTCCATCCTCCAGAGAACCCTCCGGCAATCAAGGCCATTACTCATTTTCGACAACTTCTAAACTGATCAGCAAACAGCTTAATCTGTGCAAAATAAAAACTAAAACCCTATAGAGCGGCGAGACCGGGTCAGCGGCATAGTGATAGCTGATCAGCCGCGGCTCTGCAGAACAATGTATAGGAGCTCTCTCCAGCCTCCAGGCATGTAAGATCACACATCAGACAATGAAAATGCGCAGATACTAAAAACTGCAACAGTTGTATTAACCCTCCTAGTGGCTAAATATCACTTGCTATATATAGAGCCGCTGCTGACTCTCTCAAGAAATACAATTGACAAAATGGACTGAGCCACAAGACAGGAGGAGCAGTTAAAAGCATTCAAGTCAATGCATTGTATGAGCAGTAATGTAATGCCTGGGTTTTATAGGAGGTGTGCATGGGAATCTATACATCATATAGTCATAGGCAGAAGAGTAAATGAAGTACCTGGTTAGGATCCAGAGGGCTCTGCTGGATGGGGAAGCTCCTGGCTGCATTTCAGGAAGAGATGTGCTGGACAGCTCCAGTGCTGCTCTGTGTGCAGGACTCCGGGCGATCCCTAGTGCTGAGAGTAGGGAGCTATCCTCCAGTGCTGGTGCTGCTGGAGCCACCTCTCAGGACATCGCCACCTCCACAAAGTCAGCTGGGACCAGTGTAGTCACACAATAAAGATCCCACTTCAGGGAGAAAGAAAAAAATTATAAAGAACGCTAATTATTCCTCCCCGTCCCGACTATATAAACAATCTGCACAGTTCTGCTCTGCATGAGAGGTGTAGAAATGATGTGTTAAAGTTTTACTAGTCTTATTTCACAGACTAGACCCCCCCCATGGCCATTTATTCATAGAGCAGGGTAGCAAGTCCCAGTAAATCTTGCATTAACCCCTTAAGACTTGAGTCTGTCCTGGAGCTCCTCAGTGCTCGGATCCCTCTCAGACACTGTCTCTAATCACATCTGGAGGCACAGATGTGGGTGGAAATTAACCCCCTCCTCCCCTCTCTCCTTGCAGAGCCCTCCTGGTTCTTGCACAGAGGATGAGGGATCTCTGCACAGACACTGGCATAGCATCTATCTACTGCAGCAGAGGAGGAAGCCACTTACCTGCTTGCATCTCCTCTAGGTCCAGGTCTCCTTAGGACACATTCCACTACAGCTTCCTATGGAGACAGATCCAGGGGCTGGACTCGGCCTGAGAAGAGAGCTGCAGCTCGTCACTGCGTCAAGTGAGAGACCTGAGCGCTTGGATGAGTGGCAGGTGATGGATGGAGAGCAGGTCCTGATGGCTCCTCTGCCTGCATGGATTCCAGCCTGAGCTCAGGAGAGAGGCATGCAGCTCTGGAGGAAGAGCGTCTGCAGTGGCAGCTCTGGGGTAGTAGCACATTCTGGCTTATTGTGGGGAGTCCTGGAGGATGAGGGGAGGGGGGCTCTGCAACTTACACACAGCCAGCATGTTGATCCAATGCTGAGGGATAGGGGGAAGTTATAGCAGCTGATGATAGATCTGCAGTCCCTCCACCCTCTGCCCCTACATCATGTGCAGCACTCAGCCTCCTCCATGGCTCTGTCATGGATGTCAGGGATATGGGGACTGTCACAGACCTTAACTCTTTGCTTGCTCCATGTCTGATATTGTCTTATATTTACTACTTATTTCCTTCTTGTCTGCACTGGATGGGGATGATCCTGCACTCAGCTCGGCCATTACTATCCCTCTGTTCTCTCTCCCTATCCATACTGATCCCTCTCTCCGTCGTCTTTCTCTCTCCCCTCTTCTTTTCACATTATCTCTCTTTACTACCCCTTTTCCTTTCCTTCTTTATATTTTTCCTCTCTCTTTTCCCATTATTTTTCTCTTCCTCTTTTTTTCTTCCACACTCACTATATTATTCTCTCTCTCTCCCTCTTCTTTCTCTCTCTTCCCTCTCCTTTTCACATTCTCTCTTTATTAACTCTTGTCCTTTCTTTATATTCTTTCTTCCACACTCACTACATTATTCCTTTCCTCTTTCCATACCTATCCATCTATTCCATTTACTTTCTCTCACCCCTCTCCTCTTCATATTCTCTCTCTTTATTACCTCATTTCCTTTCCTTCTTTATATTTTCTCTCGCTTTTCCCATTATTTTCCCTTTCTTTTTTTCTTCCACACTTACTATATTATTCACTCTATCCCTTCCCTCTTCTTTCTCTCTCACTTCTCTTTTTTTTTTTACATTCTCTCTCTTTTCCTTCCTTTTATATATTTCTCTATCTACCCTCTATTCTTCCACACTCACATCTTTTTTCCCTATTTTTTTTCTCTTTTTCCTTTAACTTTTTTCTCTTTTTTAATATATCACCTCCATCTCTTGCTCCTCATTTCTCCTCGTTCTGTCTCTTTTCTTCTTTCTCCCTCAATCTTTCTCCTTCTGTACCTCTCCACTGATTTTTCTCATCTTCCCTTCTCATTTTCTCTGTATGATCTTGCTATTCCCTCTTTCTTCCTCATTCTCTATCCCTCCATTTCTCATCCTCCTTTCACCTCTCTGTCTTCTTGTCTTTATCACCCTTCTTTCTTTCCTTCTTTCTCCTTCTGTCTCTTATCACTTCTCCCATTTTCTCACACTTCTTACTCCTTAATATTAACTATACATTTGTTACATCTTTTAATCATACCAGCAGACCTTTTTTTTCTGCTGCTTCTCCTCTAACACTCTGTCTTCCTTCCCTTCCTCTCTACTATCTCACACCTCCCTCTCTCTTCATCTCCTCTGGGTTCTCCCATTTCTTATCACATTTTACCGTTGGGTTTACATCTCCATCAGTGTTTTCCATTCCCTTCTTCCTACACCCCCAGTATACATTATCTTTCTCCGCACTCCTCTCCACTTTTGCTTCTCTTCCTTTCATCTCCTATATATCGTATTTATTCCCCATTCCATATCTCTATATACTTTCACCTGATTTCTAAGGGTCTTCCACACCAATTACACTCACCAACCCCTAATATTTAGACCACTACTCACATAAATCCCCCTTTGTCATCCACAATATTTGCCCCTCTTGCCTATTAGGTTTTTAATCCACTCTAACTTTTCTTATCTATTCCACACCACAGTGTGTGACTACTCCCCCCACCATCCCTTCTCCTCACCTGTCTCCCCCAACCTCCTCCTCCTCGCTCTCTGCCACAGCTCAGGCTGCCTCATCCTATTCCTAAATAATCCTATGTGAGAAATAACATCAGCAGGGTTTCTATTTGCAATGGTAGTAAAGTTTATATCAAATCTATATCCTAATAAAGCTCTCGTATAAAGCAGCACTTTAGATTCAAAAATAAGGTTTCGCATTGGATCATAAAGTGATGGCATAAATGGTCCATTACTTTACTTTACATTAAATATCTAGATAGATATAGAATTAGAGTTTAAGATGCTTCCCCCTGAGTAATAGGTCCCAGATGCCTGACAATTATACCAGAACTGTATTCCGATATAACCTGTGGCTCTCCAAGTATTGCGGGACTACAACTCCCAGGATGCCCTGATAACATGAAACCTTTATGTATCAACATCCGAGATGGCATAGCTTGTGAACCACCGTAATCAAGTAAATATCTATCCTCAGGCATTAAATAGATTAAAATCAAGCAGATATATAGCATAATGTATCTTTATAGTAGTTGGAATTTCATTACAAAGCTCCAAATCCAGTGTGTAAACAAGTTATTTATAAATTCTACCACTAGGGGGAGCATAGTGCAATGATTTCTCCATTAAACAAGAAAAGTTAGCTCCTTAGCTCCCTCTAGTGGTGGCTGCAGGTAGAAGTTATTGTGATGTGAACTCCATGTCAAAGCAGAGGATTTAAGAAAAAAATTGAACACTGATCACTAAAAAGATTGATTAATCAAATGGAAGATGCAATGCAAGGTGGAGATTCACTTCCAAAAAAAACGCTCATTAATATAACAATACAGGGATTTTCCGTTAAAATGTAATTAAAGTCACTAGCACCGAGCCCTCGCTTAAGAAGATGATAATTAATTTTAGTGGGAAATGGAATTAGTTCAAGCAAGATGAAACGGTTAATCAATGAACTCATCTGAAGCAACAGTAGGAGTATTCATGTGGAGACGACTGCAGGGAACAGAGAGATGTCCTCATAAAACCAGGAGCCACAAAGGTTCACTGTCTGCGGGAGCCGCAGCAGACACTGGACTCTTCTTCTGGGGCTGCTGCAGCTTTGCAGTCAAGGTAAATGGAGACACTAAAGTTCCCAGGACTGATCCACACATTCAGCCTCAGCTTCTACCCCATGCACCCATTATTAGTAGCCCAGTCAGGTAGTGTCCATATCCCCACAATACAACCACTACCCCTGTCTGAGGACCCCAATATGGATCAGAAAACACATTCTCATGTCTATCAATGTGTCTATATTCTCATATCAATCTATCTACAATATATGTTCTGTATCCACTGTATCAATCTAAAATATGTTTTCTATTTAACTATCTCATATCTATCTTCTATTTATCACATGTTATACATGTATCTGTACTGTCTATCCATCCATCTATTAGCTATCATCTATCTATTTCTCAATCATATCTTATCAATGCATCAGTCTATGTATCCATCTATCTTTCTATCTGTGTATATATCTCATATCTCTCTATCACCCCATATCTAGCGATCTATCACATATATATCTATCAAAAATCTATCAATCACATATCTATCTTCTATTTATCACATATCTATCTTCTATTTATCACATGGTATAAATGTATTTGTACTAAATCTATACATCCATCTATATCTTATCACATCATCTATATCTTATCAATGCATCATTCTATCTATGTATCCATCTCATATCTCTCGCTCTATCATCTCACATCTATCTATCTCTCTCTATCTCCTATGTATCATATATATATATATATATATATATATATATACCTGTCTATCTCTCTCATATCTATCTATCTCATATCTATCTATCCCATCTACATCATCTTTTTTCTACCCAACTACACATCTCTACCATTATCTATCTAATATTATTTATTTATGAATCTATCTATATATGTATCTATAATGTTTGTATCAATTCAATTCAAAGAAGCTTTATTGCCAAAGCAACTGTATCTATGTATCCCTCTAGACTAGTGGTGGCGAACCTATGGCACGGGTGCCAGAGGTGGCACTCGGAGCCCTCTCTGTGGGCACCCAGGCCATCACCCAGCACAAAGGTCACCATTCAGGACTACTCCTGCAGTCTCAGGCAGCCCAGAACGTGCCATGTTCAGCACTATTTTAAAGTGACTTGAAGTACAGGAGGAGCAAGGAGGAGTGGACAGGGCCTGCGATTCATCCTGTCAAGGGGACCTTAGAGGGAAGCTACAATAATAATCCAAATTTCTCGATCTTGCTACTGTACTGGTGTATTCAGGACGCCAATATGTACGAAAATATGTGGCTTTCGGTTGTAGTTTGGGCACTTGGACTCTAAAAGGTTCGCCATCACTGCTCTAGACTGTAAGCTCTTGTGAGCAGAGCCCTTACTTATCAATAACGTGTTGCAGAATATAATGGGGAAACAAATTTTAAATCACTAGTATCTATCACTCTACCGCACATCTATCTTATGGGGGTCATTTATCTTATTTCCCCTTCTCTGAGCTCTTTTTTGCGCCTTTTTTGAGTCTTTTTTGGACCTCAGTTGTCTTTGTCAAATAAAGGTTTTTTTGCCATTCCTAAGCAGGGTCAGGACTGGCGTGTTATTGCGCAATTATTTGCACCCATGTAGGCGCAAATCAACGTTTATTAGGCGCAAATATCTGGAAGCAGGAGAAATACAAACACAAATTAGGCGCAAACCAGGAAACTGCTACATGGCGAACTCCGAGGAACTGCTGGAGAAAGGCGCAAAAAATTGCAAATACTCCAATACCTCAAAAAGTCACTAAAAAAGGCGCATCGAACTAAGATAAATGACCCCCATTATCTATGTACCTATCCCATATCTATCTATCTATCATCTATCTATATCTATCTTTCTCATATCTATCTATCTGTATGTCCGTCTATCTCATATCTATCTGTCTCTCTCTTTAAAATATTTTTATTGAGTCATGCGTATTAAGCATAGGTTATACATTGTAGCTTAACAATTAGACAGTTTTTTTTTGTATAATCAGCAAATATAACAGTGGTAATTGTATATAAACTTATCTTAAAGGGAACCTACCACCACAAATCTACCTATAAAGGTAGATCGGGTGGTAGGTGGATCAATGGGACGTGAGGATAGCCCTTTTAAGGGCTAATCCTCACATCCCCGCACTTTTTTAGTAACTTTTATTAGCCTTGTATGCAAATTTTTTTATGCGGCTACTGGGGCGTGGAAGTAGCGGCATCTGAGGATACGTGGCACGGCCACTCCACGCCCCGGTAGCCTCTTTTCCGCCTGCGCGGTCACTGCGCAGACGGCAGATTCGTCAGATGAGGGCACGCAGCTATGAGGAGCTGCGTGCCGAAGATGGTGAGTAGGAGGGGTAAAGTGGCTACCGGGGCGTGGAGTAGCCGCGCCATGTAACCTCAGATGCGGCTACTCCACACCTTAAAAGGGCTATCCTCACGTCCCATTCATCCACCTACCACCAGATCTACCTTTATAGGTAGATTTGTGGTGGTAGGTTCCCTTTAAAGTCTAAACCAGGGGGTGGAATCGTAAAAGGGTGGGGAGGGGGGATATGTGAGTGGAAGGTTTCTCACCAGGGAGGGTTTTCCAAAAGGATTTTTATATTCAGTCATACTCTGAATGACTGAATATCTATCTATCTATCTATCTATCTCATATCTATGTATTTATCTATCTGTCCTTCCGTCTATCTCATATCCATCTATGTATCTATCTATCTATCTATCTCATATCTATCTCTCACATGTCTATCTATCTATCTATGTATCTATCTATCTATCATCTATCTATCTCATATCTATCTATCTACCTCATATATATCTATCTTTCTCATATCTATCTATCCATCCTCCATATATATATATATATATATATATATATACAGGCTGTCCCCGGGTTACATACAAGATCTGTAGGGTCTGTAGGTTTGTTCTTAAGTTGAATTTGTATGTAAGTCGGAACTTTTTTGGTCTCTGTGACAATTGGATTTTAAAAGTGTTGGGTTGTCATAAGAATCAGGATTAACACTAAAGCTTCATTACAGACGCCTGTGATAACTGTTACAGCTGATTATTGTAGCCTAGGACTAAAGTATAATAAATTACCAAAATTCAGAGGTCCGTTTGTTACCGCCTGTATAGGTTTTCAGCAGTAGACCTATCTGCGCTTTCCCATCCCCTGCGGCAGGTTTATTAGCGTCTCCTTTAGGACAGGATTAGAGAGTATCATAAAGCCCCAGATAGAGTGTAATTCTCATAAAATGTAGGATTTCTCTGTCTCTATTAATGGGCGGCCCGGGCGCTGTGATGATGTTACTGGTGGAAGGATCCAGCATATTAATGGCCGTCTATATTTACACAAGGCAGTAGTAATAAAAGAAGAAGACATTGTAGCTCGGCCTTATTATACACCGAGCAAACATTTAATATGGTGTGCAATGTTCAGCACATTAAACTGTAACAGCTGCGGCGATGGGCTAAGGCAACATGGCCCAAGCAAAGTGGCATTAAAGGTGATTTATCGAAAGCCTCGGACTCGTTGACACATCTGTCACTGAACGAGAGGACCGGAGGAGGATTATATTACCTTCTGCTGTTCTTGTATTGGTAGAAGGAGCTTAAGCTAAGAAAGAAAGAAAATCACACAGAGAATGGCGTGTGTGTTGGCCAGGAAAGGGTTAACAGAGGCCCGAGATGGAGAAAGCAAAGGGTTAATCGAGGAGATTATCGTTATGGAGCAATCATCCTGTATTTATAACTCACTTGTCCTGTGTCATCCTGTAATCCCATTCCCTACAAGGCTCTACATGCCGGGACTTACAGGTCACAATGTTCATCCTGAGCCTTCTGGTTCATAAATGTCATGAGGGATAAACTTTTGCAGTTTTTTTTTTTCGGCTGAAAGGAACCTTGACCTAGGCCAATGTCAGACAAATCTAGTACATATAAATTTCATGGGAGGGGGTTTTCAGGACTATTCAATGTATGACCTATACCAGGGCCTCAATAGATTCTTACATTAACCCCTTTACTACCCTAGACCACCAGGGATTCCTAAGTTAACCCTCTTCCTGACCTTGACCATCATGGTTTTTGATGTTAAACCTGTTACTTTTAAGGCCCACCAGGGATACTGGTATTAACTTGCTTCCTGCTCTATACCACCAGGGATACTGAAATGAATCCTCTTACTTCCATAGGTCACCAGGGATTCAGTTATTAATGTGCTTACTAGACTATATGATGTGTACCCCCTTTCTTCCTTAGACCACCAGGGATTCTGATGATAGCTTGCTAACTGCCCCAGACCACCAGGTCTTCTGATGTTAACCCCTTTACTGCCCCAGACAACAAGTCATTCTGATATAAACTTGCTCTAGACCACCAGGGATTCTGATATTTACCTTGTTTATTGCCTCAGACAACCAGGGAGTCTGGGGGTGATGGCACACATGGCGTTTTGAAACGCATGCATTTTTGACCAGTTTGAATTAAGATAGTTGGTCAAACCTGTCAAAAACGGATGCGTTTACAAAAAACGTGGTTTTTTTAATGAACTGCTTAAAAACGGCCCAAAAACGCGTTCAAATGCCAAGTGTGCCATCACCCTAATATTGACTTGTTTATTGCTCAAGACCACAAGAGATTTTCATGTTCAACCCTTTACTGCTCTAGACCACCAGGGATTCTGGTATTAACCGCTTTCTGCGTAAGACCAAAAGGGATTCCGGCAGTAATCTCCTTCCTATCCTGGATCATCAGAAATTCGGACATTGCCTCCTTACTTCTCTATTAACCCCCTTGTGTTCCAGACCTTCAGAGATTCTGATATGAACCCCCTCAATGCTCTAGATCACAATAGATTCTAGGTGGTCCTAGATCACCACGAATTCTAATATTAACCCTCTCACCACTCTAGACCACCAAAAACTCCAAGACTAACCCTCTCCCTGCTGGAGACCATTATCTACACATCAAGTCAAATTCCCCTCATTTCCATTTGTTGGATTCTCGGACCTCATTGTCCTATATTTTTGGTGGAATCCACAGGGTATGTTGTTGGCCTCTCATTGATGTCCATGGGTCGTAGATTTGTGGGAACTCCCTATGTTGTGTGTTTCTAGGATCTGGCTATTGATGGGTTAACAGCACAGCTTTATTAAAACTCATAAAACATTGGGTTGAAAAGTTTATGACCCCTCATCGATGTCCTGCCGGGGGCTGAGGACCACACTACTGGTTAGACCCACGTGGGGAGGGGAGCGGGCTTACAACCAATAGCTTTCCTCCAGGAAACCAAAAACGGTCTCTCTATTAAGTAGCTATACTGTAAGTCCAATGATAAAAAGCCTTGACATGTGGTTAGGTATATCAGCTAGTAACAGGTACCATGCTATCTGCGGTCATGTTTTAAGGCTTTTAATGAGTCGGACATTGACTTTCATACCCTACCCAAAATTAGGTGGTAGGGGACTGTTCTAGACATAGGACCTGCCCCCAAGCACCAAAAGCTGCATAACCTACATGTAGTGATTGGGGGAGACTTAATAGAAGGGTCTGAGGTAAAATTGTTCTTGTTGCCCATGGAAACCAATCAGAGCTCAGCTTCAATATTATAAACAGCTGTAGGAAAATAAAAGCTGAGCTCTGATTGGGTGCCATGAGCAACTAGAACAGTTCTGCTCTGATAAATCTCCCCCAATCATTCTACACCTCTGTTTGTTGTAAATCCCTCCAAAGACACAACCAGATGTTTATATGCGATAACCAAGGGGGCGGAAACCATGTATTTCCTCTAGAGCAGTGTTCCGGTGTAAAATTTTCCACCCCCTTGGCTAATATGAAGGGTTCTAAAGAATCCTGTTAGTTGCTACAGGAATCAGTTGACACTGTGTTGACTTCTCATCTGATGTCCCATAATCCTTTTGTCCTGTGAGAGCGGAGCCTGCGGAGATAGGCGGAGAGCGGGCATGACAGGCTGGGCAGGGAAGGGCTTAAGGAATACTTGGGTGGTAGTGATTGGGGGTGGAGAATAACAAGTGAGGCGATAGGGGGATTTAAAGAAGGGGGTGGAGTTAGCTATTATATAGGTAGCTGTCAGGAAGGGAGGGCCACATTCTGGCCAGAAAAAATTGTATTCTGGCCAGAAAAAATTGTCAGAGTAGGAGTGCTTGTCAGAGTAAGGGTGCAGTTGGAGTCAGTTAGAATAGAAGTGCAGTCGGGTGGTTAGATAGCAGTAGGCGGTGGTTAGACAGGGGTAGTTAGTGGTCGAAGGAGATGGAAGAGTTTTTGGAGAGGATGCGGGAGGAAGCAGCAGCAAGAGGTCCCGGATGGATGGCGGAGCAGATGGCGGTGTGGGGTGCCGAGAGGTCCGGAGATAGCGGGGAGGAGAGACCAGCGCGGGCCAGGAGGCCTCCGGCACGACTAAGCCCGTCCTCCTCTCCACGGCGTGGGAATGGCCGCGGAGAACAGTCGGCGGGTGCAAGTGAGCGGCGAGCAATGGACCCACCTGCCAAGAAGTCCCGGGCGAAGTCTGTGCCTGCCGCGGGTCGGGATGGTCGGCGCAGCATGGAACGTGGAGGGCAGAACAAGATGGCGGCAGCCCGCGGGGCTGCGAAGATGGCGGCCGGAGCAGCGGATGGTCGGCGGGAAGGTGCCCGGAAGAGGAGGTGTGGCCAAGATGACGTCACCGGAAGTCGGGGTTCGGAGGTCGGCCGGGAGCGAGAAGAGAGCGAGCGGGAGTCGATCACCACCAGGGCAGCGGTGAGTGATGCCGGGGCAGCCAGGGGGGCCGGAGCGGCTGCCACGGATGTAGCGGTCGGTCGGGGGGTTAGCCCCCGGCCTACCAGGGCTTGGGCTGCTGGAGGAGAAGAGAGCGGGGGGTGGCTGGGCGGAGCGGCTGACCCCCGGGACCGGCAAGAATGGCGGAGGGAGCTGTTCAGCACACCTCAGGAGGTGCAGGATGGAAGAGAGGCCGGAGGTGGTGGAGAGAGGTGGGCACCCACTGCTAGGCCGGCGGCAGCGGGCTCGGTGCGGACAGCGGGGGCGGAGCTAAGGGACAGCTCGGCCCCTAGGATGGACCAAATGGCGTTGTGGCCTGGGGGGTTAGTGGCGGGCGGGTATAGGGCTGCTGCAGGGGCTCCTCAGGTTGTGGGGAACGGCTGCAGCAGCAGGGCTGGAGCAGCGGCTATTGGTGCGCCGCTAGGGTTTGATAATGCATGTTTCCAGGGTGTTTCGTCGGTCTTTTTTCCTTTACAGGAACAGGGCGGGACGGACGGCGCCATCTTGGACGTGGTACGGCGGGCTAGCGGAGTAGCTACGCCAGGGAGCGGATGTGCGCCAGGAGCTCTTCCGGGTACAGCTGACGGCTCGGTACAGAGGTCATCGACAGGGGAACCCGGAGTCACGCCGGCACCGCATGGCGGTGGCTTGCAACATCCAGGTGTGTTCACAGATTCACCTTTCAGAAACAATAACGCTACACAGACACAAAGGGTTAGCTTACCAGGGGTGGCGGGGCAAGCCGGGCCACCTATTATGGCTGATGTGCGTATTCATGCAGTGGGTGAGTTATTTCAGGGTTTCCGTCAAGTGTTAGCATCGGTAGAGTCTACTTGGGGGTCACAGTTGGGAGGTCCACTGGGGGCTTGGAGAGGCGAGCAGGCAGGAGGGCAGGCCACTAGGGGGGAAGCAGTTGCTAGCGGAGCAACAACAGGCACGGGTAATGAGGCTGGGGCTGCCACAGAGATAGGGGTACAGACAGAGAAGGAGAGTGGATCTAAGGTCTTACCAGTATCGGATGGGGCAAAAGCCAGCCTTTATATCTGTTTTGATGGTCCACTTGGGGGACATTTGAAGCAGGAGGTAAAGGAGAAAATCTGGCGAAGGGAGAATTTGGACATCTTTACACTACTTCCTCTAGAACGCTTTAGTACTGAAAAGTGGGAGAAGGGGAAGGAGCATAGGAAGGAGGAAGATGAAGAAAGGAGGAGACATAGATTAATTCCTAGGAATTTTGGCAACTGGTTGCATGCATTTGCTGTATTGGGGAGTGTGGTTGGAGAGAAACATCCGGAATGCTGTTCCGGGTTGTTTGGTTATTTAGATACAATTTGGGAAGCATATAAAACATATGGGGGCATCGCTTGGCTGAAATATGACGAACAGTTTCGGCAGAGGATGGCGGTGCAGCCCACACTGCAATGGGATCATAGGGATATTGCTCTATGGATGAGAATTATGACTGCCCCCAAGACAGCACCCAGGAATCCATTTGGGAATACAGGCGCAGGGCCATTTCCAGAAGCGCCCGACAGTACAAAACCTGGTAACGTGTCGGGCGGGTTTAAAAAAGGGGTGTGCTGGAAGTTTAATGAGAGTTCGTGTAGCTGGGGAGCTTCATGCTCCTACAGACATGAATGTTCGGGGTGCGGGTTGGCCAATCACCCCTTATTCAAGTGTTTTAGGAGAGCAAAAACAGGACAGCAGAAAACGGGAGACGGGTCTAAAAAAGGGGGAGACACCGGTGAGGGTAGAAGAAATGACGCGGTGGCTAGGGATGTATCCAAATAAAGAGAAGGCCGAGTTACTGTTAGATGGTTTTCGGGTAGGTTTTAGGATTCCGTTTAAAGAAAGTTTGGGGTGGGTTTTGTTAAAAACTTGCGTTCAGTGGAAGAACATCCGGGGGTAGTGAGAGAAAAGTTGCAGAAGGAAGTGAGCTTGGGTAGGATGTTGGGCCCATTTGATAGTCCGCCGGTCATGAATTTAAGGGTATCCCCCTTGGGAGTAGTTCCAAAGAAGGAGGTAGGAAAGTTCCGACTAATTCATCATTTATCCTACCCGGCTGGGGCATCGGTTAATGATGATATTGATGGATCATTGACGGCGGTATCTTACACGTCATTTGATGCGGCGGTTGCATTGGTTCGGGATGCAGGGCAAGGGGCATTGATCGCGAAGGCAGACATCGAATCGGCCTTTAGGCTGTTGCCTGTGCATCCGGACTCCATGCACCTGTTGGGTTGTTGTTTTGAGGGCAAGTTTTATGTAGATGGCTGCCTCCCAATGGGTTGTTCCATTTCTTGTGCGTATTTCGAGGCATTCAGCACATTTCTGGAGTGGGTGGTTAAAAAAGAGTCGGGTTTAAATGGAGTTATTCATTATCTGGATGATTTTCTGTGCGTGGGCCCAAGCAGGGGTTGGGGGTGTGCAGTGTTATTGCAGACGCTACAGGAGATCTTTAGAAAGTTTGGGGTACCACTAGCAGAAGATAAGACAGAGGGCCCGACCACGTGTTTGTGTTTCCTTGGAATTGAAATCGATTCTGTGCAAATGGAGTGTAGGCTGCCGGTGGCTAAGCTGGAGGATTTGCGGTTAGGGGTTCAGGAGGCGTTAGTAAAAACAAAGTTATCGTTAAGGCAGTTGCAGTCTTTATTGGGGAAGCTTAACTTCGCCGGCAGGATAATGCCGATGGGGAGGGTATTCTGTAGGAGACTGGCACAGGCTACGGCTGGAGTTAAAAGGCCGGAGCACTTGATTAGGTTAAGGTTAGAGCACAGGAACGATTTGCGAGTGTGGGACAGTTTTTTGTTGAATTACAATGGGAGGACATTATGGATGGAGGAGCCGGTTACAAGTGTTGCATTGGATCTGTTTACGGACGCAGCGGGGGCAGTAGGTTTCGGGGCATTCTTTCAAGGGGAATGGAGTGTGGGTAGTTGGCCAGTGGAATGGGTGGAGAAAGGGTATACTAAGAATCTCTGTCTTCTGGAGTTGTTTCCAATTGTGGTGTCAGCAGAGTTGTGGGGAGAGCGGCTTTCCAACAAATGTGTGGTGTTCCATTGCGATAATATGGCAGTGGTGGAGGTGTTAGGTAAACAATCAGCGTCCTCTCCTCCGGTTATTCGTTTGCTACGGCATTTGGTTCTGTTATGCTTGAAGCGAAATATTATGTTTAAGGCTGTGCATGTCCCGGGGGTGGACAATAACATTGCTGACGCATTGTCTCGCTTGCAGTTGGACAGGTTCCGGAGGTTGGTGCCGGAGGCTGCAAGGGACCCTTTGCCATGTCCAGGGCACCTATGGGAATTAGTTTGATGAGGTTCTTACATTGGATACGTAGGTCATTGGCTCCGTCAACATGGACAGCGTATCAGAAGGTTTGGAAGAACTGGTTTGTATTCACTGATAAATGGAGTGCTGAGCGGTATGGAGGGTCTCGGGCTGACCAGTTGTTTTGTTTCATGGCTGATTTGTTCGATAGAGGGGTTTCAGGTTCAGTGGTCCATAAAAATTTGGCTGCGTTGTCCTTCTTGTTTAAGTTATTAGGCGGGGAAGATGTTTCGCAATCTTTTCTGATTCGGCAGGCGACAAAAGGTTTTGTAAAAAACGGGACTAGGGTGGATGGCAGGAGGCCAGTATCTTTTGAATTATTGAAAAAGATTGTGCAGGAGTTGAATACAGTGTGTAAATCAGGGTATGAGGTTTGTTTGTTCACATTGGCGTACTCGTGGGCGTTTTTTGGGGCGTTCAGGATCGGGGAATTGGTTAGTAGCAGTAAGACAAAGGAGGAAGGAGTTCAGACTCGGCATGTTAAGAAAGTGGGCAACGTTGTGCAAATTTGGATTTTTGGCTCCAAAACGGACAAGAAGGGAAGGGGGTTTATGATTAAGTTGCATAGATTGTCGGGTTGTGATTTTTGTCCAGTTTCGGTTTTAGAAAATTTTGAGGGCATACGGAAGCAAGACAGAAAATCATTGTTAGTGCATGAAGATGGTTCCTCTCTGTCAAAATTTCAGTTCGTGTCAGTCTTCAGGGAGTGTTTGGCACGGAATAGTTTAAACCCTGGGGAGTATAGTTCGCACTCCTTCAGGATTGGTGCAGCAACTGAGGCAGCGAGGTGGGGATTACAGGACGAGGAGATTATGAGGATAGGGCGCTGGGAGTCAAAACGCTTCAGATCTTATGTCAGACCGGGTTTAATGGAGGGGTAGATCAATCATTTAGGAATGATTGCTTAAGGGGTGGTATTTTGGTTGAGGTTATGTTTCATAATTTTTAATTTTTCTCAGGGGCGAAAAAATGTGTGATTTGGTTGTTTGGCCACTCATTCGTATACTGGGCTGAGAGGAGGGCGAAGCTGAGGCTTTGCGGTAGGTCACTAGGTTTGAACCCTGAACAGGTGAGTGTGCACTGGTTGGGGTTTCGTGGCCTAACGTGGAGCAGGGTAAGACAAAAACTACAGGAATGTTTTAGGAGATGGGGTCCACCAGATGTGTTAATGTTACATGTGGGGGGAAATGATATTGGCAGCTTTCCTATGAGGCCCTTGATTAAAAACATTAAGAGAGACATTATGTGTTTGTGGGACATGCATCCGAGAATGATGATCGTGTGGTCCGACATTATTCGAAGGGAGTCGTGGAGGAATGCAGTGTCCGTAGCCGCACTGAATAGATGTAGGATGAAAGTGAACAAAAGTGTGGCAAAGTTCGTGAGACTGAATGGGGGTTTGGTGGTGCGACACAAGATGTTGGACGAGGATGCAAAATATACGGGCCCGGATGGTGTGCATTTAACCGATGTGGGCCTTGATGTTTTTAATTTTGGTATGTCAGAAGTGGCAGATTTTTGTGTGCGGTTGTGGGGGAGCAGGACGACTTAAGGGGTCAAGTCGTCATGCTTGGCGGGTTCTTGGCAACAACCAGTGGGCAGGAAATAAATTGGTGGTTAAAAATAGCCACGAATCAACAAGAAGGTGGAGTTATATGAGTGAGAAGTTGATGGTTTTTCCCCTGGGACGTTATCCAGGAGGAATGGTTGGTTTTCATTGTCTCCAAGTTAAAAGGTTGGTCTAGGGCCACATCTTCGTTCGCCACTTGGCTAGGAGGTTAGCGGCTAAGTGGAGCTGGGGGTGTGGCTCTCGTGCGCTGAGCGTGCTATTGATGGTTTTGGGAGACAATGTAATAAGTCAGTGGTTTATGGTTAACATAATGCCAAATTGGGGTTGTTGCCAAGTGCTCAGCTATCAGAGTTTAAAATGTTATTTAAATTGTCGCATTTTTAATGCATGTTTTTGTTTTACAGATCATTAAAAGATTATTAATAAAGAACTGTGACCATTCACCTTTCCAACAAAAATGTGTCTGTCGTTATTTGTAGTTAGGTGGTGGTCAGGTAGAGGTATTTTAAGTTTTTCCCTCCCAAAAAAGCCCTGAATTATGGCATGGCCTGGTCATGTGAGAGCGGAGCCTGCGGAGATAGGCGGAGAGCGGGCATGACAGGCTGGGCAGGGAAGGGCTTAAGGAATACTTGGGTGGTAGTGATTGGGGGTGGAGAATAACAAGTGAGGCGATAGGGGGATTTAAAGAAGGGGGTGGAGTTAGCTATTATATAGGTAGCTGTCAGGAAGGGAGGGCCACATTCTGGCCAGAAAAAATTGTCCCACCCACCCTCCCTATAGTTTTGTTTTGTACAGGGACACACATGTGTTTTAGGGGAGGAGGGATACAATTAGAAAAAAGTTTGCATGTCAGAGGTGGGTAGAGGATAAGCAGTTAGGGTTTTGTAAGGTGGCGGGTTCTTGGCAACAACCAGTGGGCAGGAAATAAATTGGTGGTTAAAAATAGCCACGAATCAACAAGAAGGTGGAGTTATATGAGTGAGAAGTTGATGGTTTTTCCCCTGGGACGTTATCCAGGAGGAATGGTTGGTTTTCATTGTCTCCAAGTTAAAAGGTTGGTCTAGGGCCACATCTTCGTTCGCCACTTGGCTAGGAGGTTAGCGGCTAAGTGGAGCTGGGGGTGTGGCTCTCGTGCGCTGAGCGTGCTATTGATGGTTTTGGGAGACAATGTAATAAGTCAGTGGTTTATGGTTAACATAATGCCAAATTGGGGTTGTTGCCAAGTGCTCAGCTATCAGAGTTTAAAATGTTATTTAAATTGTCGCATTTTTAATGCATGTTTTTGTTTTACAGATCATTAAAAGATTATTAATAAAGAACTGTGACCATTCACCTTTCCAACAAAAATGTGTCTGTCGTTATTTGTAGTTAGGTGGTGGTCAGGTAGAGGTATTTTAAGTTTTTCCCTCCCAAAAAAGCCCTGAATTATGGCATGGCCTGGTCATGAACCAGCACCAGCATCAGACAGAACCAGCTCCAGCCAAGGATCCAAATGAGATCCTGAGTCCATGGTCCGTCTAGTTGTTTCCACTAGGTGGAGCAAATCTAAACAAAGTGTATATCCAATGTATAGATACACAATCACACACAGCTCAGATACAGATCTGTGAAGTGATCATACAGAGCGGTATTATAATATACTGTATTATACCGTAGCCCAATTGTGAGAAAGAAGCAGAGTTTTTACTGAATTCATATATTATAGTATTTTTCGGACTATAAGGCGCACCATCAAAAAATGCCTGCTAAAACGTCTAGGTTCATATATAAGGCGCACCGGATTATAAGTCGCACCTGATTATAAGGATGAATGACCAGCAGGTGGCATACCTGTGCCCAGTTCAGGTTGTCTGTAATATATAAGGCGCACTGGACTATAAGGCGCACCTCTGATTTCTGAGAAAATCAAAGGATTTTTTTTTTTTGCGCCGTATAGTCCGAAAAATACGGTATGTGTCACTCAATCATAAGAGTTGATCAAATGTTGCTGGATGAAAGCTGCTTAGGTTTTATGATGTATAGATCCACTTTCACCGTAGCTGTAAGCATGGGTCCGGTTTATAGCAGATAGTGGCAATGTAGGCGTCAGCCCAGGGCCACCATGACTCTGGGGCTCCTACTTACCCCACTGGAGAATAGAAGTGAAAACAATTCTGCTTTACTGAAAGTCACATTGGGGCTCTTTTTGCATTGTCCGACGAGGATTCGGAGCACTAAGATCGTGCGTCCAATTTCCTGCATGTGTCGCTTCCCCGCTCAGGTCCGACAGAGTTCACCTTCTTCTTCCCGGTGTATGTAAGTGCATTGTCTTGTGACACAATTTTGAATGTTAAATCCTGCACGTTTTCCAAATCCGTCGGATCGTCCGCCGGCACGGCCCCTGATTTCTGTTGCATGAAAGTCGGCACGTTTGCGCCAAAATACGATCGCGTGCAACACAATCAGCTTTTAAATGCGCCGCACATCGGAAATCGTCGGGTATTCCGACGATAGTGCGGACCGCGGACCCTTAGTAAATGAGCCCCATTATCTTGCATCATGCAAGTCTGTAAGGGCAGTATTATTGGATTATTATATGGGAGTGTTGTTACGGAATTAAATGACAGTACAGGCAGTCCCCGGGTTATGTACAAGATAGGTTCTGTAGGTTTGTACTTAAGTTGAGTTTGTATGTAAGTCGGAACTGTATATTTTATAATTGGAACTCCGGGCAGAAATTTTTTTGGTCTCTGTGACAATTGGATTTTAAAAATGTTGGGTTGTCATAAGAACCAGGAGTAACAATAAAGCTTCATTACAGACACCTTTTATAACTCCTACAGCTGATCATTGTAGCCTAGGACTGTAGTACAGTGAATTGCCAAAATCCAGAGGTCCGTTTGTAACTAGGGGTCGTCTGTAAGTCGGGTGTTCTTAAGTAGGGGACTGCCTGTACTGGAAAGGCAGTAGTATTATTCACAAACTGTATTCAACTTTGGCAGTATTATCATGACAGTTATATGGTGACATTATTATCTGGATACTGTATTAGGCATTGAATGGCAGCATTATTATGGAAATATTTGGCAGTTATATGGCGGTAGTATTATTTGGATAACATATTAGGCATTAGATGGCAGTATTATAGCATATTGGGGCTTATTTACTTAGGGTCAGTGGCCACACTTTTGTCAGATTTTCCGACATTTTCAGGATTCGCGCCGCTGTGACAGATATTTAACTGGGGATTGTGTCGCAAAGGCGCTGGCTTTCATGCGACAGAAATCAGGAGGCGTGCCATTGATTCGGACTTAATTTAAGATTCAGGATTTAAGATTCAAATTGTGTCGCAAGACAATGCACTTACATGCACCGGGAAGAAGAAGGTGAACTACGGTGGACCTGAGCGAGGAAGTGGCACATGCAGGATATCGTGCGCATGATCTTAGTGAATCGCGGCACAGTGTATTATCGTCGGACAATGCAGTTTCATGTACTCCGCAGGACTGGGTAAGTAAATGTGCCCCATTATCTGTAAATTGTAGTTACTCACTCCGATAAACACAGCATGAAGTTGTTTGTTCTCCATCTCTACTGTTCCCCCAGAAACCATCCACCTGCACTTTGGTTCCTCTAGACCAGTGGTGGTGAACCTTTTACACACCGTGTGCCCAAACTATAACAAAAACCCACTTATTTAGCGTTAAGTTCCAACATGGCAATTTAAGCAGTAACTTTTTGCTCGATGCTTTGTTACAACTTTCAATTTTAACAGTGTCCTGAAGACACCAATACAGTAGAAAAAAGGAGAAGAAATTTGGTTTATTATTGTTCAGTGTCTTCAGGGACAGGAGCTCCAATGATCTTCCAGCTCTCTCCATACCTTCTCACTCCTCCTGTAGTCCCAGGCCGCCAAGGATGCGTCGCTTTAAAATAGCACTTATCATGGCCGGTCCTTGGCGGCCTGGGACTAAAGGAGGAGACAATGGGGCACATTTACTAAGGGTCCGCGGACCACATTTCCATGTTGCGCCGCATTTAACAGGGGGTTTTGGCGCACGCGATCAAATTTTGGTGCCGACTTTCATGTGACACAAATCGGGGGGTGTGGCCCGACTGACTAAGCGCGGGATTTAAAATTCAAATTGTGTCGCAAGACATGCACGTACATACACTGGGAAGAAGAAGGTGAACTCTGTGGGATCTGAGCGGGGGGAAGTGACGCATGCAGGATATCAGGCGCACAATCTTAGGGAATCACGCTAGACTTCATCCTCGTCGGACAGTCCGGATCGGGGATCGCAACAGGACCGGGTAAGTAAATGTGCCCCAATGAGTCTTGTCTGGTGAACGCTGTACTGGTTTGACAACCTGGTTGCCCACAGAGAGGGCTCTGAGTGCCACCTCTGACACCTGTGCCATAGGATCGATACCACTGCTCTTGACATTTGTGATGTGAACGGTGTTCTAAGATGTTCTGGGGTCCCGTGCAATATTGAACACAGGTCGTGTGAAGAGGGTCCAAGAGTTCCCGCCATTGTTATGGTGGTGTCAACAGAGTTAAGAGTTCCTGCGGTTGTTCTGGTGGTGTGAACAGAGTTCAAGGGTTCCTGTTGTTGAAGCGTTTAAAAAAAAAAAGGGGATGCATTTAGTGTAATACCACAAGATCATTTAGGGGAAAATATTTTATCAGACTCATTCATTAATATTCCATAAAACCTTTAAAACCTTTCCATAAAACAATTAAACATGGTGGCAGCATAATGGATCAAGCATTAAATGCAAGTATTGTAGAAGAGCAGTGTATGACAGGGTATATGGGGGTAGTATTATTTGGATGCTGTATTATGCATTGAATGGTGATATTATAAGGGTAATATGTGGGAGGTTATATGGCGTTAGTTTTATTTGGATGCTGTATTATGCATTGAATATCATTATTATAAAGGTAATATGTGGGAGGTTATATGGCGGTAGTATTATTTAGATAATGTATTATGCATTGAATGGCAGTATTATCAGGGTAATATGTGGGAGGTCATATGGCGGTAGTATTATTTAGATGCCATATTATGCATTGAATGGCAGTATTATAAGGGTAATATGTGGCAGGTAATATGGCGGTAGTATTATTTGGATGCTGTTTAATACATTGGGTGGCGGTATCATAAGGGTAATATGTGGGTGGTTATATGGGGGTATTATTATTTGGATGCTCTACTATGCATTGAATGGCGATATTATAAGGGTAATATGTGGCAGATTATATGGCGGTAGTATTATTTGGATGCTGTATTATGCATTGAATAGCAATATTATACAGGTAATATGTGGCAGGTTTTATGGCGGTAGTATCATTTAGATGCTGTATTATGCATTGAATGGCAGTATTATAAAGGTAATATGTGGGATGTTATATGGTGGTAGTATTATTTGGATGCTGTATTATGCATTGAATAGCATTATTACACAGGTAATATGTGGCAGGTTTTATGGCGGTAGTATCATTTAGATGCTGTATTATGCATTGAATGGCAGTATTATAAAGGTAATATGTGGGATGTTATATGGCGGTAGTATTATTTGGATGCTGTATTATGCATTGGATGGCAGTATTATCGGGGTAATATGTGGGAGGTTATATGTCGGTAGTATCATTTAGATAATGTATTGGATGGCAGTATTATCGGGGTAATATGTGGCAGGTTATATGGCGGTAGTATTAATTGGATCCTGTATCATGCATTGAATGGCAGTATTTTATGTTCTAGCTCCCAGCATGCTCTGCTGTATGTTGCCATGGCCGGCTGAGATCTGTAGTTCTCACACAGCTGGAAACTCAAAGAATAGAGATCACTGGTTTGGAGACTTGCAATTGTTTATATTAACCCAGATTTAAAGTGAATGTGTAGGACGCGCGGCGGTATAAGCAGACGCTGTGCCCAGTGACTTGCTTTATGGTGTTAACAAACACAACACTGCTGCATCTGCTTCTGTCTCATTATATTATTACACACATATGCATCATCAGCCAGTATGGAGGGGATCTGTAAATTATTTACAAGAAAGAGAAATGCCACAGGCGTCTATAACATCAGGCCTCGTTTTCCATTACATCTTCCTATGTGAATGTATAGGATCCTGCTGTTACACGGGGTGGCGGTTTTATAAAGATAACATTTTTACTTAAAGGGGAAATGCACTTAATTTCATTTTTACAATACAATTTCATGTATTCCTTGGGTTTCTCTGGCTCTTTAGAGAATTTCCGAAAAATATTCCACATCTTACTATAAAAAATATACTTTAAATAGGTCCCCCACTATTATAAGTTATTGTATAAATTACAATGGAATGAAGAAGGTCAATACTTGGGACTTTTACTACTTTTTTAATAGTGTGGCGCCCTCTGGTGTTCAAAGTGTATAAGAATGTGCACAACAATGACCTTGCTGGTGGTCACACATGCTCAGTCACTTCCCCTCCTTTCAGGTCTGTTCATAGTGATCTTCACAGCACAGCAGCCTATAGAAGGATTTTTTTGCCCTGTTTCAAACATGCTGTAAGTGGAAGTGTAATACATTGTCCCATGGACAGATCTCAATGGGCCCGATTTCTAAGGCCAGCAAATGCCCCACCTATGATGCAATCTACGTGATGCCATCACTTCTGGTTCTTCAGTAATTGAAACACTCAACAAAGAGGAATCTTTTTTATTATTATTTTTATTTTATTTATTTATTTTCTATTTTGAACAAGGAGGAACATTTAAAGGGAACCTACCCCCACGGATCTACCTGTAAAGGTAGATTGGGTGGTAGGTGCATCTTTAGGACCTGAGGATAGCCCTTTTAAGGGCTAATCCTCACGTCCCCGGAATCTTTTAATAACTTTTATTTGACTAATATGTAAATTTTCTAAAGAGACTACTCGGCGTGGAGTAGACGGAGCTGAGGCTACACGGCGCAGCTACTCCCCGCCCCAGTAGCCTCTTTGATCCTCCTACCAGATAGCTTCGGCGCGCAGCTATGAGGAGCTGCATGCCCTCGTCCGCAAAGCCTGCCATCTGAGCAGCCTGGACCTGGTGTTCTGCGCATGCGCAGACGGCAGGCTTCGTGGACGAGGGCGTGCCTCTGGTAGGAGGATCAAAGAGGCTACTGGGGCGTGGAGTAGCCGCGTTGTGTAGCCTCAGCTCCAGCTATTCCACGCCCCAGTAGCCTCTTTAGAAAATGTACATATTAGTCAAATAAAAGTTATTAAAAGATTGCAGGGACGTGAGGATTAGTCCTTAAAACAGCTATCCTCATGTCCAATAGATGCACCTAATCTACCTCTATAGGTAGATCCATGGTGGTAGATTTGTCAACCAAACATACCTTGAAAATGCTGTAGCTACAGTGATGCAGAAACATATTTTGTTTAATCCATGAACCGAGTGGTTTTGCAAAAAAAAAAACTGTTATAAAATTCAGGACCTTGGGAAAGCTGGGTGCTGCAGGCTGCCATTCATAAACACATTACACAGAGCTTACTGAACTGGCCAGACAGGACTAATCAACCTGAGCTGGATGACTCATACACAGCAGCTGGGGGATGGTAGGGCGATTGATTACTTCTGCCTGTCAGGCACTACTCAATGATGACATATTCTCGGCTTATGCTGGGAAGGACAAGGCTGGAGCAGTGCATAATTAGGGTAAGAGGAGAAGCGCTGGTGCAGCCACAGGAGTGACAGAGCCTCGTTATCATAATTCTATAATAGTTTTTTCAGCAAAACCACTTAAAACAAGATATGTTTCTGCATCCGTGTAGCTACATCATTCTCAAGGGATGTTTGGTTCACAATGCATAAAAGCAAATGGTAGATTTCCTTGAAAGGAAAATAAGATTTTTATTTCTAATGGGGACATAGACAAATGTGAGTAGCCACAATCTCTGTACAGCGCTCTAGTACATGATGCCGCTATGTTATGGGAAAACCTATTTTCTCATATTTTACGGTTCAATAAATAATTATTCCCTAGCGCTGTGTTTCCAGTAACACACTTGTGACATCTGACTTGTGTAGGAGCTCTGTCCGCCGGATGCCATTTTTATCTTCATCAGGCGCTGCACAGGAACTGCCAATCATCAAAGCCTTGGGATATAATGAGATTGTGCAGGAACGGCCATGTCTGTGATTTCACCGCTCGCTTCATACATTCCCCAACATATATAATTGCTCTTTTTCTTCGTAGCCTACACTAAATCCTGAAGACCTTTGTGTAGCGTCTGAATTTTATTTTCTTCAATGTGAGTCATGTCGTAACAATTGCGCTCCATCGCCCTGGCAGCTGGGGCGCGCTTATCTGCTCCGCTAGAGACGCAGACTTTCTTAGGTGCATATCATTTTAATTTGCAGTTTTAATGAACATGTTGTTTTCTTCCCTACCGGAGGAGAGCTCATTTGTATAATTTTCCCACGCAGCATTGCCTCCATGAGTTGAGTCTCCTCAATGAGAACCATTCGCCCCATGGAACTACCCGGACTTTCTTTCTCAAGTCTATGAAGGACTACCAGCTGGAGGGACTCATGTCCTACTTGTGGAAACCATTGAATGTTCATGAGCTCATCCAAACCAAGGACTAACTTGAGTCTATTCTAGAAGCTCCACCTAAGACTTTGGAGGAAAATGTTGCTTCTAGAAAGTTAACAATGGGATCGGATGGATGACCATTCAAGGTGGAAAATCTCTGAGAACTTTTGTGCCGGCCAGTGCAACACTGGAGCCTCCCTGAGGTCCCGACCATTGCATCCCTTATGGCAGTGGCTATGATGGACACCCTAAAATACACACAGGTACCTTTTGCACTGTTTTAAGGACAATGGGGCTTATTTACTAAAGGTCGCAATTTTGTTATTTTAGACATTTTTCGGGATACCTGTGACAGGTATTTAACTGGGGATTGTGTCGCACGCGATCGGATTGTGGCACAATTGCGCTGGCTTTCATGAGAAATCGGGGGGTGGGCCGTCGGACGTTCCGACTGATTCGGACTGAGCACGGGATTTAATATTCAAATTGTGTCACAACCAATGCACTTACATGCACCAGGAGGAAGATGGTGAACTCCGGCAGATCAGAGCGGGGAAGAGACACATGCAGGATATTGGCGCACAATCTTAGTGAATCGCGGCACGGTGCATTATACACAGACAATGCACTTCAGGTGAACTCCGTCAGCCGGGTAAGTAAATGTGCCCCAATATATCACTGATAGGTTTAATCATAAACTTGGAGAAGGTGTCCATCCAGGATCCTCCACGGCTGGTCCAAAGAGACTTCTCTCTAATGACTTTCAGGACATCAATGAGAGGATTAAGACCCCTCATTCCCATTGACTTGTAGTAAAGCTTTGGGCCTGTGACCAGTAACCAAAAGTTTGTGTCCTTAGGATTCGTTATAAATAAAGTTATTTTAAATGATATAAAAGTATCTTTTATTTGATGATCGGCCATTATTTAGGCACCACTAAACTATGAGCAGAGCAGGAAGCTACAATCATGTTGATTTATCATGGAGGTGCAAGGCATGAGCCAGGATGACCACTACCTTACACACAGAAAGCTGGGGTGTCAGGTCTTGTCCCAACACCACCCATCAATCACCTTGTGATATAGTAGTTCATTAGTAGCTTAAAGGGGTATTACTATCTGGGCATTCACATTTAATTTAATTCATCTGCATAATATATATATATAATGTCAAAAAAAGTCCAGAGCAGCAGAACAAGAGTTAGTAATGGAAGTGCAAAGCCGTAAGATCCGTGGCAAAAAGATCTAATTAAGTATATCCAAACAATAGGCAGCACTCCGTGGTAGCAATCAAAGTTCAAGGGTGAAGTTTATGGAATGTTATGTAATAAACTTCACCCTTGAACTTTGATTGCTACCACGGAGTGCTGCGTATTGTTTGGATATATATATATATATATATATATATATATATATATATATATATATATTATATTTATTGTCAATTGGACATTATTAAAAAAAAATTAACTGTGTGAAGATAATTTCCTGTGAATGTAGCCTTGTTGTCCTAGGATACAACCACGTCTCCATCCAAGTAACAGTGGCCACACATGTGACCGTCTGGATTTTGCGCTCATTGCCACAGGACGGCTGTGGGACATGTAGTAACTTCCGGACATTTCATATACAAAAACAACTAGTTTCTTTGTGCAATCCCTCCAGCAGTTGTGTTCGTATCCAAGGACAACCATCTCATTTCTAATTAACGAAATGTATGTATGTCCAGATGAGAATACCCCTTTAAATTTCTCTTCAAGTCCAACATCCTAAATACTTGCAAACACTTGAAACACTTTCAAATTCTCTAGAATTTTTTTTTAAAATTTTCATTATCAATGCAGAAAGATTTTCCAGTTATTACCTCTGCCTAGTCTGGCCACAAAATGTCATACCCATGCTTACTGGCTTGTACACTATATAATGCTCCTACAAATATAATGCTCATGTATAATGTCCCCTTCTCATGACACCCCACTCTATATAATTGCCCCTTTCCTGTAGCCCCTCCTTATAATGCCTTCTTTCCTCTAGGCCCCACCTTGTCAGCAGGAAGTATGATGTCATCACATTGCGCCACACACAGCAGTGGCAGAGGCTGAATGGTGGAGTAGGGAGCAGATGACTCCCTGCTTCATCATTGTAGTATTGGTTACCACTGCTCTTACGCACCAGCCCCAGGAAGATTATTTTTCCTCACCAGGTCCTGTATTCTATATGACGGCTTATGCTGAAATATCACTGTAAAATCCGTAATTAAATTGTACAATAAAGTTCTTGGCTTCTCCAGATGCGTCTGTGACTTCATTCCGGCTCAGGAGGGCGGCCAATTTATATAGTTTATGTAGATCTAAACCAGACACCGCCAAACAGATCCCCTCCCATTCACCCTCTCAATTACAAAACCGTGGAGTAGTTGTTAGTCTGACAGCGACAAGATAAAAGGCCTATTATGTAATAACCTATAATGGATGGAGCAATAATAAGGGGACACCAACAGCGAGGAGCATAAGCGTCTTCTATATGAAACCTCAGATATCATGGATGTGGGAGAGGATGGAATAGAAGCTCCACAAATATCCAGGCTGCATCAGGACTGGGTTTTGGCCTCATGTTCCATTTCCTCACAGCAAGCAGAGATCTTGAAATGAAGAGGACTCTAAGAACAAAGCATATAAGAAAATAGAATAACTTTAGCATATACAACTATACAGCTTTATAGACAGAGAATTGAAAACCTTCAAGTCATAGCCAAATACTATATATTTTTAAAAATTTTGCTGATTTCAAGTTTTATAAGTTAATATCCAAATCATAAATACTGAAATATATTTCAGTAGTTGAGTATCCCGTTTTTTGCTGTATACTTTTGCATCAACTTAATGTAATCTACCACCAGGATGAGGATTGTAAACCCAGCACACTGACTTACTGGTGTGTGCCCCCTCTGGCAGGATCTGCTCTTCTTTTAGCTTCTTATGCCCTGTTTTTTTTTTTTTTTTAAAGGGTTTGAAATTATGCAAATGAGCCTGAGGGGCTCTGGGCCCCATAGGTTTTAATGGAGCCCCTTAGTGCCATTTGCATAATTTTTAAAGCCTTTTTTTCTTAAAATAACAAGGGCATAAGAAGCTTAAAGAAAAACAGATCCTGTCAGAGGGGACACATACCAGTATGTCAGTGTGCTTGGTTTACAATCCTTCATCCTGGTGGTAGATGTCCTTTAATTTCCTAAAAATAACATAAAAATAATTTTCATGAAAATTAGAAACAGGAGAAATAATTTTTCCTTTATTTCTTCTCCATTTTGTTTTCTCACATAAACACATTCAAAATGGTCAATTCATGGTTCAGGGCATCGGCCATAGTTCTCTCCTCCTTATAGATGTGGTGTGTAAGAAAACTGGCTGTAGCCAGAGTTCTCAGACCATATTAAATTAAAGGAATTGTTTAATACTGGACAACCTATACCCTGTTTTTCAGTCAAAGAATTGTCTCTAGTCAAAAGAATTATCTCAAAATGATTCTAATAATTAGTTATTTAATAGATAATTAAATGAATTTATAAGAAAAATAAGAAATGTGACAACAATTCTCTTTTAATTCTTCTTTACTTATAGTCTTATAGACCGAAGGTCAGGAGGATCCAGCACTGCCAGACCCTCCTGACCGCTGTAATGGAGATCGGGTGATGCCCTGATACAGAGCTGCACCCGATCTCCCAGAGAGGAGCCTCCGTTCTACTCTCTTCCTACAGGACCTGCGGTGATGTCAGAATCATGTGACTGATCACATGATTCTTACATCACCACAGGTCTCATACTGCCATGCTGCCCTGGGACATGGTAAGAAGAAGGGGAATGGGGGAAGTATGTATGTGTGTGTGTATAGGTGAGCTGTGTGTGTAAAGGTGAGCTGAGTGTGTGTGTGTATAGGTGAGCTGAGCGTGTGTATAGGTGAGCTGAGTGTGTGTATAGGTGGGCTGAGTGTGTGTAATGGTGGGCTGTGTGTACAGGTGAGCTGAGTGTGTGTATAGGTGAGCTGTGTGTGTATGTGGATGGATGATGCAGAGCTGAGTGTGTATAGGTGAGCTGAGTGTGTATGTGGATGGATGATGCAGACTTGAGTGTGTAAATGTATGTTTGTGTGTGCTGTGCTCTAGTGCGACCAACAGGCATATTTTAATTGGTGTAAAATATATTTTTCCTTTTTTGGAAGCCTAAATCTGGGGTGCGTCCTATAGTAAGAAGCATCTTATAGTCTGAAAAATACGGTATATATATATGTTTTCTCATATAAAAACTTTCAGAGTTGTCACTTTGTGGTTTAGGAGACTTGTCCATGTTCCTCTCCTCCGAATGTCCTGTGTGTAAGATAACTGGCTGTAGCCTGAGTTCCTTGATACGATTCTGTCTTTTGAATGGATTGTTTAGTACTAGATGTTGTGGCTTATCTCATCATTATCAGGTTGTAGGGACCAACACCCAACACTCTCACCATGGATACAGATCTGCACAATGTATAGAGCTGAAAGCAGACAGCGCCATACTATGTGAAGTGGCCACCTGATACTACTGCAGCTTAGATCCTATTTACTTGTACGGGGCCTGAATAGCAGTACCCAAGCATGACCACTAGACGCTGTGCAGATCTGGTTCTTCTGGATTTCTACAATAGTGGAGATTCAGACCCCTCAGCAGCTGACCTTAGGGGAGTTTTGGATTTCCAACCCCTGCATTTTTTAAGGATAGGAAATCAATTACTACTCTTGGACAACCCCTTTAACGCTCAAACTTTCAGCTGCCATAAAGCAAGATCTCGCTGCTGTACGTTCTTTTAAGACAGGAAGGAAGTGCAAGCTTCCAATATGGCCGCCTCATGAGAAGATTTTAAAACTTAAAAACAACAGGAATATACAGAATACATTTCTCCAAGAAAGTAAGTTTGCTGTTGGAAATGAAGCTGCTCTTCTTATTTTTGACTGTAGAAATCATTCTGATTGTGTAATAGGTTCATACATTCGAAATCGATGACTCAGATCAAACATGTCCCTGCTAGAGCATCTCCAGATGGAAAAACTAGCCGATGACGTTATGTGCTTCATTACTTCTCACTTACTGCACATTAAGGCTAAATCACTGGAGCTGATTACTGATCAGCAATGCCGAAGAACTCACACAGAGAATACGACTAGAGTTTATCGGCGCGGCTTCTTCATGTAAGGGGCGTCCACCAACAACTCAATAAGTATCTCTTATTAGAGTCCTCCTAATAACTACACATTGACCATGCAAAACTATTGACACCACTAGTTTAGGGATATTCGAGTCAGCAGATGAACCTCCCACATGTTCCTCAGGGGTGGTCCCTCACTCTATGTTACTTCCTGCTTCCTGCAATGTCCTATTGTGCTTGTCAGTGTCCAATTAGGAGATAACTAAAGCTGTCAATCAGTAAAGAGTGTAGGAGTTGTGTAGTCAGTGGAGGCACAACCCATGAGTTCTGCAAAATAGATCCTCTATATATTCCCTTCATTGAGCTGTACCACAATGGATTGTAGTAGAATCCGTCAGTTATAATCATTTTTATAGTATATTGTTGTATCATCAGCATAAAGATGATACTGGAAACCAAATATTCTGATGGTGTGTCCAATGGGGGCAGTATAGAGAGACAAGAGAAGAGGACCTAGGACTGAGTCCAGAGGAATCCCGACAGTGACAGCGAGATGAGAAGAGAGAGATCCCGAGAAGGAGGCAATGAAGGTACAGTCAGAGAGATAGGAAGAAATCCAACAGAGCACCGCGTCCTTCAGGCCAATGGAGCGAAGCCTCCTGAGGAGGAGCTGGTGATCCACAGTATCAAACGTTGCCAAGAGATCCAGAAGAATGAGGAGAGAATATTCACCTCTGGAGATCATTGGAGACTTTAGAAACAGTAGTTTATTGGACTGTATAGAGCGGAAACCAGGAGGGAGTTAACCGAGAGATAACAGGTAAGTTGAGAATAGACCAGGCGTTCCAGGAGTTTGGAGATGAAATGAAGTTTAGAGACAGGTCCAGGGAGGGTCTCTTTTGTTATAGGCTAACAACATCATGCCTGAAATAAGAGGGAAAGACACCAGAAGCGAGGGAGAGGTTGAAGGTTTTAGTGAGGTGAGAAATGACTGCTAGGGACTGTACAAGTTTTGAAGGGATGGGATAATTGAAGCTCTCTCTTACTCTATGCATTGAGCTGCTCCATGGTGCCTTGCCCCTGTTGAGCCTTATTGATGAAGAGCACTTCGGAGTAAAGGTCCACCTTCAAGGCACTTGTGGGCGTAAATGTTTTATTTTTGCCAGCGATGCTGCCAACGACAACAGCTCTCCTATATCAGTGGAGACATGCTTAGATACCACACCCAACTATAAACAGGTGTGGGTCATTTCTTAGAAGACAGCTATGTTTTTCTCTTCCATTAACTGTTCAATAGATACTTGTATTCGCCATCTTATAACAATCCTGGGTCATTTCCTTTCCTTTATCTCATTGGGGCACATTTACTTACCCGTCCCATCGCGATCCCCGCTGTGCGTTGTCCAACGAGGATTCGGGTCTGCCGCGATTCACTAAGATCGTGCGTCCAATTTCCTGCATGTGTCGTTTCCACCGCTCAGGTCCGCCGGAGTTCCCCTTCTTCTTCCCGGTACATGTGAGTGCTGATCTTCCGACATAATTTGTTTCTTAAATTTCGCGGTTTGTCCGAATCAGTAGGGTTGTCAGATGTCCACGCCCCCCGAATTGTGTCGCATGCAAGCCGGTGCCGATGCGCCACAATCCGATCGGAATAAAAACGCGAAACCCGATGAAAATGCGTCCAACGGACCCTTAGTAAATGTGCCCCAGTGTGTTTCCATTGCTTTGATATTCCTCTTTGAAGACAATAGGGAGTTACCAGTTAGTGGTGCTGGAGCATAAGATTTCAAAAGTCATGTCCTATATCAGAGGAGGCTACATATTGGCTGAAGCGCCTCTGGTGACTCCATTCTGGTCAGGCAGAGCAGTCAAAACCCGGAAGTAACTGTGGGACACGGACAGGGGTGCACTGGCCATGAGGTGAGTTGAGCCTCTTGCCTCAGGCAGCACCTTTTGCAGCAAGATGGGGGGCAGCACTCACTTACTAAAGAAATAACCTAATATATTACTACTAGATTGGCAGAGGGACACCGTTCTATAGGTTGCTTAAGGTTAACCCCTGGCACAGAAACAGACTCACAAGGGGTTTTCAGAAATTCCTGGTACTCCCCTCTAAGTTGTAAGAAAAGATGATCCCAAATTTCTACTAACAGTAAATTAAATTATTAAAACCGACATATCAATATAAGCAACATATCTTTAACCTCCGCCATCAATGTCAACTCTTTGCCATCTTTGGAATTTTTATTCTAGCCCCCACCATTATGAGCAAGCAACACCAATATGCTAATTAGGTGCACCTCCGTCAGCTGGGTGGTGCCACGCTTTCTGTTCCAGTCCAGGACCGCCCACCCGACATTAGAAACCCTAAACTAATGGCACAGATTGCTCAGGAATGATTAATATAAAATTGGACCAGAATCGGTTCAAAAAGTTGGATCAAAGTTGGGTAAAGGTTCTTGTTAAGTTATGCCACAAATTAATATTAAGATTTCATTTCTTTTCTCATTTGAGAATGATTCCCCATGGATATTTGGAAATTGCGATGGATCTACCCATTACCTTCCACTAGATCTGTCCTAAAGAAGCCTATCTTGGATTTTAGGGCCGTGACAAAACCACTTAGCACCATTTAACTTTTATCGACAGTGACACATTTATATTTCATCTCAAATTCCACAGGAAAAAAAAAATCTGTCCACAAAACCATCCATTTTTTTCTCTCCTTTCTACTCCTTCCAATCCCCCTTCATTAAGCGTACAATCAAAGTATAATTTATTTACATACACTTTGTCTCCGTGGCCATAAAATATTAAAATCGTCTCATTAATTCAAAAGAATCCGTTCAGCTCTAATTTAGAATGTGAATATTTTCCACGTATTACCCTACAGTGATAATGTGGAGATTCCACACTGCCAACTATATCGATTTTCGGGAATCATTAGAGATCTAACCCCCATCCTCCGCTCCTACCCAACGTTTTTTTTTGTCACCTTTAAACTGGCAGTCATCTTTTCTATAATAGGCAAGGTAAGATGGAAACTGCTTAATAAAACATAGCGGAGTGTGTGATTATGTGGAGTAGATGGAGTAGGTATGACAGCTACCGGTTACATTGAGTCTTGTCATAGGTCCGGTCCGAGGACACCACAGCCATGCTACTAAGCCAATTAATGGAGGTTGGGCTGTATAAGTGGATGGATATACCGGTGCCAGGGAATCTTAGAGGATTAATTGGCAAGCGCCACATATCACTGCACATTGCTCATTAAGACGGCCTCTTATTTTACCCTTAACACATGGGAGATACGTTCCACCGCCCGCTCGAAAAGGAAGAGAAAAAAAAAAATGAAAGCTTTCTGATGCAAAACACTCGATAAATTACTACCAAAAATACGGCGGAAGACGGCTCATACTTAATTGAACGGGCACAGTTCACGGGTTTGTTTTTCAGAAATGTGAATTATTCGGCTTTTATTCCTTCTTAAGGCTTTAGAAATGGAGGTGGAAGACATTGTGAAGTAAAAGGAGGGAGATAATTGTGCGCTCGATGGACAGAAAAAGTACAGGAGAGGTAGACGGGGTCAGGACACGATTCTTACAACGAGACGCATTAAAGGGGACCTGTCACTGCTCCTGACTTGTCGCCTCTCCACTTTATAGCATTCTGGATTACTGACTCTGTTATTCATCCGTCATATCTAAGTATATATTCATAACTTGGTCTTATTATTAAAGGGAACTTGTCACGAGGGACCTCATTTTCACTATAGACAGGTTGCAGAAGCTTATTACACCTGCATTACAAATCTGCCTTTCTGCCTTCTCTAAGCATTTGCATTACAATATAATTGTGTGCTAAAACTAACTTTACACCCTGACAGAATCCTCTGTGTATTCCCATCCCAGGAGTTGGGCTTTGGTTTGGATGCATTTAAAAAAAACAACATGTGACTTATTTGTGCTGCTCACTCCTCAGATCCTCCCTCCTGCTCCTTCACAGAGGTCACAGCAGTGGTGAGCTGAGATCAGTGGGGGAGGGAGGAGTTGTACAGAGGAGCACAAAGGTGGAGGCTGAGAGCTGATGAGTGAGCACATGTTGTATTTTGAAATGCATCCAAACCAAAGCCCAACCCCTGGTACTACACAGATGATTCTGTCAGGGTGCAAGGTATCACACAATTATATTGTAATGCAAAGGTTTAGAAAATGCAGAAAGGCAGATTTGTACTGCAGTTGTAATGGACTTCTGCAACCTGTCTTTAGTGATAATGAGGTCCCTGGTGACAGGTTCCCTTTAAACCTATGGTGGAAATACTGCAGCCACAGCAGAGGTTCATCTTTCAGAAGATGGAGCTGACTGCAATGGTGAAGCAGGAAGCTTCAGGCCTGCTGCTTCACCATTGTGCTGTGTGCAACAGAGCATGTCAGGCGTAAAAGACACCAGTGAAGCATAATTGTAAAAAAATGAGAAGGGGTGTGCTACAGCAAAGTGGGCAAAAGGGGGACTACAAGAGACAAATACCCCCCTAAACGGTCACATTCAAAACAGACGAAGATTTATACTTACCTGGAGTCCGGATATTCCCGTTCCTGCATGTTTTATCAGGAAAACCACCACCTGTTACTGGTGGTGCTGAACAGGGTGCGGTCACACGTTGCGTTTAATGCATGCGTTTAAAAACACATTGCAACTGCTGAAGAGAGATTTTCCTAATTAAACTGCTGTTAACACTGGTGTTTACAAAATGCAACAATTAACACATTTGTAAACACAATTGTTAACAGCAGTTGCAATGCGTTTTTAAACGCATGCGTTAAACGCAACGTGTGACTGGACCCTCAGCGCTGGACTTGGTCTAATTAGACCCAGCAGCTCTGGTTAACCCCTTTAGATCCGGCAGTCATGAGTCTATGGAGCCGCCTGCTCTGCTCATCCGTGTATTGCGCTCATTCAGAGTGATGCTGTGGGGACCGGAGAAGGGAAAAGCGGTAACGAACCACATCTCCCTTCTCCCTAGGGTCTCCAGGTGTCTGGATCTACAATTATAAAATATACAGTTTCAACTTACATACAAATTCAACTTAAGAACAAACCTCCGGACCCTATCTTGTACGTAACCCGGGGACTGCCTGTACATAGAAGCTCTATGGCAAGGGGAGGGGAAGCAGTGAGTCACAGCAGCTAGATGTACACTGCAAACTAGAGGTATAGGGGGGATTGATCAGGGCCTGTACTCCAGTTTTTTTTGTCATACAAGACCTAAAATAATCACAATGGGGGTCATTTACTAAGGGCCTGAATCACGTTTTTCCGACGGGTTATCCGAATATTTCCGATTTCCGCTGAGTTTCCCTGAATTGCCCCAGGATTTTGGTGCACGCGATCGGATTGTGGCGCATCGGTGCCGGTATGCACGCAACGGAAATCGGGGGGGGGGGGCAAATTTGGAAAAACCGCCGTATTTTTTTTAAAAAAAGTGTCACTTGACACGCGCTTACCTGCACCCAGCGTAGGATGGTGAAGTTCAGTGAACTCCGACGAACTTCAGCGCAGCAGCGACACCTAGTGGACATCGGGGGAACTACCTTAGTGAATCCCGGCTGGACCCGAATCCTCCGCAGAGAACGCGCGGCTGGATCGCGAATGGACCAGGTAAGTAAATCTGCGCCAATGACTTGTAAACCGCTAGTAATTGCAATGTACTCCCCCCTTTACACCACTTCAACGCAAAGTGGGTGTGGAGGAGTGTGATGGGGTGTGGCCGGTGATGGAGTGGGCCGGCACCCAGAACTGTAATTCTGAACCTATCGAAAACATGGCAATGATCAATACTCCTGATATCTAACTATGACGAATCAAAAGTTTTTACAAAAGAAAGGAACATGTTTTACATTTGGAAACAAAAAACACAACAGCCTCATCACATCGGGAACACACACAATAGCAGAGGAAAGTGGAGCTCCGGGCAAAACCGATGCGGCCGGTCAAGGGTTCAATTTATCTAATTTTTGTCGCTTATTTTGGCATCTAGAAATGTATTAAGTGCAATTTTTTTGTTATTAATGCTGCGCTGTGTATGGATTGGAGAGCTCTTAGAAATAAACTAGGTCAGCGCCGTGCTCGATGGGAGACGGATAAAGAGGAATTGGGATAAAAAATAATGAAAATAACAATTAGAAGTGTCATAATCATTATTGTATATTATTACTATTATTATTATTATTATTATTATTATTGGGCTTCTAATACAAAAGTGAGGACTCTGATATAATCAACCAAATGCAGCAGCTGTCATAACCAGACTGAGAAATATGCCAAAATATGCCGGTTTATGGTAATTTTTGCCAAAAATGTGACAAATTCTGTCTAATGTGCCCCATTTATCAGGAGATTAGACAGTTTTTGTACACGTGATGTACACAAGGGGAGGGGCATTAAAATGAAATATGATTTTCAGTTGTCTTGGAGCTAGAAAGTGGTGACCTAGATGCTGTGTATCACTGTTGCCTGTTCCCTCTCCAGAGTACAGAGGAGATTAGGAGGAGGATAAGAGCCAAAGTAAGTGGAGAAAGAAGCACTTTCCTCTGATACAATATATTGCAAAGTTTCTTATTGACTTTTATACAAAGGGCCACATTTATCACTTTTGTGCGCCTAAGTGTAGTAGTTGCGCCTAAATTCGGGTGCACTGTTTTGCCAGAATTATCACGAGCTACAACCATCTGTGATAAGTATATTTTCTGCCTCTTATTAATCACTTTACTTTAACACAGTTTAGGCACAATTTTGGCGCAGTTTAGGCGCAATGTTAGATTCAGGCAGTTACATGTGATCCTGCTACAAGCTCCTCTCTGCTTCTCCCACAGCCCAGAATGAAGATAACACTCACAGCAGCACCCAGGTGTGTGACACCCTGCACCCAGTGACCTCCTCAGCAGTGGCTTCTCCTGGAGGGGATCCCCCAGTGCTGGTCTCCTGCTGCACCCCTGTAATTCTGCACAGTATCCCCCTCAGACACTGTGCAGAATTACATGGGGGACACTTGAACTGTAAATAGAGTCTGCAGCTCCTGTCTGTAATGTATCTAATGTATCTATTATATGTTCCAGTGTCTGGCTGAGCTCTGTTGCTAGAAATGAGCTGTTCTGCAAAGGGGCTCAGTGCTTTCTTCTCAGATAACGCCACCTTCGGGCTGGAGTGTTTTTGCGCCCGTTTTTGCACCTAAATGAAAACGTTGCAAGTGATGAATATCATTAGGCGCAGCAAAACCTCTGGATTGGTAAGATAGATGAGGGAAAGCTGCTTATTTTTGCTGCGCGGATAGTTTGGCGTTTAATCGCAAAAATGGTGCGCCTGAATGAAAAGGCGCAAAAACAACAGAAAAAACGAGTGATAAATGTGGCCCATTGTTTTTTGCAGAGTGACCCTTTAAGCCTATTATTTTTGGCTTTGATGTGTGATAATTGGCCACCCAAAAGAATTTAGTTTTTAAGTAGCCACCGGAAGCCGTAGGTCACCTGACTTTCTTTCTTGTCCCATGTCCTGCTGGAGGAGGTCATGCCCCCTCCATGATAACCACTCTCATGTCAGTGGTTTGAGGGGCGTGTCAAGGACATTCTGATGGGAGGGGTTATGACAGAGAGGGTATGCTTGGAGTAATGATTGCAGGAAACAGGAAGTCACAGGAAGTCCTGAGTCCTGCTGCTAATATAACATTGGTGACCATATAAGGGTCTTACTTATACCTTAATAAAGCTTTGTATAAGTAAACAACCCCTTTAAAATGTCAACTATTGTCAACTACTGAGGTTAATACCGTGTGTGACCATAACTTTTTGAAAGTAACCCCATCGGTGGAAATGCCCTCTAGCCATGACCTTTCAGCAGACCCTTCTCGATCAATGCTAGCACCACGATCAAGGCATAAGGAGTTAAAAGACAGGAGGACTGGAGATAAAACTTCTGTGAATATCAATGAGATTTTTTTTCCCGTACACATATGGTGTTTTTCTGTAATCAGATCATCGTACGGCAAATCCTAGTAAATTCTAGAAGTCAGAATGAATTATGCAGATTCTTCATTAGTTCTCCGGCAGTGAGATGAACATTTCTCTGTATGAACCAATGATAATGAGGAGGGAGAAGATAGCGGAGGGGTGATGGCGGACCCTAGCAGACGTTACCACCATCCCGATATAGAACCTTTGAGGCTTTACAATTCATCAGCCATAAGCCTTGCTTAACAGCGCTGGTTCAGAGAGGCTAAGAGCGCATTGTCCGCATCTAAAGGCTGCATTGTATTTGCTATTAAACTGCGAAATAGACTATTGCCATAAAAACCGGGAAAATCCCATAACAGCGAATGGAGGCAAAGAGCAAAATACATAAATACAGCCCTGCGTACAAAAAGAAGGAATTTTGTTATTAATATTTTTTTATATTTTTACATAAATTGACCCCATGTTCTCTGCTACTTATTTCCTCAATTTGCCGCACCCCTAGTATCCCATCTAACCCTTCCAATACCCAATACAAACACCAAAGGCAGAGAGGGACTGAAAGTTCTCCAAACATATAAATACTTGCTTATTCCATTGTCCGGGCAGGGATGGTGCCGGCAAGGAGGCAGCTGTGTCATCCGGCTGGCGGGAGGGGGGCCGGTTGTGCCATCGGGCAAGAGGGAGGGCGGGCAGCTGTGCCAGAAGGGATGGATCTACAGGCGGACCTGGTGCCATCAGCCAGTAGAGAAGGGCCCTGAAAAATGACAGTGATAAATTTTGGTTCTGCCATCCAACCCGGGCCCCTGTGAAATGCAGGCCCCATAACAGCCACTATGACTGCTACGGCTGTGGTTACGCCTTTGGAGTGCAAGAATGCTCAGCCTACCCCCAATTATTGGATCTAGGACAGCCGCCCTGAACGTCCATGGAAAATGACTGCAACAATGGTCAAGCACGTGCACCTGGGGTGTATTTTATATGAGGCTTCAGGGGACCCATTCTGCCGATTGCTGGAATCACTTATCCTCTATGTGATAAATAGATATCCCATCAGCCTACAAAATAGTATACAAACTTCTTCATATGACACATTACATAACAACAGAATAGATGTTTAGATTGATAGAAAGCTATCTATAATTCATAGGGCCACATGTATCACTCGTTTTTTCTGTTGTTTTTGCACCTTTTCATTCAGGCGCACTGTTTTTGCGCCATTTTTGCGATTAAACACCAAACTAGCTGCGCAGCAAAAATAATCAGCTTTCCCTCATCTATATTACCAATCTAGATGTTTTGCTGCGCCTAATGATATTCATCACTTGCAACATTTTCATTTAGGCGCAAAAACGGGCGCAAAAACCCTCCAGCCCGAAGGCGGCGTTATCTGAGAAGAAAGCACTGAGCCCCTTTGCAGAACAGCTCATTTCTAGCAGCAAAGCTCAGCCAGACACTAGAACATATAATAGACACATTACATACACTGCAGACACTAGTACAGACATGAGATACTCTGCAGACAGGAGCTGCAGACTCTATTTACAGTACATCACCTTCTATTTACAAAACATTCTGCAAACTCCTGAGCTCACAGCAAAGAGCTAAGAACTTTGCAGAAGTTTGCAGAATGTTGCAGATACTACATACAAGTGTCCCCCATGTAATTCTGCACAGTATCTGAGGGGGATATTGTGCAGAATTACAGGGGTGCAGCAGGAGGCCAGCACTGGGGGATCCCCTCCAGGAGAAGCCGCTGCTGAGGAGGTCACTGGGTGCTGGGTGTCACACACCTGGGTGCTGCTGTGAGTGTTATCTTCATTCTGGGCTGTGGGAGAAGCAGAGAGGAGCTTGTAGCAGGATCACATGTAAGAGACCGAATCTAACATTGCGCCGAAACTGCGCCAAAATTGCGCCTAAACTGTTTTAAAGTAAAGTGATTAATAAGAGGCAGAAAATATACTTATCACAGATGGTTGTAGCTTGTGATAATTCTGGCAAAACAGTGCGCCAGAATTTAGGCGCAACTACTACACTTAGGCGCACAAAAGTGATAAATGTGGCCCAAAGATAGGAGACAAGATGATAGATAGATAGATAGATAGATAGATATGAGATAGATAGATAGATAGATAGATAGGAGATAGATATGAGATAGATAGATAGATAGATAGATAGATAGATAGATAGATAGATATGAGATAGATAGATAGATATGAGATAGATAGATAGATAGATAGATATGAGATAGGCGGCAATCGCGTCCTAATGATCACTCTGCTCATGACCGGAACTAACAGTCGCGCATGAGCAGTACAGACATCAGGCAGTGGCGGCCATTAGAACTAAGGGCAGTATCGTACAGTTGTGATAAAACAATGTATTTATAAAGAGGTGCATGGCCGGGCAGCCAAAGATGAATACACCATGAGTAACCTCTCCAAGGATATCAACTCCACAGAATGATGTGAACTAGATACCGGGTCAGCCAAAGAGCAAACCTGGTTCTAGACCTCAGTACCCATTACGGAGCAAAAATGCAATAATTACCAATCACTAGCCATAGTGACTGCATACACCCCCTGTAACGGGGGACATATATTTCCTTTTCACAGAGAGAATTATACTAGAGGAAGAGCAAGATCAAACATTATAAACAGAGTATAATTCACGCAGAACTGCCCTATTTTCCACAATCGGTCGGAAAGAATTTTTAATAAATATTACATTGCGAGACATCAGTTTCCGGAATGTTCTTCCATACCAGTGAATAATGGTGTGTCTAAAAGGGGTTTTCCCACGAAGAAAAGTTAGGCTCTATCCAGTGCTCCCGTGCAATGGCGCGGCGCATGGCAATTTCCGTCAGCTCCATAGAGCAGAACAATCATGTGCGGCCGTCTGCTCCATTAATCCGACAGACCCCTCGTTGTCGCGATCTGCGGAGGTCTCAGCAGTGAGACCCCCATTGATCAGCAAGTTAGGCCTTATCCCATGGATAGTGCCTAACTTTTCTTCGTGGGAAAACCCCTTTAAGTAGGTCTAAAAAAAAGTTAATAATTAACTTTTTTTTAATTTAATAAAATAATTAACCCCTTAAGGACCAGGCCCTTTTTCGTTTTTGCGTCTTTATTTTTCACACCCCACCTTCAAAAATCCATAACTTTTTTATTTTTCCATGTAGAGAGCTGTGTCATGGCTTGTTTTCTGCGTAACAAATTGCACTTCATAGTGATGGCATTTAATTGTCTATGCCATATACTGGGAAGCGGGAAAAAAATTCTGAATGCAGTGAAAATGGTGACAAAACGCATTTGCGCCGTTTTCTTGTGGATTTTACGTCTTTCACTGTGCGCTCCAAATGACATGTCTAATTTCTTCATTGGGTCAATGCGATCACATGGATACCAAATTTGTATAGGTTTTATAATGTTTTCATATATTTACAAAAATTAAAACCTCCTGTACAAAAAAAAAATCTTCATTTTGCCGTTTTCTTGCGCTAATAACTTTTTCATACTTTGGTGTATGGAGCTGTGGGTGGTGTCATTTTTTGCGACTTTTGATGACGTTTTCAATGCTTTTATTTTTAGAATTGTACGACCTTTTGATCACTTTTTATTGAATTTTTTATATTTTTCAAAATGGCAAAAAAATGCCATTTGCGACTTTGGGCACTATTTTCCGTTACGGGGTTAAACACAGTAAAAAAAACCATTCTTATATTTTGATAGATCGGGCATTTTCGGACGCAGCGATACCTAATGTGTTTATGATTTTTACTGTTTATTTATATTTATATCAGTTCTAGGGAAAGGGGGGTGATTAGAATTTTTAGGTTTTTTTAATATAATTTTTTATTTTTAATTTTTTTTATTAAAATTTTTTACTATTTTTCAGACTCCCTAGGGTACTTTAACCCTAGGTTGTCTGATTGATCCTACCATATACTGCCATACTATAGTATGGCAGTATATGGGGATTTTGCACACCATCTATTACAATGTGCAGATCGCACATTGTAATAGATGGCCTAAAACATGATAGCCTCGGATCATTGTGTGATCCGAGGCTGTCATGGCAATGGATCGCCGCTCCCCGATGACGTCACGGGGAGCGGCGATCGGAGCCAAGATGCTGGCGCCCACACGCCGCCGGCTCGTTAATGCCGCCGGCAAAGCGATGAAAGGGTTAACATCCGCGATCGGTACAAGCACTGATCGCTGGTGTTAGCGACGGGTGCTTGCTTCATTGTGAAGCAAGCACCCGGCGTGTATGAAGAGGGCTCAGCCCGTGAACCCTCTTCATACTACCCCATGCGCAATAAAACGTACAGGTACGTCTTATTGCGCTATGGGGTTAAAATCAAAGAATTTATTATTTCTTACAATGACATGTTTGTAATTAAGATCTCAGGAGTGATAAAGAGATACATACAAGTACATCTTATTTCACTTGGGAATCCAGATGTTTTTCCTAATTTCTGACATGCGACTTTTTTAAAATGTCTCAAAAAAGTCTCAAAATTGCTCCTTTACAGAGGAGACGTAGATGACCAAATAAAAAAAAAATTAGACACTTGTGAGAACTTTTCTTTGTTTATAAAATATAGGTTAAAAAAAAATACCTGTGTGTAAGCCTATCTGTACATGTTGTGGATTGTCATGCACAAAATCTGAATCCAATACGTGCAGTTTTTATGCACGGTGGGCTGCACAGTGGCTCAGTGGTTAGTACTACAGCCTTGCAGCGCTGGGGTCCTGGGTTCAAGTCCCATCCTGGTTAACATCTGCAAAGAGTTTCTATGTTCTCTCCGTGTTTGCAAGGGTTTCCTCCGGGTCCTCCAGTTTCCTCCCACACTTCAAAACATACTGGTAGGTTGATTAGATCGTGAGCCCCATGGGGACAGGGATTGATTTGGGAAGCTCTGTGCAGCGCTACATAATCTGTGTGTGATATAAAAATAAATGAATTTTTTTTAAAAATAGATAGATATCCAAAAAAGAATAAAACATGCATCTATATACCAGTGTATGTATATATATATATAAAAAGATAGATATTTAATATTTAGATAAAAACATATATAAAATATAGATAGATATGGTATTGATAGATAGATAGATATGAGATAGATAGATAGATAGATAGATATGAGATAGATAGATATAAGATAGATATGAGATAGATATGAGATAGATATGAGATAGATATGAGCAGGGGCGGACTGGCCATTGTACCCACCGGGAATTTTCCCGGTGGGCCGGTCGGTCCTGGGCCGGTCCGGAGCTGGTGCGGGGCCGGTCCGCACTCCCTCCTTACAACTTTTAACATAATCTATAGTACCGGCATCGTACGATGCCGGTACTATTGATTAGTACACAGACTCAGCGCAGCACCGCTGCTTCTGCGTCTGTGTACACCCGCAGCTACACAGGTCGCGCAACTGACGTAATTGCGCGACCTGTGTAGCGTGGAGGAGGCTGACACTTACCCTGTCAGCTGTCCGGCCCTCCCTGCAGCTCCGCGGCTTGGTGTGGAGGCGCGGAGCAGTGACGTCACTATCCCGCGCCTCTACACCAAGCCACCGAAAGGAAGAAACCTGCTCCAAAGAGGTGAGTATGATGTTTTTTTTGTTTTTTTTTAATGATAGAATGGGGCAATAATTATGTCTGGGGCGGGGGGTGCATTAGGGCTGGCAGGGGACATAAATTATATGTCTGGGGTGGGAGGGCATTAGGGCTGGCAGGGGGCATAAATTATATGTCTGGGGTGGGGGGGCATTAGGGCTGGCAGGGGGCATAAATTATATGTCTGGGGTGGGGGGCATTAGGGCTGGCAGGGGGCATAAATTATATGTCTGGGGCAGGGGGGCATAAATTATATATCTGGGGCAGGGGGGCATTAATTATATATCTGGGGCGGGGTTTGGTCATTAGAGCTGGCAGGGGGCATAAATTATATGTCTGGGGCGGGGGGGTCATTAGAGCTGGCAGGGGGCATAAATTATATGTCTGGGGCGGGGGGGGGGTCATTAGAGCTGGCAGGGGGCATAAATTATATGTCTGGGGCGGGGGGGGGGCATTAGGGCTGGCAGGGGGCATAAATTATATGTCTGGGGCAGGGGGCCATAAATTATATGCCTGGGGCGGGAGGTGGCATTAGGGCTGGCAGGGGGCATAAATTATATGTCTGGGGCAGGGGGGCATAAATTATATGTCTGGGGCAGGGGGGCATAAATTATATGTCTGGGGCGGGAGGGGGCATTAGGGCTGGCAGGGGGCATAAATTATATGTCTCGTGCGGGGGGGCATTATTCTATATCTGGGGCTGGCAGGGGGCATTAATCTATATCTGGGGTAGGCTGGGAGTATAAACTCTATGTTTTGGGTAGATTGGGGGCATAAATTCTATGTCTGGGGTAGGTTGGGGGCATAAATTCTATGTCTGGGGTAGGTTGGGGGCATAAATTCTATGTCTGGGGCAGGCTGGAGCCATTAATTCTTTTTCTGGGGTGGGATGGGGCCATTAATTCTATGTCTGGGGCAGGCTTGGGGCATTAATTTTATGACTGGGGTATGCTGGGGCCATTATTATTACACCTGGGTCATAGTCGGAGCTCTATCAATACTGGGGTGGGGGGGGTGGGGGGTAAAGGAGGTTTCAGGAGAGAATATCCTTACCATTACAGTTATATTATGGGGCACTATTTGTGTGGTACTAATATTCTTTGGGGCACAGTATTGGTGGTAGCAGAAGAAGGGACAATGGGAAAGTGCAGAACATAAGGCGTCTGTGTGGTAAACTCTGCAGGAAAGCTGTGTACCTGGAGGAAGAGACAAGGAGATGGTGGAACTAATGTAAGATGAGGAACGAGAACAATCCAGGGAGACGTCACCTGATGTCACTGGATGCAAAAGGTGAGGATCTCATGTGTTTTCTGTAGCTGCATATGATACATACTGATTTTTTGCATGTTCGCTTCTGTGTATATATGTAGTATTATAGTAGTTATATTCCTGTAAATAGGGGGCAGTATTATAGTAGTTATATTATTGTACATAGGGGGCAGTATTATAGTAGTTATATTCTTGTACATAGGGGGCAGTATTATAGTAGTTATATTCTTGTACATAGGGGGCAGTATTATAGTAGTTATTTTCTTGTACATAGGGGGCAGTATTATAGTAGTTATATTCCTGTACATAGGGGGCAGTATTATAGTAGTTATATTCCTGTACATAGGGGGTAGTATTATAGTAGTTATATTCTTGTATATAGGGGGCAGTATTATAGTAGTTATATTCCTGTACATAGGGGGTAGTATTATAGTAGTTATATTCTTGTATATAGGGGACAGTATTATAGTAGTTATATTCCTGTACATAGGGGCAGTATTATAGTAGTTATATTCCTGTAAATAGGGGACAGTATTATAGTAGTTATATTCTTGTACATAGGGGGCAGTATTATAGTAGTTATATTCCTGTACATAGGGAGCAGTATTATAGTAGTTATATTCCTGTACATAGGGGGCAGTATTATAGTAGTTATATTCCTGTACATAGGGGGTAGTATTATAGTAGTTATATTCTTGTATATAGGGGACAGTATTATAGTAGTTATATTCCTGTACATAGGGGCAGTATTATAGTAGTTATATTCCTGTACATAGGGGGCAGTATTATAGTAGTTATATTCCTGTACATAGGGGACAGTATTATAGTAGTTATATTCCTGTACATAGGGGGTAGTATTATAGTAGTTATATTCCTGTACATAGGGAGCAGTATTATAGTAGTTATATTCCTGTACATAGGGGGCAGTATTATAGTAGTTATATTCCTGTACATAGGGAGCAGTATTATAGTAGTTATATTCCTGTACATAGGGGGCAGTATTATAGTAGTTATATTCCTGTACATAGGGAGCAGTATTATAGTAGTTATATTCCTGTACATAGGGAGCAGTATTATAGTAGTTATATTCCTGTACATAGGGGGCAGTATTATAGTAGTTATATTCCTGTACATAGGGAGCAGTATTATAGTAGTTATATTCCTGTACATAGGGGGCAGTATTATAGTAGTTATATTCCTGTACATAGGGGGTAGTATTATAGTAGTTATATTCTTGTATATAGGGGACAGTATTATAGTAGTTATATTCCTGTACATAGGGGCAGTATTATAGTAGTTATATTCCTGTACATAGGGGGTAGTATTATAGTAGTTATATTCTTGTACATAGGAGGCAGTATTATAGTAGTTATATTCTTGTACATAGGGGGCAGTATTATAGTAGTTATATTCTTGTACATAGGGGGCAGTATTATAGTAGTTATATTCTTGTACATAGGGGGCAGTATTATAGTAGTTATATTATTGTACATAGGGGGCAGTATTATAGTAGTTATATTCCTGTACATAGGGGGCAGTATTATAGTAGTTATATTCTTGTACATAGGGACAGTATTCTAGTAGTTATATTCTTGTACATAGGGGGCAGTATTATAGTAGTTATATTCCTGTACATAGGGGGCAGTATTATAGTAGTTATATTCTTGTACATAGGGGGCAGTATTATAGTAGTTATATTCCTGTACATAGGGGGTAGTATTATAGTAGTTATATTCTTGTATATAGGGGGCAGTATTATAGTAGTTATATTCCTGTACATAGGGGCAGTATTATAGTAGTTATATTCCTGTACATAGGGGGTAGTATTATAGTAGTTATATTCTTGTACATAGGGGGCAGTATTATAGTAGTTATATTCCTGTACATAGGGGGCAGTATTATAGTAGTTATATTCTTGTACATAGGGGGCAGTATTATAGTAGTTATATTCTTGTACATAGGGGGCAGTATTATAGTAGTTATATTCCTGTACATAGGGGGCAGTATTATAGTAGTTATATTCCTGTACATAGGGGGCAGTATTATAGTAGTTATATTCCTGTACATAGGGGGCAGTATTATAGTAGTTATATTCCTGTACATAGGGGGCAGTATTATAGTAGTTATATTCCTGTACATAGGGGGCAGTATTATAGTAGTTATATTCTTGTACATAGGGGGCAGTATTATAGTAGTTATATTCTTGTACATAGGGGGCAGTATTATAGTAGTTATATTCCTGTACATAGGGGGCAGTATTATAGTAGTTATATTCCTGTACATAGGGGCAGTATTATAGTAGTTATATTCTTGTACATAGGGGGCAGTATTATAGTAGTTATATTCCTGTACATAGGGGGCAGTATTATAGTAGTTATATTCCTGTACATAGGGGCAGTATTATAGTAGTTATATTCTTGTACATAGGGGGCAGTATTATAGTAGTTATATTCTTGTACATAGGGGGCAGTATTATAGTAGTTATATTCTTGTACATAGGGGGCAGTATTATAGTAGTTATATTCTTGTACATAGGGGGCAGTATTATAGTAGTTATATTCTTGTACATAGGGGGCAGTATTATAGTAGTTATATTCTTGTACATAGGGGGCAGTATTATAGTAGTTATATTCTTGTACATAGGGGGCAGTATTATAGTAGTTATATTCCTGTACATAGGGGACAGTATTATAGTAGTTATATTCCTGTACATAGGGAGCAGTATTATAGTAGTTATATTCCTGTACATAGGGGGCAGTATTATAGTAGTTATATTCCTGTACATAGGGGGTAGTATTATAGTAGTTATATTCTTGTATATAGGGGGCAGTATTATAGTAGTTATATTCCTGTACATAGGGGCAGTATTATAGTAGTTATATTCCTGTACATAGGGGGTAGTATTATAGTAGTTATATTCTTGTACATAGGGGGCAGTATTATAGTAGTTATATTCCTGTACATAGGGGGCAGTATTATAGTAGTTATATTCTTGTACATAGGGGGCAGTATTATAGTAGTTATATTCTTGTACATAGGGGGCAGTATTATAGTAGTTATATTCCTGTACATAGGGGGCAGTATTATAGTAGTTATATTCCTGTACATAGGGGGCAGTATTATAGTAGTTATATTCCTGTACATAGGGGGCAGTATTATAGTAGTTATATTCCTGTACATAGGGGGCAGTATTATAGTAGTTATATTCCTGTACATAGGGGGCAGTATTATAGTAGTTATATTCCTGTACATAGGGGGTAGTATTATAGTAGTTATATTCTTGTATATAGGGGGCAGTATTATAGTAGTTATATTCCTGTACATAGGGGCAGTATTATAGTAGTTATATTCCTGTACATAGGGGGTAGTATTATAGTAGTTATATTCTTGTACATAGGGGGCAGTATTATAGTAGTTATATTCCTGTACATAGGGGGCAGTATTATAGTAGTTATATTCTTGTACATAGGGGGCAGTATTATAGTAGTTATATTCTTGTACATAGGGGGCAGTATTATAGTAGTTATATTCCTGTACATAGGGGGCAGTATTATAGTAGTTATATTCCTGTACATAGGGGGCAGTATTATAGTAGTTATATTCCTGTACATAGGGGGCAGTATTATAGTAGTTATATTCCTGTACATAGGGGGCAGTATTATAGTAGTTATATTCCTGTACATAGGGGGCAGTATTATAGTAGCTATATTCTTGTACATAGGGGGCAGTATTATAGTAGTTATATTCTTGTACATAGGGGGCAGTATTATAGTAGTTATATTCCTGTACATAGGGGGCAGTATTATAGTAGTTATATTCCTGTACATAGGGGCAGTATTATAGTAGTTATATTCTTGTACATAGGGGGCAGTATTATAGTAGTTATATTCCTGTACATAGGGGGCAGTATTATAGTAGTTATATTCCTGTACATAGGGGCAGTATTATAGTAGTTATATTCTTGTACATAGGGGGCAGTATTATAGTAGTTATATTCTTGTACATAGGGGGCAGTATTATAGTAGTTATATTCTTGTACATAGGGGGCAGTATTATAGTAGTTATATTCTTGTACATAGGGGGCAGTATTATAGTAGTTATATTCTTGTACATAGGGGGCAGTATTATAGTAGTTATATTCTTGTACATAGGGGGCAGTATTATAGTAGTTATATTCTTGTACATAGGGGGCAGTATTATAGTAGTTATATTCTTGTACATAGGGGGCAGTATTATAGTAGTTATATTCTTGTACATAGGGGGCAGTATTATAGTAGTTATATTCTTGTACATAGGGGGCAGTATTATAGTAGTTATATTCTTGTACATAGGAGGCAGTATTATAGTAGTTATATTCTTGTACATAGGGGGCAGTATTATAGTAGTTATATTCTTGTACATAGGGGGAGTATTATAGTAGTTATATTCCTGTACATAGGGGCAGTATTATAGTAGTTATATTCTTGTACATAGGGGGCAGTATTATAGTAGTTATATTCCTGTACATAGGGGGCAGTATTATAGTAGTTATATTCTTGTACATAGGGGGCAGTATTACAGTAGTTATATTCTTGTACATAGGGGGCAGTATTATAGTAGTTATATTCTTGTATATAGGGGGCAGTATTATAGTAGTTATATTCTTGTACATAGGGGGCAGTATTATAGTAGTTATATTCCTGTACATAGGGGGCAGTATTACAGTAGTTATATTCTTGTACATAGGGGGCAGTATTATAGTAGTTATATTCTTGTACATAGGGGGCAGTATTATAGTAGTTATATTCTTGTACATAGGGGGCAGTATTATAGTAGTTATATTCTTGTACATAGGGGGCAGTATTATAGTAGTTATATTCTTGTACATAGGGGGCAGTATTATAGTAGTTATATTCTTGTACATAGGGGGAGTATTATAGTAGTTATATTCCTGTACATAGGGGCAGTATTATAGTAGTTATATTCCTGTACATAGGGGGCAGTATTATAGTAGTTATATTCTTGTACATAGGGGGCAGTATTATAGTAGTTATATTCCTGTACATAGGGGGCAGTATTATAGTAGTTATATTCTTGTACATAGGGGGCAGTATTACAGTAGTTATATTCTTGTACATAGGGGGCAGTATTATAGTAGTTATATTCTTGTACATAGGGGGCAGTATTATAGTAGTTATATTCTTGTACATAGGGGGCAGTATTATAGTAGTTATATTCTTGTACATAGGGGGCAGTATTATAGTAGTTATATTCTTGTACATAGGGGGAGTATTATAGTAGTTATATTCCTGTACATAGGGGCAGTATTATAGTAGTTATATTCCTGTACATAGGGGGCAGTATTATAGTAGTTATATTCTTGTACATAGGGGGCAGTATTATAGTAGTTATATTCCTGTACATAGGGGCAGTATTACAGTAGTTATATTCTTGTACATAGGGGGCAGTATTATAGTAGTTATATCCCTGTACATAGGGGGCAGTATTATAGTAGTTATATTCCTGTACATAGGGGGCAGTATTATAGTAGTTATATTCCTGTACATAGGGGGCAGTATTACAGTAGTTATATTCTTGTACATAGGGGGCAGTATTATAGTAGTTGGCTTGTATATGGTAGAAGGTATTGTAGTAGTTTTATTTTGTATACAGAAGGCAGGATTGAATGGGTTATTCTAAATGTGTTATTGCAGCATTATTCTTGTACATAGGAGGCAGTATCAATATATTATATCTCTGAATTGTACATGTATGGCACAGGGGAAAGGTATATAAGGCTTATCGGGTCGTGTGTTTGCATCATTTACTGATCGACAGGTCACATTCTTTGCACATTAGATTCACTTACTAGCAAAACATGTTCTTGTTCTTGTTCCATCTACCAACAATTTGTCTGTTATAACCCCACCCACATTATATGACCACACCCACTTGTTTTGACTCCGCCCATAAAATGGGGCCACTTTTATAGTTTTTTCCAGGGCCGTTTTAAATTCCCAGTCCGCCCCTGGATATGAGATAGATATGAGATAGATAGATAGATAAATAGATAGATAGATATAAGATAGATAGGAGATAGATAGATAGATAGATAAATAGATAGATAGATATGAGATAGATAGATAGATATGAGATAGATATGAGATAGATATGAGATAGATATGAGATAGATATGAGATAGATAGATAGATATAAGATAGATAGGAGATAGATAGATAGATAGATAGATAGGAGATAGATAGATATCGGATAGATAGATAGATAGATAGATAGATAGATAGATAGATAGATATCGGATTAATAGATAGATAGATAGATAGATAGATATGAGATAGATAGATAGATAGATAGATAGGAGATAGATGCTGAAGCAAGGAAAAAGAGATGACAATCCTGCATTATACTTGTGTAATCCCTATGATCGTGTGGTGTGTACAGGGCCCTATGATGCTGTGGTGTGTACAGAGCCCTATGATCCTGTGGTGTGTACAGAGCCCTGTGATCCTGTGGTGTGTACAGAGCCCTGTGATCCTGTGGTGTGTACAGAGCCCTATGATGCTGTGGTGTGTACAGGGCCCTATGATGCTGTGGTGTGTACAGAGCCCTATGATCCTGTGGTGTGTACAGAGCCCTGTGATCCTGTGGTGTGTACAGGGCCCTATGATCCTGTGGTGTGTACAGAGCCCTATGATCCTGTGGTGTGTACAGAGCCCTATGATCCTGTGGTGTATACAGAGCCCTATGATGCTGTGGTGTGTACAGAGCCCTATGATGCTGTGGTGTGTACAGAGCCCTATGATCCTGTGGTGTGTACAGAGCCCTATGATGCTGTGGTGTGTACAGAGCCCTATGATGCTGTGGTGTGTACAGAGCCCTATGATCCTGTGGTGTGTACAGGGACCTATGATCCTGTGGTGTGTACAGAGCCCTATGATCCTGTGGTGTGTACAGAGCCCTATGATGCTGTGGTGTGTACAGAGCCCTATGATCCTGTGGTGTGTACAGAGCCCTATGATCCTGTGGTGTGTACAGAGCCCTATGATCCTGTGGTGTGTACAGAGCCCTATGATCCTGTGGTGTGTACAGGGCCCTATGATGCTGTGCTGTGTACAGAGCCCTATGATCCTGTGGTGTGTACAGGGCCCTATGATCCTGTGGTGTGTACAGAGCCCTGTGATCCTGTGGTGTGTACAGAGCCCTATGATGCTGTGGTGTGTACAGAGCCCTATGATCCTGTGGTGTGTACAGGGACCTATGATCCTGTGGTGTGTACAGAGCCCTATGATCCTGTGGTGTGTACAGAGCCCTATGATCCTGTGGTGTGTACAGAGCCCTATGATGCTGTGGTGTGTACAGAGCCATATGATGCTGTGGTGTGTACAGGGCCCTATGATCCTGTGGTGTGTACAGAGCCCTATGATCCTGTGGTGTGTACAGAGCCCTATGATGCTGTGGTGTGTACAGAGACCTATGATGCTGTGGTGTGTACAGAGCCATATGATGCTGTGGTGTGTACAGGGCCCTATGATCCTGTGGTGTGTACAGAGCCCTATGATCCTGTGGTGTGTACAGAGCCCTATGATGCTGTGGTGTGTACAGAGACCTATGATGCTGTGGTGTGTACAGAGCTCTATGATCCTGTGGTGTGTACAGAGCTCTATGATCCTGTGGTGTGTACAGAGCCCTATGATCCTGTGGTGTGTACAGAGCTCTATGATCCTGTGGTGTGTACAGAGCCCTATGATCCTGTGGTGTGTACAGAGCCCTATGATCCTGTGGTGTGTACAGGGCCCTATGATCTTGTGGTGTGTACAGGGCCCTATGATCCTGTGGTGTGTACAGAGCCCTATGATCCTGTGGTGTGTACAGAGCCCTATGATCCTGTGGTGTGTACAGGGCCCTATGATCCTGTGGTGTGTACAGAGCCCTATGATGCTGTGGTGTGTACAGAGCCCTATGATCCTGTGGTGTGTACAGGGCCCTATGATCCTGTGGTGTGTACAGGGCCCTATGATCCTGTAGTGTGTACAGAGCCCTATTATCCTGTGGTGTGTACAGAGCCCTATGATGCTGTGGTGTGTACAGAGCCCTATGATCCTGTGGTGTGTACAGGGCCCTATGATCCTGTGGTGTGTACAGGGCCCTATGATCCTGTAGTGTGTACAGAGCCCTATTATCCTGTGGTGTGTACAGAGCCCTATGATGCTGTGGTGTGTACAGAGCCCTATGATCCTGTGGTGTGTACAGGGCCCTATGATCCTGTGGTGTGTACAGGGCCCTATGATCCTGTAGTGTGTACAGAGCCCTATTATCCTGTGGTGTGTACAGAGCCCTATGATGCTGTGGTGTGTACAGAGCCCTATGATCCTGTGGTGTGTACAGGGTCCTATGATCCTGTGGGGTGTACACGGCCCTATGATCCTGTGGTGTGTACAGAGCCCTATGATGCTGTGGTGTGTACAGAGCCCTATGATGCTGTGGTGTGTACAGAGCCCTATGATGCTGTGGTGTGTACAGAGCCCTATGATCCTGTGGTGTGTACAGAGCCCTATGATGCTGTGGTGTGTACAGAGCCCTATGATGCTGTGGTGTGTACAGAGCCCTATGATCCTGTGGTGTGTACAGGGACCTATGATCCTGTGGTGTGTACAGAGCCCTATGATCCTGTGGTGTGTACAGAGCCCTATGATGCTGTGGTGTGTACAGAGCCCTATGATCCTGTGGTGTGTACAGAGCCCTATGATCCTGTGGTGTGTACAGAGCCCTATGATCCTGTGGTGTGTACAGAGCCCTATGATCCTGTGGTGTGTACAGGGCCCTATGATGCTGTGCTGTGTACAGAGCCCTATGATCCTGTGGTGTGTACAGGGCCCTATGATCCTGTGGTGTGTACAGAGCCCTGTGATCCTGTGGTGTGTACAGAGCCCTATGATGCTGTGGTGTGTACAGAGCCCTATGATCCTGTGGTGTGTACAGGGACCTATGATCCTGTGGTGTGTACAGAGCCCTATGATCCTGTGGTGTGTACAGAGCCCTATGATCCTGTGGTGTGTACAGAGCCCTATGATGCTGTGGTGTGTACAGAGCCATATGATGCTGTGGTGTGTACAGGGCCCTATGATCCTGTGGTGTGTACAGAGCCCTATGATCCTGTGGTGTGTACAGAGCCCTATGATGCTGTGGTGTGTACAGAGACCTATGATGCTGTGGTGTGTACAGAGCCATATGATGCTGTGGTGTGTACAGGGCCCTATGATCCTGTGGTGTGTACAGAGCCCTATGATCCTGTGGTGTGTACAGAGCCCTATGATGCTGTGGTGTGTACAGAGCCCTATGATCCTGTGGTGTGTACAGAGCCCTATGATCCTGTGGTGTGTACAGAGCCCTATAATGCTGTGGTGTGTACAGAGCCCTATGATCCTGGTGTGTGTACAGAGCCCTATGATCCTGTGGTGTGTACAGAGCCCTATGATCCTGTGGTGTGTACAGAGCCCTATGATATTGTGGTGTGTACAGAGCCCTATGATCCTGTGGTGTGTACAGAGCCCTATGATCCTGTGGTGTGTACAGAGCCCTATGATGCTGTGGTGTGTACAGAGCCCTATGATCCTGTGGTGTGTACAGAGCCCTATGATCCTGTGGTGTGTACAGAGCCCTATGATGCTGTAGTGTGTACAGGGCCCTATGATGCTGTGGTGTGTACAGGGACCTATGATCCTGTGGTGTGTACAGAGCCCTATGATGCTGTGGTGTGTACAGAGCCCTATGATCCTGTGGTGTGTACAGAGCCCTATGATCCTGTGGTGTGTACAGAGCCCTATGATGCTGTGGTGTGTACAGAGACCTATGATGCTGTGGTGTGTACAGAGCTCTATGATCCTGTGGTGTGTACAGAGCTCTATGATCCTGTGGTGTGTACAGAGCCCTATGATCCTGTGGTGTGTACAGAGCCCTATGATCCTGTGGTGTGTACAGAGCCCTATGATCCTGTGGTGTGTACAGAGCCCTATGATCCTGTGGTGTGTACAGAGCCCTATGATCCTGTGGTGTGTACAGGGACCTATGATGCTGTGGTGTGTACAGGGACCTATGATGCTGTGGTGTTTACAGAGCCCTATGATGCTGTGGTGTGTACAGAGCGCTATGATCCTGTGGTGTGTAAAGAGCCCTATGATCCTGTGCTGTGTACAGGGCCCTATGATCCTGTGCTGTGTACAGAGCCCTATGATGCTGTGGTGTGTACAGAGCCGCATGATCCTGTGGTGTGTACAGAGCCCTATGATCCTGTGGTGTGTACAGAGCCCTATGATGCTGTGGTGTGTACAGAGCCATATGATGCTGTGGTGTGTACAGGGCCCTATGATGCTGTGGTGTGTACAGAGCCCTATGATCCTGTGCTGTATACAGAGCCCTATGATCCTGTGGTGTGTACAGAGCCCTATGATCCTGTGGTGAGTACAGAGCCCTATGATCCTGTGGTGTGTACAGGGCCCTATGATCCTGTTGTGTGTACAGAGCCCTATGATCCTGTGGTGTGTACAGAGCCCTATGATCCTGCGGTGTGTACAGAGCCCTATGATGCTGTGGTGTGTACAGAGCCCTATGATCCTGTGGTGTGTACAGAGCCCTATGATGCTGTGGTGTGTACAGAGCCCTATGATCCTGTGGTGTGTACAGAGCCCTATGATCCTGTGGTGTATACAGAGCCCTATGATGCTGTGGTGTGTACAGGGACCTATGATCCTGTGGTGTGTACAGAGCCCTATGATGCTGTGGTGTGTACAGAGCCCTATGATCCTGTGGTGTGTACAGAGCCCTATGATGCTGTGGTGTGTACAGAGCCCTATGATGCTGTGGTGTGTACAGAGCCCTATGATCCTGTGGTGTGTACAGAGCCCTATGATCCTGTGGTGTGTACAGAGCCCTATGATCCTGTGGTGTGTACAGAGCCCTATGATCTTGTGGTGTGTACAGGGCCCTATGATCCTGTGGTGTGTACAGAGCCCTATGATGCTGTGGTGTGTACAGAGCCCTATGATCCTGTGGTGTGTACAGAGCCCTATGATCCTGTGGTGTGTACAGAGCCCTATGATCCTGTGGTGTGTACAGAGACCTATGATGCTGTGGTGTGTACAGAGCCCTATGATGCTGTGGTGTGTACAGAGACCTATGATGCTGTGGTGTGTACAGAGCCCTATGATCCTGTGGTGTGTACAGAGCCCTATGATCCTGTGGTGTGTACAGAGCCCTATGATGCTGTGGTGTGTACAGAGCCCTATGATGCTGTGGTGTGTACAGAGCTCTATGATGCTGTGGTGTGTACAGAGCTCTATGATCCTGTGGTGTGCACAGAGCCCTATGATGCTGTGGTGTGTACAGAGCCCTATGATGCTGTGGTGTGTACAGAGCTCTATGATGCTGTGGTGTGTACAGAGCCCTATGATCCTGTGGTGTGTACAGAGCCCTATGATCCTGTGGTGTGTACAGAGCCCTATGATCCTGTGGTGTGTACAGAGCCCTATGATCCTGTGGTGTGTACAGAGCCCTATGATCCTGTGGTGTGTACAGAGCCCTATGATGCTGTGGTGTGTACAGAGCCCTATGATCCTGTGGTGTGTACAGAGCCCTATGATGCTGTGGTGTGTACAGGGCCCTATGATCCTGTGGTGTGTACAGGGCCCTATGATCCTGTGGTGTGTACAGGGCCCTGTGATCCTGTGGAGTGTACAGAGCCCTATGATCCTGTGGTGTAAACAGAGCTATATCCCCACCTAGGACACTCATCCGCCTCATATATGGAGAACTGGAGGTCGATGCTTTGGTCTGGCAGCCATGGTTCCCACCGTGGTCTCAGTATTGGCAGCATTAAGACCCCCCTAACAGTCTCCATTGAATTTGATGATGATGCTCTTCCCATAATGACCATTGTCATTGGGATATTATCCGGAGGTGTAATGGGATTATAGAACAGGGACCTGTTGGACGTGACATTGATGGACGCTCACATGAAATTTGCTTAAAATATTTGATGGATGTTTGTTTGTTCCCAGGATTTAGTGTTCTTCAGTATAATGGGGGAGTAAAACAATAAGAGGGGCCCCTGAGCATCCCGACTGCTGCATGGCCACAGGACTCGGCATCTGATAGTAGACGGAGTCTGTATATAGCGGGATTATTATGATTTATCATATGTGGGCCGTGTTTTGACTGGAGGCTAAAGAACTTGCTGATTCAGACATCAGACATTCATCTTTATATATTAGGGAAGGCGTCGGAGAGACATGAAGGGAAGTGGAAGGTTCTGCAGAACCTCTTGCCGCATTTTATTGGATTTTATGCATTTTTTTTTACTGGCCTCTATTATTCTGTGTTTCTTCTACAGGAATTTGGGGGGAAATTGAAGGAGACCTATTTACTACCTACTTGCTATTTACCCCTCTATGGGGCATTCCTTGCTTGAGACACAGCCGTCACTCTCTAGTAGAAGTGGACCCAATGGTCAGGTTTGGGTTTGGCGTTTGGGATTGGCCACCTGACCAAGCTAATTTACTCCCCTAACCACTAGCCATGACTATGATTGGGCAGTGGGGGTCATGGGTTCGGCTCATTTTTACGCCCTAGTGCCCTCTCTCAAGAGACTATCTGTGGTGATATCACACATATCGACAGGGATTGGCTCAATCATCATGTGTGCATATAAACATATAGGGGCTTATTTACTAAGGGTCCACAGATTTCACTTTCGTCACATTTCATGGATTTTAATTGGGGATTGTGTCGCACGCAATCGAATTTTGGCGCAGCCGCGCTGGCTTTCATGAGACAGAAATAGGGGGCGTGGCCGTCGGACTATCCGACTGATTCGGACTGAGCGCGGGATTTAACTTTCGAATTGTGTCGCAAGACAATGCACTTACATGCACCAGGAAGAAGAAGGTGAACTCCGGCAGATCTGAGCGGGAAAGCGACACAAGCGATCTTAGTGAATCGCGACACATTGCATTATTGTCGGACAATGCACTTCTGGGAACTCTGAGGGTGCGGTCACACGTTGCGTTTACCGCATGCCTTTAAAAACGCATTGGAATAGCTGAAGAGTGAGTTGCCTAATTAAACAGCTGTTAACACGTGTGTTTACAAAACGCGACCGTTAACGTATTGTTAATGCTTGCGTTAACACCGCGTTTGTTAATGCAATGTTAACGCATGCATTAACGCAATCGTTAACATTTGCGTTTTGTAAGTCCAAGTGCTAACAGCTGTTTAATTAGGCAAATCACTCTTCAGATTTTCCATTGCGTTTTTAAATGCATGCGGTAAACGCAACGTGTGACCGCACCCTAAGGGACTGGGTAAGTAAATGTGCCCCATAGACTCCATGACATTATACTGCAACATAATGCCTCTGGTATACAATAGCATAGTGCCACCAATAGAGGATACTACCAAAACAATGCCTAGAAAAAATAATACCACCTTCTCAGCCCCTACAAAAAATTATTCTGTCTAGAAGAGAATCCAATAAATAATACAGCCTGCGCAGTACCTGCAATAAATAATACCGCTGCTATGGGGCCCGCAGTGTCAGGGGGCCCCATCATCCGACCTGACACTAAAGAGGGGAGGATGTGCACCATTATATATATATATTATGCTGCACATTGTACAGCATAGTATGTACATAACATATATGTGTATACATGCTGTATATTTGTATATGGCACTGTGTGTGTGTGTATTTATGCTGTACCTTTGTATATGGTGCTGTATGTGTGTATATATGCTGTACCTTTGTATATGGTGCTGTATGTGTGTGTATTTATGCCGTACCTTTGTATATGGTGCTGTATGTGTGTGTATTTATGCTGTACCTTTGTATATGGTGCTGTATGTGTGTATATATGCTGTACCTTTGTATATGGTGCTGTATGTGTGTATATATGCTGTACCTTTGTATATGGCACTGTATGTGTGTGTATATGCTGTACCTTTGTATATGGTGCTGTATGTGTGTATACATGCTGTATGTTTGTATATGGCACTGTATGTGTGTGTATATGCTGTATATGGGAGTGCATGAGTATATGAATGTGTGATTATAACTCACATGTGTGAGTGTACAAATATGTATATTTTAAGTGGGAAGGGGGGCCCCATTCAGAAGCCTGGTATAGGACCCTGCCTCTCCTAGTTACCCCCCTGCTGCCTTGCTCATTGCCTCCAATAATCAGTACTGCCTTCACATTGCCTACAAATAAAATTGACTGCTAGCAGAGTGTTTACAAAGGGCAATACTCCAAACATGGTGTCTCCGATATAAGTTATACTGCAAGCAGCATTGCTCAGTTTTGCCTGCTATGTGCCTCCAACATGGATCAATACCAGAAAATTGTACAATAAATAATACCGCCACCAGGACGCCCATATGAACAGCAAGCAGAGTTCCTTAGTGACAACAGTCCAGCATAGCGCCCCTCATTATGAATACACACAATAAATAATACTGAGATGCTAACAGTAGTACGCCCCACATGAACTATGCTGGGATATTGGGACTAGGTGGCGCTATACCACATTAAAAACAATGCGAACAATAAGACTCCAGTAGGTGGCGCTATAGTGCATTAAAAACTATGTGAAAAAAAACTATTTTCTAACTTTTTCCAGTACTTTTTCATTTCACGTATAAACCTTATTTCTCAGTGTTAGAGTTCAATATCAGCTTGTGAAGTGGCGATGATCGAGAGATTGTCGCCGCTCGCTTATCCGTTGAGGAAACATCATTCCTTACACAAATAGCAATTAGATGAATTCCCTCTTACCGTTATGTACCTTATTCTGTATCTCTAATACGGAGGAATATGAAAAGGCAATTAAACTTGATGTATTCCTCCTATCTGATCCCTGGGTAAACACGTTGCTTTCCTCCGCTCATTTCTCTCTTTACAAGAGGTATAAAGTGTCATGCAAATATAATACAAAAGGATCAATATCCTGATTATACAGCGCTATAAAAGTAATAAAGTATCTGCCGCCGCCGCGCCGCCAGCTGCCACATCTACATAATCAGAGACAGAAGATCAGATCGCAACCATTGACACAACTAAAGTAGTGTACGCCTTAAAGGGGATGGACAGGGGAGTATATACAGATGTAGCAGTGTTGAGTCTGTCTATAGTCATATTAATACTAGGAATACCAGGAATTATATCCATTGCCTCCCCGCAGGATAGGCCTCCGATATTTGATTGGGTCCAACACCAAATGGGTCAAGTGGAGACTTTGAAACCAGTAGAAGTCAACTCTGTAATCTGTAAGACAACCCCTTTAAGGGGGATCTGTCAGTAACTCTAATCAGGAAAAGCTGTAACAACCCTGAAAACTGCGTAATCATACCTTTGTGTCTTGTTAGTATCAGCATGACAGAGAAAATCAGGGGATGTCTCCTTACACTGCTGTGCTCTTAGCTCTCTGCACTGAACTGCTCCATGGCTCCAACCCATTTATATCTGGTTTCTAATTGAATACAGAAGGTAGGTGAAGGAGTGACTATGAAGTAGTTAATTCAATGGGCTAAGAGCAAAGCAGTGTGAGGACATGCCTTCCTTACACTGGAAATTTGGATCCAGTTTTCACAGTCCTGCTTCTACTAACAACATACATAAAGGTATGGTTACACAGATCTCTGGGGCAATTAACTGACACTGTCTGCAGAGATCTCAGTGCACAGCAGTGTGAGGAGATACCTTCCGTACACTGGAATTTAGATCCAGTTTTCACAGTCTTATGGCTACTAACAACATACATAAAGGTATGGTTACACAGATCTCTAGGGCAAATAACTAACACTGTCTACAGAGAGCTTAGTGCACAGCAGTGTGAGGAACAACCTTCCGTACACTGTAATTTAGATCCAGGTTTCACAGTCCTGCTGCTACTAACAACATACATGAAGGTATGGTTACACAAATCTCTAGGTACAATACCTAAAATTTCTGTGGTTTTGCATGGTAACATCCCAGCACCAGAGCTGTGTAGCACCGGCGAGTGGCAAACAGACGCACCAGGTCCAGGTATTGTGAAACCTATGAATAACTGAAAAAAAAAGAAAATTATTAATTAAAAAACCCCAGAATATGTCTAGCAGTTTGCCATTTAGCACGGAGCTTTACCTTGTGGCATTAGTGGGTGTAACATCTGCCCGCCGTAATTCCAAAGTAATTAAATGCGCATTTCACCGCAGATCATGTGACGCCTTCAGCCTGAACTTCATATCTTTATTTGACCAAAGACAATAAAGATTCCCCACCTGTGTCATCGACTTGTTGACATCGCACTCAATATACCTCCACCTCCATCTTATAGGGAAATGCCACGAGCCGTGCGAAGCTTCTGCGCTCCCCGGAGGAGACGTGTCATATCAGCTGCAGATCTAGCGGCTGTTAGATGACATTTATCTGACTTCCCCGTGTCTCCGCTGCTCCTGAACTCCCAGACCTCGTCCGGAAGGTTTAGCCCCAATGTGTAAAGAAGCTGGACTTGAATCCTCTGTTAAAAAGGATTAATCGGACTATGATGAACTTGAGATGTACAGGTCATCTGAATGGCCACCATATCATATTACATCTCTTATCTTAGTAGGAAACGTTTAACATCTGCATCGGGGCCAAGGGCATGCAACTAGAACCCAGAGTGCCAGCCTATAATGGCGGCTAGGCCATAGGTGTTACGGAGAACTTAGGTTCTGTTGTAGGCCTCATCTGCTGGTCAGATGACAGGTCAGAAGTAAGAACTGGGGAAGAGCGTGTGTGTAAAAGTTTTTCCCTTGGGGCACTACCTGTGTAGGTGTCTGTCTCCCTGGCAGGCCCTTGATGTTAGCAGCAGGCCAGGGACACACACAGGCTAGCAATAACTCCTTCCTTTAGAGTCTATCAGGATATAGATTTGGTTGGTTGGGTGATAATGAGCACCGGTGACTGGCAGGAAAATCAGCGTGGATCAGTGGGCAGAATGTCTTATGGAGCCAGGTAGGCTTTGCTGCATCAACAGCAATACAGCAGTCTCTCACTAAAATCTTCAGACAGAAGAAAGAGACCCAGAGCCTTAAACAGAGGCTAAATTTATAGATTTGCTTTGTCTAGACACTCTGGGCAGCAATGTGTTAATACAGAACTCAGTCTTAAAGGTGCTGTAAGTTGTAAAATGGCATTGGAAAGCTGTTCAAATGCTCTCCAGACATCCAGAAAGCTAACTGGGTACAGAATTTAGTAAATGCCCATCTTGGGGTTGTCCAACCAAAGGCTGTAAAGGCACGCTTAGTCTTGGTTGGAGTCAACCATCCTACAACACAAGTGGGGAACATTTACTTACCTGGTCCAGGGGATTTTCCGAAAGTGCATTGTCCGATGACAATGCCCTATCCGCGCACAATCAATAAGATTGTGCGCCCAATTTCCTGAATGTGTTGCTTCCCCGCTCAGGTCCGCCGGAGTTCACCATCTTCCTCCCGGTGTATGTAAGTGCATGTCTTGCAACACAATTTTTAAGTTAAATCCTGCGGTTTGTCCGAATCCGTCGGATCGTTCGATTCCGCCGGCTTTCATGGGCGGCAGGCCAGTCTAATCGCCTGCTAAATACCTGTCCCAGTGGCGCAATCCCCAAAAATGTTGGAAAACCTGACAGAAATGCGATCTGCGGGACCCTTAGAGAACATATTCCTCTCACCACCATCTTGGTTTCCATCTCTCAGCTTCCAGGAGACGTTCCAGTAGATAAACAGTGAATTATCCCCATCCTTCCTAGGATACAAGGTCTTACGATAATCTAACCCAATCCGCCACCTACACAGCCTCCTGAATAAATATGAGTGCATGACTGATTAACCATTTACATGTTAGCATTTCATTTATCCAACTAGGTTCAAAGGCTATCGTCTTGGTACACTCTCCAGAAGTCAAGTGGCTCCATTTAAAGGTCACTACGAGGGAATGCAAATGTTAACTAAGTCAATTAAAATGCATGGTGATCAAAGGTCTAACTGAGGCCCCCGATTCTGCTCCATCTCTAGAATATTCCCGAAATAATATACATGGATTAGGAAAACAATGTTTTTTTTTTCTTTCTTTGGCAAGTCAACCTGGTGGCTGCATCTTTAAGTGGCGGCTGTTGTCTGCGGATTCTTCTCCTCAGTTACTATAATTAGCTGTAATTTATCTTGGTATAAAAAGTGCTTTGTTTATTGTTCTTCCTTGATTATCCGCCGTCATCTCATATGACATCTGTGTACACGACTTGTCAAATCAGATGCTGTCATTACTTGTGCAGGAGCTGATTACACAAGTACTGGTCTATTGTCATTCTCACCGACTATAATTCACGTTTTTTTTTATGCTTGCACTTAACAATGATCTTCAGGTGACCTCAGGTAAACACATGAAGTCTAGACCGCCACGTAAAACTTTCAATGCCGCCTGTTTATTGTTCTCTGTTCATACTGCTTACGGAGTATATATTGAACCTCACAGCGAAATTCGAGTCCAAATTTAAAGGAGTACATAGGGGTCTAATGTGACATAATATCATATCTGTACGTAACGTTTTTGGTGTAAAAACATTTATTACAAAAAGAAACAAAAGCAAAATAACGAAAACATAAAACTGAATTGTCCCAGGTCAGGCTGGCAGGATAGCTGGTTTCCAGGGCAGGCTGGCAGGATAGCTGGGCTCCAGGGCATGCTGGCAGGATAGCTGGGCTCCAGGGCATGCTGGCAGGATAGCTGGTTTCCAGGGCAGGCTGGCAGGATAGCTGGGCTCCAGGGCAGGCTGGCAGGATAGCTGGGCTCCAGGGCAGGCTGGCAGAATAACTGGGCTCCAGGGCAGGCTGGTAGGATAGCTAGGTTTCAGGGCAGGCCGGCAGGAAAGCTGTAATCTAGGGAAGACTGGCAGGATAGCTGGACTCCCGGGCCGCTGGCAGGAAACAGGATGTTGGGTTCCGGGACCGATGGCAGGATGCCGGGTTCCAAGGCCACTGGCAGGAAAGGATGCCAGCCCTGATAAAAGCACAAGCCTGCCACCAGACGGTCATGACACTGTACACAAAAGATTTTCCATGATTTCCTGTGATGAGATGTTCTTGGACATTTGTGCTTGATGCTCCAACAGTAATCAGATATCACATGTGTATCATCCCATTGTCCATGGTAGCGTCCTTCCATTGCACTTATTTATTCATGAAAATTCCCAACATCTACTAAACTAGAGCTACCAGAAAGAAACTGAAGGTTTTTTTTCGGAATCAGCAACTAAAATTTTTTATTTGTTTCCCAGTGTAATTGATTGGTTGGGGCCCTTGACTGATTTGCTGTTTTACGCTATGGATGGAGCTGGAAGCTCAACCTGTAATGGAATGGTGTCCTCTGCTATGTCCCCTGAGGAGATAGGACCAAATACCCCTGTATAACTATGTATCTACTTTCTTTTATTATTTAGAATTTGTGGTTGCAATTTGTCGGCATGGATTAAGTGACCCACAACTTTTGGGATTAAAAAAAATTGTATCTTTTTGACCTATAAACACATTGAAATACGCAATAAAAAAGTGGGAAGACACAAGACTTTTTAGATACTAGTTTCATGCTCTTGTGTCATGATAATGGCATGATAACGCTAGATAGAGTTGGTAACATGTGAAGATGTTAGAACATACAGTATCTATGCTCATGAGCATACAAATTACATGCCCAAGAAAGTGAAGTTTCCATCTACATTATAACATGCATTATAACTGCGAAGAGTCCTGGACCCTCTGCAGCCAGTGCTTTCTATTATCCGACTTCCCAACTATTTTACTTACTTCTGGCCTTGGTAATGATTGCTTGGCTGGTTTCAACCCACATCATGTGACTGGCACCCAAATTTCTCTTTTTCATGTTCACTTCTTGGGGTGTTGGCAGAGCCACATCTCAGTTCTCAGTTATGTAGCCACAGGGACACATACAGATGAACAATTGGGTGCTTGAGTGTCAATCACTTGACCCAATGTCGGAACGAGCTCGAAACTGGAGGTTCAAAACATTCAGAACCTTAACTAGATGTAAGTTAATTGAAGGTAACCCCTTCATGACCCTAATAGTTTCTTGGCTATGATCTAGATTAGAGAGGAGCGAACATACTCGTCCGAGCTTGATGCTCGTTCGAGCATTAGCGTACTCGAAACTGCTCGTTGCTCGGACGAATACTTCGCCCGCTCGAGAAAATGGCATCTCCCGCCGTTTTGCTTTTTGGCGGCCAGAAACAGTGCCAATCACAAGCCAGGAGACTCTGCACTCCACCCAGCATGACGTGGTACCCTTACACGTCGATAGCAGTGGTTGGCTGGCCAGATCAGGTGACCCTGGAATAGACTAGCCCCTGCCCGCGCTGCTCGGATCATTCTGTGTCTGGATGCCGCTAGGGAGAGAGCTGCTGCTGGTCAGGGAAAGCGTTAGGCTGTTCTATTAGAATAGTGTTAGGCAGGAGTGATTCAACAAGAACCCAACAGTCCTTCTTAGGGCTACAATAACGTTATACATTTTTTTTTTTTTATTTGCAGCTAGTACCATATTGTGAGGAATTTGCAGGGGGACTTGCTACCGTTGTGTTTAGCTCTTAGTGACACACATATCCACCTCAAACACCAAAGTGGGACAATTTATTAGGGGTTTGATTTCAATTAGGCACAGTCTGCCAGTTTCTTTTTATTTTACGTTTATTTTTTGATAACTCAGCGTCATCTCATCTGGCATAGCAGTGTGCTTTCATACTTGGCTAGAAAATAGCCATAGGAGAATCCAAACGGCTTACTTAGGCCTACAATAGCGTTATATATTTTATTTCTGGTTGATCTGCTGGTGGCTGGCCTTGCTGTAGTGCATCTACTACCATATTGTGAGGAATTTGCAGTGAGACTTGCGACCGTTGTGTTTAGCGCTTAGTGACGCACATATCCATCGCAAAGACCGAAGTGGGACAATTTATTAGGGGTTGGATTTCAATTAGGCACAGTCTGCCATTTACTTTTTATTTTACGTTTATTTTTTCATAACTCAGCGTCATCTCATCTGGCATAGTAGTGTGCTTTCATAGTTGGCTAGAAAATAGCCATAGCAATAGGATAGCATCGTTTGGTTTTAAAAACTAAAAAACACAAAAAAAAAGTAAAAAAAAAACTAAAGTTATAACTTTCATTTTCAAAATGTTTAACCCGAGGGCCAGGGGTAGAGGACGAGGGCGGGGACGTGGGCGTCCAACTACTGCAGGGGTCAGAGGCCGTGGTCCTGGGCGGGGTGAGACACCACCTGCTGATGAGGGAGCAGGGGAACGCCGCAGAGCTACACTCCCTAGGTTCATGTCTGAAGTTACTGGGACTCGTGGTAGAGCACTGTTGAGGCCAGAACAGTGCGAACAGGTGATGTCGTGGATTGCCGACAATGCTTCGAGCAATTTGTCCACCAGTCAGTCTTCCACGCAGTCCACACATGTCACCGAAATCGGCACTCCGCCAGCTCCTGCACCTCAGCCTCCTCCCCCCCAGTCTGCCCCCTCCCAGGAAAATTTGGCATTTGAACCGGCATACTCTGAGGAACTGTTTTCTGGACCCTTCCCACAGTCACAAACCACTTGTCCGGTTGCTGCTGAGCAATTTTCCGATGCCCAGGTTTTCCACCAGTCGCAGTCTGTGGGTGATGATGACCTTCTTGACGTAGTGGAAGAAGTGTGTAAAGAGGTGTCCGACGATGAGGAGACACGGTTGTCAGACAGTGGGGAAGTTGTTGTCAGGGCAGGAAGTCCGAGGGGGGAGCAGACTGAGGGATCGGAGGATGATGAGGTGACAGACCCAAGCTGGGTTGAGAGGCCGGGTAAACACAGTGCTTCTGAGACGGAGGAGAGTCCTCGACCAGAACAGGTTGGAAGAGGCAGTGGTGGGGCCAGACGGAGAGGCAGGGCCAGAGCTGGTGCATCAGCGCCAAATGTGTCACGTAGTGAAGCTCCCGTGGCGAGGGCTCCCGCAGCGAGGGCTAGATTTTCAGAAATCTGGAGGTTCTTTAAGGAAACACCGGATGACCGACGGACTGTGGTGTGCAACCTTTGCCAAACCAGGATCAGCAGGGGTTCCACCACTACTAGCTTAACTACCACCAGTATGCGCAGGCATATGAATGCTAAACACCCCACTCAGTGGCACCAAGCCCGTTCACCTCCGGCCGTGCACACCACTGCTCCTTCCCCTGTGTCAGCTGATAGTCAGCCCCCTGCCCAGGACCGTGGCCCAAAAACCCCATCGTCGCCTCCACGATCCTCCACAGCATCCACCAGCGTTCAGCTCTCCATACCCCAGACGCTGGCGCGGAAAAGGAAATATAGTGCAACCCCCCGCACGCCCAAGCCCTCAATGTCCACATCTCCAGATTGCTTAGCCTGGAGATGCTGCCCTATAGGCTGGTAGAGACCGAGGCCTTTCGCAACCTCATGGCGGCGGCCGCCCCTCGGTATTCGGTCCCCAGCCGCCACTACTTTTCCCGATGTGCCGTCCCAGCCCTGCACCAGCACATGTCAGACAACATCATCCGTGCCCTGACCAACGCCGTTACTGACAAGGTCCACCTGACCACGGACACGTGGACGAGTGCTGCCGGGCAGGGCCACTATATATCGCTGACGGCACATTGGGTTAACTTGGTGGAGGCTGGGACCGAGTCTGACCCTGGGGCTGGTCATATACTGCCGACGCCGAGGATTGCGGGGCCTACCTCGGTCCAGGTCTTTCAGGCCTACTATTCCTCCTCCCACCCCTCCTCCACCTCCTCCTCCGAACTACCATCCGTGGGCATGGCGCCATCAGTCGCTAGCTCTAGGCACAGCAGCAGTGCCGTCGCTAAGCGACAGCAGGCGGTGCTCAAACTGCTGAGCCTAGGCGATAAAAGGCACACCGCCCAAGAACTATTACAGGGCATCACGGCGCAGACTGATCTGTGGCTGGCACCGCTGAACCTGAAGCCAGGCATGGTTGTGTGTGACAACGGCCGTAACCTGGTGGCGGCTCTGCAACTCGGCAGACTGACACATGTGCCATGCCTGGCCCATGTGTTAAATCTGATAGTTCAGCGTTTCCTCAAGACATACCCCAATCTGTCTGATTTGCTCACGAAGGTGCGCCGCATCTGTGCGCATTTCAGGAAGTCCAGCACAGATGCTGCCACTCTCAGGGCAGCGCAGCGCCGCCTCCAACTGCCCGCTCACCGACTGTTGTGCGACGTGCCCACGAGGTGGAATTCAACATTAACCATGTTATCCAGAGTTTACCAGCAGCGCAGAGCGATTGTAGACTGCCAGATGTCAACTTCCACCAGAACTGGTAGTCAGGTCACTCAGCTTCCTCAAGTCTACAATGAGGAGTGGACGTGGATGTCTGATATCTGTCAGGTGCTGAGTAACTTCGAGGAGTCAACACAGATGGTCAGTGGCGATGCCGCCATCATCAGCCTCACCATCCCGCTGCTTGGCCTGTTGAAAAGCTCTCTGATCAGCATGAAGCATGAAGCTTTGCGCTCGTCACAAGAGACGGGGGAAGAAGATTCCCTTGTTGATAGCCAAAGCACCCTCAGGTCTGTTTCTCAGCGCATATCGGAGGAGGTGGAGGAGGATGAGGAGGAAGAGGAGGAGAATGTTGGCGAGACACAAGAGGGGACCATTGTTGAGTCCTTCACTGTTCAGCGTGTATGGGCAGAAGAAGAGGAGTTGGAGGAGTTGGAGGAGGAGGAAATGGACAGTCAGGCCTGTGAGGGGAGTGAATTCTTGCGCGTTGGTACTCTGGCGCATATGGCAGATTTCATGCTAGGCTGCCTATCCCGTGACCCTCGCGTTCAAAGAATTTATTCCAGCACCGATTACTGGGTATTCACTCTCCTGGACCCACGGTACAAGCAAAATCTTTCCACTCTCATCCCTGCAGAGGAAAGGAGTGTGAGAATGCATGAATACCAGCAGGCCCTGGTGCACAAGCTGAAACAGTATTTCCCTTCTGACAGCGCTAGCGGCAGAGTGCGTAGTTCTGCGGGACAAGTAGCGAGGGAGAGTAGGCGAGCAGGCAGCTTGTCCAGCACTGGCAAGGGTACGCTTTACAAGGCTTTTGCCAGCTTTATGTCACCCCAGCAAGACACTGTCACCTGTCCCCAGTCTCGGCAGAGTAGGGCTGATCTTTACAGAAAGATGGTGAGGGAGTACGTAGCTGACCATACCATCGTCCTAAATGATCACACAGCTCCCTACAACTACTGGGTTTCAAAGCTGGACATGTGGCACGAACTGGCGCTGTACGCCTTGGAGGTTCTTGCCTGCCCTGCCGCTAGCGTGTTGTCCGAACGGGTTTTCAGTGCAGCTGGTGGCATCATCACCGATAAGCGTACACGCCTGTCGACTGACAGCGCTGACAGGCTGACGCTTATCAAGATGAATAAAGCCTGGATTTCTCATAATTTCCAATCTCCACCAGGTGAAGGAAGCTCAACCTGAATAATTTATGCACTCCTCCTCCTCATTTTCCTCCTTCTCCTCCTCTTTGTACACTAAAGCAGAGGAAACTGGCTATTTTTTGACAGGGCCCACTGGCTCTAGCTATAGTACTCTATGCATTTAATTTTTCTGGAGGGCCACCTACCCGCTCCTCTGGTTTGAAAACTTTTTTGGACTGCCACATACAGGCACTCAATCTATTTCATTTTTCTGGAGGGCCACCTACCTGCTCCTCTGGTTTGAAAACTTTTTTGGACTGCCACATACAGGCACTATCCAAATTAAATTGTCTCCATAGCAGCCTCCACACGTTGTCTCCATTGCTACCTCCAAAAGTCGTCCATATAGCTGCCTCCATACATCGTCCCCTTATCAAACGAGGTGTGTCAGGCAGAAATTTGGGTTATTTTCATGGATTCCACATCAAAGTTGTTAACTTTGTCGCCACCCTGCTGTGTTATCCACAAAATATACTGGCAAACTTTTATGATTAACCGATATTATTTCAGAGCTTCTTGCGCATCTGTTGATTACACTGCTGTCTAATCCACAAAATATACTGCCAAACTTTTACCATTTACAGATATTATTTCAGCGCTTTTTGCGCATCTGTTTACATTCCCCTCACCCGCCATATCCCAAACTTATAAGAACGCTACTACACTTAACTTGGTGGAGGCTGGGACCGAGTCTGACCCTGGGGCTGGTCATATACTGCCGACGCCGAGGATTGCGGGGCCTACCTCGGTCCAGGTCTCAAAGGCCTACTATACCTCCTCCTCCTCCCACCCCTCCTCCACCTCCTCCTGATCCGAATTACCATCCGTGGGCATGGCGCCATCAGTCGGTAGCTCTAGGCACAGCAGCAGTGCCGTCGCTAAGCGACAGCAGGCGGTGCTCAAACTGCTGAGCCTAGGCGATAAAAGGCACACCGCCCAAGAGCTATTACAGGGCATTCCACATCAAACTTGTTAACTTTGTCGCCACCCTGCTGTGTAATCCACAAAATATACTGCCAAACTTTTATCATTTACCGATATTATTTCAGCGCTTCTTGCGCATCTGTTTACATTCCCCTCACCCGCCATATCCCAAACTTATAAGAACGCTACTACACTTGATCTTATACAAAAGGTTCTTAGAAGTGCTGTTTGGGGAGTAGCCTAGAGACAGGGGCTTGGATTGGCGAAAGCTCGCCTGGCAGTGGAGCGCCAGCTCCATCCCAAGATCCAACTAACATAGTTTTAACTGCAGCACCTTTAATCTACTACTAGTTCAGTGCCTCCATACATGGTCCCCTTATCAAACGAGCTGTGTCAGGCAAAATTTTCAGGTGTTTCACCAGATACATAGTGGAACACGGCCCATCTGTCGCCGCCATGCTGGAGACCTGAAGTTGCAATCATAGCAGCGCAATATGGATGCCCCATACTGTCGCTCTTAATCATGGAACCATTTCCGTAAAAACAATTAAAAATAGAACCACTATGCTATTCCATTATTCCTAGGTGAAATATTCAAACGACCCCGCCTGCTTTGAAAATTATAATTTTTTTCAAAGTAAACGCTTCTGGCCCCCAGGCCCATTTTGGGTGGGGAGGAGCCGAGAGACAGGGGCTTGGACAGGCGAAAGCTCGCCTGGCAGCGGACCGCCAGCTCCATCCCAAGATTAGGCAGCCTCAGAGGCATCCATGCATGCTGCCCCTGCTGTTTCCCGTCCATTTCGCCTCCACAGCGTCCACCAATGTCTCCATGCGCAACTTTCAACTGTCTATACCCCAGACGCTGGAGCACGAGAGGATATGCAGCGCATCATCCCCTTATCAAACGAGCTGTGTCAGGCAGAATTTTCAGGTGTTTCACCAGATACATAGTGGAACTCGGCGCGTCTGTCGCCGCCATGCTGGAGACCTGCAGTTGCAATCATAGAAGCGCAATATGGATGCCCCATACTGTCGCTCTTAATCATGGAAGTCCTCTCCATGGCTGCCTCCAAATGTCGTCCCTTTATCAAACGAGCTGTGTCAGGCTCATTTTTCGGGTGTTTCACCAGATACGTTATGGAACTTGGTCACTATGTCGCCACCATGCTGTGTTATCGACTAAATATACCGTCAACCTTTTGTTCACAGAGGAAATAATTTCAGCGCTTCTTGCTCACCTCCTTTGGTTCCTCTCTGCCACCCATTGGTTTGAAGCCTGAGTCCATTTAGGGTATGTCGCCATGCCACTCTCTGGCCTGCCGCTGCTGCCGCTGCCTCTGCATGCCGTCCCCTATAGTGTCAGGGTCAATTATTGGATGTTTTAGATGCTATCTAGCTTCATTCTGTCACTCTGTCATGGCCATGCTGTTGCCCATAATTTTGGCATAATGGTGCGTTTAAGCAGCCTCAGAGGCATCCATGCATGCTGCCCCTGCTGTTTCCTGTCCATTTCCGTGGTGTTTCCATCCTTTTCTGAGGTTTCCAGGTGTTTGGCCAAGCTTCCCTGTGCAGAGCCTTGGTCCCCTTGAAAAATGCTCGAGTCTCCCATTGACTTCAATGGGGCTCGTTATTCGAGACGAGCACTCGAGCATCGGGAAAAGTTCGTCACGAATAACGAGTACCCGAGCATTTTAGTGCTCGCTCTACTCTAATCTAGATCCATCAAAGGGCTTGGGGTCGTTGACTGCAGAAAGTCAAGGAGCCTTCCCAAAATGGAACTGCCTAGTGGACACTTCATGTTAAAGACAAAATATCATATTACAGCGCCATTGGTATCTACAGAGGTCAGTATTCCATAATATGGTGGATAAATAGAAGATGTCATGTATGAGCTGAATGTTAACTACTGACTACCAAAATACGGTATATTGTTATTATCTTTGAATTACGAAATGTTCTATTATGGGTTTTTTTGTGTTAGAGTAAAAAAAGTTTATTGTTACCTTACTTTACCTATCTTCATCTTTCCAAGTTAGACTTCATTGATATCCCCCTGTTGAGCAAGAAGAAGAATTTCTACATTGTATATATGAAGTGTTCAGCTGCATTGAATCCTCGTATATTCCCGATCCGTGCCTCAGTGGGTTCCCACAGTGAGCGACTCAATGAAGCCCCGGCGCGCTACTGTATCTGCACAGAATAAGAGGCCAAACTACCGAGGCTAGAGGACTGAGAGATCAAAGGGAACAAGATGAACATCAAGTGGAGCTCTCTGGCAGAGGTGGAAGAAGTTAATATATTAAAAGACTTCAAAACCCACTTGTGCAAGACATAATGTACTACCACATAAAGAGGTAGATCAAACAGGCCTGGAGGACGAGAACAGGTACTAAAGGGGGCAGGCGGCGGAGTGATAGCCTCTTGTATGGAAAACAAAAGTTGTAGGAGACAAGAGCCTGGAAAGCATTTTCCCCTTGATAAAATATATAACATTAAGTTGGAAAATTGCTATTAACAAGTATTATAATGTAGCACTATTCCATTTGTTAAAGCTGGCCATCATCCTGGTAAGGATTACCATCTTCAAAACAGCAAAGAACTGGGAGAGAGTAAAGGACACATGAACAAAACAATATCCAGATTTAAATGGGATTTCTGTCTTAACCTGAGATAAACCACATGGATCATAGAAGTGACAAATCGGCCACTTTATGGTTCATAGATAGAATTAACCCATTGATTCCCCTCTATATTTACAACAGCAAAGAACTAGGAGAGAGTAAAGGGCACATGAACAGAACAATATCCAACTTTAACTGGGATTTCCGTCTTAACCAGAGCAAAACCACATGGATCATAGAAGTGACAAATCGGGCCATTTTATGGTTCATAGATAGAGGGGAATCAATGGGTTAATTCCATCTTTACAACAGCAAAGAACTAGGAGAGAATAAAAGGCACATGAAAATAACAATAGCCAGATGAAACCGTGGTTTTCATCTTAACCTGGAGCAAAACCACATGGATCATAGAAAGTTACTTCTATCTTTCCAACAGAAAAGAACAAGGAGAGAGTAAAGGGCACATATTGTTCCACTTTGGGGTTCACAGATGAATAACTGATGGATTCCTCCAATCTCTAAAAGTGGCCTACTTTGTTTCTTCAATGATCTATGTGGTTTTGCTCCAGGTTAAGATAGAAACCCCAGTTTTATCCGGAATTATTCCGATCATGAGCCCTTTACTCTCTCCTAGTTCTTGGCTGTTGAAAAGATAGAGGGAACTAATGGACCTCATCTATCTTTCTAACAACAAAGAACTAGGAGAGAGTAAAGGGCACTTGATCTGAATAATTTCCAGTTAAAACTGGGGTTTCCATAATACAACAAATACCATAGTTTGACTTTGAGACTCAGAAAGAGCGGATCCATTCGTTTTTTTCTATTGTCCAAACCACAAAGAACTAAGAAACAGTAAAGGAACATGATTAGAATAATTTCTAGTGAAAAATGGGTTTTACGTCTTTGCCTTGAGCAAAACCACATGGATCATTGGAGTAAAAAATTAGGCTGCTTTGGGGCCCACAGAGAGAGGGGGAGGCATTTTGAACTGACTTTAAAGAGGACATCTATGAAGTGATAAAAAGAACTTATTTTTTGAGGTGAATGTTCTACAAAAGATATATTGGTGTAGGTGACAGATCCTCTTTTAAACAAAAAGACCAACATCTTGGCTATGATTCCTGCTATGGTTCCTGCTATGACGAAGGGTTTGATGATAGCCTGAACCAGATATTGCACCAGATCACAGGTAATATTTACATTTTCCAGTTGATCCCTTCTTCTCCTTGTAGAACCTTGATCCGGAAACTGGTTATCCATGTTAAAGATTCACCTCCATCCAATGATAGATACAGTGCTGGAGATACTACAAGGTTCGTTAGTGTATCTGAATTATTTACTAATATTAATGGCCATGCGGTTGGCTTTTCCGGATGCCCTACTATGATAAGGTCCTGAGCTATACATCAGCCCCCGGAGCTGGTGGGAGATAACCCTATCTATTATTATTGAGGAGAGGGCCAGCGCTATGCATTATCTATAAATGCCATCTCTTTAACATAACAAATTATTTCCATAAGAAACCGCATTAACTTTTTATTGCCTAACCTTCCTTGTAAGGGTTAAATAATTAATTATACAGCTGCTTTTGGGACCAGAGAAGCAGAGACTTAATAATTGTTTAAATTTCCTTACACTGAATTTAGCCCTTGGTCACAAAGACGGCTAAAAGATTCATAATTGTGGTTTTAAGTATCAGACGCCGGTTCGCTCCCCCAACCCCGAATACTGAAGTTTAAGATGCGGCTTTGACTAATTTGAACAAAAGATCGGCTTGTCTTAGAAGCGCACCGGCTATGGCTTTGATCTCCCGCCCCCAAATCAACGGGGGACGTCTCTGGTATTAAATAAGACGCAGCTCTAGAGGTTCGCCGTCCTAAGAATAACTCGTGTTTACTGCTTTGCATTCGCGGCAGAGGGCTGAGGGGTGGCTTTTTATTCCTGAGGTACGCTAGATCAATACATTATGCACGCTTTGCGGTAATGATGTGCCGCGCATAAATGATGAAATGTCACTTCATGTCGAAACAAAAAAGCGGCCTACAGGCAATTTTTGGGAGTGAGACGTTCTCTGGTGCAGAGGTCCTGTCGGAGAGAGAGAGGAGATAGACTGCTTAGCATCGTAGGCAAATCTGAATTCTCGAAACATATGGTGCATGAATTATAGTAGAGGCAAAAAGTGCTTATTTGCTAATCTCGTTTTACTCTTGAAAGTCCCCTTTCTGGTAATATTTACTCTCGCTTAATAATGGCTCATTATTAGGTGGCAATTAGAAGACTTCTGGAAAGCAATTGAAATGTTGTAGTAATGAGCTGTGATTCCGAGCTGGGAAATCTGACAGTCCTGCTCTGACAAGGCAGTTTCTTCATGCTGGGACACATAATAGTATTGGAAGCCATTACATTACATTGTTGCTTTGCAATGTTTTTGGACAGAAAATAGAGCATAACCTTGAAGGAGTTGTCCCATCAAAGATACTTATCCCCCTGATATGAAAGTTGCCCCACTATCCCTGCCTACTTGACCACCATCCTAGAGAGAAGGGAAAACAAAGTCATTGCCATTAAGCTGAGTTGAACCAATAGAAATTGCCAGAGATAAAATCGAAGAGTAGTCAAGGGTTCGGTAGAGTAGTCAAGGGTTCAGTAGAGTAGTCAAGGGTTCCCAGTAACAACCCATTAGCAACACAGTATAACACCTTGAGAAATGGGATGGTCAGAAAACAAAGGAAGGCAACTTAAATCCAGGTCAAGCAGAATAAACACACATTTAAGAGAACCAAATCACTGGCAGTGGAACCCAGCCCCATGAAAGCTTTATAGCTGGCTAATCAAATGATGGAGAGGCATCTAAGGAAAGTAATAAAGGTTTTGACCCTTGCCTACTTCTCAGCCCAACAGTTCAAACAGGAGACATAGCAGCAGGAAACCATAGGCGATCAGGAGAATAGGGGTCCTTATCCTGTGGATAGGGGATAATAGTTTTTGGTGGGATTTTAAATGGTCAGCAATAGAGATGAGCGAGCACTAAAATGCTCGAGTGGTCGTTATTCGAGACAAACTTTTCCCGATGCTCGAGTGCTCGTCTCAAATAACGAGTCCCATTGAAGTCAATGGGAGACTCGAGCATTTTTCACAGAAAGAACACATTGAAAGAAGAACACTGAAGAACACATTGCAGATGTTTCCGTACATCTGCAATATGTTCTTCACACATATTGTTCTTCACATACTATTGTGAACAACATCGTTCTGCATGCGTGTCTTCGGATAAGTTAGCAGATGTACGGAAACATCTGCAATGTGTTCTTCACTGTGTTCTTCACTTAAATGATCCTGTGTTCACTGTGTTCACTGTTCTCACTGTATAGCAGAATTGAATTTTCTGCTAAATTCTGTCATCCATGAAAGATGGACTCAAGCTCTATGGAGAGGAAGGGGGAACAGGGTGACACAGCAGCTCGGTCTCTACCCACCAACTCAGATAGAACCACAAAACTAGAAAGAGAGACTAAAGAAATGAGAACTGCTGGAAAATAAATAACCTTCAAGTAACCCTGTGATAACCTTCAAAGATCTTCAGTGAAACAACTAAAGCAAGTTTATTAGAGAGTTACATGTTTCATTATACAATTAATTAGAAGTAGAAGGCTTTTTCCTGTTATATGTGTCCTAGCATCTTCCTCGGGTTCATGCTGGGAGACTGAGGAGATGCTAATTCTCTCTGTGTATCTTTTTTGTTATGCGAATAAGGGTTTAGGAGTTTAGTTGCTAGGCTGTTGAACTACACCCTTCTCCTCTGCAGCTCAGTTCCGGAACAGCAAAAGTTAACAGTGATTCATATTGCTCTGCCCCAATCATCTGGGGCAGAATCTCAAGTTGAGCACAAACATCCTGTCCAGTCTCCAGTCGTGGTTAAAGTTTTTATTTGCCTGCTCAATACCCTGTGAGAGAATAACTCTGTTATTGATCTTGGCTCAGTCTGACTATTCTCCTGTACCTTTGACTCTGTACTTCATCGCCATCTCAGTTGTGACCTGGATTGTAGACACTTCTTTTTTTTGTTTGTTTGCCCTGTTTTGTGTTTTCACTTTGCCGCCAAGAGAGTTAAAGGCCACTGGTTAGGGTGGACCCAATTAGAGGATGGGGACAGTTTGAGGGGCTCAGTTTTAGGGCTCACTGTTCATGTCCGTGTCCAGTCTTTACATTTCCTTTTCTGAATAATCTTTAATTAAAACTCTATGTGGTATTGCTCCTTTCTTAGTCCTACTAGAATGTTTTTTTTATAACTTAAAAACTGGGTGTTACCATGTATCCTATAGTCTGACGCCAAGCAATCTGTGCTCACTGTGTAAAGATATTCCTCTTTGACGTGGGGAACCTCCATTCATCAATGTGTTCATAAAAATTCGAGAAGAGAAACAGCAGATTATAAAGTTAAAATTAAAAAAAATGCTTAATTTTTTTATTTTATGGAGAATACAAAGAAAAAGCACATGTCACGAGAGATGACTGCTTCTCTTTAAGAGTTAAGGCAGAGATGAAGGTTGGCGGCCACTCTTCAGAGATAGTATGACAGTCTAAAGTGGGAATATCTCTTTAACATAAAAAATCTGTCTTCACCAAGCGCTTGAGCTCCCCCTGGTGGGGGCTGCAGTGAGGAAAATTGTTATCTCTATATAAGGTCATAGAAGGGATTTGGGGTGTATCAAAAAAATATATAAAAGAGATATATTAGAAAAAGGAATCAGCACAGAACATTAAACCAAAAAAACGAAATTATATTCTAAGTCAGTCACAACTTCAATATCACTCTAGCTGAAGAGATCGGGACCCCTGCTGGGATAATACCATCCCATTGTCACTTTGTAATGACATAGTTTTAAGGCATAGTAACCTATTGGTTGTCATATTGGTTATCACCAACTCATTTGTCATGTCGGATCTGACCGAGGCTATATAACAGCGCGACGCGAAGATAAGACTGTGGTGTCAACATGTAATCTTCAATAAAATCCCAAGCAGAAAGTAATAGATGAGCCGTCTGTAAGGTATTAAAACCTGCGCTGCTTATACTGAATTTTGCTTTTATTAACTCAATAAATTGCAGTTTAAATCTTCGGCGGTCTTGGAGAAGCTGTCATAATTCTGCTTATTACTACAGTGCAGTAAATGAAGTGATCTACAGTGCGCTTTCCACATAAAAGCATAAGCAGAGTGTGTAATTATATATACCAATATTTTATTACATATACAAAGCCCTTAAGGGAAATTGAAGTGTGCATCTATTAAGGGGGAATGCTAACAATATTTATAATGGAAGCGACTTAAAAGGGAATGGAGATCACAGGCATTGTAGTAAATATATTGCGCAGGATGGCGTTCGCTGAAATTCGACCTAAATTATTAATACGTAATTACTAGCGTTTTCTTATCAAAGAAGTCTCACTTCACTCCGTGACAGGCTGGAGAGGAACGATGCCGATCTGATATGCACACGCTCAAACAAAGGGGGAAAACTCAGACTGACAGAGAGAGTCATAGACCCAGACAGAGGGAGAGATAAACAACATCGCCGGTGACTTCTAAAAGGATTTAGGATAAATAGGATTGACTGGTGGAGAGATCCTGGAACCATAAATGGTCCTGATCATGGGTGGCTAGCTGGTATCCCATGAATTAGGTTCTTTACCCTTGTAGATAGGGTTGAGCAGACCCAAACCTCGGAGTTCAGCTCAATTTCCCTTTACGGTTAACTCCTGTGATTGGTGCGTAAACTCTTTAAATGCCACTGGCATTGAAATGGCTGCAGCCATGCGCCAAGCTGGACGCTTTAAGAAGGATGGCTTCATCAGTGGCGTCATCGGGGGCAAAATGGTGGTCGCAGTAGTTTAAATGCCACCGACAACTTTGCCGGCACTCAACAGGATTTTAAAATTTGATTCGGCCAAATTCAGATCAAGAATTGATGGCGTCATCAATGCTGTCATCGGGGGCAAAATGGTGGTCCCAATAGTGTAAATGCCACTGACAACTTTGCCGGCACCCAACAGGGATTTTAAAATTTGGTTCAGCCAAACCCGAATTTTAACGGGTCCGCTCATCACTACTTGGAGGCCATGTGGTTATGGGACATACTCTGTTGGGCTCAAGGCAATTGCATCTTTCCCTTCGTAGTCCCTTTAGATGGACAATCATATATTTAAAGGTTTTTCTTGGTGGGTAGGGGAGGCTTTTTTTGGGCTCACAATGGTTTAAAAAATAAAGAAGTATTACAAAACTACTCACTGAATTCCTGCTCTCCCTTTCAGCTCTGCACTGCCTTTTTCTTCCTGGTCGCATCAGGAAATTCCCACTCAACCAATCAGTGGTTGATGCAAACCACCACAGCAATGATTGGCATAGAAGGCACTTCCTGTGTGCCAAAACGGGATCTGGAATCAGAGATAAGCAAGAACATGATAGGACGGGAGCAGCAAAAAGCAGGCGAAATTCGATTTTTGGCCATAAATAAAAAAATTAAGAAAACATGTTTTTTTTCTTCAAAACTAAAAAACGTAAAGTTTGCTGGCCCCTTAGGCCATCATCAATTCTAAATATTCCTATTTCATATTACTTGAAACTAGTCTGATCTACGCGACAAGACATAGTCACCAGACTAAAGGTTCTCATAGCACCTCACCATATCCAAAAAAGGAATATTGACCAAAGATGTCAAATGGTGAGAGACCAAGGTGACCAAAAGCCAAAGATTGAAGGATTTGATCATCACTAGGCAGTATGTGATAAAAAGTGAAAAAAGATATCTAGCATATATAAGATAAATCAAGGCCGAAACAGATGACCACTGAATGGCACCTGTCAAGGGAAAGGAGGTTTGGCCATCATCTCAGATTCTTTACTCTTCTAGTGAGTTTACATGAAACTTCAACTTAGCCAATTGTATGTGTATGGGAGGATCGGGAAGAACATTGGCCAGAAAGTCATCCGATGTTTATTGCCAGCCACCCTTGGCGTCATCAAGGCAGATGGGTTTATTCCAATACTGACCCTTTGTTCTCCTACAATTAGTCACTTTTCTCCCATTGACCAAAGTCTATGATCACGACTTATCCTTGTGGTAACCAGTGATTTGACAGGAGAATGAAGAACATCTTCTCTCCCTCGTAGAAAATGACTCTAGTGTGTTTCTAAGATAAGGGAATTAGATTATGAGTCTTAATGTGGACAGAGATGGATGTGAGGTTGCAGTATTCCCCATATCTTGGAGCCAGGTGACTACTGCTTTACAAGACTCTTTATTATCTTGGATTTATACATCACATGGGAGATGTTCACCTGGAATGTCATTACATTTATGTATATATGAGTTACATCCGTAGATGTTTACAATGCCGTGTAAGGAGAACAGTGAATCCAAGGAGATAATTTTTCTCCCTTTGTAAAGTGAGGTTAGAAGTTGCTAATTTCGGCCTGTATTCTATGTATCCGATTCTTCTGGGTATGTTCTTTCTCTGTATTATGAATATCCTTGAATCCCAACCTGTGTCTACATCAATATAATCAGCGAGCAAGAAACTAAATGCCTGTTGGCAAGGTTACACAAAGTGTTAGTCTTTAAATATAAAGCCAGTACACAAAGCGTTGTGAGGAGGGGAGACTGTGTAATCTTACTGAACATCTCAAGGATCTCAACTTAACACAGACTCATTAAGGAACGAGGGAAGAGTCTGGGAGTTATGAACACAACAGAGAAAATCTCTAAAAAAATAATAGCTATGTCTTATTTTTATTGTGATGGTTCAGTCCAAAAGTGTGTGGAACATCAAAAAAACTGGAAAATCAGGGATCTAGAATCCTCAAAAGTTTGAATGGAGTTTCGGTCAAGTATGGGCACATGTACTTCCTTCTTTACAGGACACTTCACAGAACATGTTCCAACTGCTTAATGTCACAATTATCAGACATCAGACTTATCCCCTTTAAAGAGGAGATGTCAGGGTGTTTTGGGACACTAAATCACCTATGGGTCTTTATGGACCGTGATTGATTCCTACATAGTCGCTTGCGCATCGTGGCTAGTGTGGCCAGCGTAGTACACTTCAGCTTCATTGCGCAAGCACTGTAGGTATGGCGCATGCACAATGGAGTCGGAATATTGTCCTGTCTTCACTTCCTGCAGTGCAAGAGGAGGCGCTGGCATGAGATCCATTAATGTGAGTCCGATGTGTCTCATCATACTCACGGACCTGTAATTGGTTTAGGGCTCCAAATCTCCCCCCCAAGTCAACGTTATCACCTTAATGAAGAGCACCGTACATGCACATCTCATTAAAAGGGTATTCTCATGTACGGTATTTATGACATACCCAGTAGACACAGGGGGTTATTTATCATTGGTTTTCCTGGGCTTTTTTGGCGTAAGAAAAGTCTCAAAAATGTTGCATTGGGACTGCCAAAAAGTCTCACAGGACTATTTCCTCCTTTTCATTAATCTGGAGTAAACATAGAACTACTGCTAGTGCAACACTGTGCAAAGCCAGATCGATGACTTGGGAATTTTGCAAAAAATCCCATAAAAAGTCTCATAATTACTCCAGTCCTCTGCTGGTGATGGCCCTTTTTATGGATTTTGGGACTATTTTAAGACTATTTGAAAAAAAAAGATCCTAGACAGACAGTAGACCATAAGAACATTAAAGAACGTTAAAGAGCCAAAGCCACTTTAGTGAATCCGACAGGCAGCAGAGATCCAAGAATAGACATAGAACTGTCCCAAGGAGCCGCCCTAATCATAAATAACCCAATTTATATATACAGTTCCCAAATCCATGCTTATCTGAAAATGATTATCCACCTGCGCATGCACAGCTATCTCTCCACTGGAAACTGTGACATAATGAGGGTCAGTCACCTCCTGTTAATACCCTTGGAAAATAACCTTAAAGGGTTATTCCGGTAATATGAACTTCAGCTACAAAAAAACTGTAATGCTAAAAATAAATGAATACAACAAAACTCAATGGGGCAGATTTACTTACGCGGTCCATTCGCGATCCAGCGGCGCTTTCTGTGCTGGATTCGGGTCTGTCCGGGATTTATTAAGGTAGTTCTTCCGCCGTCCACCAGGTGGCGCTGCTGCGCTGAAAAGCATCGGAACGCACTGGAGTTCACCGAGCCGGGCTGAGTGAAGGTAAGTGCAAGCTCCGCGACATATTTTTTTTTAAAATGCGGCGGTTTTTCCGAATCCGTCGGGTTTTCGTTCGGCCACGCGTGCATGCCAGCGCCGATGCGCCACAATCCGATCGCGTACGCCAAAATCCCAGGGCAATTCAGGGGAAATCGTCGGAAAACGGAAATATTCAGGTAACACGTCAGGAAAACGCGAATCGGGCCCTTAGTAAATGACCCCCAATGTCATAAATCACAAAATGGAGCTCAAATAGTTTGCTTTCACAAACTTGTATGGGCTTTCGGAATTATGTAAAGTTAACTCAAAGATGGCCGCCATCTCCAACTACAACTCCCATGATCCCTCTGTTCTCAGTAAAAGCTCCTCTCATGCTTTTCCTGCTCTGTTACCATAGTAATAATGTGTGTAACTGCCATCACTGAGATGATGTCTCATCACAACACTGGCCATACAGGATCCACTGCAACCAACCAACTGCAGCCAAACATAGTGGTGATCACATGACCTGCCCAGGCAGGTGCAGGACATGTGATGTGGACATGTGACCAGCGGCCATCTTCTGTCCTGTTTCACAGGCACAAAGACACATGACTAATTAAAGGGCCAATAACATTTTAAAGTCCATTATAATGTCAGTCCACAACACTTTTTTACTAAGGGGAGCTAAATTTTAAACAACTAGTTACATATTAGCTTATATTTAATGACCCATTTTAAAATTAATTATGCTGATTCCTGGAATAACCCTTTTTAAGGGTTACACTCATCTTGTCCGGTCATCATACAATACTTTCCAACATCCCTTGACTTTGCCCTTTGAGCGTGAGATTTTGGAAAATTCAGACTCATAGAAGATCCAGAAAAAAAAATGAGATTTTTTGACGACCACTATCAGTAGTTGTTGGAGAAGAGAAAATGAGCAATATGCATCAAAATTAAGAAAAAGATTTTTAAAAAAGATTAAAGTAAATGGAAACGCAAAGTCTTAACTAAAAATGAAAGTACTGATGCTCAGCCATGGTACATCGTAATCTCCGTTGCACTGCACGACACAGCAGGAGATTCCGAAAAGAATTAATTATGCAAGAAGGATACAGCTCGACTGATTCCACTCAATAATGGGAAAGAAATGATTCTGTCACAAAATTGTGTCTTTCTGTACATAAAAAAATAGGAAGAAAAGGGGAATTTTTCCATGGTTTTCAATGTGTTTCCTCTGTGAAAGCCACAAAGCAAAACTGCTGCAATTTAGGGTTAAAGTATCTCTGTTTTTACAGAGCTACTGTCAGGATCAGTGGTGGTGTATGCTCTGCACCACCGCGGACGACACCTGGGACCGGAGTCTAAGTGGTACCCGGTTTTCACCAGAGCCCGACGCAAAGCAGGTCGGACTTGCTGCGGCGTGGTACCACCAGGTCGTTCCACAGGTGCAACTTTGTCCACGGTGGCAGCCAAGGCAAAGTACAGAATCGTTAGGCAGAAGCAGGGTCGGGGCAGGCAGGAAGTAGAGACAGGCAGCACGGAATCAGAGTCGGGGACGTAGCAGAAGGTCAGGACAGGCAGCACAGGAGCAAGGTCATGAACGGAATTGAGGTCACAACGGGAATTCAGAATAATCGCACAGGGTATCAGACAAGCTTTCTCTAAGGCACGAGGCTCAAAGATCCGGCAGGGGACACAGGAAGGGCCTGGCTATTTAACAGAATTGGCAGCCGGCCAGCACCAATTATCGGCGCGCTGGCCCTTTAAATTGTACAGAGCCAAACCACGGGCATAGCGGAGACCGCCACTGGAGCCAGTAGAGGTAAGTTCCTGACTGGGGCACACGGAGGAATACGGGGGCACCAATGACAATTCATGTCCTACCAGTAAATAAATTTTTCAATAAAATGCGACTTACCTATTGCTAAATGCTGATTGTCCTCTCGTGATCATTGATGTGACCCTTCAATTTGGTGTTTGTATCTTAGAATATCAGTCCACCCGTTCAACAGATATGGTGCAGGATGTTTTTTTATGAATTAGCTTGGCTTAGCCAAGGGGGTGGTTATCTTTTATTGTGATATAGTACATACACCCATTGAGTAAATAAAAGTTTACTATTCCCTTGGTCAAAATAAAATTCTTCAAATATGAACTACTAAAGTACTAAAAAAGAAACAAAAACAAAATCAATCAGAGGTACAGGTACAATGGTGTACCAGTGTGTAATGCAAACCCAACCCCTGCTCCTAACACAGTTCCTAACACAGGCCATAGCTAGTGCACTGATGCAAGGCAAGAATGCCCAACACCGTCCCACTATGCTGCTGGACACAGCCCTCTTCTCATGCATGTCTGACTAATCTGATTGGTTTCTACGAGGAGGTAAGTTCAAGACTGGATCTGGGGGACGCTGTGGATGTTGTATATCTGGACTTTTCAAAGGCATTTGACACCGTGCCACATAAAAGGTTGGTATATAAAATGAGACTGCTGGGAATAGGAGAAAATCTGTGTATTTGGGTAAGTAATTGGCTTAGTGATAGAAAACAGAGGGTGGTCATTAATGGCACATTCTCAGATTGGGTTGACGTTACCAGTGGAGTGCCACAGGGGTCAGTATTGGGGCCACTTCTTTTTAATATTTTTATTAATGACCTTGTAGTGGGTTTACACAGTCAAGTTTCAATATTTGCAGATGATACTAAGCTGTGTAAAGTAATAAATACTGAGGTCGATAGTTTAGCATTACAGAGGGATTTGTGGAAGCTTGAGGAGTGGGCAGAGAAATGGTTGATGAGGTTTAATGTAGATAAATGTAAAGTTATGCACTTGGGCTGTGGAAACAAAAAGTATAATTATGTTCTAAACGGTCAATTACTTAGTAAAACTGGAGCTGAAAAGGACTTGGGGGTATTGGTGGATGGTAAACTTAATTTTAGTGACCAGAGCCAGGCGGCTGCTGCTAAAGCAAATAAAATTATGGGATGTATCAAGCGAGGAATAGATTCTCATAATAAAGACATAGTTTTGCCCTTATACAAATCGCTGGTCAGACCACACATGGAATATTGTGTACAGTTTTGGGCACCAGTGTATAAAAAGGATATAGTAGAGCTGGAACGGGTGCAGAGGAGAGCAACCAGGATTATTAGGGGAATGGGGGGATTAGAATACATTGACAGATTACAAAATTTGGGATTATTCAGTTTAGAAAAAAGACGACTGAGGGAAGACCTCATTACAATGTACAAATACCTGAACGGACAGTACAAGGATCTCTCCAAAGATCTTTTTATACCTAGGCCTGTGACCAGGACAAGGGGGCATCCTCTACGCTTAGAGGAGAGGCGATTTTACCATCAGCTTACTGTAAGAGCATTGAGACTATGGAACTCTCTGCCGCAGGAGGTTGTTATGGCGGACTCTATGTACATGTTCAAGAGAGGCCTGGATGCCTTTCTGGAGAGCAAAAATATCACAGGTTATGGGGAAAAAAGATTTATTTAATTCTTAAAGGTTGGACTTGATGGACTTTTTCCAGCCTTATATACTATGATACTATGATAATATGCCTACACTCCCCTTGGTGTGGAGTTGCATAAGAAAATAGTCAAAATTTCTGCCCATGGGCCAGGAACTGCGACTATTTCACCTCTGGTGTACAAACTCCGATAAGTCCACCCCCCACTCCCCCAGAGTCTCAAAGTCTCAAAATGAATCTAATGGCAGGTGCTTCAAGGAAAAATGTGACCAATCATCTTTATTCTTGTAGCAGCAGGAAACTTTAGAGGCCAATCAGATGTCGGTATATAAAAGAAGCCAGTAAATGGAGTTCTAAGAGAAAACTGGATCGTCTGAACCTCGAATATTTTTGAGTATCCATGTTCGTGAAGACACATAGATATAATTCTGAAGGTTCATCACTTTAGAGAATATGAAAAAAAGTGTCACACTAGACATCATCATGGAATGAAGCCATCTCGGCACTAGGGAGAGCTATTTATGACAACTTCATTAAAGATGTTTGGTTTAGTTGATTGGGTGACCTTAAACATGGATTTTAAGGGGTGACAATGAGGGGGTATTCAACAATGACACTGAATGAATGACCACAAGATCCATCTATTTTGTTGTTGAGTTAGAAAGACCCAGCAAAAACATGATGTCCATATGTTCTAAGAGAGCATATATGGATGAGTTGCCTTAAAATATAGAGCCATCTTTCACTCAACCTCAAATCCAGGTGTCCACATTCTGGACCCCATATGAGAACCACAACCACATCTAATATAGTTATACTATAGGCCAGTGATGGTGAACCTTTGAGAGACTGAGTACCCAAGCTACAACCAAAACCCAATTATATATCTCAAAGTGCCAAGCAGTTAGTAATTGCTACCTTCTCTCTCACAACTTTCAATAGTACCGGCCTCTTGAAGACACCCATACAATTAAAAGATGAAGGGCAAATTTGGATTGCTGTAGCTTCTCTCCAGGCTCTCTCTGTGTACAGGAAGAAACGTGGGGCCAGCTGAAGGACCTCCAAAGAAAATCCACTCCCTTTCTAACCCTCTCTGTGGACCCAAGCAGTCAAGGATGTGTGTCTTTAAATAAGCGGTGAGGGCAGCATATCTTGAGTTGCCAGCAGGAAGTCCTGTCTTGTAAAATCGATGGCCTGGGTTCCACAGAGAGGACTCTGAGTGCCTCCTCTGGCACCCGTGCCATAGGTTTGCCACCACTGCTATAGGCTATAGTAGAGCTTAAACTTGACCACTGCCTTCTCAGATCTCACTGTGTCCTGACCCACCTGAAAAAGATCTTTCCCGATGGGCCATATATTTGGTCACTCACTTAAGGACAAAATGCTTTAATACCTTTTCAAATATCCTTGTTTCAACTTTTCGACAATTAACTTTTAAGAGTCCTGTGGGGACACGAGGCTTCACAATTCACATGAATAATTTAGCTGAAATGTAGTTGTGTTGTATGAAATATCAATACCTGTCCTAGAGTATTTCTCCTAATTCTGAATGATTGTGCAATGTGTTTCTCACATCTGAGAAATGAGAACAGGAGGAAACACAAAATTAAAAATAAGGCGCATGGCCGCTGGACACCGAGTGTGGGGAGTGCGATGTATTATTTATTGCTTGTAAAGTTTTGTAATTAAACTCAGACTGGATTTAGCTCAATCTTTGCAGTATAATATATTAGTAGAAGATATGGGGGGCCACATAAAATTCTTTTGTGAGTTTTGGCCATATCAGGGGCCGCCAAGACCTTCCTACAACGATGTCCGTGGCTTGGCAGAAGTCATTGTTACATGGACACTTCGGGATTTAAAGTTGTCCCAGTCTACATTTATCTTTCATCCATCAAATAGGTTCAGAAGTGCTTGATCACAGATGGTCCCACCATTGATCTCAAGAAATAGAAACGTATCTTGAGGTGCAGTTACCACCTCTAAAACTCAAAACTCTGATTATTGTGCACACATTTTCTTCATCATGCATCTACAAAAGTCTAAGGAATAAATCCTATTTAGAATGCTATATGGAGGCAAATGCCATAGTAAGCTAGGACACCAATCCATATAAAACCAGTTACTCAGAGAACAGACACTGCCTATTTAGGTAGTAAAAGTCAAAGGAAGCCAAAAACTGCACTCTTGCACACCTTCTTTGATCAGTCCACAGGGGAAGATTTATCAGAAGTTTCGAAGAGTGTCATAAGTGTTGATGTTGGGACAACTCATTTGATAAGGTTATTTCGTGAAGACAACACAATTAGTTTGAGTGAAATAAGAGAACACAGATAATGCTTTACCAAATTGAATATTAATCATTTGAGTCATCCATCTAATCAGCCATCATAGAATGCTACATTTTCCCTGCCATTACCTAAATGTATGGCTAGTCCTGTCTAACCCTGGTTAAGTCACTCGTGTATTGCAGTGTTTTTTATCTTGAAGGTTCTCTCAATGACTTGGCAGGTGAGGCCTTGGATTAGAACGTTTGAGAAGATACGGTCTAGACCAAGGATATAGAATTGGCAAACAAAAGTAGTATAAATATTGGATGTTGGGCTTCACAGGAACGAGTCTTCTTCATACCAAAATACCTAAAGGTTGTGGTGCAATGCAAAGTGTTCCACCATGTGCGACAACCCTAACAGGTTCATGGGGGCTCATTTACTTACCCGGTCCTGTCGCGATCCCGCGGCACGTTGTCCGATGTGGATTCGGGTCTGATGGGATTCACTAAGGTCGTGCGCCCGATATCCAGTAGGTGTCGCTGCTGCGCCGAGGTCCGCCGGAGTTCACCTGCTTCTTCTCGGTGCATGTAAGTGCTTGATCTTGCGACACATTTTGTTTTTTAAATTTTTCCGAATCCGTTGGGTTGTCCGAAGGCCACGCCCCATGGTCTTTCTTGCATTTACATTAGTTGCTTTATTTGTAATGAACATTGCAATTGTTTAATCTATTATTACGATATGTACACATTTAGTAAGGGGGCACTTATATAAAAACCCTATGTGATACTATCCCAAGGCAGATTTTCTTTTACACTATATCCATAAATCACAAAAGAGATAAAAAAAATACATCAGTAGTAAGAGCAAGATACTGTTGCTTTTGAAAGAAAATACAGAAAGAACAGTCATTCACATTTTCCTTGTCTTATAGTGTAAAGTGGAGACAAGTTTATATACTCCCGAAGGAGTTGTCAAAATGCCAGGACTGTGAAAGTAAAAATAGGAAGGGCTACCAAATACATAGAGGATTTTAGTGAAGCTGCCTGCCTGCTGTTATGGGAAGAGACAGTCACACGGTAGAGGAATTTATGGGAAATAATCAAGTATTTCTGGTTTAAGCCATGAAAGACGACGTTATGGTAAAATTCAAGTCATCCTTTAGGTTGGGCGTGGCCAAAGGTTTTTGTTGGTGCCTTTATTGACACCTATGTTGAATGGTATATCAGGTATAACAGGAACAGCCTACGGGGAATATTTTGCATGCCCTTCTAATCCCTACAGTATACCCTCATAATAGTAAGAAGTAAGTACCCTATGGCTCCGTCAGCTTGTGTTACCTCCAGCTTAGTGCCCAGTATGTTCCATCAAGCTTTATATATACTTTATATACTGTGTATTGTACCAATTGAAAAAGGGTTTTCTTTAACCAATTTTCTATTACCCTTTGTGTGATACTATTACATTGTACATTTCTTTCTTTTTGTTTTGTTTCTTTTATTGACTGGAGTGCACAGGCTCTTATTTATTATCCCACTGGATTACCCTTTGTAGATGGTGTAGATGGTAATTACCCTTCAGATAAGACAGGACATTCCAGGAAGGCGTGTGTTATCTGGTGCACCGCCCCAAGCCCCCCGCCCCCCGCACCCATGATTAACAAGGACTGTAGTACAACCTGCTTAAACACCAAGTGTGAGCCTTCACGCCTATTCAGGCCCATCCCGGGAGCAAGAGAATCACAGGATAAAAAGTTTGTGCTTCTTTCCTACCGAATAAATACAAAGGGAGATCATTTTTCTCCCATAACTTGAACATAGAGTCCTCAATTACAGGATAGGGTTGAAGGGTTGTGGTGCATCACTGGTCAGTTTCAAGAACCTAGCTGGGTGGGAATCTGGTCCAACCTCGTAATTGTAAACCGAGACACCCCAAGTTTGGTAAAGGGATAAGATATAGCAAGGTACTCTGATGATAGGAAGCAATAGCATGGTTGTGCCATCTTCCAATTCGGAGTTGGGTACCTTTGTGGAGCGAGCGTGTAAAAAGGACCTCCCCCCTCACATTCAGGGGGTGTGGGGCAAAATCCCACTGGATTCAAATGAGTGAATCCAGGTTAGCCCTTTATTACCTGTGTGCATTGTCTGTGTGGATGAGGTGCCTACGGCCTTCTTAATATAAGTAACTCGTAGGTGGTGTAAGGGAGTTGTCTGGGTGCTGAGTGCTTGGGAGTAGATTTAGTGTTAAAATGCTATTTAGCGTAAGTGGGCGGAGCTTAATGTCCAAATTGTGAGGACTCTCTAGTGTAAGTGTACCCTGTGATTGAACTCAAGAGTGGGGTTCATCACACTTTGCATTATCTCATATGATATTTTGGGTTGCAGGGTTAGTTAGGAGGATATTTAGTTGGAAGCATCCAGATAGGACTTGCTGACACAAAGATGTTGGTAAATGCTTAGATTACTTTTGTGTTAGATTTTGTTTAAGGATATTAGAAAAATATTGTGTTAATGGAAGCCATTTTGCTGGGGGGATATCACCACTTTGTCTGGTTTCTTGTACTACTTTTTGGGGCACATTTTCTTACCCGGTCCAGTCGCGATCCCGCATGTTGTCTGACGCTGATTTGGGTCTGCCGGGATTCACTAAGATCGTGCGCCCAATATCCAGCAGGTGTCGCTACTGCACCAAGGTCAGACCCTTAGTAAATGAGCCCCAATCTGTCTCAGTTGAGACTTTTTTAGTGTCAGTTGAGACAACAAAAAGTCTCAAAGAGTAGTAGAAGAAACCAGATAAAGTGGTGATATATCTTCTTAAAAATATGTTGTAAGGGTCACCTATAATGCAGTACACTCGAGAATAAGGGAAGTTCCTGCAAACTTGAGAACCAGGCACCGGTGTTCCAACCCCCCCCCCCACCCCCACCCAGAAGAAGATACCAGTGTCAATGGGCTGTTTGTGGTTTCGTATATGACTTCAAAGGAGTTGAGCTGTAATCCTCGACACAACCACTGAATAAGAGTGGCACTTTTTCTCATCCTGGATAATCCCATTAAATTTGGTCACATAATGGACATAATTAATGATTTCCCATAAATTTACAGGAGACACCTTGGTCTTTGTTGTTGTGTCAGACTTGTACATGAAGAACACAACGTCGTAATGTCTTCCTGGTGGACGATATCTTCAGCATTAAGAAAATCTGGCTCTTATGGAATAGAAAGCAACCAGGTCAGGAAGAACAGATGCTGATGGCATACAAATGATCTGTACACAGGCTCACAGACGCTACTGTGGAGGATACAGCACTACAGATGTTCTTCCCGAGAAGAGGTTTAATTAAGAAACGTGACTGGCACTTCCATACCACCTCGCCAGTGGAGATATGCAGAGGATGAGGAGCTGCTGAGTAAAGCACTAAATATCTGTCCAGCAAACTGGCTAATAATTACATTTACAAGCATCTGTTTATGTTCTCTGCATCCGTCCTATGGCTTTATAATGAGCTCCCCAAAACCGCCGCTACACCACCAATAACTCTATAAATGCCACAGGCTGCAGCCGACATGAGGTTTATTACCCTGCTGGACAATAAATTCTGCCAATTGTGTTAGTCTTAGGTTTATAATAATGAAAAATTTCATAGGAACCAAGATATACTAGAGGAAGGCAGCAGATACCAAAATAAAGTGGTAAAAACGTACAAAAAATATATACTTTTCCTCTGGAAAAAAAACACCTAATCTTATTAAGTTATAACTAAGCGGAGAAAATCTTCACCAAAATATCACTGTATGCTGTAATAGTGCTCATTGCTTGCTAGGGTTGTTAATGAGTTAATAGTGATATCCTTGGGGCAAAGTAGAGGTTAATGTCTGCAGCCCTGGTGATTTAGAACAGTGACAGGGTTAATATTTGTATTTCTGATGGCCTATTGCATAAAAGGCATTACTAGAGGATACCTGGTGGTCCAGGGTAGACATGGTTATTATTAACATCCATAATGGTCTAGCGCAGATGAGAGGGTTATTAGGAATAGACCTGCTTATTTAGAGTAGTGAAGGAGTAAAATCAGCATTTAGGGTAGAGAAAGGTTTCATGGTTACATCCTGATGTCTAGGGCAGCAAAAAGACACAATCCGAGGTCAAGGATAGTGTAGAGGCACAATCCGTGGAGGTCAAGGGTAGTGTAGAGGCACAACCATGGAGGTCAAGGGTAGTGTAGAGACACCATCCAAGAAGGTCAAGGGTAGTGTAGAGACACAATCCGTGGAGGTCAAGGGTAATGTAGAGACACCATCCAAGAAGGTCAAGGGTAGTGTAGAGGCACAATCCGTGGAGGTCAAGGGTAATGTAGAGACACCATCCAAGAAGGTCAAGGGTAGTGTAGAGACACCATCCAAGGAGGTCAAGGGTAGCGTAGAGACACCATCCAAGGAGGTCAAGGGTGGCGTAGAGACACCATCCAAGGAGGTCAAGGGTAGTGTAGAGACACAATCCATGGAGGTCAAAGGTAGTGTAGAGACACCATCCAAGGAGGTCAAAGGTAGTGTAGAGACACCATCCAAGGAGGTCAAGGGTAGTGTAGAGACACCATCCATGGAGATCTAGGGTATTGAAGAGACACAATTCATGGAGGACTAGGGCAGTCCGAAGGGTTATTGTGAAGATACATGCATATTCACCATCACCAATATCTATTTTAGAGTGATGACAAGACACAATCCCTGGTGATCTAGGGCACTTAAGAGACACAGTACAAGAAGGACTGAGGCAGGAAACAGACACAATCCCTGGAGGTCTAAGGCAGTGATGTAAGTGTTTTCCTTATAGAGACTGCCAATTAAGGCCACCGTGTAGGCGTGTGGAGTCTTATAGCCATGGATGCTCCGCTACGGGGATTCTGGGAAAATATGCAAAGTTTTAATCCTGCATCAAGTCATAATGCTTCGTGTAGGTCATGCTTGATGTCAAGGGAGCTGCCTTACAAGGTAGCTAAAAGGCGTGGTTTTCCACTTCCCATCCTGGAAAACTTTGCATATTTTCCCAGAATCCCCCTAGTGGAGCATCCATGGCTATAAGACTCCACACACCTACACGGTAGCCTTAATTGGCAGTCTCCATCACGACCCTAGTTAAAAGCCTCTAACTCCAGTTCCAAGCCAGTTCCCTAAACTGTACTGAGGAGACCCAATCAGGTCGAAACAGCACTGTCTACAGTTGGGAGTCTGTTGCTTCTGGATAGATATACTGGTTTGGTTTCAATCCTGCATCATGTCATAAGACTTCTTGTAGGTCATACTTGATGTCAAGGAAGCTGCCTTACAAAGTAGCTAAAAGAGGCATGGTTTTCCTTATCCAATCCTGGAAAACTTTGCACATTTTCCCTAAGGCAGTGATGGGCAGTGTAGGGTAGTGAAGAGACTTAATCCATGGAGGTCAAGGGTAGTGAAAAGGAAAAAATCCAAGGGGATCTGAGGCAGTGAAGAGACACAATCCATGGTGGTCTCTGATAGTGAAGGGACACAATACATAGAGATCTAGAGTAGTGATCTAGAGATCAAGAGTAGTGAAGAGACAAAATCCATGAAGGTCTAGAGCAGTTAAAAGACACTGTACATGAAGGACCAGGGCAGGAAACAGACACATTTACTGGAGGTCTAAGGCAGTGATGGGCAGTCTAGGGTAGTGAAGAGACAGAATCCATGGAGGTCCTGTGTCGTAAATGGACAGAATCCATGGGAGACAGAATCCATGGATGTCTAGGGCCGTAAAGAGGCATAATCCATGGAGGTCCTACATTGTTAGTACATGCATACCTGGTGATCTATGGAAGCTAAGAGGTAAAAGTAAAAAAAAAGTTCTTATAAATTCCATTTATCCACTGTAAACAAAATTGGGAATAAAAGTTGGATAGATAGAAGGGGACACTGCAAGGCTTATCTTAGCTGCCATATATTGCTGACTTTCATCATAAGCCCTATAGAAGGCAAAACCAAATCCCCTTCAGTACCGTAGACTTCCCAGAATCCTAGCTGTAGAGGCAGCAGTAACCATCTGATGCCCAGAAGGTCCATTTCATGAGACTATTACTACAAATATGCATGACAGGTGGCGCTATTACAGATTTCGCCATGGGGAGCAGGAACTCCAAAGTCCCCCCTGCTCCATGAACGTAGAAAGGGTTACTAAAACCTACCAATACCCATAGCAATTAAAGAGGTAGGTTCTCTCCTGCCCCGGAGCCCTGGCATGACTCTATATATACCTCTGAAGCTCTGTTTTGCTGCTCTGGTAAAATTAAGAGCAGAAAACTAATAAGAAGCTAATGAGAATGTATTACAGCGGGGAGTCAGCAAATTAAAACCTGAATTCAGAGAGAAGTCGTGAATCACATCTGGACTGAGATTCTGCCGGAGTTAAAAAAAAAATCCCCTTGTTTAATAGAATATGTCGTCTGGATGCGTCTATCTACTTCTACCCTTAAAAGGAGACCGGACCGGTGTCTGGGATTGAGGATTTTGCTTAATGAAGGTTTTTCGGCTGCACGGTGATGAGATCTCTGCTTACTCTAAGAGCGGCTCCCATATGGGCCAATCACACTCTGCGCAAGCGGTAATTAATAAAATCGGTAATGACGGGCCATCTGTGCACAGGTTTTTTCATGTGTGTTTTCTTCTACAGGATGGCTTTATGGCCATCATTAGGTATTCATGGTCTGTGTTCCCCCATGGCAGGAATGCCGTAGACCTCTGAATCACCTAGAGAGTGATAAAACGTTCCACGCAGTAAGAGGTTTAGCTGTGCAATGACCAAAAACATCTACGGCAAAGAGGAAAAAAAAAAATCACAGACTCGCATAAAACGTCAGGTTGGGTTTTACAGTCTGACAAAAGGATCAACTCTCGGTAATAGACACAGTAATGTGGAAAGGATGGAACTGTATGAAGGTTCAATAGATGGATAAAAGAGAAAGACGGTGATAGATACTAGATAAATAGATAGATAGATATAGATAGGTATGATATAGATATTTATGTATTTTTAGCAGAGTTTCGATGGGCCCCTTGTCGACAGAGCCTCAGTGGGCCCCTTTGCAGTGAACTCACATGGTGGCATTAAAAAGTCAGAAACTAAAACAGTCTCCTGTTCCCTAGTTTATCATACCAAACAGCCCCTTGTGGTTATTTTAAATAAAGCCCCCATCACCCCCTATGGATTAATTAGATAAAGCCTCCATCAACCCCTATGGATTCATTAGATAAAGCCCCCCTCACCTCCATGGATTCCTTATGTACCGCCTTAAGTGGGCCTCCCCAGCAGCTCTGGGCCCCGGCACCTGTCCAGGTATGCCCAATGCTGGCACCGGCCCTGATTGATAGATTTATCTTGACTTTTGCACCAGTTTGACCTAGAACCCTCACTGGATTTATCATGAAGCCGAAACCTTCCTTAGTGGTCTCCACATTTAATGCCCCCCTTAATGCCCCTTTTCCCACCCATAGCAAAAACAGTTGAAGCCTGAGACATACCTCCGACTGCCCAACACCGCAGGTCAGGCCCGAAAATGTAAGGATTGTTCAGCAGAATCTGGTACAATTAGGAGATATGAGAACACATTTGAGGGATTCCTAAGGCACTCACTCTTAACCACTTTATGATTGAAGTAGTTCATAGATGCAGAGATCCTTCTTCAGAATCATAGGAAACTGGTGGTCATACAGATGTTCTTGAGGAAAAAGATTCAAAGTTCTCAGAATTCCAATAATTTTTTTGAATATGACATTGTCACACCCCAAACCCCATGTAATAATGGTCAGCAAAGTGTGAAATGTCTTAGAAAGGTTCTAGAGTGACGCTTCTGCAGAATCCAAGAAAGTGCTGGTTATGTAGAAGTGCTTGAGAGAAAAGCTTCAAAGTCCTCAGGATTCTAATCATTTTATTGAATATGACATACGTGATACCCCAAACCCCATGTACTGATGGCCAGCAAAGTGTGAAAGGTCCTGGAAAGGCTCTAGAGCAGTGGTGGCGAACCTATGGCACAGAGGTGGCACTCAGAGCAATCTCTATGGGCACCCTTGCCATCACCCCAGGGCAGGGTTTCCAATCAGGACTTAAAGGACATCTACCATGAGGATGAAGGATTGTAAACCAAACACACTGACATACTGGTGTGTGCCCCCTCTGGCAGGGTCTGCTCTTCTTTTATCTTCCCTGGTTTTTTTTATTTAAAAAAGGCTTTTAAAATTAAGCAAACAAGCTTAAGGAGATCCAGGCTCCATCGGTGTTAATGGAGCCTGGAGCCCCGAAGGCTCATTTGCAAAATTTTTAAAGACTTTTTTTTTCCGTATAAACCAGGGCATAAGAAGATAAAAGAAGAACGTATCCTGCTATAGGGGGCACACTCCAGTATGTCAGTGTGTCTCCTTTCTACTGTATAGGTGTCCTCAGATGCCGATACAATTCAGACCTGCGAAAGAGCACTGAGTAATAAGTTACTGCTTAAATTGTTGCATTGGCACTTTGCGAAAAATACATGGGTTGTGGTTGTAGTTTGGGCACTCGGTGTCTAAAAGGCTTGCCATCACTGCTCTAGAGTGAAGCTTCTGCAGAATCCAAGAAAGTGGTGGTCGTATAGAAGTGCGTGGGAGAAAAGGTTTAAAGTTTTCAGGTTTTCAATCATTTTTTTGAAACTGATATTGTCACAACCCAGACCCCATATACTAATGGCCAGCAAAGTGTGAAAGGTCCTGGACAGGCTCTAGAGTGAAGCTTCTGCAGAATCCAAGAGATTGATGAGGAGATAAAGTAACAAGAACATGTTTGATGCAGGTTCTAACCATATTTAGATGTTTTATTTAAAAAAAAAACCTCTGTTGTTATTGTCCCTGGACTCCATCTTAATAAACGTGTGAAGTTTAAGGTCTTTTTATAAACTAAAAATGATTCTAAGCTGATCTATTACTTTATCATATACCTAAAGACTCTGCCACAATTCTCCCTGACCCACTTATAGAATCATCCAATCCCTTATCTTGGTGTCTTGTCCTCTGATATGTTTATGTACTGATAAAAAGCACGGGGTCCACCACTACAATACAGCAGTATCTTACTAAGGGTTTACAACATCTGGTAACCTGCGCTCTACTACTACATACTACAGGATTTTTCAATGCTTTAAATTCCTGTAGCTTTACCTCTCCTTATAACATGTAATGTAAACTTCCAAACAAGCGAATAAACCCCAGAAAACAATTTTGCCTGGATCTCAGAATTGCAGCTAGGAGAGCGCACAATTAAGCTAAAGCGTTACTCCATGCCGTTCCGTTGTAGCTGCACCGCGGGGTGTCCTGGCAGGCAGCATCGGATCCTTCTGTGAGATAATATCACTACATCCTGTCTTATTGAATGGGGCTCATTCATCACAGTGTCTCCGATAATTTACCACCTGATGTACTATAGAAGCCATAGAATAATAACTACAGATTGATATCATCCCATGGGGACTCGGAAAAATAACACTTTGATTAATCCGCATCCATGTAGGGTTACCGAGCGGATCCTGTGGCTTACTCTTCTGTCACGCTTAACCTCAGTGACCTCTGGTTAACAGGAGGTCAATAGAGACATCACAATCCCTAGATGATGAGAGGACGTGGCCGGCTGATAAAACCATTCATTTACTGTTTGTAGTAGATGATCAGCCAAAGATTGGGGATTACCTCATGGCCCAAGTGTGCATGAACCCATCACTATTATATCTGATACAGCAGATCCCTCGGATGTCCCTTCCTCCTTCATTCTCCATTTTACCAACTCCTTTTATATTGTCAGTAACTTTTGCATAAATCAATAGGATAGGTCATAGGTGATCGATGGGGGCGCTCCAATTGGGTGATGTCTGCTACAGATAGAGATAGAAGTAAACAGTTGCGTGCATAATTTATGGGATGTCCCCAATCACTGTAGTTTCCAATCTTATAGGAGTGATGGCGTCTGCAGTGATCCAAGTTGGTCCCTACACTCCGAATGGAGCTATGTTCTTTCATGACCTCCTGATAACGACAACCAGCTTAAAAGGATTTTACCTCCTCCACCAAATGTTAAAATCTCCTGCCATCATGTTGTAGAGAAATTCACTGTGATTTCCAACATACCTTTATTATTTCTGATCATTACGCAGTTTCTGAGATATTCCTTGTTTAATCTGTATGTTAATGAGGCAGTTGGTGTACCTGGGAGCATGTCCTCAGAGCCCGGAGCACTGCTATTCCGGTCTTAATCACTTCCATCTTCTTTCAGTGTTTTTTTTACAAGACAAATTCTCCTGCATATCTGAGAGAATAGTTGCCCAGGTAGGAATAGCCATGCTTCAGGTGCTAAGGACAACACGGGTGCACCAACTGTCCCATTAGCATACGGAATCAAATGGGAATTTCTATGGAACGACATAATGTATAGAAATAGTAAAGGTAATTTGGAAATCACTGTACATTTCTCTCCCACATGCTTATAATTCTTTAGAAGGTGGTAAACTCGAAAAACACCCTTTAAAGAAGAACTTTTGTATCCTTTGCCAATCTGAACTCTTTCCTACAGATGTTATTTTTCACTAACCCCCACCATTTCCAAATAATCAATATTTTGAGCCCTCTACTATCATGGCAGTGCCCAGTAGTCTACTCCAGTCCAGTACCACCCATCTGACTGAGAAGATCCAAATTATCCTAGTTTCTGGGTAATTTCAGTACTCAATAGGGCATATTAAGCACTCCTCGATAGGTGGTCCTGGAATGGACCAGGCAGTCTAGCTCCGTCCTATTGACAGGAGAGATCCGGAAATAAGGACATTGATCAAGAGTGGTAGGGGGTAGAAATAAAATTCCAACTACGTCAGAATCCGTGGAACGTCACCTATTGATGGATGGGAACAGTTGGAGTTGATGGAGCTGGTGAAAGTTCTTCTTCAACATAAAAATTAAATAGCAGATGTAATTGGACCTGTAGTTAGTCTTCTGAGTTGACTAGCTTCACCTTGATTTGGGTCATAACTAAGTTAAAAAAAAAAAACAACTGTGGCAAAAAGTTTCCAAAAACCAAGATCAACTTTGCAGCCTCTACCATTGATTTGTCCTTCTCTGTAACCTGAAAGGAGTCAGATAGTAAGAGGCAAGCAACGTGTTTCACAAAGGTGTCGCCTACTGAAGGTTTTCATCTTTTCCTACATTGGTTTTCCGAGCACACATCTGATGACATTCACAATGTGCAAACAACTTCCCAGCGAAATGCCACTTTAATGGCACCACCTTGTGAACAGCCCGGTGACACCTCACATCAGGGAAATGCGGCCAAGTTTGCATGGACGACTTTTTGCTTGGTTTTATTTAAAGAGATGAGTGACTAAAACAATAATGATGTGCAGAAGTTTTCAATGATGTGGATTGTTTAGAGAAGGGATGACACCAAGATAAAACAAACTGAATATATGGTAAAATGGTGTGCGAGATTCATGGGAGAGGTGAGATGCATCAATTTGAAGAGCAAAATGTAAGTTAAAGGGGTTCTACAGTATAGGACATTTTTTTTCCTATATCCAGTAGGTTGTATCCATTGTAATTAATAGGGATGATCTGTGGCACCACACACAATCAATTAAGGGAACCTATCACTTTAAACTAACCCATACTAACTAAAATACCTTTGAAAACTAATTTAATACAGCAGTACAACTATCCCTATATTGTTATTCCCCATGCCTGAAAAATACAACAGTCCATTTGTAAAGTTGACTCACCATCTATGCAGGTGACCCCATGTTAGTCCAATCAGCACTTTTCCTCTTCACTTCACAGGCATGGGGTGGAACAATATAGGGATAGTTGTACTGCTGTATAAGAGCAACTTTCAAAGATATGTTTACTGTGGGTTAGTCAACGGACATGTTCCCTTTAAGTTGCAATGTTTCTACATTTCTGTACAACCCTATTAAATTATCAGAAGATGTCTGATGTAATTAAAGTGATTATCACAGTGCTTAAAACATTTGTGTTCTATCCAGAGAATTTGCTATAAATGTCTAATAATGGATGCTCCCACCTCTGGGACCCTCTCCAGTGATGACAGCAGTGGTCTTCATTCAGATATTGCCAAATGTCCATTAGGGCTTTTCCACTGAGGTCTACGGATTTACAGATAGAGTTGCATGACTCTCTATATCTATTGGTTCTTACATTTAGGCTGATTGATGGGTTCCTGTAGGTTTATGAACATGGGAGCCGAACCTCTGGAAAAGTATGCACCCCATATCTACTCCTATTCCATTTAGAATGCAAAAACCTAGGGTAGAATTTGAAACAGTAGAAGAAGAGATGAGGAAGGCATGGAAACCTTGAAGCGACGTCTCATGACAATTCTCTAGATTGCAGTTCATCAACAGAAGGACACCTTGCGATCAATTTGTTATTGTGAGGGCCTTTTAACATGCGGAGAAGATGATCTGATGTCTAGTGCAGGGCAAACAAATTCTGAAGATGATCATGGAAAAATATTTCTCCAAGAGTATATCTATTGGGCAGTGGCAGAGTAAGACCGCCATGGGCCAAGGACTATATGAAAATTGTGGGCCCCTACAACTCCAATATTACTGTCTACATACGGTACCAGAACCCATCTTCTTTGAAGAGAAGGGAGACCTTTCTTTCTGTCTCAGTTCTCCAGTAAGTACTTTTGGAGAACCTTCAAAGTTCATGGAATGGCTCTTTTGTACATATATGTTGAATGCCATGGATACCATGGATGAAGACATCTGCCCTGGAAGATCTTCTGTTTATTATCTCTACAGGGTAGTATCAATCTTTGGGTTACTGGAATGACCATGTGAAACTTGAGCCCTCGTTGTCGCCCAAACCACCGATATTTTGTATGTATTTGATGGAAGGTCGCGGAGCATCGCCGTTCAACCCCTACATCAAATGTTGTCAAACTACATAGATTATGTATAAAACTTATAAACAACTGTTCAGACATGACAGTACATCATCTAAAACTATAATTATGATTATACATAAGCTCCATGAATACTACAGATCATAAATTTCTAAAATAAATGAAGTTTATATGAACATACGCTAAAAGATTTGGCAACCAGAGAGGAAGCCAATTGAGTGCAATCTCTGAGCAGCAATGTAAGTAATCCGCGCAGTGTATTTAATGATCCAGTCACCAGATGGGAAGCCCATAGAAAGTAATTACTAGTCTGCAATGTAGGATCCATATACTGGAGACTGAGCCGCATCCAGAATTTCCCTGGTTGTAAGTGGTGCTTTAACATAGAGGAATAATATTTGGGACTATATACCCTGACTATGTATAGTCTGGCATGCCGTCATAGAACTAGTATTGTCTATAGAAAAATTAAGAAGGAACACACAAGGATATTCTGCGGGTGTCGCTTGTGCGCCGAGGTCCGCCGGAGTTCACCTTCTTCTTCCTGGTGAATTTGAGTGCTTGATCTTGCGACACAATTCCGTTTTTAAATTCCGCCACAATACGATTGCCTGTGCCAAAAACACGTGGAAATTCAGCGCAAAATGGAAATAATCGTTAAACCCGATGAAAGTGCGGCGTTCGGACCCTTAGTAAATGTGCCCCAATGTGTCTGCTTAGAGAATCCCCACCCACCCTCAGGAATCTTACACTGACCATTACTGTGATGGTGATAGAAACTAAAACAGGAATAAAATTGCAAAGTAAGGGGTTAAAATTATCTTTATTGTGTATACATCTCTAGGAGTTTAGAATTTGAGAACTTTCTTTCATGGACAAACCCCTTTAAAGACCGGAATAACGCTACAGAGCTGAAACTGTGATGGTAAATGTATCTTCTTGGTTTTTTGGGCACCATAGCCTGGGGGGGGGGGGGGGGGCTGGTCAGGATTCCTGGAAAATCCTGTTGGCTTATAGCCAAAAACTTAGGTCAAGATTTATTGTTATCATCTCCAGTCCATAACATAGAAACTGCTGAGTATTGGGTCCCACTGCTAGGGGTTATTGAGAGGCTAGACAGTATTGGAGTCAACTTTACCCTAGGAATTACAGGGATCGGCAATGTGCTTTAGGGAACGGGCTACATTGAAGGAAATCATGGGGACAGCCTCTTTCACCTACATCTCATGACCACCTGTCCCTAAAACCATGGTCAATCAATCCTCTTTGTGGAGAGTTAAGATAACAAAAGATTTAGAATGACAGACGTTTTTTCTTTCAGAAAGGTGGTCCGAGAACTGAGGGATTCACATAGTGTGAAAATGGAGCCTAATGAGGAAGGTGTAATACCTTTTCAGACCTGCAGGACCAAGGGATTGACGCTTTTAAAGCTTTATAGATATGATTGTGTAGGAACATGTCTACTATAAGAAGAAAATCATTTAGCATAAAGCAATTTCACTCTCACCTGGCATATAACTGGCATGGAGCGGTAACGGGGCAGGGTAACAATGTGTTAGCCAAGTTAACAAGTTAAATTTCCTGATCCAAAAAACATAACCTCACGTGATCTCACATAGAAGAATACATGAAATATAACCCGAGTCTTGAGCAGAAAATGACTCAATGATCCAAGGGCTGGTCTTACTCCTAGGGCAGTGATGGCGACCCAAACCCCCCCTTATTTATTGTGCGGTGCCAACCAAAAATTAAAGCAGTAACTTATTGCTCCCTGTTCCTCAACAACGTTCGATCATATTGGCCTCCTGAGGACAAGATGGAAAATCTGCATCATTTTAGCTTCTTTCCAGTGTCCCTCTGTACAGAAGGGGACAGCAGAAGGTCCTCCAAAGATAATTTGGCGCTGTCTACTCATTCTCCCTCTTCCTACATACCCAAGTAGCGAAGTATCACTTTAATATATGTCTGAAAGCGGCATCTTTTATGTTGCTTGAAAATGCAGAAAGATTCTTTGAGTCTTGTCTGGTGTGCTGGGGTAATGGCCCGAGTGCCCACAAAAAGGGCTCTGAGTGCCACCTCTGGCACCAGTGCCATAGATTGGCCACCGCTGTCCTAGGGGAAGGAGGACTCATCAAGGCAAAGATCTTCACAAGTTAAGAACCTTATGATGAGGAGCTAAGAATAATTATAGTATTTAGACACATTATTGATCAGCTCCTTCCCGAATAATTGGAAGTAGCATGGCCAAGGGATTTGTAAATCCTGCATGGGAATTCTAGGGACAAAGAATCAACATCTCTGATGAAGATAAAAGTGTGGAGGACATATGTATGTACGAAATATTGAGGTATCTCAATCTGGTGGATGCTGGGTGGGGATGTTTCTCAATTGCTAGAGAGCCAAACATTAGGGATAGAATTCCCAATACTCATTCTGCACAACTCCATGGGGCTTCAGAGATTGGGATGCCCCAACATAGTGGTGTAGTGCAGGTTCCCAAGTCGGGGGAAGCAGGAGGTAGTGGCATGAGGTCCCTCATCCTTTCTGTTCGTCCATTGGTGTAGTGTGTCGTTCCGTTCTGGTTTATCAAAGAGGAGAGGAGAGGCATCATAAGAAATCTATCATTCCAATGAGTATAAGTTTATACCTTGTATTAGGTTTCCGTAGTTTGAACCTGAAAATGTGACAACATTTTGATGCTCAATATTGTGACCTATTGGTCTGGGCCAGTTCCTGCTTTGTAACAGGTGCAGCACGAGAGAAGTCCTCAAAATGTGATTGAAGAGACAGTGAAGAGCACAAGTGATTCGTTAGATGGATATTAAAGCTACTGAGATGTATGTAGATGAGGATTTGTGAATTTCTAGCAGGTGTATTCTCATATTAGATATTATAAATGCCTAATATACGTATGCAAGTCCCATCTTTGGGAATTGCTAAAACATTTCTCTCCAAACCACAAACCCTACAGATTGAATCAGGAATTGAGAATTTCAATGAGGTAAAGCATAAATGAAGACATAACCCTGCCTGCTATTACCATTTATCAACTAGATATTTGTGGTAATATCCCTTTAATTCAAGACCACTGAGCTGTCGTGGACCTGCAACATGAAGATGAAGAGGAGCTGCACGGGCCGTCAGAAAGGTGAGTAGTCAATTTATTACTTTTTTTTTTACCGGCAAGCTATACCCTACAGGGGACTGGCAGCCAATATATATACTAAAGGGGCAGGCTATATACTTTAAGGGGCTGGCAGGCTATATACTTAAAGGGGCTGGCAGGCTATATACTAATGGGAGCTGGCTATATACTACATGGGGGCTGGCTGGCTATATACTACTGGGGACTGGCTGGCCATATACTACTGGGGGCTGGCTGTATACTACAGGGGGATGGCAGGCTATATACTACAGGGGGCTTGCTGGCTATATACTGGGAGGCTATGACCAATGCGTTTCCCACCCTCGGCTTATACTTGAATCAATAGGTTTTCCCAGTTTTTGGTGGTAAAACTAGGTACCTCGGCTTATACTTGGGTCAGCTTATATTCAAGTATATACGGTATAATGGGTGACAGAGACGTAAATTAGGCACTATTCGGTCTGAGGCTCACATTTGGCTCCATCACCTGAAATGTAATGTGAAATTACAGAACAGAATGATAAAACCAAGACTTGTCCAAACACAACATAAACCATGTGCACATGTAAAATATACAGAGACTGTTGTATAAACAAGGCAGAAACAGTTAAAACGCTGAAGCGGATGGTTTATACTGTGATATTCTGTCTTATGTGCCACCTGCTTCTCTCCCATAACAGTAACATCTCTGCAAATTACTGGATTTTAGCACCTTTGCCGCTCTCCCAGCAGTAAAACAAAAAAAAAGTTATGAAGAGGTGGGAGGGAATCGGAGGCCAAGATAACACATTTAGCTGAAGCGATACTGAAATTCCTACAGTATAAAAGAAAAACAACAATCCCAAAAAGGTGAAGCCTATATTACAGTAGCAACAGGCAAATAGGATAGGATGATAGGAGCGTGGGGTCTCAGTCAGTAAGGGAATTAATGGGTTATGGGTGGATTAGAGTACAAGGACAGGTTATCAAACCTGGACAGAAGACGGCTACAGGGTCATCTCATTACAGTGGAGAAATACCGAGATCTTTATAATCTTTCTACAGCTCTGTGAGTATAGGTGGCAGAGGGTTCTTCATGGAATTCACTTGAAAAAAGTTTTTCAGGATTGTAGAAATACAAGAGGAGCCTGGATTTTCTCTAAATGGGAATATGGGATTGGATGTAGATCCAGGGATTTATTCTGACTTCCATATTTGTGTGGACCAAAAAACATTAGAAATGTTAAGAACCACTGGATCTCTAGTTAGATGAGAGATAGATAGATAGATCATAGATAGATGATAGATAGATGATAGATAGATGATAGATAGATGATAGATAGATGATAAAGTGAATTAGTCTCACCGGTAATTCTGTTTCCATGAGTCCACCATGACGGCACCTGGAGGTTGCACCTTGACCTTTGGTAGGGACAGGATGTTGCGAAGGTTATAAGGCCCCTCCTCTGCCACTGTTCCCCAGTGTCTTCCAAATAACCGCCGGAGGTTCCGGTAGAGTGCTAGAAGATATTAGCCAGACATCATTAATAACACAGGGCAGGGTATATATAGCCGTCATGGTGGACTCATGGAAACAGAATTACCGGTGAGACTAATTCACTTTTTCCATAGCGTCCCCCATGACGGCACCTGGAGACTTACCAGATAAATAGACTAGGGAGGGACCACGGCCTGGAGAACTTTCCGTCCAAAGCTCAAGTCATGGCTAGAGGGTAGATCCAGGCGGTAGTGTTTTGGAAATGTCGATGTACTTGACCACGTAGCTGCTTTGCAGATCTGGGAGATGGATGCTCCCCGTTTCTCTGCCCAGGAAGTAGACATAGCTCTAGTAGAATGGGCTGTTATACTTTCTGAAAGACTCGCATCTTGCAGCTGGTAGGATTTAGAGATGATGATTTCTCTCCCTTATTTTTTCCTCCAAACTGAATAAACAAGTTTCTGCACTTTCTGAAAGATTTGGTTCTGTCTAGATAAATTATGACAGCTCTTCTGACATCAAGAGTATGCCAGAGTGCTTCCTTCTTATTCCTTGGGTTGTTACAAAAAGATGGTAAAACGATTTCCTGACTTCTATGGAAGTCTGAGACTACCTTTGGAAGAAAAAACGTATCTAATTTCAGTACTATTTTGTCTTCCGAGATGATCAGGAAGGGTTCTTTGGAGGATAGGGCCTGAAGTTCTCCAATTCTCCTGGCAGATGTTATGGCCACAAGGAAGGAAGTTTTGAGAGATAGGTCTTTCAGGCTGCATTCCGAGAGTGGTTCGAACGGAGGCTTCATAAGGGAGTTTAGGACTAGTGATAAGTTCCACTTAGGGATATCTGATCTGATTGTAGGTCGCAGTCTTAGGACTGCTTTCATGAACTCCTTCACCACCTGTGCTCTGCTAAGGGGAAGTCGAAACAGGCGCTTAGGGCCGATATTTGGACCTTAAGGGTATTAGGTCTTAACCCTTTAGAGAACCCATCCTGTAAAAAATCGAGAATTCTAGCGATATTCGGTTTGTCTGGAATCGGGGGGAAGTCCCCGCACCAAGATATATACTTTTCCCAGATTTTGTAGTATATTTTGTTGGTGATTGGTTTTCTGCTTGCTATTAGGGTCTGTATGACCTGGTGAGAAATACCCTTAGCTAGGAGCAATTCCCTTTCAGGAGCCAGGCCGCTAGGTTCAGAAACTTCGGGTCTGGGTGAAGAAGAGGGCCCTGGTGTAGCAGATCCCTTCTGCAGGGAAGGAAGATGGGTCCTGAGATTGCTAATTTTAAGAGGAGTGGAAACCATGGTTTTTTTGGCCAGAATGGTGCTACTAGGATCACTGTCGTCTGACTCGATTGAATTTTTTGTAGGGTTCTGGAGATTAGGGGAAATGGAGGGAAAGCATATGCTAGATTTGTCCTCCATGACTGGCTTAAGGCATCTAGTCCTAGAGGGTTGTCCTTGGGTGAGATGGAAAAAAATACCTCTATTTGAGTGTTCTTTTTTGAAGCGAACAGGTCTATTGACGGGAAGCCCCATTTCTGGGTTAGAGAAAGGAAGACTTCCCTGTTCAGGGACCATTCGTGTGGGTCCATCTTTTCTCTGCTCAAGAAGTCCGCCGACTGATTCTCTGCCCCTTTTAGGAACACCGCTGTTAGGGAATTTAGGTGATTCTCCGCCCAGGAAAAGATCTTCTTGGTGACCTCCATCAGGTCCGAGGATCTTGTGCCCCCTTGACGGCGTAGATAGGCCACTGTACTCACGTTGTCTGACAGGATCCTGATATTTTTTACCTGGGTTTTGGGAAGCCTTTTTAGTGTTTCCCACACTGCCGATAATTCCCTTAGATTTGAAGATTGTCTTCTCATCCAAGGGGACCATGACCCCTGAAGGTAACGGTCTGGTAGTACGGCTCCCCATCCTGAGGAACTGGCGTCCGTTTGGATGGTCAGGACTGGAATCGGGTTCCATAGTATTCCCTTTTCTAGATGTTGCTGGTGTTTCCACCAGTTTAGAGAATTTTTGACTTCCAGAGGAATGACCTTCTTGAAGTCTAAATGTTCCAAGTTCTTGTCCCAGATTTTTAATGTCCACGCCTGTAGTGTTCTTATATGGAATTGGCTCCATGATACACAGTTTAGGCAGGCTGTTAAGCGACCCAGCAGTCTCATGGTTGAACGGACACTGCATGATTTTTTCTTTTGGAATTTGTCTATGAAGGAGATGAGGGATTCTCTCTTGTCTTGTGGGAGAAAAGAGGCTTGGCGCCTGGAATCTAACATCACCCCTAAGAATCTTGTCTCCCTCTGAGGGTCTAGATGAGACTTTTGGAGATTTATAATCCAGCCCAGATTTTCCAGGGTTCGGATTGTCCGATCTCTGTGGTTGAGAAGAGTCGGGGTCGAGTCTGCCACTATGAGGAGGTCGTCCAGATATGGAATAATGGAGATTCCTTCTTTCCTCAAGAATGCCGTCACTTCCGCCATGACCTTTGTGAAGGTTCTTGGGGCTGATGAAATTCCGAATGGCAAGGCTCTGAATTGAAAGTGGCAGACCTTCCCTTGTGGCGATTCTACCGCGAATCTTAGGAATTTTTGTGTATGGGGACGTGATAGTAGGCGTCCTTTAGGTCGATAGTGCACATTTGTGCGCCTGGAGGAATTAGTGGGGTGGCTGTCTTCACCGATTCCATCTTGAAATATTTGTATTTTATGTTCTTGTTTAGCCGCCTGAGGTTTATAATAAGTCGAAGGGTCCCATTTGGCTTTTTCACAAGAAATAAGGGGGAGTAGAAGCCCTTCTTTTCTTCTTCTTTGGGAACTGTAACAATTACCTTCATTGTTAACAGTTCTTGAAGATTTTTCCATAACTGTGTTGTCATTCTCCGAGATGTTAGGTTGGAGACAAGAAATTTTTGTTGTGGAGGGGAGCTGAATTCTAACTGGTAACCTGATTTGATGATACTCAGGATCCACTTGTTTGATGTGATCGTCTTCCATCTGTGGAGGAAGAAAAGAAGACGCCCCCCAACCTGGTAGTCACTGTTTTTTTGATTGATGTGGAAGGTTGGAGAATAGGTATCCTCGGCCTCTTCCACCTTTGTTGAAGGACCAGCGGCCCTGTTTTCCTCTGCCTCTGGAGTCTTTAGGATCCTTGGGATTCCGAAAGGAAAAGTTTTTCTGAGGTTTTTTAATTTCAGGAAACCCTTTCTTTTTATCAGAATATCCAGAAGAGTATCTAGTTCGGCGCCGAACATGAAGCCTCCTGTGAACGGGATGTTGCAGAGCTTCGTCTTGGACTTTACATCCCCACCCCACTGTCTAAGCCAAATAGCCCTGCGGACTGAATTAGATAGCGCCCCTTCTTTTGCTGACAGTCTGATGTTTTCCGCTGAAGCATCAGCAAGAAATCCTGTCGCTGAACGCAGCAGCGGTATCGTTTGCAGAAGGAGATTCCTATCCACATCTGTTTTCAGGTGGTCTACAAATTCCCCTAGCCAGAAAAACAGAGTCCTTGCTACCGAAGTAGCGGCTATGTTAGACTTGAGGCTAAGCATGGAAGATTCCCAGACTCTACGGAGTAGGCCATCGGCCTTCCTGTCCATGGGGTCTCTTAATTGGGAAGAGTCCTCAAATGGCAGGTCCGTTTTTTTCACAACCTTAGACACTTGGATGTCTACCTTGGGGGGGCTGTCCCAGGTTTCTGTCTCTTTGGGGTCAAAGAGTAACCTGTTTCTGAACTCTTTAGTGATGTTCGCCCGCCCCTCGGGATTCCTCCATTCTTCTTGGATGATATCCTTTAGGGTTTGGTTTATGGGAAAAACCCTTTTCCTTTTGGATTTTAACCCTCCAAAAAGTTCGTCTTGAATGGACTTAGGCTCTACCACCTCTTCCACATTAAGCGTATTGCGTACGGCTTTAAGGAGGTTATCCAGTTCGTCATTGGAAAAGAGGTATTTTGAGGTTCCTTTGTCCTCAGATACCAAGGAAACGTCTTCAAGCGAGTCCCTCCAAGAATAGGTGGGAGCCGCAGAGTGTCTATCATAGTCGGAATCAGTATCTAGAGATCTGAGTCTTTTAGGAGCTGGCTCTAGATATAATTCCGGATCCTGGTCTGGTTCCGGTTCAGGATTTGGCTCAGGACCTGGTCCCGGTACCGGTCGGTTTAGATTAGCGAACATCACGAGGGAGGATTGGAATTCCTCCCGCATGGCCGCTTTAAGCTCATTTAACATTGACGCCTTTTCTTCTTGTAAGGCCCTGGCTAGGCATTCAGAGCATAGTGATTTTGGATATAGATCTGATAATCTTATGTTACAAGAAAGGCATCTTTTTGATTTAGTAACACATTTTCCTTTTTTGGGGTCCTTGTCTTTCCTCTCCTTGTCCTTAGGTCCTGAAGGGTTATCCTAGGACAAGGAGACAGACTACATTAAAATCCACAGAATAGTGCACAACAAGATTTTTCCCCTTTAAGAAAAGTTTTTAGTTGTACTCACGGTACCCGGGACCATGGGGGAAGAAACAGGGTCGTCCGCCATAGTAAAGGACTATTCCACAGCTTCAGCAGTGAACTCTTTGGTGGTATAGAGGCTGACACTAAGCAGGAAGCACTTTTAAGCTTCCCGCCACCCCCTAAGCCAATCAGGTGGCTTCTTTGGCGGTCACGTGGCCTGAAAGTCGCGCGTACAGCGCACGAACCGGCCGGCGATACACGGCCATCGCGCAGTACGCGCCCATTCTGAGGGGGAATAGCTGTGGGAGGTAGCCCCCGGAGGCCGGGAGGCACCTCGTCCAGGGTCCGGAGACCCATGCCCCCCTCGGCTTTAGCTCTGGGCCGCAGGAGGAGGGGGGCCAGGACCGCGTCCTGTAGGACACCAGGCCAGGAAGGAAGGTAGGACCCCCGCTCGCGACCAGTCCTGGGGGGGGGTCTAACTCCATCCCTCCCCCCCCCCCCCAAGGGGAGAGACGAGGTCTCGCAACCCTGACCCTTGGTAGGGACAGGAATACACTGGGGAACAGTGGCAGAGGAGGGGCCTTATAACCTTCGCAACATCCTGTCCCTACCAAAGGTCAAGGTGCAACCTCCAGGTGCCGTCATGGGGGACGCTATGGAAAGATAGATGATAGATAGATGATAGATAGATAGATAGATAGATAGATAGATAGATAGATAGATAGATAGATGGATGATAGATAGATAGATGATAGATAGATAGATGATAGATAGAATGATAGATAGATGATAGATAGATAGATAGATAGATAGATAGATAGATAGATAGATAGATAGATAGATAGATAGATAGATAGATAGATAGATAGATAGATAGATATAGGAGATAGATAGATAGATAGGAGATATGAGATAGATAGATACATAGATAGGATAGATAGGATAGACAGATTCATAATTGATGGATAGATAGATGATAAAGATAGATAGGTAGATGGATAGATAGATATTTGTTACAAGTAAAATGTGGTAATATGGCGTTGGGATAACAGGTGCTGTCAGTAGGGATGGGTTAGAAAGGTTCATATAGTGTCCTCTAGTTCTGTATGGCCTACAGGTCCCCCATGTGTATATTCCAATAATATACAATCCTCACTGTGATTGTTTTAGTGAGCACATGTGATAGCCTATGCTGTATCCATGGGATTCACCAGATGGGGATTTATAGTGCTCATTGAAATATCTGTGTGTGATATGTGTTTGCTGGTTGATTGGGCCTGAAGTGTCCACTCCAGCAGGATTACCAGATGGAAAATGGTATTGGCCCAAACTCTAAGTCTTCATGGATGATGTTAATGAGGGAAGCAGGAAAGTAATGTAGACAAGTGCTAGACTTAAGAGGTAAAACATCCCACCAACCCCTGTTTGTTCAGTGTCTGCACACAGAATGATTTGGGATTTTTTTTTCCATCAGAAATTGTACTACCATCTGTTATAGGAAAAGTCAATGTCACCTTATAAATTATAGGAGTGCGATTTTAGAGTCAAATTGATGAAGGTTTCCACTACCTTGCAACAGAACAGTGAATGGGAGTGTGCCGAGACAGTCAGTTGGGAAACTTACAGTCCTTGGGAGCAATGTGCAGTAGCAGTGCCACTGCACGCTAAACTCAAAAGCTGCTGCTGGTGGAGGCCCCCCTCAGTAGTAAGGTGGTAGGAGCCCCAAAGCACGCGCCCCAGGAGCCCATCTGATAATCCGGCCCTGAGTACTACCATACATTCAGCTTCTTCAATCTTAGTTCTGGAATCCTGGAAAACCCTACAGGGGCTAGGGAAAATAAACACAAACATGGGGTTTTATGGCATCTATCAATAATTAATGGATCTTGGTTTGCGTCTGAAACAACAGGGATCCAAAGGTCCAGCAGACATAACCCTATTTAGAGAGGACTTCGAAGGCTACCAAGGTAACCAGGGCAGGACAGGGGGATTCTGGAAAGAAGGAATATGGAGTTAGAAGTTAGCGAGTGAGTTCTGATGGAGACAAGCAAGAAGGTCAGTGCTGGGAGGAACCAAGCAGAGGAGTAGAAGCCAAATAACTCTCAGCAGCACTATTGTGCCGTGGTAGAACCAGAAGATTAGGGAGAACACTAAAGTTACAGAACAATGTCCCTGTGTCCCAGCAGAGGTAGAGTGAGTTACAATCTACAGAACTAGCAAAGTGTAATCTCCGTGAGGAACGCATTATAGAGAAAGATACCAAACAACCTGACATTGAAGAGGGTCAGCTTACCAAGGTGGACGTTGTCTCTGAAGTTGAAGTTCAATTGCAAGTGTGAGTCAATTTTTTTGAGCACTTCCATCACCACCAGACAGGTGATCTACTACTCTATCCATCCCCTGGGAGCCAGCCATAGTCGGGAAGGGTTAAACATTACGTTGACCCACAACACCTATCTCCCAGGGGCCCAAGTCAGCGATCGACCACATGATGGAACATCCTGACTGGCTTTACAAACTATTTCCCTAAGAGTCCTTTCCCCCCTTTTGAGCACTGTATGTGGCAGCTCCAGTACACCTTTCAGTGGAGAACCTCAGCCAACGGGAAGGGGGTGCAAGACAACCACCTGACACTAGGGTCCATGATCACTAGGAATCTGTTAATAGTATCGATGATACATCCTTTTATAAAACAGTAACCACTAGGGTTGAGATTATGACATTATTAAATAGGTATTTCACATATTTTGTAAAGATCCAGGGGGCCCCTTGCTTCTGTTCCTGTGGTGGGTCCAAGGAACCATAGTTGGATTCCATAGATGCTCCCAGTCCTAAACTTGCCTGGATTGTCCAGAATCTTGTTTCAATAACCAGCTATTGTGAATAACAGACATTAGGCACCGCAAGCAGCGCTATGGGAATACGAGATTATTATGATACAACGGAAGCCTCTGTAGGGTGCAACATGTGTACATGTCCCTCCAAAGCAGCAAAGTGTCGCTTCACATTACACTAAATCCTCAACAACTGCAGCTGAAGTGAAATCACGGCAATCGTCAAGCTTCCACTGAGCCACACTTGGCCGTAAGCTAGCGGTTTGACTCGCCCAGGTATGACGCCAACCTGCAAATTTAATCTATGTTTCTAGTCCTGACATCCTTGTACTGATGGTGTAAACTTCTTCAAGCTCCCTAGAAGTCAATGGGAGGGGAAGAAGCGTCTGATTAATGGATCACTCAGTATGAACTCATCTGTCTCTGATGCCCTGAAACTTGACAGTGAGAAAGCAATTTTGACCTTTACACCTCCGTTATCTCTGATCGATGGAAGGCAAATGGACCTCCAAGCCTCACCACGGGCTTCATCCTAAGTGCAGCTGGTGCTCTAGATGTCAATGCAGAATAACAAGTAAATAAGAGAGAGCAAAAACAGTCAAGATAGCTAATATGGGGAAAAAAAGCAAGTCAGTTAACTCCTTCACAAAGGGAAGGTCAAAATGATAAAGAATATATCATGATAAGAGCCTGCAGAGTATACGATGCCATGGTTGGCCGATCACTGTACCAGCCTTCATATGATGAATGTTGTGTACGATGACTATTCGTGGTGGTATGGGCCAACCATCTTGTATTAATAAGGGGTGTTCTGATTCCCCTCCATAGGCGGATGTCGGGAAAGAAGTGTAGTATTTGGAGGGAGGGTTGGAAATTGGCAACTCGTAAAAGGGCATTGCCAGCTTTGTTCCTTCTAATATAGACCCTATAAAGGTGGCAGTCCCTGCCTCGGAGTCACCTGCTGTACATGCTGTTATGTTACTGTCCCTCCGCTTGGCAAGGTCCTCAGCATTTTCTGGCTTTCCCACATCTTCACAGCAATGTCCACTGACTCATATGGGCCAGCTACTATCCACACTGGGACCATCATCAGAGGTTGTAATCTCTCAGTAGCAAAGATTGCTGTTTAGGTTTGAAAGGGTGAAAACTAGAGATTTAGTGGTGGTCTTGTGTCAAAACGCTTGGATAGCACAGATGGATCTACAACCAAATGTTTGTTATGAACTCTTATTCCATATAAACCATCGCATTCTTATCTTCATACATTTGGCCATATGTGCATGTATTTTCAATAGTTAAAGGGGGAGAAAGTTGCTACCTGTGGATTAAATTGCTTCTACATTATTTCTCCCAAAAGGAGGGAGCAGGAGGCCACCAACACCTTAGATGATTGTCCCTTCCTGCTGGAACTAATGGTACAGCCAACATTAATCTAGTGTGCATGGCAATATTTATCTTTTGACTGATCGAGAGTTACTTGTGAAGAGGAATTGTGGATTATAATATAAGCAGTTTAGGTGGTAACTTGGGGCCAAAGCCTTCTACAGGGCCCATGACCATCCAAACCACCTTACAAATTTACACTGAGAAGGACCTTCACCCATGACATCCTCATACATCTCTTCCTGATCTCAATAGACATGTACACAAGAGCCATTTCAGGACCTATGATGGTCCTTCAGGTTCTGAATCAGCAGATTGAAAGCAGTCAGATGGGACTCATCCTCCATTCTTCAAGAAGCTGATTCTAGTATCAGATGTAGTAAGTGATTCCAGACTTCTAGAGGCTATAATATTCATACAGCCCAGGGCCCATGGCAGTCGTAATCCGCCCCTGAGGAAATGTCCCATTTGCCTCTGAGGTTCAGAATCAGAATATTTAAGGGCAGGTTCCCTTTCAAGTCACATTACAGGGTTCTGCGGCTTTAAGGCTCTTTCGCTGGTACTGCTGGCATTTTTAGTTAATGCATAGTGTGCTTAACAAATCCCAGCTGCCCCAGCCATTATTTTCAGCAGAGCACGGGGACTAGACGCAGAGTTTCTGGAAACACTTAGAGTTCTCATTTTATTGTGCTAAACTGTACTTCTTCATCATCCTAACTCAATTACAGGGAACTCTGGCAGTCTTCTTTATCAGGCGAACAAAACAGAGTCAATGCAAACCAAATCCCGAGTTCTACGCCTGCACCGTATCAAAAAGAGGGGAGCGCTGGTACTGCGAGCGAGACAAATTATCATAAGTGATGGTTTGCATTAAACGCACATATTACTGGGAGACTCTACATGCTTCCGACCAGTGGAAATTCAATAATACGCAGAACAGACGGAATGAAACGAAATGAAAATAATGACAAATAATCTCCGAGCGATGTATCACTCCCCGACAAAACTTAATAAGACTTGGAATGTCGCTTCGTTATTTCTCGTTTTTTTTTGGAAATTGGAACTTTGCTTCGAAGGAAAAAAGAAAAACGGAGAAGAAATAAATTAGATTATTAGTCAACTGCATCAATGTCAACCAAATTGGGAGGTGGAAACTTGTTAATGCGAACACTTTATATTGGGGTTGGTGCCTCATTTGTAAAATGGAATATTTGAAGCGAGATGGAAAATGTAGGGCGCGCTGATCCACTTTTCAGAGTTATACAATCCGTAGCTCGGGTTCTCGTGTATCGGGGTAGGGAAAACTTTGGTAGAATTAGGATAACTTTTCCATGTTCATAGAGGAATATTACAGTGTTGAATAAGTACTGGGTGCCTTATATGATCACACTGCCAGACCCCTAATGGTACCCTCCAACTGTACAGATCCTGTGCAAATCCATGCTAGATGTATCATCAATAAGATCGGAAAAATCCATAATATTTGTGTATTATCCTATAAAATATATCCCCCTACTGTCACCTCCAAATAAGTTTCTTTCCGATGGGCCTTAATGTCTATGATTATGCGTCTAGTCTAGTCCTTGTACTCCAATTGAGCAGCTGGTTTGTTTGGAGCTCAGCACATGTGCAAGGGCGTATCTCCGCTTAGGTAAGTATATGTAATTTCTTATATTTACACTACCTGGGGCTAATTAAAAAAAAAGGTATCCCCATTAAGGCTAGAGTAAGATGCCTAACCAAAATGTTTTCTAAGATATTTGATCCAGTGAAGAGGTTTCTTTGCTTCTGTTTCTTCTGATTACCAGTGTTTGACCTCGACCTGTTACCTGACTCTGACCCAGTTTTGCTTGTCCTGACTTACTGCATTATTCAAATTCTGCCAGAGATTTGTCCCCTGACCACATCTCTACCAGTCCCTTAGGAGTCACGTCCTGGTTTTTCTCAATCAACCTGGATCACTGTAACCGAATGTAGACTTCTCCAAGAGGTAGTGACCTGGTGGTTTCTCTACAGCAAAGTGCAGATCTCTTTACAGGGTTAAAGGGTAAGGACCAGAGGCAATTTAACATATATGTTAAGTAAAACACCCATTGTATTAAAAATTTTGATTTTGATTAAAGAATGATCATCTTTGTACCCTCCTTGTCTAGTGGAAGGTTCTACTATTAACATAGACAGGGATTCTTTACTGTAAGAAGATTGAGACTATGAAACGCGCTGTTACAGGATGTTGTGATGGTGGAGACACTGGACACATTTAAGGGGCAGCCTGGACACCAGACTCGAGAAGAAAAGCAACACTTTTTATGGGAACTATATCCTGAAAATGGGACGTTAATCAAATGAGGTTTTTTTGGAGGGAATTTTTAATTAACTAATTGGGTGTTTATTTTTAATAAACTGCAAACATCCCCCACCGGGGCCTAGCCCTTGAGGTGAGGCCTGGAGTCAGCCGGGGCCCGCGGTACCGGAGTGGCTGGCGGTTGCGGCCTAAGCACGCTTGTGTCACGGTGCTTGGTACGGGGTAACCGGAGGGCTGTCCTACAGCCTGGCAGGTCTCCAGCAGGGTGGTGTTGGCAAGAAAAGATGAGGGAGCGGCTGCTATAGCGGATCTCCCTGGGGCAACCCCTTAATGTCCCGAGTGTGAGTCTCTGTGTGGTGGACAGGGTGCCGGTGATGATGGGAGTTGTAGTAGCAGGGACCAGACGGAGGCAGAGGTTGAAGAAAACAACTTACAGTTCTTTATTGGAACCGCAGGAACTTCAGCAAACGTGCCTTTAACAGGTAGATGGAGTACTGGAGAGGTATTTGGAGGGAGCCGCAGGATGTAGGTCACCAGCCTGGATGCAAGGGCAGGCTGGGAGGCAGCTGTGTCCTTAGAGGAGGCTTCAGCTCGGTCCTGGATCTCTTCAGGTATCACCCTTGAAGGTAGGAATGATACCCCTTTTCCTCACTACACTTCCTCTAGTCTTAGCTTCCACTTCAGGCAGGGGCTAGGCTCTTCCTGCACTGGTCTGGTATGCTAGAGTCTCTGAGCTGCTGCTCAGCTAACTACTCTATGCTTGTGTCCTGCAGACCCAGAGGGCCTGACTAGGACCGGTCTCTCTCCTGAGAGAGATTTCTCTCTTTCTCCTCTAGAACATTCCAGGCTAGGGGGTTTTATTACCTCCCTTTGGTCAGGTGGTGGCTGCTCCTCCAATTACCTCTCAGTGCACAGAGACAGGATGTAACACAGACATTGGTTGACATAATTACATCACAAATTAACATCTGCCTTGCCAGGCAGGATTAACCACTGCAATTTCCCCTTGATCCTATAAGGACCATGTAGTGTAATGTGGTGTTACCTACAGGTGGGACGTATTCGCAAGCACTACCTCGCCATTGCATCGGCGAGGGTGTTGCATACCCCGGGGGCAATTGAAAGAGCCGCCCTCGGCTCGACTACCGATGTTTTGGGGCACAGAGGGGGCTAAGGCACTTCTGGGAAGTGCAGGCTATGTGAGGTGTAGGGACAAACCGCCCATGGTCCTGGAGACAGGCACCTGGGTTGGTGTCGGACTAAGACAAAAACATATAGCTGTATGACAGTTGGTCGCTGACGCCATTAAACCGAACTGTACAGTAGGAAAGGTGTGGTGTCATGTCCTGTAATCCACTCCTTGCACCAAGGCCTGTATATTTGTTTGATCAACGCTTCTTCCCTGGCGGCAATTATATGGTGTCTATCTGCATTGCATGAGCATATGCGACACGAGTACCTCCTGACTGACAACCTTACCCCTGTATGAGTGGCATCCAGGTGCTATCTGTGTAACACCCCCGGTCCCCTAAAGACCCGCAGTTTACGGACTACCCCCATGTGCAAACCTCGGTTTGAGGGATCAGGTAGCGGTCAGTGTTTTACATAGAAAGACGGTCCGACACAGCCACACTACAACCTGAAAAGCCTATGAAAGGGTTAATGCAGACTACTGGCAGATATGACAGTGTGCAAACATGTTAGCAAAATCACATTGGCTTAGCAGCCCAATGGGTACACATCTTATAACATAACGTTACAGATAGATAGGCTACTCAGAGTAGCACGGTAGCAAATGTCTCTTTTCCTGAAAAGGAAAGGCATAAAAAGTGCAAACAGAATGTCCGTACCTAAAAAGGAAGGCATTAAGTGCAAAATGATAATAAATTACATTGCCACTTTTCCTGGAGGTCGGCAAAAGTCTCTCAGAAGGTCTCTACTGACAAAGTCCATCTTCTGGGTACAGCCCTTGATGTGGGGAAAAGTGCAATGAAGAAGCAAAGGGTCTCCTCTATGTGTAGAGGGACAGAGTCCTTTGAAGAAATTCTCTGCTGTGGCAGAGAAAGGGTGCTATCATAGCACAGGCCAATAATCAGTTCAAGGTATGTCTCTTGACTGAGATAAATAGGGGTGAGAGTCTCAGGAAAGTCTCTGGCTCTTTGGGGTAAGGACAGAAATATACAATATGTACATAGTACAGTACCTGAAGCGGGCTACAGCCCTTCAGGGGTTAGTCTGCATCTTCGCTGGGTTCAGCAGGGACAGGATCCAAGGTCAGCAGGGGATCCTGTGCATCCTCAGCGGGAGTAGGTGCCGGCTGGGGACACCCGGTGGCAGCAGTGGGTACTGCAGGTGCAGTAACATCCTCCGGACCTTCAGGGGGAGACGCGCTGTCGCCCGGGGTGTCGGCTGTTCCAGCCGGGGGCTCAACTGAGCCAGGGACCACAGAGGGGTCCAGGAAGAAATAAACAGAGTCCAGCGGCCGTGCCGCGGCTCCTTCCAGCTCCGGTTCTTCCGGGGCCGGGTCATCACCCCATTGGTAACCGGCAAGGGGAGATGCGGGCCTAGATGGAACCTCCGGACAAGGTTCACTAGCCGGGATGTCTTCTCCCACAGAAGAGCCGTGGGACCTGGCAATGCTCCCGGCAGGGGAACCGGTGGGGGTGGCGCCCTGTATCATGCCCGGCCCATGGATGGCAATGGGACCCGTACTCACAATTACTGTGGATGGGGCATTCACGTGGGTCACCGCCCGGGGACTTGCAGCCGAGGAGGAAGAGGTGTTCGGAGACTCCGGCCACTCGTCGTCCTCATACCAGTCGTCCTGCGGGAAGTAGCGGTCCTCGTCGGAGTCGGGGATCCGGATCACGCCAGCCGCCCAGGGTCCTCGAGGTCCTTCCTGCAGGGAGAACTCGATGCACTCTCCCGGCTTCAGGTTGTGCAGGCTCTCCGGCAGATCAGGTCTCTTGACGGACCGGCGGGGTATAAATACTTCCCGTCCGGTGTAGTCCTGGGTGGCGAAGCCATAGCCCTTCCGCTTGTCGAAGAACCGGACCATGCCGGTGGTGCGATTCTTCTCGACCCAAGCTCCAGCTGTAGATCGGCCGGCCATGTACCGCTGGGCCTCCTTCTCTCTGCGTCGCTGGTCCAAGACAGCGTCTCGGAGTCGCCGACGGGCGGCCTCACCTCGGCCTTGAGGCTGCGGAGGTTTCGGTGCTGGGGCTCGTGGCTCCGGTTCAGGCTCGGATCTCCTTGGACGACAGGTAGGTGCCGGAACAGGAGCAGGAACCACCGGAGGGTCAGGAACCACTACAGCGGGGCTAGCAGGCCGCGCGGCAGGAGTAGTAGGCCTCGGAGCAGGTGGAGCGGCAACACTAGGCCCGGCGTTGGCTCAGTAGGAGTCGGGGCCTCCCCACGTGGCGCCTCCACGTGGACCCGCGGTACCGGAATGGTAGCCGGGATAGGGACGAGGAACCGCCCGGGTGGGATTTGGTACTGCGTCACCGTTTGGTAGCATGTCCTGGTGACGAAGGCCCGAGTCAAACCTCGGTGCAGCCGATGTCCAGCGGAGGGTCTTCGGACAGGCTGCGCAGAGACCACCACCATAGTCTCTAGGACCTCGTAAAAGTCCGGACGCTCCACAGGAGGGAGAGGCGGAGGACCCCACATGGCGTTGTCCTCTCTGTCCAAAGTCCACTCCAGTTCTGGCGCTTCTCTGAGGCAGGGCAGGAAGTCCGCCTCGAGCCAGTGGGAGGAGTCCGAGTCCTTCCCGCCAAGAGCTGTGGCGGGCTCTAATTTTTCCTGCGCCACAGGAGGCGGGGTTCGCGCCCTTCGCGCGTGGGTGGAGCTTGATGCGTCACCTGGGTTTCCCGCCAGTGAAGGTTTTGGCGGGCTTGAATTATTTGCTGCGCCACAGTTCCTGAGGTAAAAATCTTCGGGCGCGGCAGCGCCGGATGTAGCAGAGTTGGTACAGTTCTTGCCAGGATTAACCTCTGGAGTGCTGGAGCGGCGCTCTACAGCACGTGGCAGCAGTATAACACAGTTCATTCCAGAAACACACAAGTCCTTGGGCCTAAACCCGGATGGCAGCAGGGTTAGGCAGCACAGTCTTTTTAATAAAGGAAAGTCTTTAATGCCGTAATAAGGCACAGAAGTATATATCCTGTTCGTGACGCCACTTGCAAACATCCCCCACCGGGGCCTAGCCCTTGAGGTGAGGCCTGGAGTCAGCCGGGGCCCGCGGTACCGGAGTGGCTGGCGGTTGCGGCCTAAGCACGCTTGTGTCACGGTGCTTGGTACGGGGTAACCGGAGGGCTGTCCTACAGCCTGGCAGGTCTCCAGCAGGGTGGTGTTGGCAAGAAAAGATGAGGGAGCGGCTGCTATAGCGGATCTCCCTGGGGCAACCCCTTAATGTCCCGAGTGTGAGTCTCTGTGTGGTGGACAGGGTGCCGGTGATGATGGGAGTTGTAGTAGCAGGGACCAGACGGAGGCAGAGGTTGAAGAAAACAACTTACAGTTCTTTATTGGAACCGCAGGAACTTCAGCAAACGTGCCTTTAACAGGTAGATGGAGTACTGGAGAGGTATTTGGAGGGAGCCGCAGGATGTAGGTCACCAGCCTGGATGCAAGGGCAGGCTGGGAGGCAGCTGTGTCCTTAGAGGAGGCTTCAGCTCGGTCCTGGATCTCTTCAGGTATCACCCTTGAAGGTAGGAATGATACCCCTTTTCCTCACTACACTACCTCTAGTCTTAGCTTCCACTTCAGGCAGGGGCTAGGCTCTTCCTGCACTGGTCTGGTATGCTAGAGTCTCTGAGCTGCTGCTCAGCTAACTACTCTATGCTTGTGTCCTGCAGACCCAGAGGGCCTGACTAGGACCGGTCTCTCTCCTGAGAGAGATTTCTCTCTTTCTCCTCTAGAACATTCCAGGCTAGGGGGTTTTATTACCTCCCTTTGGTCAGGTGGTGGCTGCTCCTCCAATTACCTCTCAGTGCACAGAGACAGGATGTAACACAGACATTGGTTGACATAATTACATCACAAATTAACATCTGCCTTGCCAGGCAGGATTAACCACTGCAATTTCCCCTTGATCCTATAAGGACCATGTAGTGTAATGTGGTGTTACCTACAGGTGGGACGTATTCGCAAGCACTACCTCGCCATTGCATCGGCGAGGGTGTTGCATACCCCGGGGGCAATTGAAAGAGCCGCCCTCGGCTCGACTACCGATGTTTTGGGGCACAGAGGGGGCTAAGGCACTTCTGGGAAGTGCAGGCTATGTGAGGTGTAGGGACAAACCGCCCATGGTCCTGGAGACAGGCACCTGGGTTGGTGTCGGACTAAGACAAAAACATATAGCTGTATGACAGTTGGTCGCTGACGCCATTAAACCGAACTGTACAGTAGGAAAGGTGTGGTGTCATGTCCTGTAATCCACTCCTTGCACCAAGGCCTGTATATTTGTTTGATCAACGCTTCTTCCCTGGCGGCAATTATATGGTGTCTATCTGCATTGCATGAGCATATGCGACACGAGTACCTCCTGACTGACAACCTTACCCCTGTATGAGTGGCATCCAGGTGCTATCTGTGTAACACCCCCGGTCCCCTAAAGACCCGCAGTTTACGGACTACCCCCATGTGCAAACCTCGGTTTGAGGGATCAGGTAGCGGTCAGTGTTTTACATAGAAAGACGGTCCGACACAGCCACACTACAACCTGAAAAGCCTATGAAAGGGTTAATGCAGACTACTGGCAGATATGACAGTGTGCAAACATGTTAGCAAAATCACATTGGCTTAGCAGCCCAATGGGTACACATCTTATAACATAACGTTACAGATAGATAGGCTACTCAGAGTAGCACGGTAGCAAATGTCTCTTTTCCTGAAAAGGAAAGGCATAAAAAGTGCAAACAGAATGTCCGTACCTAAAAAGGAAGGCATTAAGTGCAAAATGATAATAAATTACATTGCCACTTTTCCTGGAGGTCGGCAAAAGTCTCTCAGAAGGTCTCTACTGACAAAGTCCATCTTCTGGGTACAGCCCTTGATGTGGGGAAAAGTGCAATGAAGAAGCAAAGGGTCTCCTCTATGTGTAGAGGGACAGAGTCCTTTGAAGAAATTCTCTGCTGTGGCAGAGAAAGGGTGCTATCATAGCACAGGCCAATAATCAGTTCAAGGTATGTCTCTTGACTGAGATAAATAGGGGTGAGAGTCTCAGGAAAGTCTCTGGCTCTTTGGGGTAAGGACAGAAATATACAATATGTACATAGTACAGTACCTGAAGCGGGCTACAGCCCTTCAGGGGTTAGTCTGCATCTTCGCTGGGTTCAGCAGGGACAGGATCCAAGGTCAGCAGGGGATCCTGTGCATCCTCAGCGGGAGTAGGTGCCGGCTGGGGACACCCGGTGGCAGCAGTGGGTACTGCAGGTGCAGTAACATCCTCCGGACCTTCAGGGGGAGACGCGCTGTCGCCCGGGGTGTCGGCTGTTCCAGCCGGGGGCTCAACTGAGCCAGGGACCACAGAGGGGTCCAGGAAGAAATAAACAGAGTCCAGCGGCCGTGCCGCGGCTCCTTCCAGCTCCGGTTCTTCCGGGGCCGGGTCATCACCCCATTGGTAACCGGCAAGGGGAGATGCGGGCCTAGATGGAACCTCCGGACAAGGTTCACTAGCCGGGATGTCTTCTCCCACAGAAGAGCCGTGGGACCTGGCAATGCTCCCGGCAGGGGAACCGGTGGGGGTGGCGCCCTGTATCATGCCCGGCCCATGGATGGCAATGGGACCCGTACTCACAATTACTGTGGATGGGGCATTCACGTGGGTCACCGCCCGGGGACTTGCAGCCGAGGAGGAAGAGGTGTTCGGAGACTCCGGCCACTCGTCGTCCTCATACCAGTCGTCCTGCGGGAAGTAGCGGTCCTCGTCGGAGTCGGGGATCCGGATCACGCCAGCCGCCCAGGGTCCTCGAGGTCCTTCCTGCAGGGAGAACTCGATGCACTCTCCCGGCTTCAGGTTGTGCAGGCTCTCCGGCAGATCAGGTCTCTTGACGGACCGGCGGGGTATAAATACTTCCCGTCCGGTGTAGTCCTGGGTGGCGAAGCCATAGCCCTTCCGCTTGTCGAAGAACCGGACCATGCCGGTGGTGCGATTCTTCTCGACCCAAGCTCCAGCTGTAGATCGGCCGGCCATGTACCGCTGGGCCTCCTTCTCTCTGCGTCGCTGGTCCAAGACAGCGTCTCGGAGTCGCCGACGGGCGGCCTCACCTCGGCCTTGAGGCTGCGGAGGTTTCGGTGCTGGGGCTCGTGGCTCCGGTTCAGGCTCGGATCTCCTTGGACGACAGGTAGGTGCCGGAACAGGAGCAGGAACCACCGGAGGGTCAGGAACCACTACAGCGGGGCTAGCAGGCCGCGCGGCAGGAGTAGTAGGCCTCGGAGCAGGTGGAGCGGCAACACTAGGCCCGGCGTTGGCTCAGTAGGAGTCGGGGCCTCCCCACGTGGCGCCTCCACGTGGACCCGCGGTACCGGAATGGTAGCCGGGATAGGGACGAGGAACCGCCCGGGTGGGATTTGGTACTGCGTCACCGTTTGGTAGCATGTCCTGGTGACGAAGGCCCGAGTCAAACCTCGGTGCAGCCGATGTCCAGCGGAGGGTCTTCGGACAGGCTGCGCAGAGACCACCACCATAGTCTCTAGGACCTCGTAAAAGTCCGGACGCTCCACAGGAGGGAGAGGCGGAGGACCCCACATGGCGTTGTCCTCTCTGTCCAAAGTCCACTCCAGTTCTGGCGCTTCTCTGAGGCAGGGCAGGAAGTCCGCCTCGAGCCAGTGGGAGGAGTCCGAGTCCTTCCCGCCAAGAGCTGTGGCGGGCTCTAATTTTTCCTGCGCCACAGGAGGCGGGGTTCGCGCCCTTCGCGCGTGGGTGGAGCTTGATGCGTCACCTGGGTTTCCCGCCAGTGAAGGTTTTGGCGGGCTTGAATTATTTGCTGCGCCACAGTTCCTGAGGTAAAAATCTTCGGGCGCGGCAGCGCCGGATGTAGCAGAGTTGGTACAGTTCTTGCCAGGATTAACCTCTGGAGTGCTGGAGCGGCGCTCTACAGCACGTGGCAGCAGTATAACACAGTTCATTCCAGAAACACACAAGTCCTTGGGCCTAAACCCGGATGGCAGCAGGGTTAGGCAGCACAGTCTTTTTAATAAAGGAAAGTCTTTAATGCCGTAATAAGGCACAGAAGTATATATCCTGTTCGTGACGCCACTTGCAAACATCCCCCACCGGGGCCTAGCCCTTGAGGTGAGGCCTGGAGTCAGCCGGGGCCCGCGGTACCGGAGTGGCTGGCGGTTGCGGCCTAAGCACGCTTGTGTCACGGTGCTTGGTACGGGGTAACCGGAGGGCTGTCCTACAGCCTGGCAGGTCTCCAGCAGGGTGGTGTTGGCAAGAAAAGATGAGGGAGCGGCTGCTATAGCGGATCTCCCTGGGGCAACCCCTTAATGTCCCGAGTGTGAGTCTCTGTGTGGTGGACAGGGTGCCGGTGATGATGGGAGTTGTAGTAGCAGGGACCAGACGGAGGCAGAGGTTGAAGAAAACAACTTACAGTTCTTTATTGGAACCGCAGGAACTTCAGCAAACGTGCCTTTAACAGGTAGATGGAGTACTGGAGAGGTATTTGGAGGGAGCCGCAGGATGTAGGTCACCAGCCTGGATGCAAGGGCAGGCTGGGAGGCAGCTGTGTCCTTAGAGGAGGCTTCAGCTCGGTCCTGGATCTCTTCAGGTATCACCCTTGAAGGTAGGAATGATACCCCTTTTCCTCACTACACTACCTCTAGTCTTAGCTTCCACTTCAGGCAGGGGCTAGGCTCTTCCTGCACTGGTCTGGTATGCTAGAGTCTCTGAGCTGCTGCTCAGCTAACTACTCTATGCTTGTGTCCTGCAGACCCAGAGGGCCTGACTAGGACCGGTCTCTCTCCTGAGAGAGATTTCTCTCTTTCTCCTCTAGAACATTCCAGGCTAGGGGGTTTTATTACCTCCCTTTGGTCAGGTGGTGGCTGCTCCTCCAATTACCTCTCAGTGCACAGAGACAGGATGTAACACAGACATTGGTTGACATAATTACATCACAAATTAACATCTGCCTTGCCAGGCAGGATTAACCACTGCAATTTCCCCTTGATCCTATAAGGACCATGTAGTGTAATGTGGTGTTACCTACAGGTGGGACGTATTCGCAAGCACTACCTCGCCATTGCATCGGCGAGGGTGTTGCAAAACACTGTAGGATTATAGGTTGGACTTGATGGACTTGTATCTTTGTTCCCCCATATCTTCCATGACTTTGTTTGTTGGTGGACCCAACGAACCTCTAATGAGAGAAGCCATAGTACCACCCAAAAGACTTTTACATGCTCTTCACCTACAAGTCCAACATACGCATCATATATGGGATTTTGTTCAATCATCTGTCCCTATTAGGACAACTAAGAGTCCTACAGACATATAACTTGTATCTCTGTGAAGATCATTAAACACAGACGCTATACAACTCCTAAAGCTCTACGTTGTATCCAGCACAGACAACAGTAAAAAGAACATGTCATCGCCAGACCTTGTTAGCAAAGAGCCTTCATTCCTACAGATGCCTTCTAACTTATTCTGCCACTTATAAAGAACTCGGCTCATCAGTAACTCGTGAAGATAAATAATTCACTTGCTGCCGGCTTGTAAAATATTTTTAGACATAAGAAGATGTATAACTTCAAAAAGTGCACGTGACACCAGAGCGAGACACCATCCAGGGGAAGGCTGTGAATGCGCAGAGACTCGGAGGCTTCTGAGGCAGGGATCTTGATGAACTGTACGGCAGATATGAGTCTATTTTTGGCATGATGGTTTTTTTTTCGGATGGCGTCATAAATGTACACTGCGCTGTCAAAAATGTTGAGTAGAGAAAAAGCGTCATAAATCTAGACAGGGAATCAGAGAATTGGTGTACAAATCAGAACAAGGAATATGTTCTTTCATTTTTGGCTTTATACAGAGATGAAAACATGCATTGTAATGGATCAGGATGGAGGCAAACTTGTAGCAAACCACCCAACTTTCAAGAATCTTTACTCCACACCTATCTGCTTCTCACTAGTGTGTCCATACAGTATAATACCCATCTTAGGTCTCATTCACATGGTCATGTGCTTGTCTGAACCGATTCCCAAGCACTCACCCTTTCCATTGAAAGCCAAGCGGCTATGCCACAAATTGAGCACAGGATAGGACATGTCCTATATTTTGCGGACTTTGGCGCCCATACTATTTGTGCAGCCAGATCACGGTCACAATTATGAATTGTGAATGGGGCCTTAGTACAAGGCCTAATGCACATGTCTTTGGGGGCCCTGAGCTAAACTTACAGACTGCGGTTAGCTCGCGACCCCCGTATATGGCTATTGTGCACGGTATGGTAAGGCACAGTGGGGGAAATTTACTAAGGGCCCGAATCGCGTTTTTCTGATGGGTTATCCGAAAATTTGCCCAATTTTCCCTGAATTGCCCCGGGATTTTGGCGCGCACGATCGGATTGTGGCGCATCGGCGCTGGCATGCACGCGACAGAAATGAGGGGGCGTGGCTGTATGAAAACCCGACGGATTCTGAAAAACCGCCGCATTTTTTTTAAAAAAAAGTGTCGCTTGACACGCGCTTACCTGCACCCACGATAGGACGGTGAACTTCAGTGCATTCCGATGAACTTCGGCGCAGCGGCGACACCTGGTGGACGTCGGAGGAACTACCTTAGTGAATCCCGGCAGAACCCGAATCCTCCGCAGAGAACGCACCGCTGGATCGCGAATGGACCGGGTAAGTAAATCTGCCCCAGTATATGCACCATGTCTCACCACACTGTGAGCGAGCTGAGCAGCCATGCTACATATTATGGAGAATATTCCTGTCCGCCAATGTCCACCTGTGCAATATGTCCTGCAAACGGTTGTGGCAACGCTCATGTGCATGTAGTCTTATGCAGCTTTTAAAAGCCCCCCACTATGTAATGCCCCATATAATGGCCATACATAACATAATAACCCCTTCCTGTGAAACTTCACCCTTTCTGTGGTCCCCACTTTATAATTCCTCTTCTCCCGTGACCATCCCCTAAACTGTACAATGCCCCCTAATGTGACCCATTAACAAACAATGACCCCCTTCCTAAAGCACCTCAACTTATAATACCCCACTTTTCCCTTTTCCCACTAATTATTCCCCACTTTTATAACACCCTCATTTGTGTATCCCCTTTCTTGTATTGACCCATTTTCCTCTGTCCCCTTTTAAAATAGGGTAAAAAAATAGCATTCCAGTTCCAGCAGCAAAATGCTGGAGCAGGGAGCCGATGGTTTCTTACTTCACCATTGCATTTATTTCTATCTGCAGTCAGAAAAAGGGTATAAGAGGTTACAGCCACTTCCTGGGTTGGTACATGGAGTTATGGAAAGGGGGAGCCCCCACAACAGAATTGGGGAGGATACATTCATTATCAGACATGACTGAGAGCATGGCAACCAATCAGAGCTCAGCTTTGATTTTCCTAAAGAAATGTATAAAATTAAAGCTGAGTTCTGATTGAACTGAAACAGTTTTACCTCAGACACGTCAGATAAATCTCCATTGCTTTTAAGAAAAGAGTAAGCTGCTGTCCACTCTGATTGTGCAACATCCCCCACCGGGGCCTAGCCTTTTTTCGTGGCTTAGCGAAAGCCATATTCCTGGGTACCTGAGTGGCTGGCTGAGCGCGGCCTAACGCTTGTCTTCGGTCAGGGTGCTGGGTACAGAGGCCTTGTCAATAGCCTTGTTGGAAGGTACAAGAAATGGAGGCAAAGGATGTAGGCTTCACCCTGGTTCAACGCCGATGTAGTTATGGGATGGTGGGGAATGGGGTGCCTGTGGTGGTAACAGCCTTGGACAGGGATCATTCAGAGGCAGAGTTTGTAAAGCATTCAACCAGGAGCTCACAGCCTGGTAAAGATAGCTTCGGGCAGGAGAGCATAGTTGACTGCTTTAGAAGTAGGATAAGACAAACTCCAGAAGGTGGATGTCTGCCTAGGCCTGGTCTCCAGACAGGCCAAGTGCGTCCGTGCAGCGTGCCGCAGATACATGTGCTTTTAGGAAGCTCTCTTGAAGAAGACTTGGAACTTTCCAGCCACAAGGTGTTTTATAAACTCCCATTGTGAGGTGGCAATCCTGTTATCCAACCAGCTCTCATTTTGCATTCCAACCATAACAGTAAATCTGATTGGTCAGCACTGATACATTCATACATTGATAAAATGTGCACAACAATGGCTACGTGAAAATCCCTAAGATACGAAAAACATCACATATCGGGAAAACCTAACAACATTGATCTGTCCAGTCAAAATCATCAGTTTGGTCCAACATTTGTCTGATCTGTATGGCTAAAGCTTAACACAAGGGGTTAAGAGTTTGGGCTTGCCAGCATTTCTCAGCACGACATCTTGTAAGATCCTGGCAGGCTGAACGCTGCGCTGTAGGTTTATTTTATTTCCAGCAATAGAAGAAGGCGCTGGCGACACATTTACTGCTCATCTCCTGGAGAAGCTCCTCCCCTGCAGCTGTTATAAGGAAACGGCATTAAAGGGATTGTCTAGTCCTATCCGCATACAGCTCAATCATATATATTTGTTCTGCAGCTGTCAAATATACTTTCTCTTGTAATTCGTCATTTGTATCAAGCCCGATGCAAACCTGAGATTAACTTTAAACCCAGGACGAGCCCCTAAATTAGACAGGATCACCCATGATCAGGGCCTACACTATGAATTTTGTGGCCCTTGACTGGTAAATTGTGCGCCCCCCACCCACCATCAAGCACTTTAGTTTCCCATCTGATTCTTCTACACCATATCATAAACATATGTGTATGACTATTATCAGACCGGGGCCTTACCGAGACACCCCCAAACTTCTAGAGTTTTTTAATGATCGTTGTATCATATCATAGCAAAAGTTTAGAAAAAGACATTGGTCCATCAAGTCCAACCTATACATTATATAGAAGACAAAAACCCTACAAGGCTGATGCCGATTGGCCCCAATATGTCAGAATAATTCCCTGGATCAACAGAAACTACTAACAAAAAGTTTTATTCCCATACATGTGACATTATTGTTCTCCAGTAAGACATCCAGGCCCCTCCTAAATTATCAGCCATCACAATACGTGTGACAGAGAGGTCCTTAGTTATGTAATGTTCAGAGACAGGGCCCAATTAACGGTATTGGGACCCCTGGACGCAAACTGGTGGGGGCCCTCCTGATAATTTTTTTCCAGTAAAGTAAATGTTGCTAGTAATATATACACCCCGGTAATGGATATATTCAGCTCCAAGTATACAGCGCCACCCCTAGCAACACACACACATATATATATATATGTATATACACTCACCAGCCACTTTATTAGGTACACCATGCTAGTAACGGGGTTGGACCCCCTTTTGCCTTCAGAACTGCCTCAATTCTTCGTGGCATAGATACAACAAGGTGCTGGAAGCTCCTCAGAGATTTTGGTCCATATTGACATGATGGCATCACACAGTTGCCGCAGATTTGTCGGCTGCACATCCATGATGCGAATCTCCCGTTCCACCACATCCCAAAGATGCTCTATTGGATTGAGATCTGGTGACTGTGGAGGCCATTTGAGTCCAGTGACCTCATTGTCATGTTCAAGAAACCAGTCTGAGATAATTCCAGCTTTATGACATGGCACATTATCCTGCTGAAAGTAGCCATCAGATGTTACAGGGTACATTGTGCTCATAAAGGGATGGACATGGTCAGCAACAATACTCAGGTAGGCTGTGGCGGTGCAACGATGCTCAATTGGTACCAAGGGGCCCAAAGAGTGCCAAGAAAATATTCCCCACACCATGACACCACCAGCCTGGACCGTTGATACAAGGCAGGATGGATCCATGCTTTCATGTTGTTGACGCCAAATTCTGACCCTACCATCCGATTGTCGCAGCAGAAATCGAGACTCATCAGACCAGGCAACGTTTTTCCAATCTTCTACTGTCCAATTTCGATGAGCTTGTGCAAATTGTAGCCTCAGTTTCCTGTTCTTAGCTGAAAGGAGTGGCACCCGGTGTGGTCTTCTGCTGCTGTAGCCCATCTGCCTCAAAGTTCGACGTACTGTGCTTTCAGAGATGCTCTTCTGCCTACCTTGGTTGTAACGGATGGCGATTTGAGTCACTGTTGCCTTTCTATAAGCTCAAACCAGTCTGCCCATTCTCCTCTGACCTCTGGCATCAACAAGGCATTGCCGCCCACAGAACTGCCGCTCACTGGATGTTTTTTCTTTTTCGGACCATTCTCTGTAAACCCTAGAGATGGTTGTGCGTGAAAATCCCAGTAGATCAGCAGTTTCTGAAATACTCAGACCAGCCCTTCTGGCACCAACAACCATGCCACGTTCAAAGGCATCAAATCACCTTTCTTCCCCATACTGATACTCGGTTTGAACTGCAGGAGATTGTCTTGACCATGTCTACATGCTTAAATGCACTGAGTTGCCGCCATGTGATTGGCTGATTAGAAATTAAGTGTACGAGCAGTTGGACAGGTGTACCTAATAAAGTGGCCGGTGAGTGTATATATATATATTTATATATATACTGTGTATATATACCATGTATACTCGTGTATAAGGCAAATTTTTCAGCACAAAAATTGTCCTGAAAAATCTCACCTCAGCTTACACATATTATTAAAAAAAAAACTTACATACTCACCTTCCAGCGCCCCCACTGCCGGCCAGCGCACACTATAGCATCATCAGCAGTCGCATCATAGTGTGCACCGGCCGGCAAAGCGCATGGACGTGGCTCTGCTAGCTGTTACAGCCGACAGAAGAGGAGCTGAAGGGACCGGATAATCACAGAGAAGACAGAAGAGGAGCCACGTCGAACATCGGGGGCGCCCAAAGGTGAGTATGTAAGTTTATTTTGTTTGCTGGGCAAACTGGCTGTATACTAAAGGGGACTGGCTGGCTGTATACTACATGGGGCTGGCTGGCTGAATACTAAAGGGGGCTGTATACTACATGGGGCTGGCTGTATACAAAAGGGGGCTGGCTGGGTATATACTAAAGGGGGCTGGCTATATACTACTGTGGGCTTGCTGGCTGTATTCTGGGAGGCTGTGACCAATGCTTATATTCGGCTTATACTCGACACAATTTTTGGTTGTAAAATTAGGGACCTTGGCTTACACTCAGGTCGGCTTATACTCGAGTATATATGGTACATATATACATTATGAAGATACATAGTGCCACCCCCAGTAACACGTACATACAGAGCGCAGCCGTCAATAACAAAAATATATACAGCGCACCCTCAGCAACATACATTATATATATATATATATACAGCACCAACCCCAATAACACATGCATGTATACATATACGGCACCCCCACTAACATGTGTGTATATATATCAATACCTTAATGCGACTATTTTTTACACCAAAAAAGCAGAGAAAAGCCAATGCTAAATACCCCCATAATCTTTTTCTGATCTTCTTCTTGTTAGGAGGACCTGCCCCAGATGGTCATGAGATAATGTTATGTGAAGGTCCTCAAAAAAATTAATACAATGATATTGGGACCATTACATATTGCTACAGTTTTTTAATGTCATTCCCAATAAGGGAATGGGGGGTTAGTGCTCATGTTACGCAGTGCCATGATCTTGTGTTCCAACAAGACCAACAACTGCAGAACCCCTTGTTTACATTGATTTCCTCTCCCTCTAAAAATGAAATAAAAATATAGATGTATCATTTACAATGTGAGCCCCAGGGGGCACATTATAATAATCCTCAAATTAGTGGGGAAAACCAAAAAAAATCAAAAATTTGCATAACTAAGTTTTAGCAGTTATCACAGCGTCATCTGGAGGCTACAGGAAGGTACTGCGATTAAAAAATAAATAAATAAATGTTGAGGTTGAGCTACAAAAAAATATCTATGGACTTGTTATGTAGAGTTGTATACAATCTATGGAACGGGTGGGTCTTTTAGGGTAACAGACCGGGGAAACATCATGGCACATAGACAATGGTGCGGTGGGAGTATCGAAGTCCCAGATGACTGAGCTGTCATTTCTTCTGGTTTTTTGACCCCGGTGAAAACTTTCTGTTACCAGATAAACACTTCTCAAGGGTCAATTAAGACGTCTGGGGATGATTAGAGTCTGCCACTGATGAAACTGAGATGCAATTAGCAAATTAAAAAAAAATCCTTTGATTAGTACTCAGCATAATTCCTTCCAATTATTCAAAGTTCATGACTACAGGGGGTGAGACGTTTCCAGGAAAGTATATTTATATCTTTATTTCTCATCACCAGCTCCGAATATTGTCAGTCGCACAGATCTGAACTTGTTAAGTTACTTCTGAGGTCGTAGGTTACGACCCCATAGAGGAGGCAAATTGGTGTCACTAATTTGTAGAAAGGGTCTTAGTCTCTCCATCACATGGATGACGGGTACCAATTTGTCCTCTGAATTGGGCACTGGGTGTATTTGTTCTTTTTTTTATTGCATTTGGCTTAATTATGACTTTGTTGTACTCTTTAATTTCCATGTATTCTGAAGATGTAGGGTTTGTGATCCTAATAGTTAATGGGATCAACAAGAGATGGACAATGGAACCAACTAATGGGATCACATCCAGTGTTGATATGGAGTTTCTTGGGCCCAAAATATAAAATTATTCTGGGGGCTGACCCTTCATCGTCCCCCAGGAAATAGAACCTAGTAGCCTCTACATTAGGTTTTGTATCAAAAAGTTGAAAACAGAGATTGTACAGAGTAGTCTATACACTTGTTATAGAGACTGTACTGGTAATTGCACCAAAGAATGGGTGCCCCATATATTAATGCAATATACAAAACCTATGGTACCCCTCAGAGGGAGGGGAAACAATATGAGGCAAAACGCAGTGTAAAGATTGGTAAAAGAAACAAAATTTTATTATATGTACGGTAAAAACACATAACCAAAATTTGACATTTTATAAAATGAGTTAAACAACAGGGTTACAAAGTTACAGGGTGACCATACAACAGAAAAAGAGAACAGTCATACCCGGACACAGCACATTATACAAAAGGTTGGACAATTTAAATGGGCTGGTATGCAAACAAATTGCAGGTATACTTTAATGGCATAGGTACATGCACATTAAGTAATGGCATAGCAAAGCTCATGCCTGATATGAGTAACGCCATGTGGGGCATGTGATTACCAGTCCTTACCGTATGACTGAGTGGATGTGCAGGGTGTCCGGGGATGACTGCTTGCCCCTATTAGGTTTTGTATCTATAGGGTCCATTACTAGGTTAGAACCTGAGCTCACCGAGGATCCTCAGGTGGGTGATTCGGATATTTATTGGGGCACATTTAATTACGCAGCCGCTGGAGTTCACCGAAAGTACATTGTCCAACAATAATGCACTCTCCCGAGATTCACTGAGATTGTGCGCCCGATATCCTGCATGTGTTGCTTCCCCACTCAGGTCCGACAGAGTTCACCATCTTTTTAGTGGTGCAATGGGCTTGCTACACAATTTGAAAGTGAAATCCCGCGTTCAGTCCTGATCAGTCGGATCATACGGTGGCACGCCCCCTAAATTGTGTCGAATGGAAGCCGGCGCAGCTGCGCCAAAAGAGGACAGGTGCGCCAAAATCCCAGTGCAGACCTGTTCAAGCCATGTAATCCCTGAAAAAGGTTCAAAGTCCGACAAAAGTGGGCAGCGCAACCCTAAGTAAATGAGTCCCATTGAGTCCTAGTTTCAACATGTAGAAAACTGGTTGGATCGGTTGTTGACCGGATTGTATTTAGTTTCCCTAGGCTTCAGTAACCCCAGTCATGTCAGCAGGGAGTGTTGTGAAGCCAAAGACAACAGAGACACTGGAACCAAAATTTGGAGAACAGTAACCCTTCCCCATGGAGTTTTCCAGAATTTTCATGTTTGTGACAATGTAGAGGTGGAGATCCTAATATGTAAAGGGATCAACAGAACCAAGTAATGGGACCACGTCCAGTGTTGGACTGGGGTTCCTTTGGCCCACAAGATAAAATTATTGTGGTGACCAACCCATTATTATTCACCAGGAAATAGAATCTAGTAGCCTCCACATTAGATAGTTAACTGTTGTATCTGTGGGGTTCAGTATTGGGCTAGAGCCTGGGCCCACTGAAGCATCCTCTTGTTGGCCATTCTCACTCTTATTACGTCCTACTTCCAACATGTAGAGAACTGCTTGGATCAGTTGTTGATCAGATTGTATCAAGATTCCCAATATTTTAACAGCATTGCAGATATGTAATAGGATCAACAAAAGAGGGACAAAAGAATCAAGTACTTGGATAATGTCCAATGTTGGTCTGGTGTCCCTTGGAGTTCCAGGGGCTTTCATTAATTCTGGAAACCCTACAAAAACAGGGCTGGGGAAAATAGAGAATTTAGCCTGCTTCAGATCCCAGTTCCTGTAACACGGCGATCCTTAGTTCCTCATCTAGATTGGAAATGTTAAGGATCACGAGACCTACAGAGGCCTCATTGGTGCCACTTACGTCAGCGGAGAGTGTTGTGAAGCTAAAAAACACAGAGACACTGGAACCAAAATCTGAAGAACAGTACCCCTTCCCCGTGGAGTTTTCCAGAATTACTTCTTAAATTTACCATATAATTATGCAGCATTTGAGTGGTGTTAGTGGGACCTGCAATTTTCATATATTATTTAAAGAAGTCATATTGATTAATATTTTCAGTAGACTACCTTTATTATCGTATTTTTAAACCCCTACAAGTTTATTGAAATTCTTCCTGATTAAAAACATCCAATCTTTTTGATTCTACAGCTCCTATGCAGACCTATGGGGCTCTATGGTAACAGACTACAAACAAACGATGTGTAGTCCTATCTGTGGTCATATTACATTGTGGATGTACACAGGAAGGAGAGGGGTGTGGTTGTAGAATCAGACTACAAAGAGTTACTACAGAAACACCTAGGTGCGCATTTGAAAATCCACAAAATAAGTGGAATTTTTTCATTAAAAAAGTTGTGTTCTTTTTTAGTTGTGAGTAGAGATGAGCGGGCCCGACATTCCCGTCCAGGGTTTGGGTTCGGCCGCCGACCTGGACATATTGCCGGATTGGCTTTCAAACAGCAAATCTGGCAAATTGACCCCTTTAACAACTAGCCCTAGCTATGATTGGCAAAGGGGAAATTCGATGGATAGTTGTTAGCGGCGTCAATTTGCCATATTGGCCAATAGTGTCTGGACACTGTTGATGTCATTGAGGTTTGTGAACATCTAAAAAGTGTCCTCCTTAATAGGCTTCTTGAATATTGGCAGTCTATATCTGCTTATTCACGGATTATTAAGCATAATACAACAATTTAGGTTAAACAAAACATACGTCAACCATCTGTTATGATTACAAATGCCTATAGAAATGGAGCACTATGGGGAAGCCTGCGAGCCAGGATCTCAGCATAATCTTGTAGCCTAAGGGAAACCAAAGATGATTGACAAGGTGGCAGTAAATGAAGATTGAGATTCTGTGATGGAGAGATAAGGTGTGCTGAGAAATAAGAAATTTTTATTGTACTGAAGATACTATGTTAAATTGATCAAGCATATGTATAAAAGAAGGGACAAGCGTTCGGACGCTAGCACCGCCCCGGAAGAAGCCTTGGAGGTGAAACCCTGGGTCGGGCAGCTTGGTTGAACTAGCGTCCCGCTATTAACTTTTATGCGCAATTTTACTTATGTTTGTGAGTATGTTCTTTAATAATTTCTTAACCTGTTGAAACACACTACACCATCTGCCTGTATGTTCCTCGTAGCAATATCGTCTGATAAGAATCAGTTAAGAGACGAAAGGGGAATAAACGCGGTGGTGCTGGTCTGAACTGAGGCATAATTTCATCAGAAGGATCTGTCATTGTTAATGCTGGATTTCAACAAATGGATATCTAACACTATAGGACAGTGATGGAGAACCTTTTGGAGACCGAGTGCCCAAACTACAACCAAAATCCACTTATTTACCATGAAGTGCCAACATGGCATTTCAAGCAGTAACTTATTGCTACCTGTTCTTCAACATCATTCAATTGCATTAGCCCACTGAGGCCACCAATACAGTTGAAAGAAGGAGGGCAAATTCAGACCTTCATTGTAGCTTCTCTCCAGGAACAATGGTGGGTCCAGCAGGAGGACCTCCAAAGACAATGCAGTTCTGTCAACACCTTCTCACTTTTCCTGCAGTTTCAAACAGCCAGTAAAGTGTTGCTTTAAAATAGCAATGAGAGCAGCATCTCTTAAGTTGCTAAAGACTGCAGGAAAACTGCAGGTTTGGTGGATGTCCTGTTTGGTGAAATTGGGACGATGGCCTGAGTGCCTACAGAAAGGGCTCCGAGTGCCACCTCTGGCACCCGTGCCATAGGTTCGCCACCACTGCTATAGGAGAAGAATTAGAAGAATTTTGGAGCTCCGGCTAGAAGAAAAATTATGTTCTCAAAATATTGCTTCATCATTGCAGGGGGTGCCAGATTCATGAAGATCACCATAAATCCTGAATCTAGCGCCCCCTGCACACTATACAGGCAAACTGCACATAGTACAGACTGCACTGTTCTTGATAAATGCGTTCCTTGTTCGGAAACATTGGGCCAACTTCAAGAAGTGATTGTCGTATAGATAATTCCTCCAACTACATTGGATAATTTAGGCCCTTACGATGTATCTCAGCAAGTTAAAAGAAAATGATCTTCTCAAGTCATCTCTAGGTGAAGATCAACCGATCAACAAGTTGATATGAAGGATATATTCATGAGAATGGAAGATCTTCAGAAGCGTCATATCCAATAGGAACTTTGGATGGTGGAGGGCTTGGGACACATCTCCTGCGTTCCTTTCCTATGGGAAAATTGACCTGCAGTATCCATTAAAAGTGGTTGTGTGACAATTCCTTGAAATATATAATTAGGAGCAGTGATGTGCAGAAATGGTCTGGATGATGTGGACCTCTAGGTGACATGGAGGCAGAAATAATCAGGAAGAGAAGAGGTAGGGGGACACCACTTTTAGGTTAGAAGCACATCTGGCTGCATTGGTCAACCTGAAAGAGAAGACAAGGTGACACAAGACATCTTATTCCCTGTCAGCTTCTGTCTGCGTTAATGAAATCTTCTTCTTTGTTCCTCAGCCTGTATCTTGTGTCTCCATCTGCACTAGATAAGATTCAATTTTCAGTAAAACGGTGTTAAGGTCTGATTTGGTAAAAGAGATCTTCACGCGGTTATATTCTTTGCTTAGCTCCTGAAGCCCCATGGGTCCGTAGACCCGGGCAGTGGACTCCTGGACTGATGTGGTTAAAGCTTTGTTTATTAAAAAGTCAAACTGTTCGGTGATTCCAAGTGACAGAAAACTATTCGAGAGGAGCCATCATCTGTGAAATGGAACCGCGAGCTGTGAGGTAGAGTCAGGCCACGCCGAGGAGAACCCAGATTGGAAAGGTCAGACGTCTAGCACGAGGATGAAATTAACTTACGAAGCCTTGATAGCTCTAAAAAAAGGAATGACAGTAAAAATGTGGACAATCTCAAGAAGAAGAAGAACGCTCTTTTTGTTTAAAAAAAATTATCTAATGTCAAGTCAGATGCAGAATATTTAAAAAAAAAAGAAAAAAAAAAAAAAGATAAACAATCGTAGGTTCTCCGGTTGGACAATCCACCCAGCAAAAAGTTGATGACAAGATGTCCAGTTGCTAAAATCTCTAGAGGAATCTGGTGTTCAAATAGGTTTTCCTGTTTTCCATATTTTTATCAGTATCAGATTGTTAGGGGTCCAACTGACACAACCCAGCGGAGCCAGGAACGGGAAATTGTAGTAAAGTACCGTATACACTCAAGTATAAGCCGAGTTTTTCAACACGGCTTATACACGAGTCAATAAAAAAAATATTAACTCTGTACTGGACTCATCTTTCCTCCTTTGCAAACTTAGTCTGAGGTGCCGGTGGCGCACACAGAATGATGTGGGCAAGCAGCTGACGCCGTAGTTTGTGTGTCGGCAGCACACAGGGACCTAAAGAAAGGATCGGAAGAAAGAAGAGGACCTGCAGGGGGAGGGAAAGGTGAGTAAAGAGGTTTTTTTATAGGCTTGTAAAGGCATACTGCTTGGGAAAGGTGCTGCTGAAAATATACTGGGGGGTATGGATTGGCTAGCTATATACTAGAGGGCATGGGCTGGCTACCAATATACTAGAGGACATGGGCTGGCTATATACTAGGGGGCAAGGGACTTGATATATACTGGGGGGGGGGGCAGTGGGCTGGCTATATACTGGGAAATAAGGGGCTATATACTGGATGGAGGCTGTGACCAATGCCTTTTCCCACCCTAGGCTTATACTCAAGTCAATAGGTTTTCCCAATTTTTTGTTTTAAAATTAGATACCTGGGCTAATACTCGAGTATGTACAGTATATTTAATTTTTTTTTTAGCCTGTCCAGGTGCCCAGAAATTTCCCCTAAAACTGGAAAACATTTGAGCTGCAGGAAGCAATGGCTTCCTGCTTCTCAATTGGCTTCATAAATTTGGATTCTCTCTTCTTGAAGTCCAAATCCCGGCACCTTCCCCCGGCTCCTGTTCTCGCTGACCACATCAGGCAATTCTCGCTAGACAGTGAGTAGCGCGCTGACGTGGTCACCGAATTGAGGAGCATCCAGAGGAAGGGTCCTGTATGGATACGAAACATGTTGTTCTTAATTGTCACTTGTTCATATTAATGAATTGATATGTTAATAAATAATACATTGAAGGGATATTTGTATCTGGGCATTGATATTTAATTCATCTGCCATATACATACATTTCTACAATTGGATGTTATTAAAAAAAATTCATCCGTGTAAAGATAATTTCCGATAAATGTTGTCCCTAAGAAACAAGATTGTTGTCCTTGGATACGACCACTACTACTGGATAGATTGCAAAAATGACCTGGAAGAAATGGCCAGGAGTTACTGTATGTTCCACAGCCATCCTGTGGTAATGAATGCTGAATTTAGGTTATACGGCAGGGCTCAATAGTGCATGTGCAGCCACTGCTGGAAGAGTGCGAGGTGGTCGTATCCAAAGGCACCAATCTTGTTTCTAATGGACAAGATGTCTATATTCATGGGAAATTATCTTCACACGGGTAATTTTTTTTTTAATAACATCCAACTAAAAATATGTATGTATATGGAAGATGAAGATGAGAATACCCATTTGAATATGGATCCTGTTGAGCACTATATCAGCTTCCTTTGGGCCAACAGGATCATCTTGTTTGGATCCTTCACTAAAAAAAGGAGTCAAACATCAGTATATCATACAGCAGGGCTGGGAATCTTGGCTCACACACAGAAATAGTAAAAATGGATAGGCAGGGGAACTAAAGTGGCACGCCCTACAGGCAGGGGGCAGTGCAGCACACCAACTGGAATCTCCAAAGATAATATAATAATAATTCTTTATTTATATAGCGCCTACAGATTACAAAGCGCTTCACACAAATCAGTCCCTGTCCCCAATGGGGCTCACAACCTAACTGAATGTTTTGGAGTGTAGGAGGAAACCGGAGGACCCTGAGGAAACCCACACAAACACGGAGAGAACATACAAACTCTTTACAGATGTTGACCCTGGAACTTGAACCCAGGTCCCCAGTGCTGCAAGGCTGTAATGTTAACCACTAAGCCACCATGCTGCCCGAATTTAGGATTCTTCTCCAATTTTCTCTCCACCATTGTTCAGAACATTCAAGGTGTCCTGAAAAGAGCCCTATACCCCCTTAGAAGATAAATGACACCTAATATGACAACTTGGGACTTGAACCCAGCTCCCCTGCACTGCAAGGCTGTAATGCTAACCACTAAGCCATCATTCTGCCTGAATTTAGGATTTTTCTTGAATTTTCTCCCCACCATTGACCTTGAACATTCAAGGTGTCCCGAAAAGAGCCCAATAGCCCCCTTAGAAGATACATGACAACTAATATGTGGGCCGCTGTTATAGATTTAGTTTTAGGTTACCCCCTCCATCCAGTTATAGGGAGTAGCATCATCTTTGGTCCCACACCCGCTACATAACCATAATCACATGATCATCGCTGTAATAAAAGTAGCAGAATTCCGGAATGTAAATGGTAGGAAGCCCAGGACAGGATGTTATTAGCTCCGTTCCATGATGGCTTTATGCGTTTCGTGTGAGCGTTTATGGCGGGATGGCGCTTATCCTATATATTTTATTGTCACATTCCATCAGAGATGAAGGTCTGGAAGCAGAAACGACACCATTATACACAAGTGTCTCCGGGAGAGGTGGCGGCTGAGCGTGTCGCGGGTGTGTGTGTGTGATGTACTCGTGTAGATATTATGCTAATGTCTGAGTGTTTATTGAGTATTTATGTGCAGGCAGACATCTGCGGGGAAGATTGACTACATTGTATTACCCGCTATGGCGTGAGATTGCTTTTGTCTTCCAAAAGATAGTAGAACGCAGTAAGAATTATATCTGCCGCAATTAGGTGAAGTTTATGTGGTTTCACATCCGTATCCATTCATCACAATGTAATTTCCTAATTTGAGATTACGACGAGGAAATGATTGAATTCTCTACAGCGCCACCACAGGGGAAAAGAAGAATTACAGGGTGCCTACGGAAATCAGCGATTTTTGCTCGCACTGTGACTCTCCAAAGATAATATAATAATAATTCTTTATTTATATAGCGCCTACAGATTACACAGCGCTTCACACAAATCGGTCCCTATCCCCAATGGGGCTCACAACCTAACTGAATGTTTTGGAGTGTAGGAGGAAACCGGAGGACCCTGAGGAAACCCACACAAACACGGAGAGAACATACAAACTCTTTACAGATGTTGACCCTGGAACTTGCCTACGGAAATCAGCGATTTTTGCTCGCACCGTGACTCGCTTTATAGCCTCTCTCCTCTATCTGGGACCAATAGAAGACCGGTAACCCTTTAATCTCTGAGCCATTGATTTCAGTGAAGCTTATTCGCCATTTTTATAGAATTTCCTCTCTTATGTGAAATCTCACCCATTTACCTATTTAAAAAAAATTCCTCCAATGTCAGGCAAATATGACTCGTCTCATCCCATTTTCAGTTGAGATGAGTCAAGTTTAGTGGTTGCAGAGTGAGTGCCACTTCAGAAGCTTCAGTACTATAGAACCTAGAACATGGTGTTATATTAAAGATAAGAATCTCCTTTCAGGTTTATGGTTCTGCGAGCTACAGAACTGGACTTATTTTTTAACTGCCTCTAAGTGGAAACTGGATCTTTATCTGTAGATTGTATTTCCAACTTTGTGTTTGGCTGCCTGTATCTCTGTAACTCACAAAGCAATAATTCTAATGTGATCCGAATGATGAGATCTGCATCTTTAATATGACACCAGCAGCATGTTACTAGGTACTATAGAACAGAAGATGGTCACTTTTGAAGTGATACTTTGCCTGCAACCACTAAACTTGACTCATCTCATGTGCTCGCTGCACGCTGAAACTATCTGGTAGGGGGATCAAAGAGGTTACTGGGACATGGAGTATCAGCGCCTTGGAGCCCCAGCTCCAGCTACTCCATGCCCGAGTAGCCTCTTTAGAAAATTTGAATATTCCTCGATTAAAGATTATAAAATATATAGTGGAGTAAAGGATAAGCCCTAAAAAGGGCTATCCTTACAGACATTAGATGCACCTACCACCGCATCTACCTTAATAGGTAGATCTGTGGTGGTAGGTTTCCTTTAAGTGATTACATTTCAGAACAAATACAATAAAAAAGTGTTCTCCCATAGATTTACATTGAGTCCCCATTATATTCTATGGCAGCAAGATTCTAAAGTGTAAACAACTTTCCAGATATCACCTGTCATTCTTAATGTCAAGCTGTCGTCTTTTCTGGTAAACAAGTCTTTTTCTTCTGCAAAAGAATCTATACTATAGCTGAAAAATGACTGGCTTCTCTTTAGTTAGAGGTACACAGTCAGAAATGTCTCTCAATGTTCATTAACCCTTTCTACTAGTCTGCCTTCTGTCTGTAAATAGAGCCGTCCCGCCCCCTTAGCACTTGATGATGATCTCTGCATTGCTCTATTGGTTTGTAGTCCCAAAAATAGACTTCCTCTCCTGTTCAGGGCCACATACACTGCACAGTTTTTGGTTTGGGAGACATGTTGGACGTGACAGACTCTATTGTTGTTTTCAATTTATTGTTCAGTTTTTAGGCAACTTGTTATTTGCTCACAATCTTCTGGATATTAACACAACGACCTCTTCTATAGAGAACTGTATCAAACCCAGGATGTACAGCGAGCCAGCGCCGTGTCCCCAGACAATGGAGACAAACATCTCCGGCAGATGATGATAATCCGTGGTTAAACATTGTATCAGAAAGGCAGAAATCAAAAATCAATTTTTGGAGTTTATTTGCATCCCGGAATATATAATGCAGAGAAATATGTTGGGTTTTCCATGGGGACAAGGTGGGAAAAAAAAACAAAAAAACCAGAATAAAGTACTTAGTCTGGTTTAGTTCCCACATTGCTCTTTTACTTCCAGTTTTGAGTCTGCAGTGTTCATGGGACCCCCTTTGGCCAATGAGTGGCTTCCTTGGACTCAGAATAGTACACTTGTTTGCAGTAAGCTCTAAGGCTCCCCCTAGTGGTGACTGCAGGCAGACGGAATTCAATTCTCAGCATTGGACCAGGGGTCAACAAAGGAAGCAAAGTCCCCTTAGTGAATTGAAGTAATGTCACATGGTACGTGGAGACCAATTTTCGGCTGAAGTGGGTCCCATGACTTCTCTGGACTTCCAGTTGGGTGCAGGACAGAGAGACCAGAAATACCAGCTTGCTTATGTATGCTTTCTTTTCTTCCCACTTCAGTTCAGGCCTCCAACAAAGGATCTTTACAGGCAATTATGGACTGTGACTCCTTGTAAATGTATTTCAGTATTTCCTGGGATGCCTTATGTACAGTGCCATCTTTAATTGTATACTTTAATATTACACTAGTATGCAGTAAGTTCTAAAGCTCCCCCTAGGGGTGACTGCAGGCAGACGGAATTCAATTCTCAGAATTGCACTTTTCGGCTTTTCGGGTGAAGTAGGTCCCATGACTTCTCTGGACTTCCAGTTGGGTGCAGGACAGAGAAAGTAGAAATACCAGCTTGATTAGGTATGCTTACTTTTCTTCCCAATTCAGTTCTAGCCTCCAAGAAAGGAACTTTACAGGCAATTATGGACTGTTGCTCCTTGTAAATATATTTCAGTATTTCTGGGATACCTTATGTACAGAGTCATCTTTAGCTATACACTTTATTAGTACACTAGTATGCAGTAAGCCCTAAGGCTCCCCCTAGTGGTGACTGCAGACGGAATTCAATTCTCAGAATTGCACTTTTCGGCTGAAGTGGATCTCATGATTTTTTTTTTGGACTTCCAGTTGAGTGCGGGGCACTTCCCACTTCAGTTCGGACCTCCAAGAAAGGAACTTTACAGGCAATTATGGACTGTGACTCCTTGTAAATGTATTTCAGTATTTCTGGGATGCCTTATGTACAGTGCCATCTTTAATTGTACACTTTAATCTTTAGCACACTTTGATAGTACTCATGTATTCTGTAGACTCTAAGGCTCCCTCTAGTGGTGACTGCAGGCAGACGGAATTTATCCTTCAACTCTCTGCCAAGGTATTTAGAACTCTGTATCAAGAAAATAGAGTTTACGACCTTTTATAAGCTAAGCTTAGAATTGAACAGAACCTAGTATTAGGAGGGCATTTATATTACTATTTATATTTACTTTTTCATATATTTTATTTTAGGAGGAAGTCATTCTTCGACGCCAGTGCCGCTTTGTCTCCTCTTAGGAACACTGTACTTTGTATCTGTATTCCAATTTTCTTGCCGCATCCTAGAATATGATAGTATTGTACAACAACCCGTAATATATTCATATATTCCCCAGTAACTCTTTTTGTCATGCCGCTAACGCTTGTAACGCTTAGGTTGTGTAAAATTTAGCAAAATGTATTATATTTTAGGAAAGTTTCTGCTGCCTCGGTCGGGCCTCTCCATCAGTCGGAGTCTATGGATAAATCCACGGACAATCCCTCCGGACCTGCATGAATAGTGGGTTTGTGTTGTACATTTGCAGCAGCTAAAAAATAGAAACCCCTGTCTCATTTTCATTAAAATGTCATTATCTGGAGCAGGGAACCCTCGGGGATCGAGTGAGTGATTCCCTTCTCGGTGAACGCCTGTCTAAACCTTGCAAATCCATTTTTCATTGGACTTTTACATCCATATTAGGAGCATTCATCACAGCAGAGTCGGAGTTCTCCATCTATTTTTTATGATTCTGATTTAATCATGGAGAGTGAAGGCTTTGTATAGCTACTTGTGTTCGCTACAATGGATAGTCCGGGCGTGGCTGCTACTTAACGCTCCACGGCGGAGGCGCCGAACATCCGAAATGAATTGGTCTCTAGATAAAGCAGCTGAATGCAAATGCTCCTGCCTGGCAGTAGGAGGAAATCTCCTTCCAGGACGAGGGATGAGAAATTACTGAAAAAGCTTCACTCGAAAGGGTGGAAAAATGGGAGTAGAAAAGTACCTACCCGTACGGAGGGTGTTCATGACTACCAGGGTGACCGTTTGTTCCCCAATGACCAATGACCCCAGGTGATGACATCACTCTCATTGCGCATGTGACCTTCCGGCCAATCTCTGACTTCATATTCAAGGCCAGAGATTGACTCATGAATGTGATGTCACATCACATTCATGAATGACTGGCGTAGGGGTCGGAGACTTTCACTGGGTTTTTTCTTCCCCCTCAATAGGTGCTTTCTCTAAACCAGGAAACCCCTTTAAATGTCCACCCTGAAACACTTTGTTTTTTTTTTAATCTAAAGCCCTTTTCTATTTTTGTTTTTCCGTTTCTTAACCCCCTCTCGTCCAACGGTGTTTGATGGAGTCCCCACCCCTCTGGGACACCTGACACATCAGGAGGCTCTGGCCTGGCGGACAATGGGGGGGAATTGCACTATAGCCTGGGAATTTTCAGTCCTGCTCATTCGGAGGCTATAGCGAACGCACAGGCGTGGTGCAGGACCACCCTGCGCCTGCCCACTCCCTCACATGATGCTCCCTGCTTCATTACCTCCACTACCACTTGGCGTGAAGATGGCATGACACGAGGAAAAAAGCGCAATTACTGGCAGTTCGTTAGTAATTGAGATTATTTTGGGACTTTCAAGGCAAAAGAAAAAACTGGCCCTGATAAATCTCCCCCATTACCTTTCTTCTGTAAGTCAGTATGACGAGATATCTGATTTATATAGTTTTTTTGTTTGCTTTTTAAAACCGTAAACCCCTTGAAGGAAATCTACTATGAGGAATCTACTATCAGAAGTAGATGGGATGGTAAATGCCTCCTGCCTGCCTCTGCTCTAATCTGTAATTTAATAATTTGAGAACCTAACTTAAAGTGTAACCGTCATTCTGAGCAAAAAAAAACTAAAATACCTAATTCTGCTCTAGGTGTCCCTGGGAATCATTCCTCAAAGTATTTTCCCTCTCGGTCCTCATTTAGTACCTCTTTTGGCCCATAGCAACTATGGTTTCCAGCTCTCAAAAAAACTACAAATCAGCAAGATGGAGGGGCGGCGCCTGCCTCCTGTCACCTCATCACAAGCCACGCTGCCTGACCAATGACACCTATCTAAGTAATACTCCAGCACAGCACATGAGGACAGAGCTTGAAGACTTGGAGATTGTCTCCTGCCACTTCCTTGTGTGAGGTGATGGGGGGAGAGGGGACTGCAGTTTCTGTCAGTGTGGATTATGTGTTTATACACAAGTGAAGGGAAAGCTGAGGAGAGTTTAGGTGCTTGGTCACTACATTAGTGAGGGCTTCTCCCTGCACATGACTGAGTGCTTCTTTCTGAAGACGGGATGAGCTTAGCAACAGATATATGTGAGATTGCTAACATCTAGGGGAAGTCTGTAGAATACAAGAGAAAGGAGCAAGATTCTGGTAACTAATCCAATTGCAAAAGTGCTTAAAATTACCTGCCCTAGAACATATCAAAAGTTTTACACTTTAACTTGTTAAAAACTTTACTTTAGTCATATGCAAATTACCTGCAGAGGCTACTGGGGCGTGTGTATTAGCCTGGCCAAGCACTGGGAGCTAAGGCTACTCCACACCCCAGTAACCTCTGCAGCTAATTTACATATTAATAAAATACATTTTTTAACAAGTTAGGTTCCAGGATTATTACATTACAGATTAGGGCAGAGATAGGTAGGAGGAATCTACCATCACATCTACTTCTGATATTAGATTACTCATGGTAGGTTTTCTTTAATGAGGAGGCCTGAAAAGGCGTTATTAACCGCACATTTTTAACAAATTTTCGGACGTTGTGGTGTAATGACTATAGCTTAAAACATAATTTATGAACATTAAAGGGGTTTTCCACTTGAAGCACATTCCAGCAAATGGTTAATATTGTTTGAATAATAAAAAGTTCTGTACAGGTTTCAAGATCTCAGCTTGCTGTCATGCAACAGGAAGCTTCATCGTTTACTTCCTGTAGATAAAAATCGGTCCATGGTCATGTGATATCACGCAGGTGCACGGCTCATTATAACACATAAAGGCTTATTTGCTAAGGGTCCCGCGGCCGCATTTTCGTCGGGTTTCCTGACTTTTCGGGGATCGCGCCGGGGATTGTGTCGCTTGCAATCGGATTGTGTCGCAATCGCACCGGTTTTCACGCAACACAAATCGGGGGGTGGGCCATCGGACGATCCGACGGACTCGGACTGAGTACGGAATTTAACATTTAAATTTGTGTCGCAAACCATGCACTAATATGCGCCAGGAAGAAGATGGTGAACTCCGGCGGACCTGAGCAGGGAAGCAACACATGCAGGAAATCGGGCGCACGTTCTTCTTGAATTGCGGCAGATGGGCATTCCAGCGGACATTCCGGATCAAGGATCACGCAGGACCGGGTAAGTAAATGTGCCCCACAGTGTTATCAGAGCTGTGTGATGCTAACGAACCTTTGGGACATCACATGATCATGGACCGATTTTTTACCTACAGGAAGTAAACGATGAAGCTTCCTGTTGCATGACAGCAAGCAGAGATCTTGGAACCCGTGATGAATTGATAAAGGAAGTATATTGGAAAATTGAATAACTTTTCATTACTCAAACAATATTAATATTTTGCTGTAACGTGCTTAAGGTGGACAACCCCTTTAAGACACACAGAACAGAAGATTTGTTGGCGAGGCTTAGATTTCTCTGCAAAACAATAGTGTCCATACAGAATGAAATCTTCCCTGTGTTTTATTAGATAATCTTTGTGCATTATTAGATGCTCCCAATTATAACAGGTGCTTGGAGTTAACAAATTTTCATCAATATGGCCTCCGGCTACGTGACTACTGTAATCGTGGTTGTAATGAACTCCATAACTTACATAGTAACCTTTCGGCCAGAGTCCATAGAAGTCGTCTCTCCTCTGAACCTCAGAGGAACATATATGAGGAGATAAATATATGAGAAGCCATATTTCCTTATTAATATGCTAATGAATTGTGTCTAATATCTTGGCTTGTTGGCTTCGGCGCCGTTTCTGGTGTCGGTAATTAATTAGAGCGTCATTCTGTTTCATACGTGTTCCTCTTAGCCGGAAGTTTATTCATGTTTATTTACATAAAAGTCAGTCTGCTCCTGGTATAGGAAGATTATATGTTCACAAGACGTATCTCATGGGGTCTGCAAGTGAAATGTTGGCCATCTCATTAACGAGTGTATGTTCATGGTGAAATGCAATTAATGTGTTGCTGCTCTGGGTTTTTTTTGTTCCCTCTCAACTAATCCAGCGTTTCCATCAGTAACTCATTAGTGTTGTCTGCAAACTGTGGAAGGAAACTGTGAAGAGCTCATTTAGGAGCCATCACTGAGGGCTTCACGGGCTTATCTCTGATGCTGAAGAGGACAAGATGGTTTCATGTTCAAAGGATTAATCATAATGTGGAACTGGATAGGAAGACTACGGTGAGGGACTCATAGAGGTATCTGCAAAATAGACAACGTCAGGTGACCTTAATCCAACATGTGTGACCGGGTCCTTAGATGTGGTCATCTGCTTGAGCTTAACAAGAAGCTCTATGTTCAAGAATGTTCTGGATTTCAGGACTACTTGGATTTCTGATTACATGGTGGACAAGGTTGTGTTCATGCTGCCCTGGGCACTCTCGGTGCTTACGCCCCCTATTGGTGACACCAGGCTAACGCCTCTGCTCATTTCCCCAAGCACGTTACTAGAAGAGAGCAGCTCTGGACGCAGGAGGAGTCTCTTCACTGATCCACTGCAAGCATTAGATTCAAGAACCACTTCAGGTTGCGTTCACACAATGGAATCGAAGGTAGGATGGAAGCGGTGGGCGCACAACAAAACTCGATGTAAGTATTCTCCAGGGAATTTTTATTTAGGATGAAGGAAATGGATCACAGGTCATCACAACGCGTTTCGGGGAACGCAAGTCCCCTTTTTCAAGTGAACAATTATCTAAAAAATGGTAAAAGAGCAAGTGTACATAAAAAGGGGAGGGGGGGGGGATATATAGAGTGGTACATGGGATAAAGTAATTGATAGTAAAACCAAAACTAAAGCATGAGTTGGTGTGTGCATTAATGTAGGAAACTAATGCATGAGTTGGTGTATGCATTAATGTAAACATGAATAATAATTAATTTAATGACATATTTGGTCAGAAATAAATAAATAGATAGTTAAAAATAGGATCAATTAATTTAGTGGCATATATGGTCAGATTATGAATAAATAGATAAATGTGTTGAGAGGATGGAATTGCAAATGTATATCTATGAAGACAAAAGGAAATATAGCATAAAAGGTGTTACAAATGTGGCATAACATATGTAAAGACCCGATTCAAAGATAAATACTTAAAAGTTGTGGGGGGCACATGACAAAAAAGAGAATGATAACATGGAATCAATTCATTTAAACATACATTTGAAAACATATTAAAATAGAATCAGAATTCATTAGAAAATACATTTGAGAACATATTAAGTCAATATGAAGGAGGTGGGATGATGGGAGTAGGCCAATTATGAAAGATATATCATTGGTACAAAAGTAGCAAGAGCGTATGTGGAGACACGATTACAAAGAATTAAATAAATAAATACATAAATAGATAATTTCAATTAATTGAATGAATATTACACAAGGAATTACTGTGTGTCCGAATATAGATTGTGTCTTACCGGTCTCCGGGGGTTGAGGGGAGAGCGTCCGGAGGCTTTGGCGCGCGTTGTGGCGCTCGTGTTTAAATGCCCGCCGGAGTGTCAGTCTGACAGGGATGCGCGATGTGTGCGCATGCGCAGTGGATGTCGGGAGCGGGTGACGTCAAGGGGAACCCGAGAGTCAGGTGGACCAATGTGAAAATGGTCTGGGAAAGTTGTCTGAGGTATCTTATGTATGCAAGAGTTGGAACTTGTATATGGATCATCGCTGGATATGAGGGGGAAAGTCTGGTGATTGTTGGAAATGGGATGACTATGTGGTAAGGGGGGATAGGGAGAGGTTTGCTATTACAGGTGATGGGGATGGGAAAGGGGAAGGGGGGAGGGGGAAGGGGGGAGGGGGCGGGGGGGGGAACTTGAGAGACTCCATAAAAATAAATAGGTTGGATATATAAAAAAATGATAGTAAAAAATGAAAATTGAGATTAAGAATTAAAAATTGAAATTGAAAAATTAGAAATTATCTTCAAACATTTCGTTCAAGCCTGCTGGGTGCAGACTGTTTAATTTGAATATCCAGAACATTTCTCTTTTTCTTAACCGTTGAAAACGGTCGTGTTGTGTTTCTGTGATTTGTTCAATAGGTGTGATAGAAAAAGTTGCAAAATCTTTATTGTGACATGCTAAAGCATGTCTGGAGACACTATGTTTCGTGTATCCATTGGTTACCTTACTTCTGTGTCCGTTCATTCTTATGTGTAAGCTCTGGCAGGTTCTGCCGACATATTGGAGTCCACATGGGCATTCCAGAAGGTAGATTACAAAGGTGGAGGCGCAGTTGATAAATTGTTGAATTTTGAAAGTTTCCCCTGTCTGGTTGCTGATGAAGGTTTTTTTCTTATGTTGGATATTGAGACAGCATTTACAATTTGTGCGGCCGCATTTGTAGCTGCCTGTTAGATGTGGTAGAAGGCTTGTCTGTCTGGCTTTTTCCTTTTTGATCCGAAGCTTGGTCGGGGCTAATAGGCCTTTGAGTGTTTGGGATCTTCTGTATATAATCTTTGGTTGTTTTGGTAAATCTTTTTTCAAGAAGGGATCATTGAGGAGGATAGGCCAGTGTTTATTGAGAATATTGGTAAGCGTATGATGGTTCATATTGTAGTTTGTGATAAAGGTTGGGATATTAGTAGTAGTTGTGGAGTCTCTTTTTGGTTTGGTAGATGGTTTTAGACATTCTGCTTGAGAGAGAGAAAGGGCTCTGTTGAACGCTGCTTCGACTAGAGGTTGAGGAAAGTTCTTCTCTTTAAATCTCTTTTTTAAAAGTTGACTCTGGGATTTATACATGTTTATATCTGTGCAGTTTCTGCGGATCCTCCTGAATTGGCTGAATGGGATATTTGTTTTCCACTTGTTGTGGTGTGAGCTCTTGTAGTCCAAATAGCTGTTTGTGTCAACTGCTTTGAAGTATGTGCTGGTCGAAATTCGGTTATTTTCTGAGGAGAGATGGAGGTCCAAAAACTCAAGTTCTATGGGAGAAAAGTTCGCCGTGAAGGATAGGCCGCAATTGTTGTTATTGAGGTATTTGATGAATTCTTCGATGGAGGTTGGGGAACCTTTCCAGATTAGTAGAAGGTCGTCTATGTACCTTTTGTATAAGACTATGTTTTGTTCCCATAGTTTATTGTTGTAAATATATTCTTCCTCAAACCTCCCCATGTACAGATTGGCAAAGCTGGGGGCAAAACGTGTCCCCATAGCCGTTCCTTTCACTTGCCGATAGACGGTGTTCTGGAATGTAAAATAATTGTGGGTGAGTATGTAGTGGATGGCTTCAAGGATGAAGTTACTTTGCGTCTCAGGCATAGTTCACACAATGGGGCACATTTACGGTCCAGTCGCGATCAAGCATCGGAGATTCGGGTCCGCTGCTGTGCCGAGGTCAAATGGAGTTCACCGGAGTTCACCTTCTATTCCTTGGTGCAAATAAGTGCGTTTATTTTTTATTTTTTTTTATTAAATACCGCGGTTTTTCCAAAACCGCCGGGCTTTCCGACGGCCACGCCCCCCATTTCCGTTGCATGCAACCCGGTCGCGTGCGCCAAAATCCCGCTGGATTCGGACCCTTAGTAAATGAGCCCCAATGCGTCTAACTACTTTTAGGAGCGCAATTCTTGTACAGTGGGGAGGAGTTTCTTCCCATGGCATCATGGTTTACTCGAAAACGCTTGCGATCGGTGCACGTGTTTTACATTGTGCACATGCGATCGGGAGACTTTCCTTCCCACTGTGTTTCTCAGAGTAATTCAAATGCAGCGCGTCAACGTAACCACCTGGAACCTAAGTGTGTCCCCTAAGTTAACTAAACCTGTCCACACTAACCCTAAGCTACTGAAGAAGCTAGTAAATACAGTGCCATCACTAATTAAAGGGGTTTCCGAGCCGGGGGCCAAAACGAGAATGCAGCTGTACTTCCCGCCTCTTAAGTCCAGTGATGTTCCGGAGCTGTACAGAGGCGCAGCAGTGACATAACAACCAGAGCGGAAGCCGCTGCAGGTCCTGGCTGTGGTCCATGTAACTCTTACTCTGTGGTGGTGATGTCAGTGCTGCATCTCTGTATACATATTGACCAGGGGTAATGGGGGACACAGCGCTGGCCTGGAGCACCAAAGGGGGTAAGTACAACTGCTTTCTTGTTTTGAAAGCCGTCCCACTCCAAAATACAATATACAAGCCTGGACAACTTCTTTATTTATGTAGGCCATGTATGTGTATAAATATATCTATACACACACTGACATCTATAAGTACAATGGTACATAACAACAGAACCAAAACCAAGCTCAGTGTTGTGTACTGTGTGCAAAATTGTGAGCTAATGTGTAATACCAGCACTTATTGCAACTCACACCCGATGTCTTCGGTCCGAGAAATAGCTTTCATCTTCCTATTCTGTCTGGAGGATACGTCAGCTTCTTCCAGCCAGAACTCTGCTCTAAAGATATAGAAACACAAAACTCATTAGGGCTCCTCATTTTATCATCATCATCTCCTCCACCTACTTATGACAATTTTAAAAGTATTCTGTTGTTCCCCTAGAGATCAGTTATGCCCCTACAGTGGCAATAGGTAATGTGCCTGCCCCACGTAGCCAATAGTCCTAGACACAGCCCTGGGCTGTGTGACTATTATAGCCTTTACAGGTCTGGAATCACTTCCTACATCTGGTGCTAGAATCTGTGGTTTCAGCACCTTTGGAGGGTCTTCAAAGGTCCTGAAATGGCTCTTGTGTACATGTGTATTGAGAGCAAGTATCTATGGAGGATTTCATGGGTGAAGGTCCTTCTCAGTATAAAATTTGGTGGTTGGTTTGGGTGGGCATGGCCCCCCCTGTTAGCTTGGGCCCCGGGCTACTGCCTGAACCGCCCAAATATTACTTACAATCAACTACTGCTCCTTTTTGTGTATCCTATTTTTGGATGAATCAAATCGAAGATTTCAAGTGGAACTTCTTAGGACCATCCCTAGTTGATAGAGAATGATCCCTAAAGCTACATAAAGGAATTTTTATCCAAATAATAAAGCATATCCTATACACTGTAGGGACATTGATGTGTTACGATGAAGCGCAGCTATGCTGAGAGGACAGAATAGAAAGCCGCGCGTCTGTGAAAGACATTTCCCATTTTCGGAACTGAAAAGGTGCTTTATGCCTCGCGCCTCGCGCCTCTGCCACCAGTTTGGCTCTGACAAATAATTTACAGGAGGACAGGAAAGGTTTGTTTCCTATCTCTCCGCTGAAAGACTTATGTTCCTCTGCCGCTAGAGTCAGTGTATAGAAAACTTTCCCCGTGCTCCGTCACATGGATCCTCGCCCTGGCGCCTCCACATCCGGGCGCGAGGGGGGGGCTATGACATTGTAATAAAGAATATTCACCTGATTCGCTTACCATTGACCCCCGCATTGATCCGCCACCCAAATAACATAAATTCTGCTTATAGGTAACGCTGTAAATTATCTGTCCCCTCAAACAAAAATGTTATTAGTCGCATCTCTAAAAACAATTGCCAATATTCATTAACGGGGACGGCAGAGCGAGACGTTCTTGATAGATGGTCACTGTCTATAGAAAGGAAGATAATTCTGTGCTATATACAGTGCGATGTACAATATGGTATAGGCCATGGGGACCAACTATTAATACACTACACAAGGGTCAAACCACTGTGACCTATTGCTATATAATGTGCCTTATACATGGTAGAAGCATAACTTACAGCCCCAGCACAAAATCAGCCCCCATACCCCCAACTATAATCTATTATTTGTAGTTCTAGTTTATTTATATGGGAATTATTCTGCATGGACCACCTGAATTTTCATATGTTGCCTGCAGATAGGACACTATGCACAATCTGCTCAGCTCATCCTGCTCTATAACATGCTGCCTGCAGATAGGACACTATGTACAATCTGCTCAGCTCCTCCTGCTCTATAACATGCTGCCTGTAGATAGGACACTATGCACAATCTGCTCAGCTCATCCTGCTCTATAACATGCTGCCTGCAGATAGGACACTATGTACAATCTGCTCAGCTCCTCCTGCTCTATAACATGCTGACTGTAGATAGGACACTATGTACAATCTGCTCAGCTCCTCCTGCTCTATAACATGCTGACTGTAGATAGGACATTGGGACCGCATTTTCGTCAGGTTTCCGAACAATTTCCGTGTTGCGTCGCATTTAACAGGGATTTTTGGCGCATGCGATCAGATTTTTATGCGACGCAAATGGGGGGCGTGGCTGTCGGACAACCCGACGAATTCGGACTACGAGCAGGATCTAAAATTCAAATTGTGTCGCAAGACACGCTCTTACGAGCACCGGGAAGAAGAAGGCGAATTCCGGCGAACCTAAGTGGGGAAGCGACACATGCAGGATCTTGGGCGCAATAGCTACATGAATCGCGGTGGTCTTCATCTTTGTCAGACCGTCCAGATCGGGGATCGCGACAGGACCGGGTAAGTAAATGTGCCTCATTATGTAAAATCTGCTCAGCTCCTCCTGCTCTATAACATGCTGCCTGCAGATAGGACACTGTGTACATTCTGCTTAGCTGCTCCTGCTCTATAATATGCTGCCTGCTAATAGGACTTGGCTGCTCATACTCTATAACATGACCCCTGCAGTTCGCATTGCATTTTGGGCATCACAGTTTCCCTTTAAAGAGTATTTACAGCGTGAAAGGTCCTTTACACTAGATTTGCATTGGTTTGTGGCCCGTGTAAGGACGTGATGGATGTAAGCGGTAGGATTACAATAATGGAGAAGTTTATAACATCCTATAAAACAAGTGCAGCAGCGCTCTTACATTTAACGGCGCGGTATTAGAGTCAGATATCATTACTCACAAAATCCTGAGCGCTCACACTTACTGTAATTTGTTTCTCCCAATTTCAGATATCGCTTCCTATCAGACGTAAAAGCAGCGAGCGCGTCACCAGATCCTGAGAAATAACCCGGAGGACGGACCTGGCGATACAGCGACTCTTATACTGTGTGACTCTGGCGCTGTCCTGTCACATGTCACCGCCGCAGTGACTGACAGACGCTCAGAGACAAGACGTCTTTAAGGAGAAGACACCAGGGACACAAACTGCGACCATATTTCAAGTGCTATATCTGCTCCGTCCTCTTCTTATAAATTGCTTTGTCGTGCTCAGATGATTACACTGCTGCTGTCTGACCCAGAGGAGAAAAACGCATCTTTTATCTAGCGTCTAGCAGATAGGAAGCCGGGAATAAGACAGAATGGAAGAACCCGGAGGAGAAGGAATGGGAGATCCCAGACGTGATAGGGGGGCGGAGAGCCGGCAGCGGATTTCCAGATTATTAGTATAAAATTTGACAATACTTTTCTGCAAATTTTAATGCGTGTAGCGGAGAAGAGTTGGTTATGTGAAAAAATCTGCATTATTTTACAAAATTAGGCATCTTTCACATAAACATACTAAAACGGATGCATGCTACCATAAGGGCCGCGTGCTTTCATACGGGTAGCACTTGGCCATATCCACTACAATGGGCAAATACGGTCATCCATTTACATGGCTCTGTTGCCCATCGTACCGTGAGAGAGACGTAAATAAATATAGAGCATGTCCTATTTACCTACATAATTAAAGGGCATCTACCACCAGGGTAAAGGACTGTATTCAAATTAGCCTGAGGGGCTCCAGATACCATAGGCGTTCATGGAGACTGGAGCCCCTCAGGCTCATTTGCGTACAATCTTTCATCTTGGTGGTAGATGCCCTTTAAACATTTATGCCCCATCCTTGGTCTTGGACCAATGGATGCTCTTGGACTAGAACTAAACTAAGCAACTATGGGTCACAGTTGACTGGTACCATTACAGGATCTACCTCTGTTTACTAAGGGTCCGAATCACGTTTTTCCGCCAGGTTTTCCGAATTTTAACGCTCTGCGCCGAATTGCCCCGGGTTTTTGGCACACGCGATCAGATTGTGTCGCATCGGCGCCGGCTTGCATGCAGCGAAACCGGGGACGTGGCCGCCGGAAAACCCGACGGATTCCGATAACTTGCGCTATTTTAAAAAAAAAAGTGTCGCTTGAGACACACACACGCTCACATGCACCAAGAATAGGATGGTGAACTCCGGCAGACCTCTGCGCAGCAGCGACACCTATTGGACATCGGGCGCACGACCTTAGTGAATTGCCGGAAGACCCGAATCCTCGTCGGAGAACACGCCGCTGGATCGTGACAGGACCGGGTAAGTAAATGAGCTCCTTTGAATCTAGATATGACCCAGTGGCTGTGCTGCCCTTTGTAAACTGCAAAAACACTAAGAATTAAAAGAACTCCTGAAAAGCCCCTAAACCAGGGGAAGGGAAAATATGGCTCGGGAGCCAGATACGGCTCTTTTGTTGGCTGCATCTGGCTCTCAGACAGATCTTTAATAAATAGTGATGGCTGCTGTGTGTCTTAGACTGATCACTGGATACAGGCAGCGATGTTACCGCTGCCTACATCCTATGTATGACCCAGGCACCATCGCCACCATTGTCTAAGCCTGGGTCAAAGAGAAGAGTGTGGGAGCGATGAGGAGCTTGCTGCAGGGAGCGCTGGTAAGTTAATATTCTTTTTTTTTCCGTGACTACCTATCTACTTGGAGTATGTGCTGTGGCTACCTATTTACTGGGGGTATGTGCTGGGGCTACATATCTACTGGGGGTATGTGCTCGGGCTACATATCTTCTGGGAGGCATGTGCTGTGGCTACCTATCTACTGGGAGGCATGTGCTTTGGCTACTGGGAGTATGTGCTGTGGCTACCTATCTACTGGGGGCATGTGCTGTGGCAACCTGTTTAATGGGGAGTATGTGCTGTGGCAACCTATTTACTGGGGAGTATGTGCTGTGGTTATCTATCTACTGGGGGTATGTGCTGGGGCTACCTATCTACTGGGAGGTATGTGCTGGGGCTACCTATCTACTGGGGGCATGTGGTGGGTTTCAGGATTTGGAGTAGTAAACCCCACCCTGGACCACCGCGGACGATGATGTAAGCAGACACCTGGGACCAGAATTTAAGTGGCACCCGGTCTTCACCAGATCCCGACGCAAAGCTGGATGGTCTTGCTGCAGCGTGGTACCACCAGGTCGTTCCACAGGCGCAACTTGTCCACGGCGGCAGCCAATGTCGAGGTACAGGATCACTAGGCAGTCTCATGGTCAGGAACATGTATACGGTCAAGGCAGGCAGCAATGATGCGAGGTTGTGGACAGAGCAAGAGGTCAGGGCTGGCAGCGAAGGAGCAGAATCAGGAACAGATCCGGGGTCACAACGGGAGGTCAACACTTGGGAAGGAAACACTGTGGAAAGCTTCCTCATAGGCATGAAGCACTAAGATCCAGCGGGGAATGCTGGGAGATCCGCCGGTCTTTATAGCAACCTGGGAAGTGGGTAGCGCCCACTGGCCAGCCGGGATGGGAGCAGGAAAGTGGAGAGGTGAGTGAGCTCAGAAAGGGGCACCGCCACGGAGAGGGGCACCTGTGACACTCGGACTACCTATCTACTGGCGGGCATGTGCACATTGTACGGCTCTTACGGAATAACATTTTAAAATATGTGGCATTCAAGGCTCTCTCAGCCAAAAAGGTTCCTGACCCCTGCCCTAAACAGTTTGGAGATCTCTATACTTGTCCAAGTTTGTATCAAATATTTCTCAAGTAAAAATAATATATATTTTGAATATTGACTCCTATGTGTAAATAGAAAAGGACATGCAGGATCAGACTACAAAGGAGTTGTTTGTCGTCTGTTACCGTGGAGACACAATAAAATGATTCATATATTTGCTATGTTCTTCCTTATCCATAGAACCAATAAGGTGATTGCATACAGTACAGAGAAAAGGTTTGGACACAGCTTCTCATTCAAACAGTTTTCTGTATTTTCATGACTATACAAACTGTAGATTCACACTGAAGGCATCAAAACTATGAATTATCACATGTAGATTATATACTTAACAAAAAGTGTGAGACAACCGAAAATTTGTCTTATATTCCAGGTTCCTTTTGCTGTGATTACTGCTTTGCACACTCTTGGCTTCTCTTGATGAGATACAAGAGGTAGTCACCTGAAATGGTCTTCCAACAGTCTTGAAGGAGTTTCCAGAGATGCTGAGCACTTGTTGCCCTTTTTCCTTCACTCTGCGGTCCAGCTCACCTCAAACCATCTCGATTGGGTTCAGGTCAGGTGACTGTGGACACCGGGTCATCTGGCATAGCCCCCATCACTCTCCTTCTTGGTCAGATAGCCCTTACACAGCCTGGAGGTGTTTGGGGTCATTGTCCTGTTAAAAAATAAATGATGGTCCAACTAAACGCAACCCGAATGGAATAGCAACCCTTTAAGATGCTGTGGTAACCATGCTGGTTCAGTATAAATCCTCAACAGTCCCCCACACCATCACACCCAACAGAGTCACCAGCAAAGCCCCCAACACAATCACACCCAACAGTCCTTGTGTCTCTTGTGCTTGTTGCCGGTCCTTAGCAGTGGTTTCCTAGCAGTGATGTTACCATGAAGGCTGCAGCACAGTCTCCTCTTACCAGTTTTTGTAGAGATGTGTCTGCTGCTAGACCACTGTGCGGCAGTGACTTGGTCTCTGATCTGAGCAGCTGTTACCCTGCGATTTCTGAGGCTGGTGACTCGGATGAACTTATCCTCCGCAGCAGAGATGACTCTTAATCTTCCGCAGCAGAGGTGACTCTTATCCTCCGCAGCAGAGGTGACTTGGTCTTCCTTTCCTGGGGCGCTCCTCGTGTCAGCCAGTTTCTTTGTAGCACTTGATGGTTTCTACAACTGCACTTTGAACACTTTAAAATTTTTCCCAATTTTTTGCACGGACTGACCTCCATTTCTTAAAGTAGTGATGGCCACTTGTTTTTCTTTACTTAGCTGCTTGTTTCTAGCCATAATACAGATTCTACCAGTCTATGCAGTAGGACTATCAGATGTGTATCCACCTGACTTCTGCACAACACAACTGATGGCCCCAACTCCATTTATAAGGCAAGAAATCCCACTTTTCACCTGACAGGGCACCTGTGACGTGAAGACCATTTCAGGTGACTACCTCTTGGCGCTCACCAAGAGAAGGCAAGCGTGTGCAAAGCAGCAAAAGGAACCTAGAATATAAGACAGATTTTCAGATGTTTCACACTTTTTTGTGAAGTACGGTATATAATTCCACATGTGGTAATTCATAGTTTTGATGCCTTCAGTGTGAATCTACAATTTTTAAAGTCATAAAATTACAGAAAACTCTTTGAATAGGAAGGGTTGTCCAAACTCTCGGTCTGTACTGGATGTTGATGAAAAATATATGTAAGGAAACATAACGAAATGAATGAAACGGTCCATCCAGCACTGGGCAGCACATCCTCCATGTTCATCATTAGCTATAATACACTGACAGCTCGTCACTGTAATCAGATTGACCTTTGGAGAATACTGGATGTGAGGATGTGATGATCACCGGACTATTGAGTCTTTGGACTCACTGAACCCTACAATATGATCCAGCAAATGTCCATCCAGTCCTAGAACTTATGTCAGGCTGTCAAGATGTGGTCAGGCAGATCTATATGTGTTGCCTTTAATGATGACAACTCCTGGTCAATAGCATTAACAGAGGAGCTGAGAACCGTTCACTAATTACTAAAAGTGAAAAAATAGCAAAAACTGCATATTATCTTATCCAATGTGCCTAGAACAGGGGTGTCCAATGCCTCAGCGAGGGATTAAAGGGGTTGTACAAGCTTAAAAAAACACTTGGTTGCTATCTTAATAGAAAAGCACCTCATTATCTTAGTTTCATCGTGGTATTGCAGCTCGTAAAACATGCAGTTACTATGGAGCCCACAAGGAGCCCTTCCAATGTTCATTGCTGCATTTCCAGGTGGCCACCACTAGAAGAGCTCAATGCAAAGATTTTTATGGCTTCCATTGAGTTCAGTGTAAGCTGGATTCATTTGTATGCATTGAGCTCCCCCTAGTGGTGGCAGCAGGCAGTCAGTTTTTATTCTGACACAGTTCAATTAACATATTGGGCTCATACTAGTGACCACTTCCCCATTTACAATGGAGATTGGCAGTCCTATAGAAGTGAGCCAAGCGATGACTGGGCATGCACAGACTTTGCATGTTAAATCTGGTGCACGGTCCGACTGAGCACTGGAACACCCCCTAATTTTTGGCATATGGAGGCTAGTGCAGCCGCAACACAAATGTGGTGCAGACACTTCTTAAATATCTGTGCAAGCAGTTAACACCTAAAAGAACGTGCAAAGTCCGTATGAAAACTGGCACAAAGCCCTTAGTAAATGTGCCCTGTCTCAGAAAGGTTGGTCTTCTCACAGGCGATATCTTAGAAGAGTGGTCTTCTCACAGACGTTGTCTCAGAAAGGTTGGTCTTCTCACAGACGATATCTTAGAAAGGTTGGTCTTCTCATAGACGTCTCAGAAAGGTTGGTCTTCTCACAGGCGTTGTCTCAGAAAGGTTGGTCTTCTCACAGACGATATCTTAGAAGGGTGGTCTTCTCACAGATGTTGTCTCAGAAAGGGTGGTCTTCTCACAGACGTTGTCTCAGAAAGGTTGGTCTTCTCACAGACGTTGTCTCAGAAAGGTTGGTCTTCTCATAGACGATCTATTAAAAGGGTAGTCTTCTCACAGACATTGTCTCAGAAAGGTTGGTCTTCTCAAAGACTATATCTTAGAAGGGTGGTCTTCTCACAGGCGTTGTCTCAGAAAGTTTGGTTCTCTCACAGACGATAACTTAGAAGGGTGGTCTTCTCACAGACGCTGTCTTAGAAAGGTTGGTCTTCTCACATATGATATCTTAGAAGGGTGGTCTTCTCACAGACATAGGGGCAGATTTATCAAGCAGTCTGAAAGTCAGAATATTTCCAGTTGCCCATGGCAACCAATCACAGCTCAGCTTTCATTTCACCAGTGCTCATGAATATTTTAAAGGGGAGCTGTGATTGGTTGCCATGGGCAATTGGAAATATTCTAACTTTCAGACTGCTTGATAAATCTGCCCCATTGTCTCTTTAAGAAGTTCTTGATTTTTCCACTTTGAGGAACGTCATGTTTGCATCTTCTGTGGAGGAGTTGATGTTCCCCGGGGGGATGGGTATGACGGCTCCTTCCATTTCTTATATCATCCTGGGCTATGCTGAGGATGACTCTCCCCACGCTGTCATTATACTTTCACAGCACGTGGGGTGGCATATACCCCCTGGAAATAAGATGTCTTACTCTATAAATAATTGCAATGCATTTAATTCATTAATTCCGTGATTATTTAAATGCCTTTAATCATGCTCTGATTAGATTTGGGAAATTAATAAAGATGTAACCGGTCTGATTTTTGAGGTGGCAGGAGATCTCCTGGTGATATTTAAGTCGCTGTATGAGCGAGCCTCCCCCTCGTAATATCAGCTCCGCATGCAGATCACACAATGGGTCAAGATTGTATGTAAAGCTTTTCAGAGTTTATTCAATCTCAGTGAATTTACTGACATATTGAAAGCTACAAAATGTTGGGTTATTCAGACACTGCTATAATATGCAAATAGGCAGCGACGGATTTGACACTTCAGAGGCCAAGTAACTTTGGGGCACATTTACTTACCCGGTCCTGTCGCGATCCCTGATTCGGACTGTCCGACAAGGATGAAGTCCGGCGCGATTCATGAAGATCCTGCACCCGAGTTCCTGCATCCGTCGCTTCCCTGCCGAGGTCCGCCGGAGTTCACCTGCTTCTTCCCGGTGCTTGTATGAGCGTGTCTTGTTAAATCTTGCGCGTTGTCCGAATCCGTCGGGTTGCCTGGCGACCACGCCCCCCCCATTTCTGTCACCTGCAAGCCGGCGCTGATGCACCAAAATCCGATCGTGTGCGACAAAAACCTGGGGCAATTCAGTGCAAATCGTAAAAATTTGGAAAACCCGACGGAAATGCGTCCAACGGACCCTTAGTAAATGTCTAATGCACATCTCTATTCTGAAGGGAAGAGCAGGGAATCAATGGCTTCCTACTCATATCCATAGCTTAAAGGGAACCTGTCACCAGATTTTACCCATTTAAACTACCTGCCCCCTCTGGTATAGTGTGAAATGTCCTTTCTAGAATTCCAGCACTGACGTTTGACACCAGTTTTGTTTGATTCAGTTAATGTGGGGGAGCTGGTTGACCTTTAAAAATTTGTTAATATATTCAAAACAAAAGCAGCACAAACAAAAATTTGAGCAGCACACAGCAGCACAAACATAGCACAATTGGTTGGCACCAGGTTTGTTTGATTTGTGTAATGTTGGGGGGGGGGGTTGACCTCTGATGACTTCTGAAAACTTAGTAATATCTTAAAAAAACAATAGTGGAACAAATGAATATTTCTGCTGCACAAACCAGTACAAACGTAGCACAAACTAACTAAAAACTTTATCTATCATTTATGCTAATGAACTTCAGAGGCATCGAGTCAGGGCTGGTGTTAGTGGATTGCAAACTGGGCATTTGCCTAGGGCCCCCTGTCCTAAAGGGGCCCCTTGCACAGTACGGTACAGTGTGAGCCCTGTACCACAGCAGGGCACCATAGCCGCCTATGGGGACGTATATATGACCGCAAACTTGCAGCCGGATATACATCCCCACAACGGCAGTGTTCAAGAGAGGCCTTTCGAACCAACTATTTACACTGTTGAGCCACCAGTTGAAGAACATTTGAGTCCACTCAGTCCTAATAGGACCATATGTAAGTATATGAATGTCCCAGGATATCCTATGATATCACGGATCACTCAGTAGGGATCACTCACCTCGGAGCACACAGTTGAGTAGAGGGCAGTGGCCTATTAATGTTATTAATATAGATGTAGCGTACGTCTCACAGGCCATGGAGGTAACCTCTCCGAATCAGATTTATCATCCCGCTGATTATATGTGGAGTCATCAGTCAGAAACGTGGCCGGCGACCGGCGCTATCCCCTCAGCTCCGCGCACTCGGTCCATCCGGGCCTCTACGTTACCTGACTGAAAAATTGTTATCAATAAAGAAATGAGATGGATGAGGCCTGGAGCCAATTATAGGGACATTAGAGAGGCATCCATTACACCAGGTTATAAAGAGAGTGGACGTGTAAGGGGCGCGTCAATATCTAATGATCGGAGGCGCAGAGGTGGCGGAGGCCGCGTTATCTAGACGCTCATAAAACGTTATTGCTTAGATTTGTCATGTATGATCGGCCATTAATGAAGGAGGTCGTATCTCCCGAGTACAGATTGTATCATGGAGAAGATCTTGTATCTTTATCTTGGTTTCTTTTCAGTTTTTAAGTGTAAGAAAAGTAAAGATCAAGTAGAAAATATTTTACATTTTACCAACTTTTCCACCCATTACTAGACATTGTTCCACTGTTTCTGGCATAGTTGGAATTTTCTCTCTAGTCCGCACCGCCTCTGAGCAATCAGTACTATTATTTTTGAATCTCCACTGTCAACTAGGCGGAGTCAGATTGTTTGCTCCAGCCCGGAATCACCCAACTGAGAATAAAGAGATGAACGGGAATCATTGCTCAGAAGTGGTGAGGGCTAGAAATAAATTTAGTTTGGAAAATGAAAGTTTGGAGTTGGTGGAGAAGTTGAACTGACCTTTCTATAGTGAATTTCTGTCCATGAACACCAAAGTTTTTTTTTTTTATCTGACTTGTTTGTGATAATTTAAATAATTGACAACTGGGTGTTACCATTCACCCTGTAAAAGGGCTGTGTCTTTACACCTTATATCGTCAGCACTGATTGGACTGTGTCATACGGCGTACACACCACCAACTGGTAACACCCATTTGTCAATTTAATAATACATTTCCTGGAGGAATAGCCCAACATAAGAAAGATGACCCATTTTATGAAGAATACAAGTTTTTATTACATGTCAGATCCTTTTTAAAGGAGTTTCCCAGGAGTTCTGGAAAGCACCCTGGGGGCGGGGCAAGGTACTTATCCAGCTCCCGCTACCGTTTCCCGTTTTTTGGCGGGCCCGTTTCCAGAGCTGCTGTTTATTCATGGTCACACTTTCCCTGGATAAAGGGATTTCCGTATTAGGGAACGACGGCTATCTTTTCCTGCATCAGCCTGTGGTTCAGGTGCCCTCTACAGGACCTGAATGGTTCTGGTTCCAATAAGGGAAAGATACATGATGTGTGTCTACAATGGAGCAATAACTGATTCTAGAACTCTGTAGGGTCCACCTCTCTGTGGTGTGGTCTCCTTTATCAGGACCTGAATCAACTAGTTCCTGAGGAGGGCTATAATTTTACACAAGGCATCAAAACTAGAGATGGGTGGACCCGATGGCCAAGTTCAGGTTCGGCGTGCAACTAGCCATGGCTATGATTGACCAGGGGCACGCCAATCGGCCACATCTGACAATATGTCCTGGTCAGGTGGCCGCACACGAATGCCGTACCAGACCATTGGGTCTGCTCATCTCTAATCAAAACCCAACATTAATAAATCTACCTTCATCCACTACAGAACTGGTCGCGTTCATGGTGATGACCAACCCATGGCAAAGGTCATCAGTATCGGTGGGTGCCAGAAATCTGGTCTGGCCAAGACATGCAGTTCCCTGGACGTCACCAAGATATACAATGGACAAAGACTGTTCTTCTGGTTCCAATATGGGATCGGATTGTGGATCAATAGGACCTGAATGATGTTTCATATACCAATTAATATAGATATCAATTGCCTTCCAAATCTATGAATTGTAATGGGGCATCCAGAGGGTCCGGTGCCAACAGGTACCAAACAAGTGCTCCCTTTTCTCTACCACCAGATTACGGAGTATTTTAATATCTACAAAGTCAATTTCTAAACTTGGTTCCATGAAAGTGTCAGCCAAGAATAATGGCGGATTATCCGCTACGGAGGGCACGACGCTGCGTCGTCTCTCTGCTGCACCTTTCCGAGGACTCTACGTGGCAATTTTCTGTCACCTGCAAGCCGGCGCTGATGCACCAAAATCCGATCGTGTGCGACAAAAACCTGGGGCAATTCAGTGCAAATCGTAAAAATTTGGAAAACCCGACGGAAATGCGTCCAACGGACCCTTAGTAAATGTCTAATGCACATCTCTATTCTGAAGGGAAGAGCAGGGAATCAATGGCTTCCTACTCATATCCATAGCTTAAAGGGAACCTGTCACCAGATTTTACCCATTTAAACTACCTGCCCCCTCTGGTATAGTGTGAAATGTCCTTTCTAGAATTCCAGCACTGACGTTTGACACCAGTTTTGTTTGATTCAGTTAATGTGGGGGAGCTGGTTGACCTTTAAAAATTTGTTAATATATTCAAAACAAAAGCAGCACAAACAAAAATTTGAGCAGCACACAGCAGCACAAACATAGCACAATTGGTTGGCACCAGGTTTGTTTGATTTGTGTAATGTTGGGGGGGGGGGTTGACCTCTGATGACTTCTGAAAACTTAGTAATATCTTAAAAAAACAATAGTGGAACAAATGAATATTTCTGCTGCACAAACCAGTACAAACGTAGCACAAACTAACTAAAAACTTTATCTATCATTTATGCTAATGAACTTCAGAGGCATCGAGTCAGGGCTGGTGTTAGTGGATTGCAAACTGGGCATTTGCCTAGGGCCCCCTGTCCTAAAGGGGCCCCTTGCACAGTACGGTACAGTGTGAGCCCTGTACCACAGCAGGGCACCATAGCCGCCTATGGGGACGTATATATGACCGCAAACTTGCAGCCGGATATACATCCCCACAACGGCAGTGTTCAAGAGAGGCCTTTCGAACCAACTATTTACACTGTTGAGCCACCAGTTGAAGAACATTTGAGTCCACTCAGTCCTAATAGGACCATATGTAAGTATATGAATGTCCCAGGATATCCTATGATATCACGGATCACTCAGTAGGGATCACTCACCTCGGAGCACACAGTTGAGTAGAGGGCAGTGGCCTATTAATGTTATTAATATAGATGTAGCGTACGTCTCACAGGCCATGGAGGTAACCTCTCCGAATCAGATTTATCATCCCGCTGATTATATGTGGAGTCATCAGTCAGAAACGTGGCCGGCGACCGGCGCTATCCCCTCAGCTCCGCGCACTCGGTCCATCCGGGCCTCTACGTTACCTGACTGAAAAATTGTTATCAATAAAGAAATGAGATGGATGAGGCCTGGAGCCAATTATAGGGACATTAGAGAGGCATCCATTACACCAGGTTATAAAGAGAGTGGACGTGTAAGGGGCGCGTCAATATCTAATGATCGGAGGCGCAGAGGTGGCGGAGGCCGCGTTATCTAGACGCTCATAAAACGTTATTGCTTAGATTTGTCATGTATGATCGGCCATTAATGAAGGAGGTCGTATCTCCCGAGTACAGATTGTATCATGGAGAAGATCTTGTATCTTTATCTTGGTTTCTTTTCAGTTTTTAAGTGTAAGAAAAGTAAAGATCAAGTAGAAAATATTTTACATTTTACCAACTTTTCCACCCATTACTAGACATTGTTCCACTGTTTCTGGCATAGTTGGAATTTTCTCTCTAGTCCGCACCGCCTCTGAGCAATCAGTACTATTATTTTTGAATCTCCACTGTCAACTAGGCGGAGTCAGATTGTTTGCTCCAGCCCGGAATCACCCAACTGAGAATAAAGAGATGAACGGGAATCATTGCTCAGAAGTGGTGAGGGCTAGAAATAAATTTAGTTTGGAAAATGAAAGTTTGGAGTTGGTGGAGAAGTTGAACTGACCTTTCTATAGTGAATTTCTGTCCATGAACACCAAAGTTTTTTTTTTTTATCTGACTTGTTTGTGATAATTTAAATAATTGACAACTGGGTGTTACCATTCACCCTGTAAAAGGGCTGTGTCTTTACACCTTATATCGTCAGCACTGATTGGACTGTGTCATACGGCGTACACACCACCAACTGGTAACACCCATTTGTCAATTTAATAATACATTTCCTGGAGGAATAGCCCAACATAAGAAAGATGACCCATTTTATGAAGAATACAAGTTTTTATTACATGTCAGATCCTTTTTAAAGGAGTTTCCCAGGAGTTCTGGAAAGCACCCTGGGGGCGGGGCAAGGTACTTATCCAGCTCCCGCTACCGTTTCCCGTTTTTTGGCGGGCCCGTTTCCAGAGCTGCTGTTTATTCATGGTCACACTTTCCCTGGATAAAGGGATTTCCGTATTAGGGAACGACGGCTATCTTTTCCTGCATCAGCCTGTGGTTCAGGTGCCCTCTACAGGACCTGAATGGTTCTGGTTCCAATAAGGGAAAGATACATGATGTGTGTCTACAATGGAGCAATAACTGATTCTAGAACTCTGTAGGGTCCACCTCTCTGTGGTGTGGTCTCCTTTATCAGGACCTGAATCAACTAGTTCCTGAGGAGGGCTATAATTTTACACAAGGCATCAAAACTAGAGATGGGCGGACCCGATGGCCAAGTTCAGGTTCGGCGTGCAACTAGCCATGGCTATGATTGACCAGGGGCACGCCAATCGGCCACATCTGACAATATGTCCTGGTCAGGTGGCCGCACACGAATGCCGTACCAGACCATTGGGTCTGCTCATCTCTAATCAAAACCCAACATTAATAAATCTACCTTCATCCACTACAGAACTGGTCGCGTTCATGGTGATGACCAACCCATGGCAAAGGTCATCAGTATCGGTGGGTGCCAGAAATCTGGTCTGGCCAAGACATGCAGTTCCCTGGACGTCACCAAGATATACAATGGACAAAGACTGTTCTTCTGGTTCCAATATGGGATCGGATTGTGGATCAATAGGACCTGAATGATGTTTCATATACCAATTAATATAGATATCAATTGCCTTCCAAATCTATGAATTGTAATGGGGCATCCAGAGGGTCCGGTGCCAACAGGTACCAAACAAGTGCTCCCTTTTCTCTACCACCAGATTACGGAGTATTTTAATATCTACAAAGTCAATTTCTAAACTTGGTTCCATGAAAGTGTCAGCCAAGAATAATGGCGGATTATCCGCTACGGAGGGCACGACGCTGCGTCGTCTCTCTGCTGCACCTTTCCGAGGACTCTACGTGGCAATTTTCCGTCTTCCGCTGGAACTTCATCCCCATTATTCTCCCTTGTATCTTATTAGGTTTGTCCTTTACAGCTCTGCCGATGATCCCAGTCCCTGTGGTTATCTCACCAGGCGCTCCCCATCTCTCCCTACACACTGATGCCGGGGTCATTCCGCAATCCTATGAAAAGCACGGATTAGCATGCACGGATGTCACGTATCGCCCTCCAGGGGTCCACAGCGCAGGGCGACAGTAATATAAATATTCTCTTACAGAATGTGAATGGAAACACTGGGATTAATCGTATTCACTACTGAAAGTCATCCACTATATACTGCTTTATCTTCTTCTTTGTGTCATATCTGGACATGAAACGAAATGTCAGACTGAACTTTATACAATCCCCCTAAAAATATAGTAATAAAATATAAAAACCTTCATCTCAGCCTCTTAAAGGGGCTACCACTAAAAATACTGATAAACCATCCTACAGATATGTCCTTAGTATAAGACAGGGGGTGGTCTGACACCCAGAACCCCTACAGAATAGATGTATCAGGAAGCAGACAGCTCCGTTCTCTGTGTAGTGGCTGGTATAACTCACTGCAGTTTAGATCCCATTCATATAAACCAGAACTGAGCTGCAGTACCCTGTTCTGACCACTACACAGAGAACGGCGCTGTCTGCGTCCTGTGCCATTCTCTGTTTATTCGCTGCCAAAAACATCTCATTTGTGGGGGTGCTGGGTGTCGGGCCTACCTCAATCCAATATATGTTATATATTAATTCCCTTTAAGGGCTAATCCATCTTTTAAGTCATGACGTCCTAAATCCAAAACTTTATTTTGTGCCACATTGGGGCAGATTTACTTACCCGGCCCTTTCGCGATCCAGCGGCGTGTTCTCTGCGCTGGATTCGGGTCCGGCCGGGATTCACTAAGGCAGTTCCTCCGCCGCTGCTGCGCTGAAGAGCATCGGAACGCGCTGGATTACACCGAGCCGGGCTGAGTGAAGGTAAGTGCAATTTTCGGAACACATTTTTTTTTTTTTAAATGCGGTGGTTTTTCCGAATCCGTCGGGTTTTCGTTCGGCCACGCCCCCTGATTTCCGTTGTGTGCATGCCGGCGCCGATGCGCCACAATCCGCTCGCGTGCGCCAAAATCCCAGGAAAATTCAGGGGAAATCAGCGCAAATCGGAAATATTCGGGTAACACGTCGGGAAAATGCGAATCGGGCTCTTAGTAAATGACCCCTATTATGTCACATTGGGGCTCATTTACTAAGGGCCCGAATGTCGCACATTCGCCGGGTTTCCCGAATATTTCCGATGTGTCGCATGGGCGCCAGCTTTCACGCAACAGAAATCGGGGGTCGTGGCCGTCCGACAACCCGACGGATTCGGAAAAAACGCGGAATTTAAAAAAGAGAATGGGGGACATTTACTATGGTGTTTCCGCCAGTTTTGTGGCGCTCTCACCACATGTTCTGCTCTCAGACCTATTTATTAGCTGTCGGGGACAGGAAAAATGCCTTTTTCCGTCTGCTCCGACTCTTCTCCGAAAAAGGGCGTGGCTTTGGCGGAGTGGAAACACAGACAGAATTAATATGCGTCGCAGCCATTTTTGGGCGCTGTGAACTGGCGGAAAGTAGACCAAAAGAAAACTGGTCTAGCAGGGACTGTTGGACATATTTCTGGTGCTCGGGACAGATTTTGGTCCCAGGGACAGAAAATGGTCTCGGGGACAGAAAATGGTCTCGGCGCCAGAAACGTCTCTGCACAGCTCTACAATATTAAATGTGTGTCTTCTTTCCGAGAGCAGGTCGGTAACAAAGCCAATGCAGACACCGACACTTTAAGTAAATGTCCCCCTTTGTGTCTCAAGATCAAGCACTTACATGCACCCCGGGACGAAGAAGGTGAACTCTGGCGGACCTCGGCGCAGCAGCGACACCTGGTGGATATCGGGCGCACGGACATTAGTGAATCCCGTCAGACCCGAGTCAGCGCCGGACAACGCGCCGCAGGACCGCGACTGGACCGGGTAAGTAAATGTGCCCCATTGTGTTACATTTTTACACATGTAAAATTAAAAAAATTAACTATTTCTACTGAATTTTACTTAATTTTGTGCTTTTACCATGGTCCATATAAAACATGTTACCTCCACTCTGTTTTGATGTAGTTTTAATAATTGCCCCTGTAGATGCTGCAGACACCACTGACCAAGGCATCTAAGGGGTCTTATCATTGTCAATTACTGCCATATCTGCTTCAGGGTTAAACTGGTTTTCCATTGTATGACCTTTCCATAGAATGGGTCATCAGTATCACATCAGTGCCCAATAGCTGGACCCCCAATGATCAAACCCCCAGTAAGAAGATTAATAAAACAAGAAATACACTTTAAATGGGCTGAAAATCACAGCTGCTTTCTTCCAATAACAGCGCCACACTTGATCGTGGTTTATGCCGGTATTGCAACTCATTCATTCATTTCTATAAAACTGAGCTGCAATACCGGCACAGACCATGGTCAGGTGTGGCGCTGTTTTTGGAAAAAAGCGGCCATGTTTTTCATGGCTATAAGTCACGGAGAACCAGACTTGGGATATGAATCTTGGCGTATTGCAGAGATCGGCATTAGGTCGTATTAATAGTGATATTTAACTGGCCGATCTTTTTGCTGGTTATATTTTGTTTTCCCCTTTTGTCTATTAAATTCTTCAGTCTTGTGAAGCAAAGCTGAAATAAAAGAGAATCAATATATTTTCTTTGTGCTGCACCGGCGCCAGGATTTGGTAAATGAATACAATTAATTGTGATTTTCATCAATACGAACAAAATATTGTTCTTATCTGCAAAGTGAGGGTCATTTCATGGTGTCAGGCGCGCACTTACAAAATGACTTTTTTCACCCGACTATGTTACAGCAAGTCAGGAATAGAGGATACACAGAGCAGCTGTAACATTAAAGGGGTCGTCCACTTTCAGCAAATGATTGATATTACCATTTTGCAATAAACTTTCTGTATCAGTTCTTCACGGTTTTCTAGACCTCTGCTTGCTGTCATTCTACAGGAAGCTTCATTGTTTACTTCCTGTGGACAAACACTGGCCCCTGGTCATGTGATGTCACACAGGTGCACAGCTCGTTATATCACTGGTCGTGTGATGTCACACAGGTGCACACCTTGTTATATCCCTGGTCATATGTCGTCACACAGGTGCATGGCTCGTTTATCCCAGGTCATGTGATGTCACACAGGTGCACAGCTCTTATATCTTTGGTCATGTAATGTCATACAGGTGTTCGGTCATTATATCCCTGGTCATATGAGGTCACACAGGTGCATGGCTCGTTTTATCCCAGGTCAAGTTATGTCACACAGGTGCACGGCTCATTATATCTCTTGTCATGTGAGGTCAAACAGGTGAACTGATTTTTATTATCACAGAGAGTAATGAGGGCTGAGTGATATAACGAGCCGTGCACCTGTGTGACATCACATGACCATGGATATAACGAGCCGTGCACCTGTGTGAACTCACATGACCAGGGATATAGCGAGCCATGTACCTGTGTGACCTCACATGACCAGGGATATAATGAGCCATGCACCTGTGTGACATCATATGACTAGGGCTTTGACAAGCCCTGCACCTGTGTGACATCACATGACTAGGCATATAAGGTTCCATGCACCAGTTGACATCACATGACCAGGGATATAACGAGCCGTGCACCTGTGTGACATCACATGATCAGGGACAGGAAAAAAATATAATGCAAACAGAGCTCATGTGGAGCGCTAATAGTACTGTTACTCAAAAAAAATGAAATATACCAGTTTCTAAGCCATAAATTTAACTAGTAAACACAATTTGTTTGTGATACAAAATACCTATAAATATGGTCGCTTTTGGGTCTCAGGCCCTTTATCAAATTCAGGATTTTTTTTTTTTTTTTGTTGTCCTGAATTTGATAAAGGGTCTGAGACCCGAAACGCATCATTTGACAAGCCCTGCACCTGTGTGACATCACATGACCTGGGATATAAAGAGTCCTGCACCTGTGTTGCATAATATGACCAGGAACCACTGTTTATCAACAGGAAATAAGCATAGAAGCTTTCTATAGAATGATAGCAAGCAGAGATCTTGAAAACCGTGGGGAAATAATGCAGAAAGTATATAAATTTTCATTACACAAACCTTATCAATTTTTTTCTGAAAGGGGAGAAACCCCTTTAAGGACACTTTATTACCGCATATACTCGAATATAAGCTGAGAATTTCAGCACAAAAAAATTACGATTGCTTCCAGCTGTAGGCGGTGGCCAGATGTCTTCGGCTTCTCATTGTACTGTATATTGTATATCTGAAATAAATAATACTGTACACTGTGCTTCAAAATAATTCATACTACACTGTGCACCTGAACTCAATAATAGAGTACAAAGCGCCCCCTGTAACAAATACAAGAAGTCACTGAAATGGATAATATTGTACATTTTGCCCTTGAAATAAATAATACCGCACACTGTGCCCCATACTAGAAAACGACTACAATTTACTGCACCCCCCTTTACTAAATAATACTGTACACCGTGCCCTTGAAGCTTGTAATAACTGCCAGGTAGATTAAAGGGAACACAATGCATATATTGTACTTGGAGAATTCAGAGTATACTATATGCTGTCTACTAATCTTTGCTCAAATTCTCCTAATTTCCACTGTTTTAGAACGAGCGGTGGGGAAATCCATCAATAATACACTAACAGCCAAGTAAATGGATACAAGAATCTCTAAAATGACAGAATATGTCAATAAATAACACAAATATGTAAAAAAAAAAAAACAACCAGTTCACCAACGACTAAGCATTGACAAGATGTGACTGCGCTCCTAAATAATATACACCCAAGTTTATTGGGGCTTCTGCCAAGATCTGCTCTATACACTCTCTACCGAAATAAAGGTTCCTTTTTACCAAGTATGCCGGTTGAGCCCAAGCTGTGCACCATATCTACTCAAATACTGATGCAGATGCCAACTGAAGCCAAGGACTATATAGGGGGCAGGAAGCTGAGGCGGATGAATTGCACTTTGTATATATGTTAGGACTACAAAGTGTCCTGCTCTATGTCCTGCTATGTGCCCCCCAATATTTTTAAGGCTAAATATCTGGTTTCTATATATAAGCAGAGAATATATACAGTACTCTAAGCCCAAGTAACCTGCAATGTGGCTCCCTGACAGCGCTCCTGATGTCCATATACAAGGTCTCTTTGATTTGTGAGATAATGTGAGAGGAGAAGCAGACAAATTTTTTTTAAAAATATATAAAAAACCTCAAAGGGGAAAATCCTTCCTGACGCCTTAATACCAATATTGGTACAAGCAAGGAAAGTACTGCTGTATACTGCATTGTGAATAAGTGTCACCTATTATAGCCTGCCTCTGGCAGGCTGTCATTGTGACATCTAATTTACAGGACTGGGAGCACCTGAGAGGCTCCCAACTGTCATAACAGTCTCTGATGATGTTACAGCGGGTGTCTGCTGTATAGAGAGGGCCCAGACTGTGAGCCCTCTAAATACACCCCTTATTGCATCTTGAAGTACACTCACGTGTTAAATACCGCATAGTGCTGCATTGCATGTTATATTCTGCATAAGGGCATGGAGGGCATGGGATTTGGAGTGGGAAGTAAAAACTACTTGTGGTATAAAGCAGCGCAGGTCTAGTAATACTCTGAGATAACACATTAGGATTGCACGACCTTGTTGGCTTAGGAAATATATTATACATTTTCAATTTTACCTTCGAAAAGTACTTACCACATTCCAGTCATTCTCCGATAACTTGTCCTCCATCTAACACTCCTACTCCCATCATTTTATAGAATTTTCCACATTATTGTTCAGACTTTTCCTGCTGTAAAAGCCCAATGGAAATTATCTGTAATGAAAAGTCTTCTGGTCTCCTCTTCGCTTCTGTTCAATACGTTCCCGTTTCTGGCAGAGCCGCCTCCATCGCTCCGTTGTTTATCCTCGAGATGCGCCACGAGAAGACGATTACAAGGTAAACACCAGCGTCTTCTTAACAAAAAGCTGAATGTTATAGTTACCCTGAAAGGTGGTTTGTAGAGCGGAAAATAAGTGTCTCTTATTTATAGAAGGAAACTGAATATTTTCCCTATAGGGGGGCAGCCAGCTACTGCAGACCACCGGGGACTGGAAAGGGCAGAGAAATACTCGAGCCAGAAGTCACACAAAAATATGAATTTTTTATTCTTAAAAAACAATAATATTTCTGGAGAAAACCTTCTTTGTATCTTGTATCCTATATGCAGGCAGCATGTTATAGAGCAGGAGGAGCTGAGCAGATTGTACACAGTGTCCTATCTGCAGGCAGCATGTTATAGAGCAGGAGGAGCTGAGCAGATTGTACATAGTGTCCTATCTGCAGGCAGCATGTTATAGAGCAGGAGGAGCTGTGCAGATTGTACATAGTGTCCTATCTGCAGGCAGCATGTCATAGAGCAGGAGGAGCTGAGCAGATTGTACATAGTGTCCTATCTGCAGGCAGCATGTTATAGAGCAGGAGGAGCTGTGCAGATTGTACATAGTGTCCTATCTGCAGGCAGCATGTTATAAAGTAGTAGGAGATGAGCAGATTATGTATAATGTCCTATCTGCTGGAAGCATGTTATAGAGCAGGAGGAGCTGAGCAGATTGTATATAGCGTCCTACCTGCAGTTTAATAGCTGTGAATTGACATCTATGCTCCTCCTATGCTTAGGAGTCCAGGGGTGGTCCTATTGTTCATATTCCATGTGTCAGAGTCATTTTAGGGACATTATTCAGTCTCTGGATCTCAGTAGGACCCAGCATAGAAGAATTATGGATTTCAATGGATAAAACACTTGTTTTCCTGGATTCATTTCCTGCAAAAACTATTCATCAACTTCTTCTGCTTTCTACTGACTTTACTTTATGTATTTGTAGATAAGTGAGAGCCCCATGCAGCGGATGCCCGCTGTGCCCATCTCTATATATCGGCTGGTATAAAGAGGGTTACTGTAAACGCGCCATTTAGACGAGTAATTTGCCTATTATTTCCCTATTGGGAAATTTATCTCTAATTACTTTTTACTGATATTTATAGTCATTTTATTAATTTAATATTAATTAAATAGTACAAAAAAAAACATGGCATCATGGTGCAGTGACCTCCGGTGACCACACGGAAAGCTGGGGAGCGCTGATTAATCGCAGAGCGGCGCCACCTTGGCATCCGCTATAACATGGACAATCATAGCAGCCCCCAAATGGCAGGGGACCGGCTAAATTCCAGGTAGAGTGCGAGGAGCAAATGAAAAATTATGAAGATGAGAGACGGGCAGGAAGAAAAAGGTTGGAGGGAAAGGGGGATGTATAATGAGGAAAATCCTGCAGGGAATCAAGTTCCGGCTGAAAGTGATGCCTGAGCTGGCAGGCGAATGAAAGGCCGGGCTAACAAGAAGCCGATGATTGATGGTCCTATAAATACCAGGAAGAAGGACGTCTGATGGAGTTTACATTGCATTGATCTTAAGGATGTAAATGAGGCAGGTGCCACCCCTGATGGCACAAGGTATGAGAAGGAAATTTCATGGACGCCCCCTTTCTCCTGAAGTCTCTTTGAAATAAGACATGCCACAAATAGTGGTAACTTCCTTTGAGCCGTTGATCACAGTTCTGATGGCACCTTCTCAAAGAGAACTTGTTAGGATGATTTTTTGGGACACTAAACCACCCGTAGAGTGGCAGGGGAGCACCATCTATAAGGAGAGTTGAGCCTCTTGCCTCAGGCAGCACCACCTGCAGTAAGATGTGGGCAGCAAGCAGGACCTGATGCCTAACACCTGATGCCAGCATGGGTATGAGATAGCTCACAGCCTAAAAAAAAATAGCCTGATATATTACTTCTGGATGGAGCGCAAGTAGGACAGAGAGTTGACATTCATCACTGTGTTGTGGGCAGGGGCGTAACTAGGAAAGATTGGGCCCCATAGCAGACTTCTGAATGAGGCCCCTTCCCCCCTACGTTAGGTAGTCTTATTATCCCAGGGTGAGGGCACTCAAGTAACTGTAGGCAACATGCGGGAAGTAGACGGCAGGAAGCTAGAGATGAGCGATTTCAAGTCCCTGCTGTTCCCTCCCCCGACAATTCTTATCTGAGTTCCCAACTGTGTACTGTAGAAGATTTTACTGTTATATACATAATATTATGTACTATACTAGCATTATATGTATTAAATGGTGCACATTTGCCATTCTTTAGTGTGTCAGGTCAGAAACCGGGGCCCCCTGACACCGCGGGCCCCATAACAGACGCTATGGCTGCTTCCACTGTAGTTACGCCCCTGGTTGTGGGCATGCTCTGTGACCTGTGCACACAGGGCAGCCATCAGGAAATTCGGGGCCCCATACAGCAAAAGTGTCTGGGCCCCAACACACCCCAAAACCGAACAAGCCTACAGGAGGACAGGCGGGTATACAGGGGGACAGGCAAGTATACAGGGGGACAGGCGGGTATACAGGGGGACAGGCGGGTATACAGGGGCACAGGCGGGTATACAGGGGGACAGGCGGGTATACAGGGGGACAGGCAGGTATACAGGGGCACAGGCGGGTATACAGGGGGACAGGCGGGTATACAGGGGGACAGGCAGGTATACAGGGGCACAGGCGGGTATACAGGGGGACAGGCGGGTATACAGGGGGACAGGCGGGTATACAGGGGGACAGGCGGGTATACAGGGGGACAGGCGGGTATACAGGGGGACAGGCGGGTATACAGGGGGACAGGCAGGTATACAGGGGGACAGGCAGGTATACAGGGGCACAGGCGGGTATACAGGGGGACAGGCGGGTATACAGGGGGACAGGCAGGTATACAGGGGCACAGGCGGGTATACAGGGGGACAGGCGGGTATACAGGGGGACAGGCAGGTATACAGGGGCACAGGCGGGTATACAGGGGCACAGGCGGGTATACAGGGGGACAGGCGGGTATACAGGGGGACAGGCGGGTATACAGGGGGACAGGCGGGTATACAGGGGGACAGGCAGGTATACAGGGGGACAGGCAGGTATACAGAGGACAGGCAGGTATACAGGAGGACAGGCAGGTATACAGAGGACAGGCAGGTATACAGAGGACAGGCAGGTATACAGGAGGACAGGCAGGTATACAGGAGGACAGGCAGGTATACAGGAGGACAGGCAGGTATACAGGAGGACAGGCAGGTATACAGAGGGACAGGCAGGTATACAGAGGGACAGGCGGGTATACAGGGGGACAGGCGGGTATACAGGGGGACAGGCAGGTATACAGGGGCACAGGCGGGTATACAGGGGGACAGGCGGGTATACAGGGGGACAGGCGGGTATACAGGGGGACAGGCAGGTATACAGGGGCACAGGCGGGTATACAGGGGGACAGGCGGGTATACAGGGGGACAGGCGGGTATACAGGGGCACAGGCGGGTATACAGGGGGACAGGCGGGTATACAGGGGGACAGGCAGGTATACAGGGGGACAGGCAGGTATACAGAGGACAGGCAGGTATACAGGAGGACAGGCAGGTATACAGAGGACAGGCAGGTATACAGAGGACAGGCAGGTATACAGGAGGACAGGCAGGTATACAGGAGGACAGGCAGGTATACAGGAGGACAGGCAGGTATACAGAGGGACAGGCAGGTATACAGAGGGACAGGCGGGTATACAGGGGGACAGGCGGGTGTACAGGGGGACAGGCGGGTGTACAGGAGGACAGGCGGGTGTACAGGGGGACAGGCAGGTATACAGGGGGACAGGCAGGTATACAGGAGGACAGGCAGGTATACAGGGGGACAGGCAGGTATACAGGGGGACAGGCAGGTATACAGGGGGACAGGCAGGTATACAGGGGGACAGGCAGGTATACAGGGGGACAGGCAGGTATACAGGGGGACAGGCAGGTATACAGGAGGACAGGCAGGTATACAGGGGGACAGGCAGGTATACAGGGGGACAGGCAGGTATACAGGGGGGACAGGCAAGTATACAGAGGTCTGGTAGCTACAGGGTCGGACTGGGGTGCCTGGGGCCCACCAGTAAAATTGATTTTGGGGGCCCACCTACTACTACATAGAAATATTCTGGGATAAGGGAATTTCTAAGCACTAGCGGGGGCAGTGAAATAAAGGATAAGCTAATCCCTTTCTCCCTCCCTCTTTGCTAGAGCTCGGCTCTTGTTTTGTGTACAGGGGCTGCAGTGGTGACGTTACCTCAGGGCATTAATGTTAGGTATAGTTAAAGAGTTACCCCTGGTGTCCCGGGCTTTCTGCTGGTGTCCAGGACTGTGGTTAGGGATGTAAGTGTTCGCACTCCACCAACCTTCCAATAAGGAAATGCTGAAAACCTTTACAAGAACTGATGACAATAACTCTACTCTGGCGTCCCCGCACCACACAGACAAGTCACCCCTGTCTCTCTGACCCTATAGATATAATAGTACATAAGCTGAGAGCTGTCTCACACTAGAAGGTTAGTCAGTGACTACAATACTGATTTCACACAGGCAGAAGTAGCATCTTGTACCTGACAGGTGACTTGTCTTCTCCTTCACGTCCAGAATCGTCGTAAAATCTGGTTGCAGAATTTTCTGGCAGATGTGCTCAGCTCTTTGAAGCAGATCCCCATCCCTGCGCCCCTAAAAATACCACAGTTACATACAGTATAATGTCCCACATTGTACTTCTAAAGAAGCTACATAAGAAAAAATTACCAAAAATGTGTTATATAACAATCTACTTATTATTTTATACAAAATGTACTGATACGTTTTTATACCGTGTTCTAATTTTTAGTATACATATAATCCCCTCCAAATTATAAGGAAGTGCAACATCCCCCACCGGGGCCTAGCCCTTGTGGTGAGGCTTGGAGACAGCCGGGGCCCGCGGTACCGGAGTGGCTGGCGGTTGCGGCCTAAGCACGCTATTGTCACGGTGCTTGGTACGGGGGAACCGGAGGGCTGTCCTACAGCCTGGCAGGTCTCCAGCAGGGTGGTGTTGGCAAGAAAAGATGAGGGAGAGGCTGCTATAGCGGATCTCCCTGGGGCAACCCCTTAATGTCCCGAGTGTGAGTCTCTGGGTGATGGACAGGGTGCCGGTGATGATGATAGTTGTAGTAGCAGGGACCAGACGGAGGCAGAGGTTGAAGAAAACAACTTACAGTTCTTTATTGGAACCGCAGGAACTTCAGCAAACGTGCCTTTAACAGGTAGATGGAGTACTGGAGAGGTATTTGGAGGGAGCCACAGGATGTATTTCACCAGCCTGGATGTATAGGGCAGGCTGGGAGGCAGCTGTGTCCTTAGAGGAGGCTTCAGCTCGGTCCTGGATCTCTTCAGGTATCACCCTTGAAGGTAGGAATGATACCCCTTTTCCTCACTACACTACCTCTAGTCTTAGCTTCCACTTCAGGCAGGGGCTAGGCTCTTCCTGCACTGGTCTGGTATGCTAGAGTCTCTGAGCTGCTGCTCAGCTAACTACTCTCTGCTTGTCCTGCAGACCCAGAGGGCCTGACTAGGACCGGTCTCTCTCCTGAGAGAGATTTCTCTCTTTCTCCTCTAGAACATTCCAAGCTAGGGGGTTTTATTACCTCCCTTTGGTCAGGTGGTGGCTGCTCCTCCAATTACCTCTCAGTGCACAGAGACAGGATGCAACACATATCATTGGATAATAGAAATTACATCACATATTAACATCTGCCTTGCCAGGCAGGATTAACCACTGCAATTTCCCCTTGATCCTATAAGGACCATGTAGTGTAATGTGGTGTTACCTACAGATGGGACGTATTCGCAAGCACTACCTCGCCATTGCATCGGCGAGGGTGTTGCATACCCCGGGGGCAATTGAAAGAGCCGCCCTCGGCTCGACTACCGATGTTTTGGGGCACAGAGGGGGCTAAGGCACTTCTGGGAAGTGCAGGCTATGTGAGGTGTAGGGACAAACCGCCCATGGTCCTGGAGACAGGCACCTGGGTTGGTGTCGGACTAAGACAAAAATATGTAAGAGCTGTATGACAGTTGGTCGCTGACGCCATTAAACCGAACTGTACAGTAGGAAAGGTGTGGTGTCATGTCCTGTAATCCACTCCTTGCACCAAGGCCTGTATATTTGTTTGATCAACGCTTCTTCCCTGGCGGCAATTATATGGTGTCTATCTGCATTGCCTTAGCATATGCGACACGAGTACCTCCTGACTGACAACCTTACCCATGTATGAGTGGCATCCAGGTGCTATCTGTGTAACACCCCCGGTCCCCTAAAGACCCGCAGTTTACGGACTACCCCCACGTGCAAACCTCAGTTTGAGGGATCAGGTAGCGGTCAGTGTTTCACACAAAAAGACGGTCCGACACAGCCACACTACAACCTGTAAAGCCTATGAAAGGGTTAATGCATACTACTGGCATATATTGACAGTGTGCAACAGGTTAGCAAAATCACATTGGCTTAGCAGCCCAATGGGTACACATCTTATAACATAACGTTACAGATAGATAGGCTACTCAGAGTAGCACGGTAGCAAATGTCTCTTTTCCTGAAAGGAAAGGCATAAAAAGTGCAAACAGAATGTCCGTACCTAAAAAGGAAGGCATTAAGTGCAAAATAATAGTCACTAGCAGTAGCAACTTTTCCCTGGAGTATCTGGCGAAAGTCTCTCAGAAGGTCTCTAGTAACAAAGTCCATCTTCTGGGTACAGCCCTTGATGTGGGGAAAAGTGCACTGAAGAAAACAAAGGGTCTCCTCTTTGTGTAGAGGGACAGAGTCCTTTGAAGAAATCTCTGCTGTGGCAGAGGAAGAGGTGCTATCATAGCACATGGCAATGTATAATCTCTTGACTGAGATAAATAAGGGTAAGAGTCTCAGGACTGTCTCTGGCTCTTTGGGGAAAATGGAGCTATACACACAATATGTACAAAGTACCTGGAGAGGGCTACCGCCCTTCAGGGATTAGTCAGTATCGCTGGGTTCAGCAAAGACAGGATCCAGCTCCTGCAGGGAATCCTGTGCGTCCTCAGCGGGAGTAGGTACCGGCTGGGGACACCCGGTGGCAACAGTGGGTACTGCAGGTGCAGCAACATCCTCCGGACCTTCAGGGGGAGAAGCGCTGTCGCCCGGGGTGTCGGCTGTTCCAGCCGGGGGCTCAACTGAGCCAGGGACCACAGAGGGGTCCAGGAAGAAATAAACAGAGTCCAGCGGCCGTGCCGCGGCTCCTTCCAGCTCCGGTTCTTCCGGGGCCGGGTCATCACCCCATTGGTAACCGGCAAGGGGAGATGCGGGAATAGATGGAACCTCCGGACAAGGTTCACTAGCCGGGATGTCTTCTCCCACAGAAGAGCCGCGGGACCTGGCAATGCTCCCGGCAGGGGAGACAGTGGGGGTGGCACCCTGGATCATGCCCGGCCCATGGATAGCAATGGGACCCGTACTCACAATTACTGTGGATGGGGCATTCACGTGGGTCACCGCCCGGGGACTTGCAGCCGAGGAGGAAGAGGTGTTCGGAGACTCCGGCCACTCGTCGTCCTCATACCAGTCGTCCTGCGGGAAGTAACGGTCCTCATCGGAGTCGGGGATCCGGATCACACCAGCCGCCCAGGGTCCTCGAGGTCCTTCCTGCAGGGAAAACTCAATGCACTCTCCCGGCTTCAGGTTGTGCAGGCTCTCCGGCAGATCAGGTCTCTTGACGGACCGGCGGGGTATAAATACTTCCAGTCCGGTGTAGTCCTGGGTGGCGAAGCCATAGCCCTTCCGCTTGTCGAAGAACCGGACCATGCCGGTGGTGCGATTCTTCTCGACCCAAGCTCCAGCTGTAGATCGGCCGGCCATATACCGCTGGGCCTCCTTCTCTCGGCGTCGCTGGTCCGAGACAGCGTCTCGGAGTCGCCGGCAGGCGGCCTCACCTCTGCCTTGAGGCTGCGGAGGTGCCGGTGCTGGGGCTCGTGGCTCCGGTGCAGGCTCGGATCTCCTTAGGCGACAGGTAGGTGCCGGAACAGGAGCAGGAACCACCGGAGGGTCAGGAACCACCACAGCGGGGCTAGCAGGCCGCGCAGCAGGAGTAGTAGGCCTCGGAGCAGGTGGAGCGGCCACACTAGGCCCAGGCGTTGGCTCAGCAGGAGTCGGGGCCTCCCCACGTGGCGCCTCCACGTGGACCCGCGGTACCGGGATGGTAGCCGGGATAGGGACGAGGAACCGCCCGGGTGGGATTTGGTACTGCGTCACCGTTTGGTAGCATGTCCTGGTGACGAAGGCCCGAGTCAAACCTCGGTGCAGCCGATGTCCAGCGGAGGGTCTTCGGACAGGCTGCGCAGAGACCACCACCATAGTCTCTAGGACCTCGTAAAAGTCCGGACGCTCCACAGGAGGGAGAGGCGGAGGACCCCACATGGCGTTGTCCTCTCTGTCCAAAGTCCACTTCAGTTCTGGCGCTTCTCTGAGGCAGGGCAGGAAGTCCGCCGCGAGCCAGTGGGAGGAGTCCGAGTCCTTCCCGCCAAGAGTTGTGGCGGGCTCTAATTTTTCCTGCGCCACAGGAGGCGGGGTTCGCGCGCTTCGCGCGTGGGTGGAGCTTGATGCGTCATCTGGGTTTCCCGCCAGTGAAGGTTTTGGCGGGCTTGAATTATTTGCTGCGCCACAGTTTCTGAGGTAAAAATCTTCAGGCGCGGCAGCGCCGGATGTAGCAGAGCTGATACAGTTCTTGCCAGGATTAACCTCTGGAGTGCGGGAGCGGCGCTCGACAGCACATGGCAGCAGTATAACACAGTTCATTCCAGAAACACACAAGTCCTTGGGCCTAAACCCGGATGGCAGCAGGGTTAGGCAGCACAGTCTTTTAATAAAGGAAAGTCTTTAATGCCGTAATAAGGCACAGAAGTATCAATCCTGTTCGTGACGCCACTTGCAACATCCCCCACCGGGGCCTAGCCCTTGTGGTGAGGCTTGGAGACAGCCGGGGCCCGCGGTACCGGAGTGGCTGGCGGTTGCGGCCTAAGCACGCTATTGTCACGGTGCTTGGTACGGGGGAACCGGAGGGCTGTCCTACAGCCTGGCAGGTCTCCAGCAGGGTGGTGTTGGCAAGAAAAGATGAGGGAGAGGCTGCTATAGCGGATCTCCCTGGGGCAACCCCTTAATGTCCCGAGTGTGAGTCTCTGGGTGATGGACAGGGTGCCGGTGATGATGATAGTTGTAGTAGCAGGGACCAGACGGAGGCAGAGGTTGAAGAAAACAACTTACAGTTCTTTATTGGAACCGCAGGAACTTCAGCAAACGTGCCTTTAACAGGTAGATGGAGTACTGGAGAGGTATTTGGAGGGAGCCACAGGATGTATTTCACCAGCCTGGATGTATAGGGCAGGCTGGGAGGCAGCTGTGTCCTTAGAGGAGGCTTCAGCTCGGTCCTGGATCTCTTCAAGTATCACCCTTGAAGGTAGGAATGATACCCCTTTTCCTCACTACACTACCTCTAGTCTTAGCTTCCACTTCAGGCAGGGGCTAGGCTCTTCCTGCACTGGTCTGGTATGCTAGAGTCTCTGAGCTGCTGCTCAGCTAACTACTCTCTGCTTGTCCTGCAGACCCAGAGGGCCTGACTAGGACCGGTCTCTCTCCTGAGAGAGATTTCTCTCTTTCTCCTCTAGAACATTCCAAGCTAGGGGGTTTTATTACCTCCCTTTGGTCAGGTGGTGGCTGCTCCTCCAATTACCTCTCAGTGCACAGAGACAGGATGCAACACATATCATTGGATAATAGAAATTACATCACATATTAACATCTGCCTTGCCAGGCAGGATTAACCACTGCAATTTCCCCTTGATCCTATAAGGACCATGTAGTGTAATGTGGTGTTACCTACAGATGGGACGTATTCGCAAGCACTACCTCGCCATTGCATCGGCGAGGGTGTTGCAGAAGCATATAGCATCCCTTCAATTATACATTTCTACAACTTGCCTCCTATTTTTTCATTTACACATAGTATCTGCACATTATTTATTATTCTATTATCACTGTATATACTCAAGTATAAGCTGAGACCCCTAATTTTAACACAAAAAAATTGGAAAAACCTATTGACTTGAGTATAAGCCGAGGGTGGAAAATGCATTGGTCACAGCCTCCCCAGTATATAGCCAGTCAGCCCCTGTAGTGTATAGCATGACAGCCCCCATGTAGTATACAGCCTGCCAGCCCCCATGTAGTATACAGCCTGCCAGCCCCCCTGAAGTATACAGCCTGCCAGCCCCCCTGAAGTATACAGCCTGCCAGGCCCCCTGAAGTATACAGCCTGCCAGGCCCCATGTATACAGCCTGCCAGCCCCCCTGAAATATACAGCCTGCCAGCCCCCCTAAAATATACAGCCTGCCAGCCCCCCTGTAGTATACAGCCTGCCAGCCACCCTGAATTATACAGCCTGCCAGCCCCCCTGTAGTATACAGCCTGCCAGCCACCCTGAATTATACAGCCTGCCAGCCCCCCTGAATTATACAGCCTGCCAGCCCCCCAGTAGTATACAGCCTGCCAGCCCCCCAGTTGAATACAGCCTGCCAGCCCCCCAGTAGTATACAGCCTGCCAGCCCCACAGTAGAATACAGCCTGCCAGCCCCCCTGAAGTATACAGCCTGCCAGCCCCCCAGTAGAATACAGCCTGCCAGCCCCCCTAAAGTATACAGCCTGCCAGCCCCCCTGTAGTATACAGCCTACCAGCCCCCCTGAGGTATATAGCCTGCCAGCCCCCCCCCCCCCAGTAGTATACAGCCTGCCAGCTCCCCAGTAGAATACAGCCTGCCAGCCCCCCTGAAGTATACAGCCTGTCAGCCCCCCAGTAGTATACAGCCTGCCAGCCCCTCAGTAGTATACAGCCTGCCAGCCCCCCAGTAGTATACAGCCTGCCAGCCCCCCTGAAGTGTATAGCCTGCCAGTCCCCCAGTAGTATACAGCCTGCCAGCCCCCCAGTAGAATACAGCCTGCCAGCCCCCCAGTAGTATACAGCCTGCCAGCCCCCCAGTAGTATACAGCCTGCCAGCCCCCCTGAAGTGTATAGCCTGCCAGTCCCCCAGTAGTATACAGCCTGCCAGCCCCCCAGTAGAATACAGCCTGCCAGCCCCCCAGTAGAATACAGCCTGCCAGCCCCCCTGAAGTGTATAGCCTGCCAGTCCCCCAGTAGTATACAGCCTGCCAGCCCCCCAGTAGAATACAGCCTGCCAGCCCCCCAGTAGTATACAGCCTGCCAGCCCCCCAGTAGAATACAGCCTGCCAGCCCCCCTGGAGTATATAGCCTGCCAGCCCCCAGTAGTATACAGCCTGCCAGCCCCCCAGTAGAATGCAGCCTGCCAGCCCCCCTGAAGTATATAGCCTGCCAGCCCCCCTGGAGTATATAGCCTGCCAGCCCCCAGTAGTATACAGCCTGCCAGCCCCCCAGTAGAATACAGCCTGCCTGCCCCACAGTAGAATACAGCCTGCCAGCCCCCCTGTAGTATACAGCCTGCCAGCCACCCTGAATTATACAGCCTGCCAGCCCCCCTGAATTATACAGCCTGCCAGCCCCCCAGTAGTATACAGCCTGCCAGCCCCCCAGTTGAATACAGCCTGCCAGCCCCCCAGTAGTATACAGCCTGCCAGCCCCACAGTAGAATACAGCCTGCCAGCCCCCCTGAAGTATACAGCCTGCCAGCCCCCCAGTAGAATACAGCCTGCCAGCCCCCCTAAAGTATACAGCCTGCCAGCCCCCCTGTAGTATACAGCCTACCAGCCCCCCTGAGGTATATAGCCTGCCAGCCCCCCCCCCCCAGTAGTATACAGCCTGCCAGCTCCCCAGTAGAATACAGCCTGCCAGCCCCCCTGAAGTATACAGCCTGTCAGCCCCCCAGTAGTATACAGCCTGCCAGCCCCTCAGTAGTATACAGCCTGCCAGCCCCCCAGTAGTATACAGCCTGCCAGCCCCCCTGAAGTGTATAGCCTGCCAGTCCCCCAGTAGTATACAGCCTGCCAGCCCCCCAGTAGAATACAGCCTGCCAGCCCCCCAGTAGTATACAGCCTGCCAGCCCCCCAGTAGTATACAGCCTGCCAGCCCCCCTGAAGTGTATAGCCTGCCAGTCCCCCAGTAGTATACAGCCTGCCAGCCCCCAGTAGTATACAGCCTGCCAGCCCCCCAGTAGAATACAGCCTGCCAGCCCCACAGTAGAATACAGCCTGCCAGCCCCCCAGGAGAATACAGCCTGCCAGCCCCCCAGTAGTATACAGCCTGCCAGCCCCCTGAAGTATATAGCCTGCCAGCCCCCCAGTAGTATACAGCCTGCTAGCCCCCCAGTAGAATACAGCCTGCCAGCCCCCCTAAAAATTAAATTAATGTCCTGTCAATTAAAAAAAGAAACTTTCATGCTCACCTGTCTTCTTTTATCTTCTCTCCTCTTCTGGCTGCGCGGGATCGAGTCGCGGTGACGTCATCACACCGCGTCTCCGTCTCCCAGGACTGTACTCAGCTGGTAGAAGCAGGGGACGCGGTGTAATGACGTCACCGCGTCTCCTGCTATTTGCAGTGAAGAACGGAGCTTATGGCTCCGCTCTCCACTGCAGCACCCACTTCTATCTGTGTCCGGAAGGGACGCAGATAGAGGTGAGAGAGGGGTGAGGGCTCAGTTATAGTACTCGAGCGCGGCGCTGACCACACATATTGTGCAGCACAGACCGCACAGTCTGCGGCCCACCGGCCGGGCCCCCGGGCCCCCCCCCCCCTAGTGTCTTAGAGTCCGGGCCCCATAGGGCAGTACCAGTTGTACTGCCCTATCGGCGGCCCTGTGTGCACAGGTCACTGTGCAGGGAGGGGGAGCCATATGTGATTGGTGGACCCATTGTTACCATTATATATTGTAGATTTTGTTTTACAAATATGTAGGTGGCCCCTATAAGAAGTCTGCTATGGGGCCCTGCCTCTCCTAGTTACATCCCTGTGTAGAACGGATGTTCACAACCCCACTAGTCTCTGCTTCTACTTAGGCAGTATATATTTCTAAGTAATTTCTACTTTCTCCTGTGTATTCCAGTACATTATTCTCTCTATATAGTAATAATGACACATATAGGAAATCCTTTCATAGACAGCAGCGCAGCCTGTGGCTCATCGATATCTTTTCTACCAGAGTTAAGTGAGAGAAAGCTGAAAAAGATAATTAAAGGGGTTGTCCAGGATTGGGTTAAGTGCAGAAAGGTCCTTCAAGTGCCCCCAGTCAGACAGTCTCTGCTCCAGTGTATATTTCATTTCCATTTCTATAGTCTGATAAGGTGGCACGACGTGAAAGAAATTAGTTCTTTTTAATAACTGATCCGTTTTATCGCTATTTCCGCTTTACTTGCCTTGTGACAATAAAGGCCTCAGAATTCATGATCTGAGGAGGGAAATGGAGCTTAGTAGCCACTGGGGCTTAGTTGATAAATTGAGAAAGTCATTATGACTGGTTAATAGCCATTTATGTGAGTTGCCATAACATTGTAGACACTGGTGAATTCAGCTAATTCAATTGAAAATTATTTAATTTAGAAATCCTACAAAAAAAAAAAAAAAAAAAAAAAAAAGAGACCAGCTTGTCATTTCAGGTCCCATGATAAGGTGCGAGTCGTGGCTTTCCGAGATATCTGCGGATAATTCACTTAGGAAATAGTTCATTTCAAAGAAAAACTGGAAACATGTTAGATTGCTTTATGGCGGGAACGTACTATACCCAATATTTCTTATAATTATTCAGATTTATTTCTATCACCCCAAATCTTTTGAATATAAAGTATAAAAAAACAATAAAAATATGGGATTTTCCATGAATCTGATAATCCTACGGCCGGGTGTCACCTCGCCTGTATCAACTATTGGTGGTCTACCCTGAGCATAGGTCATCAAAAGGAAATCATGGCATCTCCTATAAGACAGAGAGACTAATTGTAGATTCGATCCCCTACTCAAAGCTACCTCTCCTCCCCTACGTGTTTTGAGGGTTTCGAACAGATCGGAGTGGGGCCAGATGTGTGCTTGCTAATGAGATATATATACCGTATTTTCCAGGCCATTAGGCGCACCGGAATATAAGGCGCAGGGTGGCCGGGGGCGTGTCGGAGTTCCGGGGGTGTGTCAGAGCGGAGACGGAGCGACCGGAGAGGTGAGCGGGGAAGGGGGTCCTTTCAGGGGGGAGGATGGCAGCGGACCATACTTACATAGGTCCCCGCTACCGGAGACAGCAGATCTCCTGCGGGAACTGCAGACCACGCGGCAGAAGTTGTTCGTCCCGCGTGGTCTGCAGTTCCCGCTGGAGATCCGCTGTCTCCGGTAGCGGGGACCTATGTAAGTAGGGTCCGCTGCCCTGAGCCATACATAGGGCGCACCGGACTATAAGGCGCACTTTGGATTTCTAAGGAAATCCTAGGCTTTTATGTGCGCCTTATAGTCCGGAAAATACGGTATATATAAATAAATATATTGATAGGCCATCTATAGGAAATCCTAACCCACTCCAATTAGAAAGACAGACCAGTTGTAGTCTAGACTCCCTTTTCCCAACTACACCGGACACTCTGAGTGTCATCTCATCCATACCAATATCTACCCTGTAGATAGGCCATCAATAGGACACCCTACACAGCTCCTAGAAGGTTAAGACCAACTGCAGTCTCAACTCCCTCCTTCCATCTACATCTCCTCCGTTCTGAGTTTTGAGGGCTTTAAAGATACATTCCATGTATGCGAAAAAGGAGAACATAAGTTAAATTTTAGCTTACATCAACTTATTGTAATATCGCTTAACATAGAGGATAGGCCATCTATAAGAAATCCTGGCCAACTCCAATAAGAAAGAGAGACCAGTTGTAGTCTCAACCCCATCTTCCTATCTCCCTCTCTACCCTCAGTGTTTTGAGGGCTTCAAACAGTTGATGGGTTCGGGGGCCAGGTGTCATGTCATAGAGCTAATATGACCTATTGATGGCTTAAATTGTGAATAAGACTCACTAGAACATCCTACACAACTCTTAGAAGGTTGAGAGAGACCTTCTACAGTCTCATCTACCTCCTCCCATCTACATCTCCTCTGTTCTGTGTTTCAAGGGCTTTAAACAGCTGGTCAGTGTGGGGGTCAGGTGTCATCTCACCTGTATCAACTATTGATGGTCTACCCTGAGCATAGGTCATCAAGAGGAAATCATGACATCTCCTATAAGACAGAGACTAATTGTAGACTTGATCCCCTCCTCCCACCTTTCTCCCCTTTGTGTTTTCAGGGTTTTGAACAGTTGATTGGTGGGGGGGCCAGATGTGTGCTAGCTAATGAAAATATATTGATGGCCTATACAGAGGATAACCCATCTCTAGGAAATCCTGGCCAACTCCAACAAGAAAGAGAGACCAGTTGTATTCTCAACTCCCTCTTCCCATCTACCTTTCCACCCTCTGTGTTTTGAGGGCTTCAAACAGTTGATAGGTGTGGGGACCAGGTGTCATGTCACCCCATCTCATCGCGCTAATATCAACTATTAATGGCCTACTTTGTGGATAGGCCTCAATAGAACATCCTACACAACTCATAGAAGGTTGAGAGAGACCGACTGCAGTCTCGGCTCCCTCCTTTCATCTACATCTCCTTCTCTCCGTGTTTTGAGGGCTTCAACCAGTTGATTGGTGTGGGGGCCAGGTGTCATCTCACCAATATCAACTTTTGATGGCCAACCCTGAGCAAAGGTCATCAATAGGAAATCATGGGCATCCCCTATAAGACAGAGTGGCTAATTGTAGACTTGACCCCCTCCTCCCACCTACCTGTGTTTTCAGGGTTTCAAACAGTTGATTGGTTTGGGGGCCAGATATTTGCTTGCTTATGAACAGCCTACACTGGGGATAAGCCAACAATTGGAAATCCTGGGCAACTACTACAAGACAGAGAGATCAACTGTGGTTTCAACTCCCTCCACCGTCTCCTCCCCTCTTTTTTTTAATTACCAAATTTTCCTAATTTTCTATTTTTTAACCCATTCTAGTTTTTACTCAGTCATGAATAATTCCTGATTTTTTTCTCCTGAGGACCACTAAAATTTCCCCTTGATGTAACATGAATGGCCTTAGGTTCAAAGAGGTCTTTAGGTGAGTCACCTACAAAGATGCGTTCATTAGAAGTACAAGCCGTCGTACGTTCCTTGTTTAATCACATAACGCGTTTTATCTTTTATCTGTTACAATTTTGATGAAGATCAAATGAATTTAATGCGGAGACGTCCCAGGAGAAAATCGCCCATAGCGTTCTGAAGTTCTACTCGCACATTGTTAAAGTAGCAACATTGCCCATGTCAAAATCTCTTAAATCATTTCTCATATCTGGAAGTTAATGACTGGTGTCCCAGACAGCGCTATGATTTAATCCCAAAACGGAGGACAGAAGGAAATATTTATGGTTCCCATTGTCATTAATCACGCGGGAAACTGCAGCACTACCCCTGCCATATTTTTATGAGAAGCAGTTCTCCGAGATGTCACAGCTCTGCTGAAAATCCAGTACTTGTTGGAAAATAGAAGCTGGTAATCCAAAGAATCACATTGGATCATGCTGCTCCTATTGGGCCCCATACTGACTATCCTCTCCTGCTTCCCAATATAAATAGGTGAATATTCAGGCAGTCATCACTAGGGGGAGCACTCAGTTTTCTAATCATACCATTTGTTTAAAGTAAATAAAAGGTGTATTCATTTCTATGCACAGAGCTCCTCCTAGTGGTGGCTGCAGACAGTCAGTTTCACCACTATGGAGGACACCTATCGAATTTATTCAAATATATTTAAATGACGGTGCTTTGAATGAGCACCGTAATAATAAGGCATATGGGTAAGGTAGAGAGTGATGCCTTAGTTTAAAAAAAAAAGTCTAAATTACATTTTTTAACAAAAATCATACGTCATTGAAAGCAGATATTAGGATTGGGTGGATGACTTCTAACATGTCTGATCCTTTGTTTTCAAAGGAGATGAAGTATGTGATAATAAATGTCTCACTTACCCACTCTACTCAATCCTAATACATATATAGAGAACTCAGCAATAATAGATGCTTGACGAAAAGCTACTGAATGTCAACCCCCTGTTGATAAACCAGGACGGAGTCAGGCCTAACTATATAATACAGAATCAAATGTCAATGGGGAGGTCTGTGGAATATGTTAAATTACATGAATCAAGATAATCATTGGCATGTCTTTTCTGTTGGTTCCTACTCACCCTCCATAGACTTCTATGGGGAGCTGTAACCTGATCCCTCAGTGAGCTGACAGCCCATAATGGAAGACCAATACTGATTCAGAACATACTCCACAGTAAACAGTACACAGATACAATGTGTCTCTGGAGTATTGGGAGAACACAATCTATTGGCATCTATACAGTATAGTCCTTCTCAGATTATCTAGAGCATTTCTAAAGTCTGTTGGATTATGATGGCAAAAGTGGCCCTGGGTTATAAACATATGCGAGGTAGCAGTATTTTATCCAGCAATTCACTCAAAACATGTGAACAATACTTTAAATAACAAAAAAAAAAGGCAGACAATTTTTTACCATTATTAGTCCTTCATTCCAGCACTGGCAGCCTGGTTCTCAGTCCTTGAGGAGCAGCTGACCAGCAGAGGTGCCACCGTTCATATATCCTAAGGATAGGTCATCTTTACAAAAGGTTTCAGGTTAGCCATATATATAGTTCAAGCTGCCAAGTTGTGCAAAACCAGCTTAAAGGTACTGTCTATAGAAAGTTTTCCTTCATCAACAGGAGTGGGGATAACATGGTGATTGCTGAGAGTCCCAGCAGTGAGATCCTGAGAATGGGGGTCTGGTGTACCCCCAAATGAACAGAGCGGGTGATTGCACTCTATTTAACACATGGGGCTGCAAACTTGAAGATAGCCGAACACAATGGCGCCTCCTCTAGTAGTAATATATCAGTGGGTTCTCCATGCAGAGCATCACATCTGTGCTGATATCATGTGTCAAGAGAAACTATTTGTAACTCTGCGGTCCTGCTGTAGCAGGTGACTGCACTCCTGATCTTGCTACAGGTGATGCTGCCTGAGGCAATAGGCTCCACTCGCCTCATGGCTGATGCACCACTGTTTACGGCTTTCACGCAGGAGCTGAAAGTTTCCTTCTCCGTAAGAGAGTGCTGGATATTGGATGTTGGACCTCGACCAATCTCATAGATATACCCTATTATATGGTTTAATATTAATTATTTTGTACTGTATATTTGTTAGCAATACGGTATGAACAGGTCATTTCCGATTTGTACGAAGCGATAACGCATCAGAATTGTGCCCAATGACAAACTCAGAATCAGAAAATAAAAAAATACATTTTTTGGTCATTTTTGCGAGAAAATCCATCCATTTTCTGCATCATTTGGGGGGGTGGGGGGGCTTCTCCCATTGTGTCAGCGTCAGGACACCCCCCCCCCCCCGGATAGAAGGATTAATAGGTCGCTGTGTGATTCTTTCTGCAATCAACAAACCTCTCCAAATCAGGAGGAAGGAAAGGTCACTCCCTCTAATTGCCCAGATAAATCTCCCTCCGTCAGGGGGCTGCGGAGGATGGGGGTCTACCTCCGTATGGAGATAGTGGGACGGAGCGCTAATTTGGGAGCCGTTTCTTGTGAAGTGACACTTATGCCTGGCACAGATATAAAAGAGACGTCCAACTAAATTAACCACCGACTGATCCACTCTACTAAGTGCCATGGCGGAGGCTGGATACGACCACCATCACTTGGCGGGAAGGTTAATTCTTTCTAACAAGGTTTAACCTAATCTCCAGCGCCGCTCTCCGCTCCGGGGCCCGATTCTACCCTGAGCCTCTTGTGGTTCCTGGATCACTTTGTATTAGGGTGGGGGGTGGCACGTTATATATAAGTACAGGGTGGGGGTCCTACTCCAGCGCTATCCAGGTGTTCATTCATTTGGGGGTAGGGAATGTGCAGCCGTCGCTTGTTTCACTAAATTACGGCTTGCCTGCCTGTCGCTTGCATTAGAGGAGAAGCGAGCTGGCAAGCGATGTGTAACCCCGCAGCTGCTGTTAGATGCTTACAGGAGGCAGCGAGGGGGATTTACTAAACAGAATGTGGAAAGGGATAAAACACCAGAGTTATGTGCTGTCACACAAGTAGCGCTTGTTGCTTACTCTGCTTATATTGACCAAATGGAGTCATAGGTAGCCAGTAGCCTGCAGTCACAGGAATAGCCAAGTAGTATGTAGTCACATTGATGCCCCCAGAAGCCAGCAGTCACAGTGATGCCCCTAGTAGCCTGCAGTCACATTGATGCCCCCAGTAGCCAGAAGTCACAGTGATGCCCCCAGTAGCCTGCAGTCACAGGAATAGCCCAGTAGCCTGAAGTCACATTGATGCCCCCAGTAGCCTGCAGTCACGGTGATGCCCCTAGTAGCTAGCAGTCACAGTGATGCCCCCAGTAGCCAGCAGTCACAGTGATGCCCGCAGTAGCCACTAGTCACAGGAATGCCCCTAGTAGCCAGCAGTCACAGGAATGCACACTGTAGTCCACAGTCACTGGGATGACTGCAGTAGCCAGTAGTCGCAGGGATGCCCACAGTAGCCAGTAGTCACTGGTATGACTTCAGTAGCCAGTAGTCACAGGAATGCCCACAGTAGTCAGCAGTCACCGGGATGAATGCAGTAGCCAGTAGTCAGCAGAATGCCCACAGTAGCCAGCAATCACAGTGATGCTCACAGTAGCCAGCAGTCACAGGGATGTCCCCAGTTCTTTCAGTCCTCAGTTCTCCCAATCATTAGTGGATAATTTACTCTCATGGCTCCATCATTTAAAGGGACTCACCAGCTTTTACACCAGTCCTCTCAGTAGGGTATAAAATGTCCCTTCTATAATTCCCATCTTTTATGTGATATAGAGTTTATAGGGTGCAGGGGGAGCGTCACCTCAGATGCCCCTTTCTTTGGTTCTTTATCACCTAGAACTATGCTCTTGGTATCATATTACAGATAATAATTTTATCTTTCGGATCGCATTGGGCTTGTGGTTCAGAGAGCTATAGCACCAGAGGGACAGGCAGTTAAAGACATAGTTAGGAATGTGATATATAGATAAATATGCTGTTCCTGCCTTTGTCTTTAATTACCTGTATCTCAGGTTTCGTAGCTCCTAGAACCACATTCCTGATAGGTTTAACAGATGAATTTCTTAACTTTAATATGAAACCAAGAGCAAGTTTCTGGATTTTATAGAAGCCAAGATAATGGCAACTGAAGTGATGCTCTCCCTCCAGACATGATTACTTTTGAGGTGATTTTAGTTATAGATAAATGGTTGAAATTTGTACATAAAAGAGGTGATACTTGAAAGGATATTTCATGTCCTACCGGAGGGGGCTGATGTCTTAGTGGTGTAAAAGTTGATGACAAGTTCCCTTTAAATGAATCTCAGCTGCCCCAGGTCATGTGACCGATAAAGGAGGCATCACATGAGTGGCGCTCTCTGGACTGTAGCTGCATTGTTAGATAATCAATATTTTAGTCCTAAAAAAACCCTTTAAGATTCTCTATATTACAGTATATAGCATATATATATAGTATCTGACTACAAAGGAGAGACTTCAAATAGTTATAAAGGTCACAGTGTAAGAGGTTAAAGTGTCGTGCAGCCTCCCCTTTATCGTGTGTCAGGTCTTTACGTCTTTGGCTGTGTACAGATCACACAGGGGGATACAGTCTCTCGCCCTGTGCCCATTGTTGGACTACAATCCCCAATCACCCCTGGGATGATGGATCTTGTAACTCAACATGTCCAGGAGCAAAATGTCTTATGGATTTTTTTTTCATGTGATAGTCTTAAAAGAAAAAGCAATGATCCAAGTGGAGTCCTGGGGGCAGTCGCCTTCACATCAAGGTCTGTGATCATATTCTTAATTATGGGGTCCCATCAGACTCCAAGGTTAAGGTATAACTGCACTTTTGCTCTACCTGCCCCCTCCAGTAGGGGCTGAAATGTCCTTTCTAGAATTCCCTCTTTTATGTGAAATCTCACTGATTTATAAAACGTCTCCACCAAGTTCATGTGAAAAGGAGCAGAGAAGAGTCATTTATAGTGGCTGGAGGAGGAGTATCACATCATAACCCCCTATTTTGCATTCTCTCTCTCTGGTGTCATCTTAAAGATAAGAATTTGATTTTTTAGACTGCATCAGGATTGTTGTTTTGTGAGAAACAGATCTGGAGATACAGGGATTCAAAGAGATTGGTAAGAACTAGAGCTTTATCTGTAGCTCGAATTTATCTGTAACTATAGTTAGTATAAATATTATAAATAATAAATTATTTATATAGTGCCATCATATTTAGCAGCGCTGCACAAATCATGGGGGACACATGAAAATAAAACAATAACATAATCAGAACAAACAATAGGAATGAGAATCCTGCTCGCTTTATGGTTTTCCAGTTCTGTAGATCAGAGAACCACAAGCCTAGTGAGATGTGTAAGATAGGAGCCTTATCTTTAAAATGACACATAATGCATATTTATAGGCACTACAGGAATGAAGATAAGAGCTGCTGAAGTGACACTGCCCCAGTAGCCTTAAAAAGTGACTCATCTCAGGTAAAATATGACTGTTCTCTGCTTGTTTTCACATGACTTTGGAGGAAAGATTTCACGTAGATTTCAAAAAAAGGACATTTCATCCCCTACCTGAGGGGATTGGTAGTTTAATTAAGTAAAATCTAATGGCAGGTTCTCTTTAAGTATTTAGGTCATGGGACTTTCTAGAACAAATAACATTGTAGAAAACAAGTATGAGGTCTGTATAGGGGAAATGTTCACATAAACTGTATCATTACTATTCTCTTACAGATTTCTTGGAATGTAAAAAAAATAATACATCTTAAAAAATGTTGTAGTTTAGACATCCCAAGTCCAAATCCTCTTTGTACCAGGGGAACTCACTATGGATGGTCCTCATCTGAAGGGAGCTACAAAGAGTGTCTCTCACCTTGGAGGACTGTGCATGTCCATACATTATATAGGCAGCCCAATTTCCTTACTGTAATACCTCATTTCGCCTGCGGAGGCAGTGTAGTTTCTCTGATCGTTAGGCAGCTGTGATTTCCTTTGAGCAGGGGGGTTCCCATGATAGAAATATGTTAAGAAATTGTCTTACATCATGAATTCCTCGCCTCCGTCTACTCTCGGGGATGTAGTGGATTATTACTCGGCCTCCAGGACGTGGCGTCTGCCGGCGACATGTGCACGGATTGATTGACTGATTGATTGTCTGGTAACGTCACCCCCTCAAGGTCTGGCGAGGACAATGGATGCCGCCACTCTCCGAATCCCTCAGGTAATGTTACCCTTTAAGATCAACCAGAATTAATCAAATCCAATTTTCTCGGAATATTCCGTGTATCTATCCAGAGCAGGAGCGAGCAGCCCCGAGGCGTCGGCTCTCTGGAGCAGGAAGATGGATTATAGATCTACACTCCGAGGAACCTCCGCTCCGGGCTGGGGCACCGATGGAGACCCCCTCTAAAATCTGATGCCCCCCATTACATATCCCTGCACCACTAATCAGAATGATAGAAATTCCGTATGGTTTAAACTTTTGATTTTTGAAACATCAATTATGATACGTATTTGTTGTGATAGACCAATCACCCAGCTTTCCCAGGATCCTGAACTGTAAATTTGTAGCACAAGAAGCAGGAACAGCTGTAGTGTCAGCCATATTGGGTGTCACCCAGCTTTCCTAGAGGCAGATCTAATCCAATTTGACAACATTTGGCAAGTTTGTTCCAGTACAGCGTGTGCCATGAATTTTTTGAAGACAGGCCACGCCATTTTTATACCCCACCCCGTGTAAGTGGTGCAACACACCAATTTTTGGGGGGGCGTGGCCAATGTACAAGTCACACCCCCAGGGGTTTTGTACACATAGAATAAACAAAATCCCTGCAAAGTGTAAATCTAGGAACAAGCAGAGAAGAAATTTGTGACCGGTTGTGTACCAGTTACAACCAGTGAACCATTCCCTTTAATAATAATCACTAAATATCGCTAAAGGGGTTTACCATTTTAAACAATCCCTTTGGCTTTTGGCTTTTGCCCTCATATTAAATGATTTTCTGAAAGATGGACCAATTAGCAAATATTCATTTTTCCTGCAGTGCCCCCAGAGGAGAAATGAAGTATTACAGGCTCCAGTCCTCCTGAGCAAAAGAGAGAGAGTAACTGTGATATTTACATATCGGAAATACTGTAGGATCATAATATATCTGATTCAATGTTCAACGCGCCCAGGTTCTGTCCTAAAATGGACATTTCCTTTAATTATGAACTCCTTTCATAGGCAGGAATTGTCTCCTATGACTGCAGGAAAGGGAAGGAATTGGAGTAGATCCTCTTCTGTCTACAAATTGTTTAGGAAAGCTGCGAGCGGGCGCTGACTCTGACATATCAATTGAAAATATCTGGGAATAAGCCGCAGCCTGGAAGGAATGAGAGATCAGATCAAGTGTCAGTCATTCAGTGAGACCCTGACAAGCGAAGGCATCAACATGGGCGCCAGGAGACCCCGAGCCGAGCGATCAAATAGGGGATCAATGCAGAACATAGGCACAATATATAGACTCAAGACTGGGGATAGCACACACTGCATGTCCACAGGAGGTCGCTAGGTATGTTGAGTGTGAATTTTTAAAGGGGTTTTCCACTGTAATAATCCTATGGACAAGTCATCAATATCAGATACTCAAGATCCCATCAATCATTCGATTCTAACAACCTCTAGTCCTCTATCTAGTGGTCGGCCGTGGGAACTGCAGCTTAGCCCCTATTCGCTGGAATCAGCTGAGCGGAGGTGGGTCCTGAGTATCCCACCCCCCACGGATCCCATAGTATAATTAAACTGTAACATCCATGTCAGAGTCATCCAATGTCCGTAGAGTGCGGCTGAGGAGGCGCTGTTTTTGTCTTTTGTTATCTTTTGGTATCAGTACCAATCACTCTGCAGTTCTGCTCCGGTTCACTAACAGTTAAACTGCTGTGATGGACCTTATCCCATCAGCATTGGAACCAGGATTATGATATCACATAAAAGTTCTTGGGAACCTATTGTTATAGTTCACACTTGACCGAGCTCGTGTGTATTTAGTCTTATTTCAGGTAATTTCTGAGCCCTTTTGCTCATCTTCTGGTTGTCTCTATTATCTATTGATTTGGTACTTTGTTGTCCTCTAGGTTTTGACTCTGGAGACATTTCTTATTCGTTTGTTTGCTTTGTCCTCGTCTGTTGTTATCACTTAGAGATATTAACATATGATTACTAGTAAATTCAATGTAAACCAAAATTATTTGGTGCTTAAAGGAGCATTGCACTTTGACTCCCCCCACAGGTCATATGTATGAAGGGGCCTGCAAGTCGCTTATACAATTCTAATAGTAATTAGTTTCTCTTCATATGGATGAATTGGCCCGATTCACACAACGTACACAGGGCCCCTGTTCTTCCAATCATGTCGGACCCTAAATATTTGCACCTCTTTCAACTAAGCCATAAATAACTTCAGCAGAAAGGAAAAGATGACTTTTAAGTGGTGGACATCTAGGTTACCAGATCCCTCCGTGATGTAGCTTCACAGACTGTTACACTGTTTCGGAGCACTTCCCCCCATACATTTTGTGAGATTACACCAGGTAGGGGGAGAGGGGAAGTGCTGAGGGATGTGGAAAGGAGGTGAAACAGTGTAACAGCCAGTGAACCTACAACACTGAGGTGATCTGGTAAAGCCACCCAGAGCCCTTCAGGCTCATTGGCATTATTTTAACAGTTGATTGTAGATGGAAGGATGAGGCCACGGATAACAAATATAAGAAGATATCACAGTCACAGTGTCTGGATCTATGAGTAATGTCCCTGGTTTATCAGGATGGATTGTGATGGTAGATTTTCTGCACCCTTGTACATGAACATCCCCCTGACTCTACCCCAGGATATGGATGAGGTCAGCATGTGGCCGTTCTCTGTTATATCCCATACATATTGCAGACCCTGCAGGATTATTGATTCCATCCACATCACACCCCGGGGCTGACAGATTACCCAATAGCGAGGAATCAAGGGCGGATTCATCTCATGGAACTCCACTGCCATCTAGTGGCCGGTTCATTTAATGCAGCAAAATGTATTCAATTAAAGGGGTTGTCTGAAAGAATGAGGGAGTACCAAAATAACTGGGATGTACAAACTGTAGTCATAAACTGAATGGGAAAGGGGTGATACATCTTAGAAGTTTTTAAAGGGGTATTCCAGGACCAAATATATGAAGTGTGACGCTTTCCACAGCAATAAGGACTGATGGAAGGGCGCTCCAGAGGTCAAATTAGTTGATTTCTAGGGCAGATGCCTTTTTAATGAAGAACCAAAGGACCATCAAGGAAACCCCGGGAAATCAATAAATATTCGCAAAGAATATTGTCAGATATATTGTATCGAAATAGAACCTGATCTCCTTCCATCGTCTCAGATGAGGACCGGGTACAGAAAGTATTCAGACCCCTTTACATTTTTCACTCTTTGTTTTAGCTCATTAACGTACACCCTATCTTGACTGAAATATACAGGAATGTAGACATTTCACATGGTCATAAGTAGTCAGACACAATAGCGTTTTGAAACAGAACAAAAACACACAGGGACGGTCTTGTATTGTCTAAATGTGACACCCATATTTAACTCACCTGTTGTGCATTTCCTTCTGATCCTCCTTGAGATGGTTCTTCTCCTTCATTGGAGTCCAGCTGTGTTTAATTAAACCGATTGGACTTGATTAGGAAAGACACACACCTGTCTATGTAAGACCTCACAGCTCACACTGCATGTCAGGGCACATGAGAATCGTGAGGTCTTAGGAACTGCCCAATGAGTTCATAGACAGAACAGATATGGCCAAGGTTACAAAAGAATTTCTGCAGCATTCAAGGTTCCCAAGAGCACAGTGGTCTCCATAATCCTTAAATGGAAGAAGTTTGGGACCACTACAACTATTCCTCAACCTGGCCGTCCAGCCAAACTAAGCAATCGTGGTAGAAGAGCCTTTGTGAGGGAGGTAAAGAAAAACACCAAGATCACTGTGGCTGAGCTCCAGAGATGCAGTAGGGAGATGGGAGTCACCTATCACCGCAGCCTCCACCAGTCGGGGCTTTATGGCAGAATCTACCAACAGAAACCTCTCCTCAGTGCAAGACATATGAAAGCCGCATACAGTGTGCAAAACACATGGAGGACTCCCGGACTATGAGAAATAAGATTCTCTGGTCTGATGAGACGAAGAATGAACATTTTGGTGTTAATTCTAAGCGTTGAAGAAAACCAGGCGCCGCTCATCACCTGCCAAATACAATCCCAGCAGTGACACATGGTGGGGGCAGCATCAGGCTATGGAGGGGACAGGACCACTGGGTGTAATGGAAGGAAAGATGAATGCGGTCAAGTACAGAGATATCCTGGATGAAAACCTCTTCCAGAGTGCTCTGGACCTCAGACTGGGCCAAAGGTTCCAAGAAGACACTGACCCTAAACACACAACTAAAATAACAAAGCAGAGACTTCAGAACATCTCTGTGACCATTCCTGACCGGCCCAGCCAGAACCCGGACCTAAACCCAATGGAGCATCTCCGGAGAGACATGAAAATGGCGTCCACCAACGTTCACCATCCAACCTGAGGGATCTGGAGAGGATCCGCAAGGAAGAGGCAGAGGATCCCCAGGGATGAAACATTCCAAAGCTGCTTCTACTCAACACTGAGCAAAGGCTCTGAATACTTATCACCATGTGATATTTCCGTTTTCTTGTTTAATAAATTAGCAAAAATATCTACATTTCTGTTTTTTTCTGTCAAGATGGGGTCGGAGTGCACAATAATGCGCAAAAGAATAACCTTTTTACCAATTGGCTGCAATGAAACAAAGAGTGAAAAATTCGGATCCATGTGCCCCTATGGTTCTCTTCCTCCCCTCCACCTATTCCTCTTCTTCTTACTAATCTATGAAATAGATGGAAGGAAGTTGATTCCCTGATCAGACTACACATAATGGTTGTTTGTAGTCTGTTTCCATAGTGATACTTAGATCTGCATTGGAGCTACAAACATGTGGGAGGTTTTCTAAACGGTCTCCACTGATTTGCTACAGTTCCTCCTCCTGGATACAATGTATGATACTGTCTGACAAGTGTCGGTGTCTATTGCTGGATATTAATAATGTATCCAGTGCAATTCTACGTTCTCACCAAGCAAATCAATAGGTCAAGGAGAGGCTTGTAAGTGACGGCGGAGCAAGAGGCGTCCGCTATCTCTATGGAATATACAGAAATAACCAGATTGACAATAAGAATAACTAAGAGGACACAAAGACGTGTAGTGGGTGACCTTCTGCGCCCCCGAAATAACCGACAGCACAGAGATGGTCAATACTCACACAGAAAATCTCCACCTTGGAGCATTGTGTCAGTTTATGTCCAAAATTCTTCAATATATTTTCATAGCAGAGATCTCCTGCTACCGAGCTATAAATCTCCTACACAGACATAAAAGGTAACAGCCCACCTGCTCACCTCTAGAGGGAGCTAAGGAGCTCACTGCATACAGGGCTATTATTGAGTGTATTCTATAAATAGTAAAAAGATTATCAATACATATATATATACCCCTTGTGTGCAGAGGTCACACTAACATTTTTACAGAAGGGTAATAATACTATTTTTAGCCGAGGAGGAGTATTACATTTTCTGTAATACAAATATTTAACCCCTATCTGTATATAATGTTAACAGGCGCTATTTATACACGAAAATCATCTTTACCGCACACAGCATGCACTCACACTCACTGCACACACTCACTAAACATGGGGGCACATTTACTAAAGGTCCGTCGGACGCATTTTCCGATTTGCCCCGGGTTTTTGGCGCACGCAATCAGATTGTGGCCTGTCGGCGGCGGCTTGTATGCAACACAAATCGGGGGGCGTGGACGTCGGACAACCCGGCACTCTCACTCCGGGTATCTCCGGCACGCCGCTGACACGGGGCACTGTATCACGTGTCCTGCGGAGCTTCCCAAACTGCTCAGCCTATGCACTACAGGGAATAATTGCCAAGCGTACTCTTACGCATGGCAATTATTTTTGGAGGTAATTGCGCCTCATCATGCGTCTATGATGCGTGGTGAGGCGCTAATGTGACCTCTGCTTGTGTGTATATATTCAGTACAGACCAAATATTTCAAACACCTCAGAAATCTACATGAATAGAAAAAAGTGCTTTCACAACAGCAGCAGTTCCTCAAAAACCTACTAATAAACACCTTACATAAACCAGGGTGCTTCCAAATCAGCGTTACAAGCAGTGTCCCCCAACAAGATATGCCCCTAAAAAGAACCAGCAGTCTCATTAATGACATTAGCCACGGTGTCCACAAAATGACATCAAGGACATACTACCATAAAAGCTCCAGCAATTAGAATAGAATAGAATATTTTATTATCCTCAAAGGGGGAAATTAGTTGTATCACATCGACATCTGTATAATAATAGTACATACATTACACTCACATATAATTAGTTCCCCCCTTGATGGTATTATGTGCCACAGTGTCAATAGCAGAGCCCCCAAAAACAGTGTCAACAGCAGTGCCCCCGAAGCAGCATCAACAGCAGTGCCATCCACAACATTGTCAATGGCAGTGCCAACAAGACCGTGTTTATAGGAGTGCCCCCCTTAGCAGCTTCACTAGCAGTGCCCCCCAAAACAGTGTCTACAGCAGTGCCCCTAAAACCAAACAAATTGCAGAAAGCACTGGCAGGTTGTTCCCCAATTCCTGTGCGAGCACCCCAAATGGCGTCAGAAGCCGTGCTCACAACAGCAGTGCCTCCAAACAGTGCCCCTAAAAACACACACAATCTACTAAAACACAAGCAGCTAGTGCCCCCACATTAATATAAACTACAATGCCCCCAAAACAGTAACAGTAGTAACAAATAGCATTGCCCTCCAAGTAGCATCAGCAGCAGTGCCCCCAACATCAATAGCCACCAGTATCAGCGCCCCCAGAACAATGGCCGCACTCACAACCCCCCTAACAGATCCCAAAAAATATCATCGCCCCGGGCTATGAGGAAACTTCTCCCATTTCTGGAAAAGACTTACAAGAAAACATTCCCCAAGAGAATTTACTCGCCTTCCACTAGGTGGCGCTGTGGCGTTTCCTATGTGCTTTACATCTTGTTCTTTTTGTTCGCTGCCAATAAAGTTAGAGCGTGTTGTAAAGTTTTCGCCGCAAGCGTTGCTGGGAGTCGTAGTCCGTCGGCCATATTTGCTGTAGTGATTGACGTGCGGGGCTGTGAGTGAAGGCAGCCTGCTGTCCCGGAGCCGGGAAGTGTGACTGGAGAGAGGAGGAGGGGCAGGAGGTGAGCGACCGGGTACCAGAAACGGCGGGAGTGTTTACCTTACACGTCAGCAGGAGCGGGACCAGAAAACTACATGTCCCAGCATGCCCCGCCGCATGCGCCGCTCACCCGGCAATCCCCTAATGTGATGTATTTTATGGAATATTCTTTATTACATATTCTGACTTTTTATTATACTAGAAGTTGTATAATAGCGCTTTTCTTTTGAAAAGGATGCGTGGTGTCATTATTCAGGGCTCAGGGCGGCAGTCACACATTTCCAGGAGGAATAACAGAGGAATTACACAATGTAGAGATCTCATATCTAATCTCTGTGGGTAAAATTATACTAATAAGTAATAACTAATATTAATAATCGCTATTCAAGAACCTTGGTACTGGTTTTAGATTTGACCTAGGAGCTTGCAATCATATACCCAGAACCGGCTCGGTCACAAAGCTGCGCCCACCCCTTCGGTAATGACAGGGGCTTTTTTATTGCTCCTGTGTAGGTTGCAGGTGGCTTTTTGTAGAATGACACTTATTATGAGACATAAAGACTAAATTGTGATGTTAATATACACTTAAAGGGACGTTCCTGATAAAAGTGTGTAGTGCAGAGGGGGCGGAGTTATCCCTCTGATGTTCTAAGTATCCCGGTGTCACCCCCCCACCCCCACGAACCTGACTCTATCAGAATACAGTAACACAATCTGTGACTATGTGGAAACGTCAGTCATTTGACTCATTCTGCCATAGATCCTTAAAGGGAACCTGTCATCAGAATTCAATCCCTATAAACTACTAGCAGATCCCTCAGAAGGGGGGTGAAATGTACTTTCTAGAATTCCCTCTTTTAGGTGAAATCTTCTCCATTTACCAATAAAAATGATCTCCAAAGTCATGTGAGAATGAGCAAATAAAAGTCATATTTGCCTGAGATGAGTAAAATTTAGAGGCTGCAGGGGGGGACTTCAAAAGCCCCTATCTTGAACTTTTCGAAATTTTTGGTGTCATATTAAAGATAAGAATCTCATCTTTCAGATCGCATCAGGCTATTATTTCTGTGATCTACAGGAAGTTAAAAATAAATAGGTGGGAATTGGGTCTTTACCTGCATCTCACGTTTTGAACTATGTCCTCACCTGCCTGTATCTCCGGTTCTGTAACTCACAGAACCACAAGCCTCGTGTGATTTGATAGATGAGATTCTTATCTTTAATATGACACCATGTTTCTAGGTTCTATAAAACTAAAGATAGAGGAGGTGTCTGAAATGATTCTCCCACTGTAGCCTCTAAAAGTGACTAATCTCAGCCAAAATATGACTCTTTTACATGACTTTTATAGGTAAACTGGTGAGATTTTGTGTAAAAGAGGGAATTCTAGAAAGAACATTTCATCGCCCACCTGAGGGGCTGATATTTTAATGAGGTTCCCGTTACTACAAAGCATGGTCTGGAATAATGTGGAATAAAAGTGACTCGTCTTTTTTTTGTATCTCTCCATCTTTTAGGATGAATACACTGGGGATGGAGGTAAAGCCGGCTGTCGTATCCAAGCAAGCAGAGGAGGTGATCCATGGGGTGGTCACACAGGTGGTCTGCAGCGCCTTCACTGACCACATCCTGGTAGTGGTGACCCAGTACGGGAAGATAGGAACCTTAGTGTCCGTGACCCCCAACATGGTGACGGGTGACCTGGAGAGACCCACACTGACCACCAAGGTCCTCCTAGGATGTGACGAGGTGAGCAGGACCCGGCTGCATAAATATTCATACCCCTTGCAAAATGAGCTTGAGGGGTGTCATCAGATCATCCGAAAATCTGGAAAAGATGATGACCCTTTAACGTGACCTCCATGTTTCCGCAGCCCGTCGTCCACGTCTGCGCCAAGAATCTGGTGAGTTTCGTGTCCCAGGAATCCAAGAACAAGCCGGTGCTGCTGGGCCTGGCGCTGAAGGACAAGAGCGTGGACTGTGTAACGGCAGTGAAGGAGGTGATAAAGAGGTGTCAGGTCTGGTGACCCCTAGAACGACCCCGATGCTCATCCCTTATATTATTATTAGTCTGTGGTTTACTATGATCTTGTGTTTTTTACATTAAAAGTTCAAGCTACTCATTCTGCACCTGAGTTTTCTACCTTCAGTTATGGCCTCCAGTATCTTACAGCTCCTCTCTCTATCTACCTGTACATGACGTAGGCACAGGTAGTACTGCCTCTACCTGTACATGACGTAGGCACAGGTAGTACTGCCTCTACCTGTACATGATGTAGGCACTGGTAGTACTGCCTCTACCTGTACATGATGTAGGCACTGGTAGTACTGCCTCTACCTGTACATGATGTAGGCACAGGTAGTACTGCCTCTACCTGTACATGATGTAGGCACAAGTAGTACTGCCTCTACCTGTACATGACGTAGGCGCAGGTGGTACTGCCTCTACCTGTACATGATGTAGGCGCAGGTGGTACTGCCTCTACCTGTACATGATGTAGGCACAGGTGGTACTGCCTCTACCTGTACAGGTTGTAGGCACAAGTAGTACTGCCTCCACCTGTACATGATGTAGGCACAGGTAGTACTGCCTCTACCTGTACATGATGTAGGCACAGGTAGTACTGCCTCTACCTGTACATGACGTAGGCACAGGTAGTACTGCCTCTACCTGTACATGACGTAGGCACAGGTAGTACTGCCTCTACCTGTACATGACGTAGGCACAGGTAGTACTGCCTCTACCTGTACATGACGTAGGCACAGGTAGTACTGCCTCTACCTGTACATGACGTAGGCACAAGTAGTACTGCCTCCACCTGCACATGATGTAGGCACAGGTGGTACTGCCTCTACCTGTACAGGTTGTAGGCACAAGTAGTACTGCCTCCACCTGTACATGATGTAGGCACAGGTAGTACTGCCTCTACCTGTACATGATGTAGGCACAGGTAGTACTGCCTCTACCTGTACATGATGTAGGCGCAGGTGGTACTGCCTCTACCTGTACATGACGTAGGCGCAGGTAGTACTGCCTCTACCTGTACATGACGTAGGCACAGGTAGTACTGCCTCTACCTGTACATGACGTAGGCACAGGCGGTACTGCCTCTACCTGTACATGATGTAGGCACAAGTAGTACTGCCTCCACCTGCACATGATGTAGGCACAGGTGGTACTGCCTCTACCTGTACAGGTTGTAGGCACAAGTAGTACTGCCTCCACCTGTACATGATGTAGGCACAGGTAGTACTGCCTCTACCTGTACATGATGTAGGCACAGGTAGTACTGCCTCTACCTGTACATGATGTAGGCGCAGGTGGTACTGCCTCTACCTGTACATGACGTAGGCACAGGTAGTACTGCCTCTACCTGTACATGACGTAGGCACAGGTAGTACTGCCTCTACCTGTACATGACGTAGGCACAGGCGGTACTGCCTCTACCTGTACATGATGTAGGCACAAGTAGTACTGCCTCCACCTGCACATGATGTAGGCACAGGTGGTACTGCCTCTACCTGTACAGGTTGTAGGCACAAGTAGTACTGCCTCCACCTGTACATGATGTAGGCACTGGTAGTACTGCCTCTACCTGTACATGATGTAGGCACAGGTAGTACTGCCTCTACCTGTACATGATGTAGGCACAGGTAGTACTGCCTCTACCTGTACATGATGTAGGCGCAGGTGGTACTGCCTCTACCTGTACATGACGTAGGCACTGGTAGTACTGCCTCTACCTGTACATGATGTAGGCACAAGTGGTACTGCCTCTACCTGTACATGATGTAGGCGCAGGTGGTACTGCCTCTACCTGTACATGATGTAGGCGCAGGTAGTACTGCCTCTACCTATACATGATGTAGGCACTGGTAGTACTGCCTCTACCTGTACATGATGTAGGCACTGGTAGTACTGCCTCTACCTGTACATGATGTAGGCACTGGTAGTACTGCCTCTACCTGTACATGATGTAGGCACAGGTAGTACTGCCTCTACCTATACATGATGTAGGCACTGGTAGTACTGCCTCTACCTGTACATGATGTAGGCACTGGTAGTACTGCCTCTACCTGTACATGATGTAGGCACTGGTAGTACTGCCTCTACCTATACAGGATGTAGGCACAGGTAGTACTGCCTCTACCTGTACATGATGTAGACCCCGGCTGCTAGGCAGGTGTGGGTGTATGTACACACTACTTGTATACTTCCATATTATGGCACCTTATTCCTCGCTCCTGAACAACCACATGGACAAGTTTAGAGGTTGCCCATCAGCTAGCAGTCATAGAGAATCGCCCTATAATAGAGATGAGCGGACCCGGTGGTTTGGCGTTTGGGTTCTGTTGGCGGACCCTGACATATTGCTGGATTACTATGTCCAAGTCAGGTGGCTGAACGCCAAACCGGACCATTGGGTCCACTCATCTCTACTCTATAGTTCTCAAGACCTGTGATTGCTGTCAGTGATCCAGCTAACGGTAAGGAATTAAAACTTTAAAGGGGTTGGCCACTTTACCTCATGTTTTTGTTATATGTGTGCAAAGATGTGGTCACATGATGCATCTTTGGTACGTTTACATTTCGGACCTGCTTACACTTCCAAAAAATTTGAAAAAACGGATTCAAACCGGGAACGTTCCCTGTGATGCACAGCTATGTGACGTGTTGTCCCACAGAGGTGAAGACACTGGATCCAATCATTATGAATCTGCTTGAGAATCTATGGAGAATCTCTGTTACTCTGTTTCAACGATAATAATCATTTGTGATTGTTAAATAAAGTTGTGTTTTTAAATTTTTTTTTCTTGCATTTTAATTTTTTCGCTTTTCCAAGAGAAAATTACAAACACACAAATCGCTTCTTCTGTAATTTTGTACATGTACGTCCCAGGCGAAATGTGAATTGATCTGCGATCTGCGCGGCGTCGGCTCTGCTACATCTCCCTGTGAATAAATCAGGAAATAGCGTTTTTATTTGTTTTTCTGGGATAATTACGCTTTACAATCTCACATTTATATGTAATCCGACCTGTCTCCGTGCTGGGGAAATAAAAACGTATCTGCTGCCAGACGATAAATGGGAGACGCGGAGCGGGGGATGAACCAAATCAATGGAAATTATATCAGGAGAAGAAAAATGAAGGAAAAGTGAAACTAGAAAATGTAAAGTAATCGCGGAAAATGAGGTTTAAGGATCCAGACGCGGCAGCGCGAGCGGGTGATTAGTGAGAGTAATGTAACGCAAACGCAACTCGCTGAGAAGATACATCACTGAGGAACAGATATGGAGAAGGATTTCTCTCTGGTAACCTTATTATACAAGAAGGATCAAAGTCGTCCTGGTAGAGAATAAAACAGGCAAAAGTCATTGTTAAAGGGCCGGCGCCACAAAAAACTGTTTTGCCAAGACATCCAGTTGTTAAGATCTATTAGAAAATCTTGCAGTTTTATTATTGGCCACTAGAGGCACCATAGAGACTTTGATCTGGGAAATCTCACTTTACTGCTGCTGTGAAGACTACGTAAACAAAAGTTTCTTCTAATTTCCAAATAATTTCCCATTGTTTTCTGTACGAATCCACGTGTAGCTGGCAGCCCCTAAAGGTTGCAAGAAGCTGCTAGAATTTTAATGCTTGTAAGGATACATATAGGTTGTCTTTATTCCCAAAACTGGATTCTATCCTTTATATATGATTTTCTACCCCAAAATGTGTAGCGACAAGCTAGGTTGAAAAACATCCTGTCATCTTCCAAAAACAGAGCCACACCTGACCGTGGTTTGTCCTGGTATTGCAACTAATTTGCATAGATATAAATGGAGGTGAGCTGCAATACCGGCCCAAACCATGGTTAGATGTGGCGCTGTTTTTGGAAGAAAGCGGCCATGTTTTTCAACCTCCAGACGACCCCTTTAACAGTGGACATCTATTCGGCCAACCACTTTTCCTTTTGACACTCGCATGCCCCATCAGATCGGTCGAGGGTCCATGTATTCTCAGTAGGTAGAAGGGATTTAGAGGGAAAATGTAATCACTCTAGGGAGAAGGGAGTTACTCGGACCACTCTACACACATCTAGGGGTCTCCCAATGAAAAAATGTATACAACGGCCAGCAACTTTCTACCTATGCAAATTAGCATATAGCACACTGGAGGCGGGGCTACATATGATTGTGGGGTCTTATTGCTGGGAGCCGTATTGATCCTTACAGCAGGTGGCCCATTCTTACCAATAGATTGAGAGGCAGGATGAGCATTAGCCCTATCATTCCAATCTATACTATGGGAGCATTGGAAATTACCTAGCACAGCACTCTTGTAGACAATGAACGAACGTACAGGAGATACCCCAGCGCTGTGCTCAGCAATTTCACTCCCATAATATAGAATGCAGGACACATGCTCTACCTTCCGCTTCATTCAAATATTGAAAATGGGCCCCTCCACTAATCGGATTGTTATATTAATATAAGTTGGTACAAACCCTAAAAGCAGCTGAAACTAAATTTGGACCCCCCCCCCCCCCCACACACACACACACACACACACTTCTAACCCTTTATTTTGTACATTTCCCAATGTTACCTAAATTAAAGAACTTTTAACATTTTCACAACTGTTACGGGCTGAACCTCTTCCACGCAGGGTGGGGGGCATTTATCATCAGACACCTGCCACAATCAACAGTTCCCAAAAAAGGATCAATGAAAACGTCATCACACAAAAAATGACACCTGTAAACCAACGCTGTACAGCGGAGTATGAAAAAGATACGGGCGTCAGAATATGGGGATTGAAGACTTGCACAAAAGAAAATTCTGCAACAGTGGGGTTTTTTTTTACAATTCCACAATTTTTTTCAGCCCCTTAGAACATGGAACAGTATAAATGGAGCCATTAGGAAGTACAGTTCATCCCACAGATAACAAGCCCTCATAAAGCTAAAAATATATGGTGCTTGGAAGAAGGGAAGCAAAAAATGTATCGTTTTTGTTTGATATCCCTCTAAATAAAATAGAAACAAGTTGAAGGCTACAATCAATCAATAAGATCCAACATTCTCCATTTGTTAAAGGGGTAGGACATTTTTATAGTGTGACCAATCCCTGATGTGTTCACATTCCGATTTGTACATTTTGCACAATATTAATATTCCGTCATAATAATATGTAGTGTGATATACATTCGCTCGCCCCTTTAAGAACAGACACTTTGCTCTCAGCAGCAGTATCTCTGGGAGGGGCGTGGCCTGTGGGCTGTGGGCGGGGCTTGTGTGCAGGTAACAGGGCAGGGGACAGCTGAGCTCAGTCCTGCAGAACAGGGTGATCCACCTTACAGGAGGCGGGGAGATGACAGACAGGAAGGGAACAGACCTCACATCGGATCCCTAGAGAGATCTGCCAGATCCTGGAATCCCAGCAGGACCCATCAGAACCAACTTTTTTCACTGTGGAATTATCCGGAGAACTGACACCTGAACTTGTAGAAGTTTCCTAAATCTGGCAGGGGTTCTGCGCAGGTATAGTACCTGGTTACTATGACATTTCTATAACACAGAAGCTGTTGGGGAGTATTCGGGACACTACACCCTCTGAGGGCTTTGTATCCCATATAGTCCTATATAATCCTATATAAACTCCTAGATCCTGGTCCCGTGACACCTTAAAGGGGGTGCTGGACAGGCGAGGGTCCTGTATATGCACTGTAGTGGGTCTCTGGGTCCCATATTGAAGAAATCCATTGTTTAAGAGTTCCATATTTTATATATTTATCTTGTAACCGCTGAAGAACTACAAATCCCAGCATGCTCTAAGCGTTATCAGCCGCCTCTTGACACTGTGGCAAATCCATGTGATACATAAGAGTCTGAAATATGAGGGTCTGACTGTCTGTACTCCCCTCTTGCCCCCTTTCATTTCAAAAAACTCACTTCTATATTATTAGTGAGTGACTATGCACTCAGTGTCAGGAAAGGGGGCACTGCCTGTGGTGTGATGGGGGTCTTATCTGTAAGCCCCATAGATCATGTTTTATAGGAAGATCCCTTTAACCCTGCTATGTGCGGATATTGTTGCAGATCTGCTGTCTGCCCATAAACGTGCAGCACAATGGGCCAGGGGTGCATGTTGTTTACATAGTGTAATGTACTGCACCAGCGGCATCTGACATCGCGTTTCAATAAGGGCAGTAAAATACAATTTTTTTTTTTTTTTTTTTTTTTGTGAAATTAAGCCAGAAATATGTTCTATTGTGCAACTTTTTGGCATCAGAATTTTGGTGTACGAGGTTTGGTATTCTTTCCTCATAGTGAACGGAACCCAAAAGGGCAGATATAGGGACTATATTATTTTACATATACTCGTACACTGTATATTCAGTCTGTAGTCTATGGATCATATGACAACTCAGGGAGGGGGGGTTGTTTAGTTTGATAAATATGTCCATCATCAGGTCCGTATTTTACTGACTTCATAGGTCCTTGGCATCACATAAGGAATGCCCTGTATGGAGACATGTAGGACGCGTGACTCACAGGGCAATGTTTATCTGTGGTCACATGTAAAAATGTCAGGTGCTTCCTGCCACTCTATGAGACATGAAAGAGCAGGAGAAGCTGAGCTGTGTCATCTACAGGTTTATAGGATGTGTAGTAGGAGTTCTCAATAAAAGACAGGACTCCTAGGATAGACAGTGAGGGGAGGATTATCAAGGCTTCTACGCCAGGAATTGCGATTCTTACCCCCCTTACTATACCACCTCCACCCCAAGTGGAAGGGGGCTGTGAAATGGGACAGCACACCCCATGCGCCAGCAACCAAGCGTATAATAAATAACCCCCAGTGACTGAGTGAGAGTCCTGATTACCCCACTAACACACAGTGACAGATAGTGAGAGTCCTGATTAACCCACTAACACACAGTGATTGACAGTGAGAGTCCTGATTAACCCACTAACACACAGTGATTGACAGTGAGAGTCCTGATTAACCCACTAACACACAGTGATTGACAGTGAGAGTCCTGATTAACCCACTAACACAGTGATTGACAGTGAGAGTCCTGATTACCCCACCCACACACAGTGATTGACAGTGAGAGTCCTGATTACCCCACCCACACACACGGTTATTGACAGGTCTCTCCCTGCCAAACCATCTTTGTGGATGGGGCTCTACATGAAGATGTTATGTTCGGGAGACATTTCACCAGTGACGGCCATACACATCCCTTCTAGTCCTCTCCATATAGAATTAGGGATGAAGCTTCGGATGGCGCAGCGCTGTCAGGGTGGGGAGATGAAATCCGAGTGATCTGTTCCTTGTTTATGTCTCCATGATTGGATATTGCGGCTTTCATGGCGCTTGTCTTTTGTTGTGGTAGATTTGGAAACAGCTGTGGGAGTTTATATTGTTGTATCGCACATGAGTCAGGTGTGGCCTTCCCGTAATCCATGGTGGATTATCCGTGATTACTGGAGTTTTATGGGATTTTATAAATCCGGCAAGAAAAAACTGTGTTCGATGTGTTTAGGCTTCTTGTTATGTAATGTAATAAAAATGTGCTACCTAAGAGTCCATCCGGATTCCTGGGGGAAAAGGAGAGCGGAGCAAATATATGCAGGGGGCACAGATCTATGGAGAAACTTTTATGCAGCAATGGTTTAAAAAAAAAAAACAATTAAAATGCTTTACGTTTTTTTTTAAACACTTTGAAATCCCCTGACATTTGGCTTCTTGGTCACCAGATTTTACCCTATTAAACTAGCACCCCCCTCAGGTAGAGGGTGAAATGCCCTTTCAAGAATTCCCTCTTTTATGTGAAATCTCACCCATTTTTCTATTACAAAATAAAATCTGTGAAAAGGAGCAGAAAAGAATCAGTTTTTGCTTGAGATGAGTCAACTTTACAGTCTGATGGGGGAGGGTCATTTCTGATGCCCATATCTTCTGGTGTCATATTAAAGATAAGAATCTCATCTTTCAGATCACATCAGGCTAGCGGTTCTGTGAGCTACAGAAACAGAGATACAGACAGTTTAAATCTGTTCCAGTTCTTGCCTGACGTAGTGAATTCCTTGGGTCCAGGGCATCCCAGCTCCTGCCATCCTTTGCCCCATTTTAAGAAAGTGCCATGGAACATGCAAAACCCTCACAAAGTTGCAATTGTCTGGCCACGTGGTGGGAATTGCAACTTTTTCATCCTTTGTACTCCAGAAAGATGGAATGATAGATATGCCCCATAATTGTTTCTCCATCTAATGTATCTCTCCCTTCACACCTTACTATCACAATTCATGGCTCCACACCCTCCCCAATCTCAAAAGTCCAAAGTTTGCCCCTACATCTTAGTTCATAACTACAACCTGCCACCTCCAGAAGAAAACTTGCGCATCTGATGCTTCCTCAATCCGGAGTCTTCACAATTACTAGTCCATGCCCTCATCATCTCCTACCATTAACTTACATATGTAAATAGCCCTCCGGTGCTACCCTACGTCATCTTCGGAAGGGCGATGGCTTCCGATGTTTAAATATTCACGCATCCTTCAGGTGCCGAGAGCCGTGACGTCACCAAGCTCTCGGCACCTATCGCGGATGCGCAGATACTAACTCTCGCACAGCCGGCTGGCGATAGGTGCCGAGAGCTTGGTGACATCACGGCTCTCGGCACCTGAAGGAGGACGGGTACAATGAAGGAGGCGTGAATATTTAAACATCGGAAGCCATCGCCCTTCCGAAGATGACGTAGGGTAGCACCAGAGGGCTATTTACATATGTAAGTTAATATTTTTTTTAGCGAAACTAAAGATCGCCGTGCCTAACTAAAGTATGTCCCGGCATCAGTAGCCTAAATAACCTACCGGGTGGTCTGCTCGGATGATTTCATCATGCGAGCAGCGGTAGGTTTCCTTTAAAGGGGTTTTCCCATAAAACAAGTTTGGATAGGGCCTAACTTACTGATCGGTGGGGGTCTCAGTGATGGGAGAATGATGTACCCACTTCAGACCCCTCGTCGCTCCCCAGAGCAGCCGGTCATCTATGGAGCTGAAGGAGATTGCCGAGCGTTGCTGCCCGGCTAATCCATCTGTCTCCTCTGCCGCTCCTCTCTGCAGTTCTTTCCACTGGTTCCCCCACAACAAACTCAGTATCAAATACTGACCATGTCTTACAAAGCCTCCATGAGCTCCCATCTTCTTCATGTGTAGTTTTCCACCAAGGTGTCCCCTCCTGCGACGCGTTGAGTAGGTGGCCTCTGACTGTGTTAGTCTCACCAAACAGCAGACTATTTACTCTCTGCGCTTACTTGCGTATCCTGTTAACACTCTTTTCTACGTGTGTAACGTGTGGTTACGCTTACTGGAGCATTTTAGTGCTTTTCTGTCACATTTTGACCTGTTATTAGAGTCCCACACGCCGATGTGTGAGCATGAAGGACACGGCAAACATTAGCTGCATGTAAGGGAGTGAGGATGGGGAAATATTGGATGTGTCTGAACACGTGCTAAGCTTTCCCTGCTGTCAGGACAGCGCTTGGCCTAATACTACCACCATCTTGGATCCTGTCTGTACACAAGATGTGTTGCAATGGCACCCACCGCATGCTGGGGACATTAGACCATGGTATCTAGAATGAGATCCGATTTTGGAGGCCTACATAAGTGGTCAGAGGCCTCCTCATCCTCCCTTGAGTATTAGTCGACTAAATCCCATATTCGATTCACTTCTTTGGCCTCTGTCCATGTTTTGACCCAAATTTTCTCTTTTGTCCTGCTTTGCTTCTTGAAGTTGTCTTTTAGGGCATGACTTTGTCTACTACTATTGAACACCAGGTTCTGATCCACAGATGGCGACTATATTGTTATGTCTACACGTTGGCTCATGTTTTGACCAAAATTTTATGTTTGACCTCTACTTGCCTCTTGAAGTTGTCCTTTTTTGGTTTTAGGACTTTGTCTACTTCTATGGATCACCAGGTTCTGATCCACAGACGGCAATCATATTGTTTTTTTTGTTTTTTTGTTTTTTTTTTTATGTGTACATCCTAGGGCGTGATTGATGAGGGTCCTACTGATGTTCCCACTGATCATGAGAACAAGTTCCCCAGAAATTCAGAGAACGAGGCTTCTTTTCTGACTAACGGGTGTAGCATTAGGATCAACAGGTTTCCTAATGCTCCATTATATAGTATGGGAGTATTGTAAATTGCTGAGCACAGCGCCGGAGTATCTCCAGCACTCCCGAACTATTGGATATAGTGGGAGGACACTGACTGGACCTGCCTCTCCACCTCTTAGGCCACGTTCACATGTTGCGTTTTGGTTGTGTTTTCATTGGGTTTTGAAACGCATTACAACAGCTGAGGAGAGGTATTTTGTCTTTTTATTTGGGTTTGCATAACGCAATGTAAATGTGATGTTAACACATGCATGAACAAAGTGTTAACAAATGTAAACAGTAATGTAATTAGGCCAATCGCCTCTCCTCAGCTGTAATGCATTTCAAAGCGCAACCAAAACGCAAGCCATCCTGGATTGCTATGGGTCCATTCTAGTTTTCGGTAGGGGTCCAAGCAGTAGGACCCTCATTAAGTAACTTGTTGTCCCTTTTTTCACTTCCACCACTCATAATGTTATACAACATGAGGGCAACTCCCAACCTTCCTTGACTTATAATCTACAAAATAAAACTACTAGATGAAACTTTGGGACCAAGACTCTCACGACAATGTGATCTGATCCTCTTTGTGTTTCTTTAAGCCAAACTTTTTCATTTCCAGAATAAAATGCTGCTTCCTGGCGGTCGATCTGGCTCCGGTAGCTGGGACACGAGGCGTGCAAGGAATGTCCTAATGTATTGACCGCGGGGGATCCAATATTGTTGTCTTTCTGGTTTAATGTATTTGACAGTGTAAAATGTCATCCAGTCCTCTACAGGAACATCAAACATCAACCCAATCTATAAGATACCGAACACAATAGAAAAGCTTTACCAGACTCTTCTGTTGGGGTTTGGCATTAACTAAACGCCTCCTGGATTGATCACTTACAAGGGAGGTGGCGTAATAAACTCCCCCCATACAGGGAAGAAGAGGTTAAGTCTGAATGATGGGACCCCCATGGATCAGGGGAATGGGGAATAGATGAAAGTTGTTCACACTTGATCTGTGCTCCGCTCACTTCTATAGGACAATGAGCCCTGGTTGCCATTCAGGAGTCTAGAAAAGTTGGGTGACCACTTTAATGTTAGCTGTCACCCAACTTTCCCAGAAACCGATATAATAAGAAAGAACTTGGAAGCAGCACAGAGGGGGTGCCTGTATTACATGAAGTAAAGGTTAGTTAAAGTCCTACTGCGTGTATTACACAGGGCCAGACAGGAGCGACAAGTCCTCCTCCTCCCGGGGGGAAATGATCGCTGATGAGTTACAGACAGAGACTCTTCAATTATTCATAGAATCAACCTAAAGTGCAACTATTGCTCAAACATTCATGAAGCTTATCTATACTATTTATTACACCAGCGGGAAGGCCTAAAACTGAGCCCCAGCTACTACAAAACATGACGACATATCCTATTAGACACGTCAGCTGCTGCAGAACATCCTAATGCACGTCAGCTGCCGCAGAGCATCCTACTGCATGCGACAGCTTCTGCAGAATATCCTAATGCACACAACAGCTACTACAGAACATGACACCATATCCTATTAGACATGTCAGCTGCTGCAGAACGTCCTACTGCGCACGTCAGCTGCCGCAGAACATCTTAATACGCACGGAAGCTACTGCAGAACATTCAAAGGGTGCGTTCTTGGTACATTTTTAAACACACTGAAAACGCATGCGTTATACATGTATGATTTGTAAAGCGCTACGGAATTTGATGGCGCTATATAAATAAAGATTATTATTATTATTATTATTACCTTGCGTTTGGTTAGTTTGAATTACTTTTTCTTCATTTCTGGAAGTGTAAGCAGCTGTGAAAATGTTATTACAGCTGCTTACACATCAAGAAATAAAGAAAAACAAATTCAAATCAGACAAATGCATGGTAAGCATGTATAACGTATGCGGTTTTGGGGTGTTTAAAAACGCACAAAGAATGGACCAAGAAAGCACCGTGTGACCACACCCTCATACACACGTCAGCTGCTGCAGAACATCCTAATACACGCTTCTCAGCTGCCGTAGAACCTCTAAGGGTGAAGACACACATGGCGTTTTTGGGCCGTTTTTACTAAGTGCGTTTTCAGATCGTTAAAACACGCATCCGTTTTTTAAAAACGCATGCGTTTTTTGAAAACGCATGCGTTTTTGTCCGTTTTTCATTGCGCAATTTCGGAAAAACGGACAAAAACTGATGCGGTTTCAAAAAACGCATGCGTTTTTAAAAAACGGATGCGTTTATTAACACATGCGTTTTTGACGATCTGAAAACGCACTTAGTAAAAACGGCCCAAAAACGCCATGTGTGTCTTCACCCTAAGGGTGCTGTCACACGGTGCACCCTCTCTGTGCAGAGCCTTTCTGTATAATTCAGCCTTCTGTTTTTAAAGGGGGGAAAAAACTTCTCTACTTTTTATCAGCTCTTGTTGTCCAGGAGATATAGAAAATATTCTTATTCCTCTTCTCCTTATCCCCCTTCCTCCTTCTCTTCTTCTTTTGGCCTTACTGACCCTTTTTGCTTTGTAAACACTGATATGTCACATTGTTGCGTTTGAGGTCCTGACACATTATTATTATGTAAAGAATCTGCTGAGAGTTTAAGCCGCGGCTCCGGCGGAGGTGGAGGTGACGTTGTCAGATCAGGATCCTATATTGTCACCTTATGCAAAGCAAATGTTTTGTCTGTAGATGAAAAGAAGCCAATATTTACCTGGCTTTAATGTACGACGGCCGCCTACTGACGCTGTGATGACAGAGGAGATGAGTGGTGGCCATAGACCACTGGCAGGTCCGTCCAAATCTCCTGATATCTATTCATATCTCTGTCGGCTGGTCACTCTCCCCTCTGCATGTAGAAGTGTAGCTCATAACTCTGTAGTAATGTATAGGATACAGTTCATATTGTGCAGTTCAAATTTATAGCTGAGGTGTGTGTTAAGATGTTCTGCAGCAGCTGCGGTGTGTATGATGATCTGCATTAGCCTAGTTGCATATAAGGAGGCTCTGCAGCAGCCAATTTGTACATTAGGAAGTTCTGCAGCAGCCGAGGTGCATATTAGTTGGTTCTGCAGTAGCGAAGTTGTATACAATGTTGCGTATGATGATGTTCCGCAGCAGCTGAGTTGCGTATGATGATGTTCCGCAGCAGCTGAGTTGCAGAAGCCACATTGCGTATTAGGTGGTGCCGCAGAAGCCGAGCTGCGTATTAGGAGGTATCCTCTAAACCTTGTTATTGCTACTATAGTTCATGGACCTAAGTATCAGCTCCTCTGCACAGAAAGAAAAATGGCTCCAGGTAGGAGAAAATCCCTTTGCATTGGAATTTTCAGCAGTAAATCATATCAACTAGGCCATCACTCAGTCGCCAGACTTTAAGGCGAAATAGATAAACCATGTAGATTCTATTCACTGACCAGAAGCAAAGGTCTTGCAAAGATTGAACATCTGAGTCTGAACGTATATTAAAAAATAGTTTAAATTCTTGTCATACAATGAACACCTCTTATACACCAAATATGGAAACGCCCTCTAAGATCCATGATGGTTGATGGTCCATCATCGCACCCCCTGTTTGCCGGGTGCAGGACCCTGTATACATTGTATAGCTATCACCCATGTAATAAGTGCTGGACACCCAGGGGTGTAAAGTGAGTTAATATCAGGGCAGTGGTTAAATATTTACCACCCATCACATGCTGCGGGCAAATGCCGTCCCCTGAGCAGTAGGTGCTAGGACGCCGCGGTCTGGAGCAGCGCAATAAAAACATCCGCTCCGTTCTTTATAGCTGAAGAGTCGTGAACATACACAAGGTGCCAAAGTGAACCTGTCCAACCGGTGAGACATTTCTGACCTTTTCCTAGAAAAACAGGCTTTTATATCCACTTAAACGTGCAATAGAGTATGCAAGCTATTCCGTAACCTTATTACTTGGCTGAGCTACAACTACCAGGTCTGAGTGTTTTAGTTCTGGACCATATGGAAACTATTTCATGTACAACACAATGGTAATCAGTAATGTACCTATCATAGAGGAAGGTATCGCTGTTATAGAACCTGGCAGTGAGCTGGTTAACCTGACACTGATATATAAGCGACTTGTAGCCACCTCTAGGGGGAGCTCCCTGCGTACAGATGTATACAGTGCCACATATGGATATTACGTTGTTACAAATAAGGAGTTTTAATCACTGATGCTGGGATTATGCACAATTAGCAAGGAATGCCCTTTTAAGGGCACAGTTTTCTAAATCCTTGGCCCTTTGCAGCCAAATTTGATGAATTGTTACCAAAATGTACTGTATGTTACTGTAATTTTAATAGGTTTATTTTTTTTTTTCCCCCAGCAAAATGTAATATAAAGAGTCCAACTGCAAACATTTTGCCATTAGCCAGAAGTTGGGTGCTCGATGCCAGGGTGGGCAACAATAAGCTATGGATGGCTACTAACATGGGCTAAGGCAGGGAATTGAATATTGTCCCCTGATGTAGGAAGGTCTGGCTCGTTGTATAGCGTTATATCATGTGATGACATTCTTTATCCTCAAGACTAGACTTTCCATAATTTGACCTAGTTATGACTAGGTAATGACAAACCCAGCTCTGCTACATCAGTCCATCGTTTTGCTCTGTAACATGGCTCCTCCCCTGTAGGGGACAATCATTGCTTCTGTAATCTGTCCGTCATGTGTCTCTGAATTTACCTTTGCACCTTTCTCCCTGTACTCAGATGAGCAGCACAACGCCGGAACAGATTGTAACGATGGAGTCAAACATGTCGGATTATGCTCAGAATTCCACGCCGGGGGGTCCGATCACGTTGGCAGAGTTACTTACTATGGGTGCTAGTGACACAGCGGAGGTGCGGGCTGCTTCCAATAACACCATGGATGGGGATCGGCTGTTCCTGACAACCGCCGCGGCTAAGGGCATCTCTGGGGTCTTCGTCTGGGTGGCTCTGCTACTCACCTGCCATCAGGTAAGAAATGTTGCCCTTATTTCCTGATTATATTGAATCCGTCCTTGTTTATTTCAAGTTGAAACAAGTTCAATCAACTAAAGTTCCATCTGTTTCAGGGAAAACCGAGTGACTGTCCCCACCAATACATATAAGCAGCCATGTTGGGGGTGGCATTGTGAACGGCCGACCTCTGGTCAATGTAATTTTCGATTAGTCCCCTCCAAAGAAGTTTTACTATAACTATTCACTATGACATTCGGGAAAGTTGGCAATAACTTTCAATGCATTTGTTATAGTCCCACATACATGAACCAGTGGCGTAACTAGGAGAGGTAGGGCCCCCATAGCAGACTTCTGAATGGGGCCCCCCTTTCCAACTAAAAAAAATATAGATATTCGTATACTCACACATGCGAGTTACACTAACACATTTATACACTCATGTGCTCACACATACTGTACCATATATAAACATACAGTATATACACACACCATACACATGGTGCACACATATAGAGCATATACACACACATACAGTGCCATATGCAAATATACAACACATATACACACACACCATACAGCATATACACATCACATAGTGAACATTCTCCATTTTATTTTTAGTGTCAGGTTGGATGCCGGGCCCCTTTACACTGCAGGTCCCATAGCAGCTGCTACTACTGTAGTTACGCCCCTGACATGAATTTTCCGTAGTGTGACCACCCTGCCAGTACTATACCAGCCTAGCCAGATTTTATGTATTTGCTTCCCCTTATTGTGGAAATTAACCCTTCATAAATTGGAAGAGGGGCATAAGCAGAGCACATATATTATTTTTGGTTTATGAAGGCCTCCCCATATTTCAGAAAAGAGTCAAGGGTCAAGTATTTGGATTTCAATAGCCCTGTTCTTTAGGTCTCTGAAAGATGTGTGGCTGAGCCGAGTGTGCATGTGTGTGGGGGAGTCATATAGTATGTGATAGCTGTGGACTAAACAATCTCTAGCGTTAGTTACTTGCAGTGTGTCCTGTATTGAGTGGTGTGTGCGTCTTAAAGATGCTATTGAGAGCATGGGTGGCGCCCTAGGTGATGGCCTACCCTTCGTCCCATCTCTGCTGGTAGATACTTATGGTGGGATCTAACTTCCCTGGCGAACAGAAGGATCATACATGTTGAAATAGATCTGTCCAATCCTTATCTCGTCTGACATCAGAGTTGTCCGTTGTATCCGAGCTACGATAACAAAGTACACCTCTGTGTCCGCTCAGTATAATCGGTCCATTGTACTCAATGGCCACCCATGCTGTCATCTTATCAGTTGACCAGGTTGACCCAGTCTAGTAATATGCCATTTGTGCCAAAACAGCCTTTTAATTAAAAAAAACATGGCTTCTAAATTCCAAAATCCTGGTTTTCCAATTTAGATCTAAGGGGGAGATTTATCAAAAGTGTCTGAGGTAAAACTATTCTAGTTGCCCATGGAAACCAATCAGAGCTCAGCTTTAGTTTTATAAAAGGCAGTAGGAATATGAAAGCTGAGCTCTGATTGGTTGCCATGGGTAACTAGAAGAGTTCAGCTCTCAGACACTTCTGATAAATCTCCCCCATTGGCTCTATTCACGTCAATGGATCTGAGATGGGAGACCAGACACAAGCCATGTACATGTATCATCCGTTCCTGGAAAACAACATCCATGTTTTTTTAATCCTAATCCTTTAATCCGCAAATTAGTCAACATATGTTGTTTTATGGCGGCCTGTAACCTGCGCCCCATTGGCTACTTGTAATTACCTGATAATAATCGCTACAACTCCCAGGTAACAGGAATGTGACTGATAGTATGGAAGATGTGACCATGTACTATATATATGACCGTACCATAAATCTGCACATTTCAGGGCCCTTATGTTATATATCTTGCCCCATGTGATCGCCGCTGAGCCCCTGATTGAATTGGAATTTGTTTTGTTAAAATCAGTCAAGTAGCCTGGGGTGTCTTTGGAGTGTCACAGACATGGCTTGTTGCCAATGCCATCAATTTGCGGGATCGGCTATTCGGCCAGTCCGGCAATATGTCTGGGTCGTGGGGAATGAACCTGAACCCAAATGGAAACATTGGGGAACATTTACTAAGGGCTTTACGCCACTTTTATGTCTGACTTTGCACGTTCTTTCTAGAGCAAACGGCTTGGACAGGTATTTTAGAAGTGTCCGCGCCACATTTGTGTCTCACATGGCTACACTAGGTGGCGTTCCAGTGCACAGTCGGGCCGTGCGCCAGATTTATCATGCAAAGTCCAACAGAATTGTGTTGCACGCCCCATGTTAAAGGTGCACCAAAAAAAAAGTGGTGCAGTCTTTTGGAGCTGTCTAGGGGGCGCCAGATTCAAAAGAAATCCTGAATCTGGCGCCCCCTGCACACTACACAGGACACTGCACATTGTGCAGTTTGAACCATTCTTAGTAAATGTGCCCCATTGTGTCTACTTATCTCTACTTGTAACTACCGTCGTCGTGGTAGACGACTGTGGGAGTGGCTTATCTAATACGGAAACGGGTGATTGGGCATATTGTGATCCAAAATATCCAATCCGTTCTACATATGACACACGATAAACAATGTATGTGTGGCCTATGGTTGAACATATCAGAATCCAAAATGCCCGATCCTCCTTTCACCCAAAACACCTGCTGTTGGAGCCAATAGTGGATTATAATATTGGCGGCCTGGGCGGTAGCCCGGGGTCCAAGGCTTCTAGAGGGCCCAAACCAACCACCAAATTTTACACGGAGAAGGACCTTCACCCATGAAATCCTTGTACATCTCTTCCTGCTCTCAATACACATGTACACAAGAGCCATTTCAGGACCTTTTTGAAGGTCCTTTAAAGGTCCTGAAACAGCGAATTGTAAGCAGACGGAAGGGACACATCCTCCATTCCCCAAGAAGCTGATTCTAGAACCAGATGTAGGAAGTGACTCCAGACTTGTAGGGGCCATAATATCCATACAGCCCAGGGTCCATGGTGGTCTTAATCCGCCCTTGGTTGGAGCAGAGTGGGGACATCTCCATACATACAAGATGAATTATTAATTTCTAATATTGTATGGGCCCTATCTATACCTGCTACACTTCCTTTCATATAAGTTCATTGAAGGGTCAGGATCCCAATGGGTCAGACCCCCACATTCACCCAATATCTCAGCAGAGAATCCCTTTAAGATAAGGCTAATGCCTGGATCATATAGTTAGATGATATCACTATCTATAATGTGACCCGGATGACATCACTCCTCACCTATTATAAATGTGCACGTGTCTCTGGAGTCATTATGGTTACGTTGTATTTCTCGGTGCTGTCACTGGGTAGGCCGGCTATGAGGTAATGGAGGATGCCGCAGGAGGTATGGAGTCACATGAGAGATTTCCATTACTCCTGAGGTTTATTACCTGTTGTCATACCTGCAGCGATATCTCCATCTGTCCCTGGCCCCAATGATATTTGATCAGGGATGTGACCCTTGTACCCTGCTCGCTGACTAGTATCTTCCTGTTGGCTCAGGAATTGATTAGTCTGTGTGCAGGTGGAGCTGCCCCTATCCAAATCTGTCTGGGTCATTCCCAATACTCCTGGTGTAATCCTATAACTTGTACTTTGTATTCTAGATCTATCTCCATCTCCGAAATTACACAATTCCCAACGAGCAGCGCTATATCATCCGGATCCTCTTCATCGTACCCATTTACTCCTTTGACTCGTGGCTCAGTCTCCTGCTCATAGGCAACGACCAGTACTACGTGTATTTCGACTCTGTCAGGGATTGCTATGAAGGTGGGGACAGCAGGAATGTCATTTTTAGCTGGTTCCAATAGCCTGTGCAATGCTGGTTTTAAAAATGCCTTTGTCAGTATTCATTTCAATACTTTATAAAACTTTTTTTCCCATTACCTGGCTCCCTGTCAGCAGGGTGTGGTGAGTCCCATGGGAGGAACAGCTGCAGCCTGTGTATAGCTGTATCCATACCTCCAACTTTTGGACTAGAGATAGAGGGACAAAATGTCCCGCCCCCTTGCCCCACCCCCAAACCTAGCATAATATCGACCTTAATGGCCCCATATAGTATAATGCCCCTTCCAGTGGCCAACTGCCCCTAAGGACCAATATAATAGCCCCTAATACAACTCGGCAAAATATAATACTCCCTCTTTAATTGTATCCTCATCCATCCTCCCTATATAGTGGCCTCCTGTCCTCCATGATCCCTCTCAACCAGGTCCTTCTGATGAGTGGGGGTTTTGGATGTAGACTCTCACCAATCAGCAAGTTATAGGATGGGGGAAACCTTCATAACTTGGGACAGCCCCTTTAATGACAACTTCTCTATCTACAGAAATTGATGAATAGATTGTATTATGTTTTCAGCTGTTGCTTTCTGTTATCAGCCTCATAAACTGACTCTTCTCTCTCTTTCTCTCCGACAGCTTTTGTGATTTACAGCTTCCTCAGCCTCTGCTTTGAGTATCTTGGTGGAGAAAGTGCCATCATGACCGAGATACGTGGCAAGCCTATACAGTGAGTGGATTATAATATAGGAAGTTTGGGCGGTAGCCCGGGGCCCGAGACTTCCAGGGGGCCCATGACCACCAAACCCACCCAACAAATCCTACACTGTGAAGGACATTCCCCTATGAAATCCTCTTACATCTGTTCCTGCTCTCAACACACGTGTACACAAGAGCCATTTCAGGACCTTTGAAGGTCCTCCAAAGGTCCTGAAACCGCAGATTGAAAGCAGCAGAAGGGACACATCCTTCATTCTACAAGAAGCTGATTCTATTACCAGATGAAGGAAGTGATGCCAGACTTGTAGGGGCCCATGGAGTGACCTTATCAATAAATGTATCATTTATTTCTCCATTTCATATTTTTTGGCTCATGGTTCTTATGTCTTTCCATCAGATCCAGCTGCTTCTATGGGACCTGCTGTCTCCAAGGAATGTCCTACTCCATAGGCTTCCTCCGATTTTGCAAACAGGTAAGGGCAAGGTAATGGGTATAAACTGCAGGAACCCACCCAAAATCTGAGCCTATGAGGGTACAAGGGACAATGATACGACCAGGGAAGGGGGCTGTCCACATCCGGCTGGGCATGGACCATGTAATAGAACATTCGCTTTCCCGATATGTAAATCCGGTAAAATTAGGAGTAGGTGCAGCACAAGAGAAGTCCTGGAGATTTCTAGAGAAGGGATTTTCTGAAGCTGAGCAGAGGACTGGTCCGTAGAAATAATTTTGGACAAATTATGGGCCGCGTTAATTCTAGGGGGCTCAGTTACTTGTGATATGGCTACAGACATCTAGAAGGACATTTATATACATCTACAGAAGCTAAAAGGGATGTTACAGGTTACAATATTCATATCAGATTGATGGGGGGGGGGTCCCCTATACCTAAAGTTGATTGCAGTAGCTCTATGTTATGTTTAGTGGGGACTGTAGCCGATCAATGAAATAGAAGCTGAGCTGCAGTACTGGGGTCTCGCCACTACACAGAGGATGGCGCTGTAGTTCATGTGTTGATTCCAGGATCAGAAGCTGTTAAAATCAGCAGATTGGTGTTATACCCCCTAAAATCCATTATCAATAACCTATACTATGGATGGGTCATCAATATCACTAACATGGAAACCCCCTATTAAGGAAATCTACCATCAGAATCCAACATGATAAACCAGGGACACTTACTCGTAGATCCAGGCGCCGTGACTGTGGTAATCGTCTTATATCTGTTACCCATGGCCTCCTTCCTTCTAAAACCAACTTTTGAATGTGTGCTTATGACCTTGAGGGGTTACCCTAGCCCCTCTGTAATCTGGCTTTACAGACTATTACACTGTCTCACCCTCCCACCTGTTCCCCCAGCATGGAGATTACAGCAGGAAGTGCACACTGCTCAAGAGGGAGCAAGGGGAGGGTGAGACAGTGTAACAGTGTGTAAATATACAGCACGGAGGGGCTCTGGTAACACCCCTAGTAGCCCTTCAGGTTCAATAGCATCATTTTAAAAGTTGATTTTAGAAGGAAGGAGGCTGTGAATAAGAAATATAAGATGATTACCACAGTCACGGTGCCTGGATCTATGAGTATGTGTCTCCGGATTTCCTTTAAAGTACCTTTGAACAAAAACGGAAGGTCGATTCTTTGGTTGGGATACTCTTCTTACAAGTCTTTCATCCAGGCATAAGCTATATATATAGGGATAGGCTGCTAATGGGTGAACCTATAATTAGTGACGGGTTCCAGAGCATCGGAAATTCAGAAGTGAGTCAGCGCTCATCACACCAGTGGATTTTACTATACAATGGAGTGTGAATAACCTATGGAGCTCTCCAGTGACTTCCAGGATCTTCCAGGCTTTTGGAATGTGGTCGGATTCTATAGACCATTCCAGAGACTATACATTAGTTTGGTTATTTCTCCCACTTCCTACGGGCACCTGGGGTAAATTTTCTTGAAGGAATATGGTTTTCTTAGAAAATGTAGCTTTATATAATAATATAAGAATGTAATATAAATTGGAGAAAAAGTGGTTCCACTGGGGCTCGAACCCAGGACCTTCTGCGTGTAAAGCAGACGTGATAACCGCTACACTATGGAACCAGCTGATGGAAAAGTGAACAGGATAGCTGAGGCTTTTTTGGTTTTTCTCCATATCAACCCCCCCCCCCGCCCCTTCTAAATCCCCCTTCCCCCACCGGCATGAAGACCCTAACGTCAGTTTCTCCCAAAGGAACTTCCTGAGGCTCTCAAAAACATGAGACCTCCTAAAATCCCAGATCTCCAAGCTTCGTTTGCATGCCAATCATTCCCTAAAAATAGGGGCCGGTTTACCTCAAAAGGGGGTGTTCCTTAGACTAACAGGTTACATAGCCTGGGGAAAATTTAATCACACAGGAAAAATTTGCTAAGTTGGGGGTCAGACTGCTGGGACCCCCACCAATCACGAGAACGAGGGTCCTTCTCACTAACTGATGGAGCAGCAGGTTAATCTTGCATTCCGCCGCTCCATTGAATAAGGAATTGCTGAACACAGTGCTTGGGTATCACCGAATGTGAGACTGCTAGAGATACCGGAGCGCTGTGTTCAGCAATTTCTGATGCTCTCATATTGAATAAAGTGACCGTCAATGGCGCTCCATCAATTAGTGACAACCAGACCCCTGTCCAGCATTTGGACTCCCACTGATCATATTGTACGTTGAGGTTGAATAGGTTTAGAGGATAGAGAATAAGGCTGGGTGATCATATGGCACCACAAAATCACAGCAAAAGTGCAGCGTTTTACTAAAAATTTATCATAATTGTAGCCAAAATGGTGTTAAATCAATGTTAGATAGATGTGTATAGAGCAGTGGTGGCGAACCTATGGCACTGGTGCCAGAGGCGGCACTCAGAGCCCTTTCTGTGGGCACCCGGGTCATCGCCCCAGCACACCAGACAGAACTCAAAGAATCTTCCTGCAGTTCCAAGCAACTTAAAAGATGTTGCTTTCAGTCATATTTTGATACTTACTTGGCTACTTCGGACTGTAGGAAGAGGGAGAATGAGTAGACAGGGCCAAATTATCTTTGGTGGACCTCCTGCTGGCCCCATGAATTTCTCTTTGTACAGAGGGACACTGGAAAGAAGCTAAAATGATGAAATTTTTCCATCTTTCTACTGTGTTGCAGTCCTCAGGAGGCTAATCTGATTGAAAGTTGTTGTACAGGGAGTAATAAGTTACTGCTTTAATTTTTGGTTGGCACCTCGTGATAAATAAGGGGGGTTTTGGGTTGCAGTTTGGGCACTCGGCCACTAAAAGGTTCGCCATCACTGGTATAGAGTATACAATGTATAGATGTATAAGTTGTGGTCTTGTATGTAACAGCGCCACCTTCCTTTCACAGGCCACCCTGCAGTTCTGTATAGTGAAGCCCATCATGGCGGTTGTCACGATTATCCTACAAGCGTTTGGGAAATACCATGATGGCGACTTCAAGTGAGTTATTTATTAATGGCATTTTTCCTTTTAGGAAATCCCCAAAGTGTCCAATTTTTTTAACCTCTTAACGACCAGGCTTTCTTTCGTTTTTGCGTTTTACATTTTTCGCTCCCCACCTTCAAAAATCTATGACTCTTTATTTTTTTCCGTGTACAGAGCTGTATGACAGAGCTGCTTGCACTTCATAGTGACAGTATTTAATATTCCATGCCATGTACAGGAAAGCAGGAAAACAATTCCAAATGGTGAAAAAACGCATTTTCACCATTTTCTTGTGGGCTTTGATTTTATGGCTTATAATATGCGCTCCAAATGACACATCTACTTTATCTTTTGGGTTGGTCCGATCACGGGGGGGAAACCAAATTTTATATAGGTTTTATTGTGTTTTTATACATTTAATTAAAAAAAATAATTTATTATTTTATATATATAAAAAAATCAAAAATTGTTTGTTTCACCATCTTCTGGCGCTAATAACTTTTTTATACTTCGTTGTACGGAGCCATGGGTGGTGTCATTTTTTTAGGGATGAGCTGACTTTTTTTTTTTTTTTTGCTACCATTTTGGGGACTGTACAGCTTTGTGATTGCTTTTTATAAAAAAAAAAAAAAAAAATTATGTTGCAAAATGGCGAATAAATGGCGACATTTGGTCAAGATTTTCTGTAACGGGATTCATCGCCGGGAATAACAATTGTTATATTTAAAAGATTGGCCAATTTGGTCAAAGGGGATACCTAACATGTTTAGGATTTTTTACAGCAGTTCTAGGGAAAGTGGGGAGTGAGAGAATTCTTAGGTTTTTATTTTTTTTTACTATTTTTCATGCCACCTAAGGTACTATAACCCTAGGTTGTCTAAATGATCCTACCATATATTGTAATTCCACAGTATTGCAGTATATGGGAATTTTACACATGATCTATTACATTGTGCAACTTGCACATTGTAACAGATCATCAGAAAATTTACAGCCTCGTGTCTTATAAAGATGACGATGATGTCACGGGGAGTGACGATTTCGGGAAAGATGGATAGAAGTGTATATGGTCAGTGGTTTGATACATTTATCCTGGTTGTAGAGAATTTTATATCTCTATGAATAATATTTTTTTGTGATTAAATATTTTATATATATTTTTTTTCTTTTGAATGTAGTTTTCTACATTATTGTACATGATATTTTCTATATTAAGCATTGTTGGCTACTATATTTCATGTCACGGCTACTAGATGCATTCCGATATAGAAGACCCCTTGTCCCGAGCTGTTCTCTATGATCATAACATTATATTACACTGGTGCCATCTATAGGCCAGCCACTGTATTGCACACTGTTGTAACGCTCTTAAAGGGCCAGTAAACCAATTTTTCTCTGATCTTGTCTTTGCAGCGTGCAGAGCGGTTACCTGTACATCACCATTATATATAACTTTTCCGTCAGCCTGGCTCTCTACGCCTTGTTTCTCTTCTACTTTGCCACCAAGGAGCTGCTACATCCCTTCGAGCCTGTGCTGAAGTTTCTAACCATCAAAGCGGTCATCTTTCTATCGTTTTGGCAAGGTTGGTAGTACACATTGATGGCCCGATCCTTAAATATCCTCTACTAAGCCAGGGCAGATGAGATACATGATGTAAACCGCACTAAATGTCCTTATATTGCAAGATGCCCAGTGTCTAGAGGGCAGGAGGTGTCTTTGTTTCCCCCCATAACCCACCGTGGGACCATTTATGATGATTTTAGGGGATTGCAATGTAATGAGATGCTTGTAATCACCAGTACATACCTCCCGAGGGGGACATGTCCCTAACCCACAATAGACCCTACCCATTCCAACTAGTCCCTTTGTGCCCCGTGCTACGATAGGATGACCTTCTTTTGAAGCCACCTTAGAAACTCCAAACATAATCCCTTTTGGTGGAACCATGGAGTATAATAAATACTTAGTGCCCCTTCACTGGCAGCAAACTTGATATAAGGTGCCCTTGGTGTCCACTCATTGGCATCAACACAAATTAATACCCCCCACTATAAAAATTTGGGATACATGACAGTTTACTGTCCGCTTACCCACTCCTGTCCCTTCTTTCCTGCAGGAATGCTCCTGGCTATCCTGGAGAGATGTGGCGCCATTCCTGAGGTCCAGATCATCAATGGTAACACGGTTGGTGCCGGGACGGTGGCTGCCGGGTATCAGAACTTCATCATCTGCATTGAAATGCTGTTTGCAGCCATTGCTCTGCGATACGCCTTCACCTGCCAGGTCTACAGGGAGAAGAAAGAGAACTCGACAGGTAACATGGTGGAAGGTGATGATTAGGGGTGCTGTGTGGACACCACCAAGAGCTGTGCACGACTTTAAGAGCTCTTTAAAATGAGAGAACCGAGCAAGGCGGTGATGGTGGATGGACATAAACATCATCGCCCAACAACAAGAGTCTTCTTCTTTTTTGGGTTATCATTGTTACCTTTACTGTGATGATGGCTCACATATAGATGATTCAACATGGCCAGGATCCAGCCACCTGATGTTTTGGGTAAAATAAGTGTTACTTGAAACCTCATTCAACTATTGGGTGGTGTTTTGGCCTACAGCCGGTGCTTTGTGTGCCCTCCCAGTCATAGTGGCCCCTTATATATTCTACATGGTCTGATAAGATCACCAGTCATCATAAATCTAAGCCAAGTAGTCACTTTTCATACAGTGCCATCAGGACTTTTTGTGTAATATCTAGATTTTCTAGGTCCTTCATAATTGGAGAGAAGCCAAAACCTTCCCTAACTTCTTCACTTTCTCTTACAGCAAACGTGGCCCCCATGCAGAGCATTTCCAGCGGTTTAAAGGAGACAATGAGCCCCCATGACATAGTTCAGGATGCCATCCACAACTTCTCCCCCACGTACCAGCAGTACACCCAACAGTCCATGCAAGACATGGAACGCAAGGCTCAAGGCCAGAACGGGCACGCGATTCCCAGCAATGGACAATCCTCGAATAAGAAGAAGAAACAGAACGAGAAGATGATGCTCATTGTATCAGATGATGAACTCTAGAAACCAAGAGGAACACTCTGAGATGTTCAACCAAGACTCATAGTTCCCGCCCTGTGTCTACAGCTGCTTTGGTTTACAAATGTTTCTGACTAGTGGGCACCTTAAAGGACCCATTCCATGTATGGGATCGACGCCCACCCCAAAGATTGTACAGAAACTAATGTATTGGTCTGCATCAGGTCATGACCTTGCCAAGGATGGAGCAACTTGACTTGAATGTTCTTTGTGTCGTCAGCCAAATGTCTCCTTGTTGGTTGTGTTGTATTTGTGAAGAGTTGAGCTTTATATTGTTTTTATGTTGTCTACTGTTTTTTGTAATAATTTTTACATAATGCCAAAAAAAAAAAAATCTTAGGATGTTTTATTTATTGATTCTTGTTAATCACTTGTCTGCAATCCCGATGCAAATACTGAAGATTCGCGGCAGAGTAATTCGTGTAGAGTCCAAGGTCAGCGTGACGGACGACCATCTCCTCCTCCCGAAGAGTTTCCATTGATATTCTTCCCACACTCTCATCATAACCGATGCAGAATAAGAATGGGACAATGCGTCAAAGTCATTTCAAGTAATACGGACTGCGTGCCGCCGGACGGTTCTTCCGGGAGATTGATGGACAACCCTGTGGATATCTGCAACCGTTTTACTGCTCTTCTGGGTTATTACAGGACGTTTAATCGGGATTTTCTGTACGTTTTCAGGGAAAAGGCTGCAGGAATTTAATAAAGATGTGGATCCAGAAAGATCGTTGTTCTGGAATTTTGATTTGAGATGGGATTGGACAGATAAAAAGTTTTGTAAAATACAGGCGGTCCCCTACTTAAGAACACTCGACTTACATACGACCCCTAGTTACAAACGGACCTCTGGATATTGGTAATTTATTGTACTTTAGTCCTAGGCTACAATAATCAGCTGTAACAGTTATCACAGGTGTCTGTAATGAAGCTTTAGTGTTAATCCTGGTTCTTATGACAACCCAACATTTTTAAAATCCAATTGTCACAGAGACCAAAAAAGTTCTGGCTGGGGTTACAATGATAAAATATACAGTTCCGACTTACATACAAATTCAACTTTAAGAACAAACCTACAGACCCTATATTGTATGTAACCCGGGGACTGCCTGTATTGATTTTCTTATGGTTGGGTTCGGATGAATCGGAGATGGAAGGGTATGTGCTCTCTGGGGTTGGGATCACAATGAATAGTGGGGCAGATTCATCAAAAGGGTCTAAAAATAAAACTAGACAATGTAAGGCCGTGAGACAGTTCGTTTTGGAAAAAACTCTGTGCTCTGGAGGGAATTCCCGGACTGAACCTTGAACCACTGGACTGAACGGACATGCTGATTTCAATCCAGTGGTACGAGATTTGGTCTGAACCCACTTGTGGGCAACCGGCCTTAGACAAATGTGGCAAATTTCTCTGTGTCTGACACTGGATGAAAAATCTGGCGAAGGTTAAGACTATGTAATCTAACTTCTCTTGTTACCCTACAACTAGCTTTGTTTCCTCCAAAAAATTGGGAGTCAAAATTTTTGGGTATACCCCTTTTATTCAGTTCACACCCATTTTAATAGTCATAAGTGTTTTAAAGGATACCTACCACCACGGATCTACCTATTAAGGTAGATCCGGTGGCAGGTTCCTCTAATGTATGTGAGGATAGCCTTTTTTTTAGGGCAAATTCGTTCGTGGGCCAGAACTTTTATAAAAAAAAAATTTTCCTCCAAATTTTCTAAAGAGGCTACTGGGGCGTGGAGTAGCTGGAGCTGCTGCTACATGGCACGGATACTCCGCCTACCAATCCATCTTCAGCTCGCAGCTCCTGGTAAATGCGCGTACTCTCCTGCGAAGCCGGGTTCTGTGCACAAGCAGTAGCTACGTCTTCGGAGCCGAGACTGCACAGCAGGTGGCCTGCTCTCTGTGGATGCGCAGTACCCTCTTGCAGACAAATGCGTGCAGCTACCAGGGGCTGCGCGCTAAAGATGGATTGGTAGGCAGAACGCAATAGGTTACTGAGGTGTGGAGTAGCAGCACCGTGTAGCCTCAGCTCCGGCTACTCCACGCCCCAGTAGCCTCTTTAGAAAATTTGCATATTAGAGGAATTAAAATACATAAAAGTTCTGGGCCACAAAAGAATTAGCCCTAAAAAAGGGCTCTACTACTATACATTAGAGGAAGCTGCCACCGGATCTACCTTAATAGGTAGATCCGTGGTGGTAAGTTTCCTTTAACTACAGGGGTAGCTGTCACAGCTGCTATGGGGCCCACTGTGTCAAGGTATTTTGTGTATTGGCTGCGTATATATGTATAAACTGTATGTCTGTGGATGGTATTGTCTATTTGTTTGTATTTATTTGTGTGTGTATTTTTTGGATAAAGACAAACTAAGGGTTGGATATGAAGCTGCGGCCAGTTATCTTACAGCCATATACTGTACAGGAGATTCTGGAACACACAGAGAAAATGTCATCACTCATTTCTCAGTGTAGATTGTGATGGGAGTCACAGTAGGATCAACAGAAAGAAGATGAGGGAAGGAAGTTCTGAAACTTAACCTCTTATAAGAGTTTGGTCTACGTAAATCCCACATTTCCCTTCAATGTTGGTTGTTTATCCGTCTATGCTGATGACGATTGTACGGATCGGTTTTCCGATTGCAAGCACAGGAGTACGTCTACCATCTACCGTGGGTATCGGCTTTCCCCCACACCGGCAGTGACAGGGGATTGCACAAACCTAAGAATGCAACACGTTGCAAAGTGAGACGCTGAAACGGCTGATTCAGCAAATGCTGAGACCTGTGAAAGACATCACTGATATGGGAATCTCCAGCCGTATGGAGCGCTTACATCCGTGTACCGGAGCAGGTGATGATATGGAAACCACTGGGACTTCTGACAATGTAGTTGCCTTACTCATCTGTTACAATATGTATCATCCTGTCAGTATCCTATATGTTGTGTATTTCTAGGATCTTTTCCCTCAGTTGGGTCATGTAATCTTAGGCTGACCTTTCTGTGGTCTCAGGAGGGGTCATATCTCAGGCTTCTGGACTGTACTACACAGGGGAAAGCACCAACTCCTATCCCAATAGACTGGTCCCTGTCGCACAGTTCACTATATATTTAGGATTTTAGGAAGATATAAACATAGATATAATCCTACTCTCCTCCCAGCAGGAAAAGGAGATGGTTCAGTTCCAGCTGCCTGTATGTTCTGAGGCACCATGGGATTGATAACAGAGATTACATCTGATCAGGGCAGACAGGAGAGCATTTTGCTCTGTTCTCCTAGTAAGGAAACAAGAGCATTCATTTCAAACTGCCTGTACTATGTAGGGCTGAGGCATCATGGGATTGCTAAAAAAAATAAATAAAAACAAAGTATAATGCTCTGTCCTCCCAGTAGGGAAAGGAGATGGGTCATTTGAAGTGGCTTGTATTATAGAGAACTGAGGCATCATGGGATTGAAAACAGAGACAAAAGATTGTGTCTGATCAGAGACTACCAGAAAGTATCACGCTCTGCCCTCTCATTACTTGCAATCAGGTAAGGGCTGAAGGGATGGCATTTTTTTTGTCAAAGTGTATTTATACCACTACTAAATTAAAAAAAGAAAATAAGCCAATTGACCTCCTACTACTTCCAATGCTATACTTCGTATACAGAACATTCTAAAGCATGGACACCTTTTAAAGGACATCTACCACCAGGATGAAGGACTGTAAACCAAGCACAATGACATACTGGTGTGTGCCCCCTCTTGGAGGACCAGCTCTTATTTTAGCTGCTTTTACGCTTTTTTTTTTTTTTTTAAAGGCTTTTCAAAATTATGCAAATGAGCTCCAGGTTCCATAGCTGTGAACTGAGCTGGGAGCCCCTCGGGCTGATTTGCATAATTTTTTTAAAGCCTTTTTTTCTTAAAACAAGGGATAGGAAGCTTATAGTAGAGCGGATCCTGCCAGAGGGGGCACACACCAGTATGTCAGTGTACTTGGTTTACAGTCCTTCATCCTGGTAGTAGATGTCCTTTAAAGGGCATCCAGATTTTATTTTTTATTAACATTTTCAAGTGGTGTTTAAAGGATTAGGAACTTACCTTCCATCCAGTCCAGCACACTGCCTTGGCAAGTGGATCCTTTCTTCCAAAAACAGCTCCTCTCCTGACCGTGGGTAATCCCTAGTATTGCAACCAAGCTTCATTCACCTCTGTACAGTGGAGCTGCAATACCAGCACATACCATGGTCAGAGGGTGGCGCTGTTTTTGGAATATAGCAGCCAAGTTTTTCCCATTTAAATTTTTAAAAAATCACACCGATCCCCCCGATCTTTCAATGAGAACTCTTTATTGGAAAGGTACAAAACCAGTCACAGCAGTATTATATACAGCAATAAATTACTTTGTGGCTGTCAGATAAGGAGAAATTGGTGCACACGTACAGTACACAGGATTACGGTCTTCGACATACAAACATAAATCCACAATTACTTGGATATATCCCAATAATTTACTTTTTTTATTTGAATTTTTTTTTTCAATTTTTTTAAATATATTTATATATGTATAAAAAAGAAAGCAGCACAGGAAAAAAATTAAAATAAAATAAAAATAAATATTGAAATGAGGCCTACTGAATAAAAACCACAGGCGAATCAGGAGGCGATGAACCCTACAAATGACCTCTAGTCTGATCAGCGTACAAAGCTATTCGACTGCCTCGGTGGTTGTGTCTTCAACCTAAAAGACGCTGAAATTTGAAATTAAAAAAAAAAAAAAATCACATTTTTGTCAAAAACCAGCATAAAAAAAATAGTAATAAGAGGTAAAATAATGGACTGTGACATTACGCTGACATCCAGCTGAGGTTACAGAATTTTACAGCTCCGGATATTGAAGGGAAAAAAAAAAAAAATTAATAATGGAGGATTTTTTTCCTTAAAATTTTTTTTTCCTTGTTTTTGTGAAGGGTGAGGGAATAAGCGATAAGACGGGTGCTTTCACGCTTACAAACAAGTGCAATATAACATCGTAAATGCTCTTCCACCGTACAATCACTGTTCACTTAAAAAAAAAAAAAAAAAAAGTACATACTTTTTTTTTTTTTTTCTAAACATTTGATAAGTTTTTTTTTTTTTTTTATAAAACAAACAAAAATTTTAATCGCATTTTAATTTTTCTAAACATGACTAGTGAGCATCGTTATTGTTTTTTTTTCGTTATAATCACAGACACAGGCACAGACAGGTGCGACATTGTTTCGACATAATCGGATAACCCACCTAAAAAAAAAAATACACTCGTGGTGGCGTCTTCGCTTTGACTGGCAACAGCTACAACACTGAAACATTGGGCGATTGGGTTGTGGTGGTTTAAATAGATGCTTGAAGATTAAGGCAAATGCACCATTTAGTAGCCGGGAGGGGAGGGGGAGGTATATCGGTCCGTGACGTTATAGTATATGAGCTGTTCGGTGGATATATTGGACAAATCTTTTGTTGGAATACTAGAAGTAACCACCAGAGCCGCCTAACAGATAAGATACAGATGTGGAAGGTAGACACTGTGATACGATACAACAGGTAGAAGATACTACACGCGACGATACCTGAAGGTTGCTGATACAAACACGTCATAGAACAGAAGTGTGGAAGAAGATGCAGCAGGTTAGCCCCTGGACCAGTGTTACAGAGCGGCACAGAAACGCGTGGGCCTTGGTCATCAAGGTGCTGGACAGCAGCATAGACTGACTACACATGATAGCACAATGTCTGCAAATACAGAGGGGCAATCGATACGACATGTTAAGGATTTTTGATGGGGGGGGGGGGGGGGGTGTTGGGCCCCCCACCGGTCGGCATCACTTAATACGACAAGTGAGTGAAGTACGTGAACGTTAAGGCAACCTTGGACATAGGTTAATACTGCAAGTGCAATTCATTCTCATAGGGGAACCTGTGACCTCCCCCCCCCCCCCCCCCCCGATATGCAGAATAGGGTAATAACAGTCCCCTCCCACCAGGGGAGTCTCCTCTGAGCACTCCCACCATTTAGTCATGTGACTCCGTCTTCTCTGAGCTTTACCAGCCATTCGGGAGAGTCGGCCCCCATCACTTGACGTTTAATAGAAACCTTTGGGTCCCAAAAACAAGGGATTGTTCTCTTCTTCCATTTGGCCTTTTCGAGGTCTTTTTGTGAACACAACCGAATCCAAATCCCCACCAAAAAATTGCAGTCGACCATTTTTTTTGTGTAGCTGGCATCAACAATAGATAAAGGTTCAATGCTCCAAGTTTCGACCTTAATCCTACGGACCCGACCACAAACGGGAGTCCAGCAATTGCTATCCAGCCCTTGCCATTTTTTTTTTTTTTTTAAAGGGGTTGTACAGGTTCAGATAAACAGGTTCAGGCACTGGTCCATGGGTTGTGTCTATTACTGCAGCTACACTGAAATGAAAAGAGAGGAGCTGCAATACCGCATACGACCTGCGGGCGCTGTGTGACGCTGTTTAGAGAGGAAAGCAGCTAAGAACATGAATTGGCTGAGCTACGTGTTAAAATAAATAGGGGGTTTGCCGAACTTCTAGGATTTGACGTGATGAATACCATATATTTGTATATTATCTCAATAGACAATACATCCAGAGAAATTCTGGGATAAAAGGAGTGTTTTTTTTTTTTTGGGTGGGGGGTCACCATGGGAAGAATTTATTTAAAGGTGCCGTCCATGGCTCCTTCCATTCCAAAACAGCGCCTCACTAGTCCACAGGTTGTGTGCAGTACTGCAGCCTTCAATGGAACAGAGCTGCAATACAACTTCCCACCACCGTACAAGAGCGGCACTGTTTTTCCAACCCAGGACAACCCCTTTAAGTACAAACATACATAAAAACTAAAGCATATACACAGAAACACGTATGAAATATTAACCCATAGATTAAAAAAACACTTGTGCAGAATAAAACGAGAAAACAATTAGAACATTAACCCCCTGTGCACCGCAAGAGCCCAATCCCAGAACTCGTAGGCAATCGCAGAATGCAAAGGGTTCACAAACTTTTATATTATTATTTAAAAAAAAACAAACAAAAAAACACAATTTGCAATCCTGTCTGATAGAGATTGAGAGATTAGGATTTTTTACCCCCTTTACTCCCCAAAAAAGATTATTTTCACAGTAACCCACAGAACGTTCGCTTCGTCTTCCGATAAAGAACTGCATTTTCGAAACGTGAAAAAAAAAAAAAAAAATTATATATTTTTTTTCCCCGTTAAAGAGAAGGAAAAAAAAAAAACTCTGTACGATAAAATTTTTTAAAATTTTATTTTATCTCTTTTTAAATAATTTCCTTATGTTCCTTATGGATATCCAATATGGATTACCTACCATTTCCATGGTATCAACAGCCTCGCGACGCCCAGGTCCCTGTTCTCCCTTTAGCTTAATCTGCCTCCTATAGGGAAGGAGGAGAGGAGTCACTTTTATTTTATTTTATTTTTTTTCGGGCTAGCAATTTCGTAGCCAAAAAAATAACATTTTGGCACACGTCAAATAAATAGATAAATCGGATAAGATAAAAAAAACACAGTAGAAACTTCCTTGTTGCGGTTGCCGTACGCTGCGTTCCTTCCGGTCATGTATCGCTACACGAGGACCTGGCGCTCGGCTACATACACACGTCTGTCCCGGACTGCGCGGGACTTGTCAGACTGAAGAAGGGAGAATTTTATCCCCTCTATTATAAAACTTAGCCGTCTTTGAGACCTCCCCAGCGTCGTCAATCGGGAACTATTACAAGCCTTGTGATATCTCCCAGGGGAATCTGCCCCCGAAAATACATATTGGATATGACTCGGACACCTTCAAAAAAACATACAAAACTTATGCATGCAAAAATAATTATTGAGTTTGTCCGTACGCTGCCGTGATATGTGGCTTTCAATCTGACCAAAAAGTGGCAATTATACGCCAGATATTATCGGAGGGTGTCTGACACGCAGCGCCCCCTATGGTCAGCTGAAGGGAGAGAGTGCGCTGTTCAGACTGTGACACAGCGCCGTGCGTTGTAAAGTGGCTGAATTTGGTATCACAGGTCAGCGCCGGTCAATTGAGTACAACTGACTTGCAATGGGTCATACGACCAACAGACGTGACATCACAGGCCTATAAAAATTGCTGGAGGGCGGTGACAGCTTTGGATTGATGCTGGTGCCAGACACCCTCCGGTCAGATACTGATGACATATCTGAGGTTTCCCTTTAAGAAAATGTCCAGTTATCACATCATGTTACGGCACATTACGTTGTAAATATGAGAAATGTCTAATTACTGGTATAGTATGACATCATACACCGGTGACATCACAGAAACCCTCTACCCATGGGTAAACAGTAGTTGTCACGTGACAATGGGTAACAGCGATCTAATGTGTGTGGTTACCAACAAGGGGGCCATCCACTATCTGCAAATAATTGATATTGATTTGTATAATAAAGAGCTGTACAATTTTCCAATAAATTCCTACCGGTCATACTTCCTGTGGAAAAAAACAGATACTTTCTGCATCAATTCCTCACAGTTTTCAAGATCTCTGCTTGCTGTCATTCTATAGAAAGCCTCTATGCTTACATCCTGTGGATAAACAGTGGTCTCTGCTCATGTGATGTCACACAGGAGCCCGGCTCGTTATATCCCTCGTCATGTGATGTCACACAGGTGCACAGCTCGTTATATCCCTCGTCATGTGATGTCACACAGGTGCACAGCTCGTTATATTCCTCATCATGTGATGTCACACAGGAGCCCGGCTCGTTATATCCCTCGTCATGTGATGTCACACAGGTGCACAGCTCGTTATATCCCTCGTCATGTGATGTCACACAGGTGCACAGCTCGTTATATTCCTCATCATGTGATGTTACACAGGTGCCCGGCTCGTTATATCCCTCGTCATGTGATGTCACACAGGAGCCCGGCTCGATATATCCCTGGTCATGTGATGTCACACAGGTGCACAGCTCGTTATATCCCTCGTCATGTGATGTCACACAGGAGCCCGGCTCGATATATCCCTCGTCATGTGATGTCACACAGGTGCCCGGCTCGTTAACTCCATGGTCACGTGATGTCACACAGGTGCACGGCTCGTTATATTCCTGGTCATGTGATGTCAGACAGGTGCACGGCTTGTTATATCCCTGGTCATGTGATGTCACACAGGTGCCCGGCTCGTTAAATCCATGGTCACGTGATGTCACACAGGTGCTCGGCTCATTATATCCCTGGTCACATGATGTCACACAGGTGCATGGCTCCTTATATCCCTTGTCATGTGATGTCAAAAAGGTGCTCGTTGTATCAGACAGCACCGATTACTGTAAGGAGCCGTGCATCTGTGTGACATCACATGACCAGGGACCGGTATGTATCCACACAAAGTAAACAATGAAGCGTCCTGTTGAATGACAGCAAGCAGAGATCTAGAAAACCGTGAAGAATTGATTAACTAGACTGGAAAATTGTATAACTGTTCATTACAATAATTCTTTTCTGAAAGTGGACAACCACTTTAAGAAGACGTCACATGACAACATGGATTTCCCCTACCACAAAGAAAAACAAAAAAACAAACAAATAACGAATAAATACATTAAAAACAGCCCTTTTCATAGCAGCCGTGAGTCTAGTGCTCCTGAAATGATTATAGTCAATGTGAATGCAAGTCGCAAGGTCATAAAACAAACAATATAAACATCATAGAGCGGGACCATGGAGAGCGCACCCTGAGCTCCCGCGACGCCGTCACAGGGTCGGGGCTGATATGAATGGTCAATAATGAGCAGCAAAGTGAACAGGAGGTGGGGGGTGATGGGGGGGTGGAGCGGGTGCGACTTCTGATGTAGATCTGGTGGTGGTGAAATTATAAGACGTGAACACAAATAAATAAAAATTTGACTCGCGAGCCCTTACCTCCTAAAACATCACAACAACAAAAACCTCAGATTTGGGGGGAGGGGATTTTGAATCCATCACTATACAGCCCGTCCTCACATCCTATGCCATCTGCACCTGTATAACATTTCCAAAAACTTGCCAAAAACACCAATAATGTCTAACATTACATCCCGTGTACACATTCTGCCTAATCTACTGGACGACTTGCATCCGATTCCTTCCCTGCCGACGCAGCAGTGGTCAAAGTCTCCTACAAAACTACTAACACCTACTAAGTGCCAAACACTACGATAACACAACCTCGTCGCCTCGTCAACATAAAGCGCCAGGAGGAGATTTGTCCAATACTTTTGGGATAAACAAAAGGTTAGGGGTTGAGCAACTCCTAAACCCAACAATACTTGTATAAAGTAGCAAAAAAATTACCGAAATACGACCTACAGCACAATACACCTGCTTGTCATACGGATCACACTTACCGAGCCCATCGAAATATCATCTGTAAAGAAGCGCTCCGGCTAAATGTGGGGTTGATATTTCATACCAATTGTGTCAATTTTGAAGTGTTAAATAGTCCAAAACCTGAAACTTTTATCCCGTTTCTCACCAGTAAAATTGGCGCAAGGCTTAAAGAGTTAAACGCAAGGGACCCATGACCCGAAATCGGGTTAGAAATCGTGGAAAGTGCAGTGTCCGATTCCTAGAAAGTCAAAAACTCAGCAAATGTCTTGACCAATTTACCTTAATTGACTTTGGTGTAAAGGTCCCCATTCATATTAGATTTTGGGCCAACCTCCTTATGTGTATTTGTTACGCCCACTACTCCTCTTACTGAAGGATTGGGCGTAGTCAATTTTACCACCTGATCACTTTCATCTCCCGATTCATTTGACCTGATCTTTCAGACGAGCCGAGACCCGATATCTGACGTGTATGGGTGGTCTTAAGACTGGTCATGTTATACCTCCCCCATAGCGTCATGCCTATGGCGAAGGCAAGACCCCAATATCAAGTCTTACTCCCCATCCTACGGTCTTGTACACGGCACAACACAGATCAGTTTTGGCCGGGGGGCTTCAATAATACAATTTGGGGGGGGGTGTAAAAACTTCCAGCAGGATTTAGGAAATTCATTGGAAATCCCTGAATGGAGTAAAAAGCCAACAGAGGACACTGGGCCACCAGCAAATCTACCTCATCGAGTCGCTTTGCCCAATGGCTGCTGGGTGGCATCACAAGGGGTACATAAGACGCCCCCCACACAGAACATTTCAATATTATAAGGATATCCTGAGTTTCATTACAAAGGCCATTAAAAAAAAACAAAAAACACAAACAAAAAAAAATCCCACCAGAACGACATGCAAAAATCACCTCTCAACTTCACAGGCGCTGACCACAATCCTCACACAACATCGGCCATATATAAATTATTACATAAAGTAAAGAGAAGGTCTTGTTCTTTTTTTAAAGAAAAAAACTGGAAAAAAACAAAAATTAAATCGCAGCAGTCCCCCTCCCCCGTCACTTTCCTAAGGTGATGTTTTTGAAGGGTCCGAGACGATCCATTAGTCCTACAAATAGTAATAAACCTCATCCAACGCGACGCGACATATTCCCCGGTGGAATTACGACAAGGCCGCGGTGTCGTGAACCTGCGTGCGTCATGTCGGGGGGGCGGGGCTATGGAATAAAAGGCAATGCCTAACCTCCGAATAGGCAGGAAAGAACCGAGAAACCAGATTACGTGAATCCCATAATGTCCCTCACAGAACAGGCGTCCAGTTCTCTCCGCTGGATACTAGGACGCTGCAGAGAAGGGTATGGACGCCGATGATAAGTCGGCGGACTTCACGATGGTGATGACGCTGGTTGTGGCGACCTTGGTCGGGGTGATGGGGCCCCTGGCGACTGTGCGGGCGAAGGTCTGGAGGGCTTCGTACTTGGACCGGAGAGCGTCCAGCTCGAGCTTCATGCTGGAGTTCTCTCGCGCCAGCTTGTCCACTTCTTGCTGCAGCTCCACGCGTTGCCTCTCGAGCTCCTCTTTTTGGGTGACGCGCTTGACACGGCAGCTGGCGGCGTAACCGCGGTTCTTTAATGTGCGCCTACGTTGCTTCAGGCGGATGATCTCCTCTTTGGTGAGACCTCGGAGGTGCTGGTTTAGCTCCCGCACAGACATTGACACGAGCTCATCATCGCTTAATACTGGGGCGTTCTCTCCCGCCTCCTTCTTTACCTGGAGGAAAAGTGATAAAGTTACTACATTGTTGGACAACCCCTTTAAGGTTACGTGTACTTTTTTTTTAAGCATATTTTTACTAGAGTCATTACACGTCATTACAAATACACATGCGCAGTATCATACAACACAAATAGATCCAGGCACAATGACTGTGTTAATAATCTTATAGTTATAATTCATGGCCTCCTTCCTCCTAAAATCAACTTTTAAAATGATTCTAATAAGTCTGAATGGCTACCCTAGCCCCTCTGTGATCAGGCTGTTGCACTTGTCCGCCTTCCCACCCTTGAAGGTTGGAGGACACACTACATTTAATGGCAATATAACCCTTTCCCTTGACAATTCCACTACTTTCATTCTCTCCATATAGACATCTCTAGTTTATTTGCAGATAGTCACAGGCTTTTGGGAAAAAGTTTCCAGATCCAGAAGGAAAATTCCTGATTCTACTGATATTCAAGAATTTTTTCCCCTTGCTTTGGCAGACGATGTTTGAGCTGTAGAGGATCCAGATAAAATGTTCTCGTTTTCTGTTCCTATTTGGTTCCCTTTGATTAGTTTGGATGATACATTTCTCTTCGGCCCCATCTACACTATTGTGAACTTCTCCTGAACTTTGCCTTTTAGCTGTAAATCTCCATTGTTAATCATTATGGAAGTTCCTGTCTCGTTGCATATTTTGCCGTCTGATTCATTAAAGGGATTTTCCCACAAACTCAACTTTTCTCTTACACATTGACCACTCGGACCCCCAATCATTATGAAAGTGGGGCCCGAATCTTGTGTGTTTTTCCATGCATGAACACCGCTCCATTCACTTCCAGGACAATGTCGGATCGCTGTCCATATATGGCCTGGTACATGGCGCATTGACATTTCCAGGATTTTTGTTTTTGGGAAATTTGTCTTTTTCGGGAAATCCCCTATAAAACATTTTAAGGGTGTGTCCATCTTCAAGGCCAAAGTATTGTGATCCTGCACCCATCTCTATAAGTCTTACTAATATCCATCTTCTAATTTAAAGGGGTTGCCCACTTAAATTATGCCCCATAGCAAACACATAGAAGGCCCTAGTAGGGTCACTCATATTCTATTTACCCTGCCAAACATGCCACCCTGGCAGCTGGACTCTGAATTTCCTGGACGCCCCTCTGACCACTGATATGGGAGTGGAGGGGGTGAGCATACAGTGATGACTCCATGGCCCCCTCCATTCGCCGGAAGCCAGCAGGACACAGGACGTCACAGGAAGCCTCATGTGCTGCTGGCCTAGGGTCACATGACCTATAACTCCCAGCGGTGACTTCCAGAAAGGACTAGTGAGCAAGGACTTGCAGTCTGCAGTTCTGTATACAGGGTGCAGCCTGTGGGATCAGACCAACATGCATTTGTGTGCACCTGACTTTACCCTGTTAAACTTTGCTAGAAGTGGCAAACACGTATAGTATTTCGTAGTGCTGCCGTGTTGGTTACGATTTTAACACAAACTGTGCATAAGAGCTGAAGAGGAAATCTACCATCAAAATCCATCATGATAAACCAGGGACATAACTCATAGATAATGACACTGTGACTGTGGTATCTGCTTATATTTGTTATCCACGGCCTCCTTCCGTCTATAATCAATTTTTATAATTATGCTAAAGAGCCCATAGGGCTCCATAGAGTATTATCAGAGCCTCCCCGTACTGTAGTTTCATAGGGTGTTACAATGTCTCCCTGCATCTAATGTAATCTTACACGTTGGAAGGGGGAAGTGCTCCTGCACAGAGTGAAGCTGCAGCACGGAGCGGGATCAGGTAACTCCTTTTTTGCTCATTAGCATAATTTTAACCGTTGATTTTAGAAGGAAGGAGGTTGTTGACAACAACTATAAGCAGATTTCTGCTGTCACGGTGCCTGGATCTAACAGTAAGTGTCCCTGGTTCATCATAAAGGATTTTAATGGTAGTTTTCCGTTACATAATTCACACCTAGAACTAAAATTACATTTTTAAAAAATTTGGCCTCTTACCTTTAATGCCTTGTTTGGTTTGAGATTAGTCGTCATAACCTGTAAACAATCGCCAGGACAGAACGGTGCAGAAAAAGCCACTAGAAAGAAACAAAAGGCTACAATTATTATCAGGCTCTAGAAATGTCACATCATTTACATTCATTTAGGCAATAATAATATTATTATTATTATTATTAACAGACTGAACAACATGATCCCCTCCAATACGGACTCACCATGGAGATGCACAATGACACAGAATCGCCTAAATATAAAGTTTCGGCAAACGGCGGTCGACCGAAAGTCAAAGCAATAGACGTCAAATTAAAGGGTGTGTATTTTTTTCTCGTAAAACCTGCCCAGTCAGCAGAATCACGTCATGAAATCCTGCAGTGATCGCGCAGTTGTAGGTTCGGAATCTCCCAGCAAATCAAACAAACGACACCGGAACCGGATCCGTGCCTCCCCACGACATGTCACACGGCTGTATTACAAACCCCCGACACTTTAATCATTGATGGGAAAAAAAAAAAAGAAGAAGAGAAAATGTAGCTGAGACACCACAGATTTCCCAAGGATGGTCGTCATGGAAACCATCAAAAACCGGCCAACTTGGAGACTGTAACCATGGAGACAAAAGACGACGAAGAAAAAGAAGAAGAAGAAGAAAAAAAAAAAAAGGGGGTCCAAGTGTGCGGATGACTCGAGGGCAAGTCCAACAAAGACGGTGCCAAACAGTTTCATTGATGGAGCGGAGGAGGGTGGGGACTCGGAGGAGGGGTGAGAAACACTCGAAAAGATGAAAGGACGTGTCCCGGAAGCTCAGGACGTGGGGGAATGTGATCACACAGAGTAAAAAAAATGAATAAATAATTTAAAAAAAAATTAATATATAAATTTATTAATTATTATTTGTGAATTATTTTTTTTACTCTGTAAATTATTATAATAAATATATATAAAATAAAAAAAATATATAAATAATATTAATAATAATAATAATAATAATAATAAAGGCCCTCTACTATAACTTTGTAGTAACATTGTCTTCCATATTATCACCTCCCCCCTTGTATATTGGCATTAAGTTTTCATCCCCCCCCCCACTAGTTTGTTCAGAAAGCATTAGCCCGGGGCGCAGGGATACGGCATCAGAAATTCATAAAATAAATAAAGCCACGAGGAAAGTCATTATAACGACGCACAGCGCTCGCAGTGACCGCGTGACGAGAGGATCACAGGCGTCGCTTTCATTAACAAGGAGATTATCAGGTCTTGTTTTCTTGGGAGGGGGGGGGGAGGGGTATTTCATCCGGTCCGATCTCTTCAGATACTCAGCGGGACGCCCGTGGGATGAAGCGGCGGCCGTGCGCTAACTATCTAATGACGGCTCCTGTTACACGTCGCTCTGTGATCAGTCTGCGATCACGAGGGATAAATCCACTTCGTCTCATCCTCTTCCAGGTTTTTGATGCAGACTTCTACCAGCTACAGAATGGACAATCCTGTGACCGCTCTTAAAGGGGTTGAATTTCGGAAATTGTGAGTAAAATAGGCTTAGAATGGGTTAAAAACAAAATCAGCATTTACCCACGAGACCCTATTTTTTGATCGGGTCTTGAGCAAATGCCTGCCAGGCCCGTCACTGGTTGATAGGATCGCCCATCGTGGCCAATGATTGGCTGAGAACTCATTTCCTGTATATCGAGGGGAACAGGAAGCCACAGCCGGCTGTTACACGATAAACCGATAAACTTTGGAACAGGAGAGGCGAAGGTTATTATGGAGAGTTGCTTTTTTTTTAGGTTTTTATCCCATTCTCAGACAGAAATAGGTTAAAACTCCTTCAGGCCAAGGGTCACACATTACAGAATTGCTGCAACAATCAATGAAGGCTTAAAGGGGCTGTCCACTTTCAGTAAATATTTGATATTGTTTGTGTATTGAAAAGTTGTACAATTCCCCAATATATTTTCTTAATCAAATCTTTTTCTAGATCTCTGCTTGCTGTCATTATATAGGAAGCTTTATTTACTTCCAATGGATGGTAACTAGGTCCTTGTCAAGTGATGTCACACAAGTGCACGGCCCGTTATATTCCTGGTCATGTGATGTCACACAAGTGCACGGCCCGTTATATTCCTGGTCATGTGATGTCACACAAGTGCACGGCCCGTTATATTCCTGGTCATGTGATGTCACACAAGTGCACGGCCCGTTATATTCCTGGTCATGTGATGTCACACAAGTGCACGGCCCGTTATATTCCTGGTCATGTGATGTGACACAAGTGCACGGCCCGTTATATTCCTCGTCATGTGATGTCACACAGGTGCAAGGCTTCTTATATCCCTGGTCATGTGATGTCACACAGGTAAACGGCTCGTTATATTCCTGGTCATGTGAGGTCACGCAGGTGCACGGCTCCTTATATCCCAGGTCACATGATGTCACACAGCTCATTATATCACTGATCATGTGATGTCACACAGGTGCACAGCTCATTATATCACTGGTCATGTGATGTCACACAGCTACATGGCCCGTTTAATCCTTGGTACTGTCATGCCACATAGGCGCATGGCTCGTTATATATCACACAGAGTAATCAGAGCTGTGTAAATAACATGACCAGGGATATAACAAACCGTGCACCTGTGTGACATCACCTGACTAGGGATATTTAATGAGCTGTGCACCTGCATGACATCACACGACCAGGGACCGGTTAATATCTACAGGAAATAAAAAATTAAGCTTCCTATAGAATGACAGCAAGCAGAGATCTAGAAAATGAGAAACTGATACACAAAAGTATTTTGTTAAATTGCATAACTTTTCTTTACACAAACAATATCAATTATTTCAATAAAGTGGACATCCCCTTTAACATGCATCCCTTTTTTTTTATGAATCCCAAACACGTCCTGCAAACACACTGGACAGCACTAGATAGATTAAAACGGGTCGATATCCTGCACCGATTCCTCAATTCCTACAGAACATTACATTGCCTAATGCTTCACAGTCTGCAATCAAAACTAAACAAAAACCTACAAAAAAAAGTTCAAAAACCAGAGATAGTTTAGATAAAGCAGAAGCCCCAACGCTAGAAATCAGTAGTGGATATTAGGATAAAAGTGAATGGACATTTGCTTCCAGACAAGCATCTGCTTACTCAACGTCGCAAATCAAATCCATGTTGTGACTGCGCAGGGTCCATGTGAGTGTCAGGACGACTGATGTGTCCTCCCCGTGCCCTGTTCCCTAGCAAAAGGGGGAATGACAAAGAACAAATCCATGGAATCTGACGTTCCGGGAGGTTGCAGTCTCACCTTGTGTAGAGATGGTGACCGGCTGCGTTGCTTAAGGCTTAGCAAATAGGCAGGAGGAGGCCCTGATCGGTGTAAAGACATTGCCCGGGTACACCCACTGGCTCACACACTGAGGGAGGCCCTCCTGGCTGGGTGACATAGCTATGCCCTGACTCATCGCCTGTTTACAGGCTTTGCAGAGCTCGCATTCCCACAGCCCAGACCAACACTCCCCCGGCTCCCACGTGCTTGTGGCTCCAAACTATAGTAGTGTATAAGGAAGTCCCCCCCCTACCCCATGTATTTATAACTATGGGAAGCCTGATGCAGCAACATTGTGCACAACCGCACTCACACAAGAAACAAACGACAAAAACTAATAAAGACCCCGTCTATAAAAAGTTTTACATGGGGGTAAAACAAGACAAACAAATACATAAAATAATAAACAAACTAAAGTTGGATGGGGATCACTCGCTGCGGTGAGGCAAGAGAAATCCGATGGTTACGGGCTCGGCACCAGCGAGGAGTCGGTACATACCATTCCTGTCCGGCTTAGGGGAATTTTATACGGAAGGCAAAACGCACAGTAAACACATCTGCTGGTCACGCTTCTAGGTGCTTACATGGCCGGATTATGTGCACTCACAGGAGAGGCCGCATATAGGGACAGTTCTGGGTCAGAATCTGGGGGACACAAGCGGTCGGATAAATGGGGGTCAGGTTGTCAGTATCAGACTCACGGACAACAAGTAATGAACCCATGATCCGTTTTTGCATTACCTGTTGCCTGCAACATGGGTCATCAGTTTTTGTGGAACCCCGTATAGAAAAAAACAAAAAAAAAATGGAAGTAGCTTGTCCCAACACCTTTAAAAGGTCACGGTTGTGTTACCCAAATTTTCACCCAATTTTCGCATTGCCTTCTAGCCACACACACATGACAGGAATAGGACCTGCTACAAGTTTGTATCACAGCTTCCATACAGATCGTGTGAATGGGGCCACTGAAATTACTGGGTTAGTGTGCCATCCACAAAAATAAAAAACGGATAGGACGCGGATAAACTCGGAATGCAAGGAGTTAGTGACTCATAGCTATACAATACGGAGGAGAGTGCTCATCTTGCACCTTACATTTCAGATACAGAACTCGTATACAAGTTATATCTGTGATTTCTGGGCTATGTGTTCTGGTGTCTGCGCTGTTGCACTATATAAACTGGAAACTGATGGGTAAAGGCTGCAAATGGTTAACAACCAAAACAACTTATATTAAGCACCCACCTTCAGTATATAGTAAGTTCAGCACTGGGGGGGGGGGATCTGACAGCTCCAGAGGAAACTCTGGGACATACTTCTCATCTGACTCACGCCACGAGACGGCCAATAATTATAAGCCGCCGCAGTAGAGGCAAAGAAGGGAAAACACTGGAATCTAATGTGGAAATAGAGATGATATAATACTAAAAGACTCCAAAGCTGATAAACCGAATTACAAAAATATGCAACCGAGAGGAAAACAAACATATACAAAGCAGGGAACCTGTCAGCACATTTTCATGAATACAGCTAGTGACAGGTTCCCACAGAGCCCTCCAAACACAGGGCGTTTTTGACCCGTTTTTAAGCGTATGCGTTTGTGTATGTTTACCGTGCGTTTGGCTGGTTTTAATCCGTTTCACAGATGCCTACAGTACTACAAATGAAGACAATCAGGTTCAAACCAGCCAAACACCAGCTAAACATACAAAAACGCATGCGCTTCAAAACGGTCCGAAAACGCCCCGTGTGGCTGCACCCTAAATCAAATTTATCTTATTACCTGGCATCAGTCGGGGCGTGTCCAGCTTGGCCACTCCCAACTACTCCTCCCCATGTCCCGTGCCTCTCCTCAGCATGTCATTTGACCAGGACATCTGCCATTACATACGACTGCTTTTATAGGGCGAGTTTGATGTTGAAACCCTATGACTGCAAGATTCATGTGACATCAATGTGACAGCAACTTCCAGGAACAACTGTACTAAGCCCTGGAGTTCTGCTACTGTAATATACATGGTGCAGGGGAGATCAGCGCTTCCCCATCACATGGCAAAGGATCAGGAGACAAGCATGTGCATTGGCTCCATGGGCAAAGACGAGGCGACCCACAGTACTCTGCCAGCATCTCAGAGGTGGGTGATAAAGGGAATCCCCGCAGAGGAGACACGTGTATGGATTATAATATGGAAGCAAAGGAAAGTCCAGCTCAAACCACGAGTGGAACGCTGAATACTGGAGAGCACGGGTCCTCGCCCCAGACGAGTAGAAGCCACGAAACCAAAGGAATGATCCAGCTCAGATCCAGGTAGATTGCAGCATAAAACGAAATCTTTATTTAGACCATTTTAAAAGAGACATGGGAACAGCAAGGAAAAATCCAACGCGTTTCAGACGCTCACGGCGTCCTTAGTCATGGATAAAATAACAATTCACAATGATGGTATTTAACAAAAAGAAACATGTCATGTGACCAATAAGCCCTCCTCCGTGGAATAGAAAAAATGCAATTAAGAAGACCAGCAGCTGGTGTGAATGTATCAACGTCATGGGGCTGTGCAGCCAATCAAGATCCTCAAGGGGAGTGGTTTAGTGGTTAGAACCAGCGGCGAACAACTTCACCATGGCAACCATCAAACACACTACGCTGCGAGGTAAAAATCTGCGGAGAGTCACTATCGCATAATGGATGATCAACAGGGTAAGATTAATCATGAGCATAGTATCAGCATATATGAAGGAAATTGCTGGTAATAAATACCCCACTTTGGAGTTTAAACATAAGAGCATTTGATAGAAGAAATGTATAAAACACATATGAAATACAATGGTGATATTTACCAGGAAAATCATATTTTGTGATCACTAAGCCCTCTATCGTGAAATAGGGGAAATGCAATAGAGAAAACCAGCAACTGGTGTAAGTATGTACATGTAACAAAGTAAGATTAAATGTAAACATGAATGTAAACATAATGTTGACATATAAACATAAATGTAAACATAAAAGGAAACATGTATGGGAATCCCCGGAGAGTCACTGTCGCATGTGGGATATTCGGCAAAGTAAAATTAAATGTAGATTTGAAATGTAAACAAAATGTTAACATGTAAACATAAATGTAAACATAATGTTAACATGTATGGAGAAAATTGCTGATGATGAGTACCCCACATGCGACATTAAAGAATTTAGGCATGGAAATATTTGATAAGAAGAACATATGAAGCATATGTGATAAAATCAATCATCATCTGGCTGAGGTGAGCAGGCGTAATAGGAAGGAAACAAAATACAGACTTATTTTAATGAAAAATAAGGAGAGGAAAAGGGGATTGTTAGTAGTGAAGCATAATTTCATTTCTAATGTTCATGCCAAAAGGTGACATAGAATTCAGTTGCATAATCCAAAAAGCTTCACGATCTAATAACAGTCTCCTAATGTCACCTCCTCTTTTAGGAACTGTGACTTTTTCTATCCCAAAAGCTGTAAAATTACAGGTACGTTTCTGGTGAGCGGTTTTGAAATGGGTTGACGCTCCACTAATATTACGTGAGTCTGATCCTGAGATATCATTCAGGTGCTCCAAAATTCTGGTTTTAAATTTGCGTGTGGTACAACCAACACATGTTTCCTTTTATGTTTACATTTATGTTTATATGTCAACATTATGTTTACATTCATGTTTACATTTAATCTTACTTTGTTACATGTACATACTTACACCAGTTGCTGGTTTTCTCTATTGCATTTCCCCTATTTCACGATAGAGGGCTTAGTGATCACAAAATATGATTTTCCTGGTAAATATCACCATTGTATTTCATATGTGTTTTATACATTTCTTCTATCAAATGCTCTTATGTTTAAACTCCAAAGTGGGGTATTTATTACCAGCAATTTCCTTCATATATGCTGATACTATGCTCATGATTAATCTTACCCTGTTGATCATCCATTATGCGATAGTGACTCTCCGCAGATTTTTACCTCGCAGCGTAGTGTGTTTGATGGTTGCCATGGTGAAGTTGTTCGCCGCTGGTTCTAACCACTAAACCACTCCCCTTGAGGATCTTGATTGGCTGCACAGCCCCATGACGTTGATACATTCACACCAGCTGCTGGTCTTCTTAATTGCATTTTTTCTATTCCACGGAGGAGGGCTTATTGGTCACATGACATGTTTCTTTTTGTTAAATACCATCATTGTGAATTGTTATTTTATCCATGACTAAGGACGCCGTGAGCGTCTGAAACGCGTTGGATTTTTCCTTGCTGTTCCCATGTCTCTTTTAAAATGGTCTAAATAAAGATTTCGTTTTATGCTGCAATCTACCTGGATCTGAGCTGGATCATTCCTTTGGTTTCATGGATTATAATATACAGAAGAGACAGTGATCTAATACACAGTATGGGGTCCCGTAGAAAGCACAAAATGCATAGTCTATGACTGAGGAAATTTATTGTCCCACTATTGTTACCTCTAAGTTACTGACTGCTAGAGGTCCGACTGCTGAGACCCCCAACAAATAAGAGAAAAGGGGGAGTAAAAGTTCTGGAACCTTGATCAGTACATTGATCCTTAACGTCCTAAAAGGACTACCACAATAATCTACCAGCCCCCTCAGATGGGGGATGAAATGTCCTTTCTAGAATTCCCTCTTTTATGTGAAATTTCATCTGTTTACCTATAAAAAAAAATGAGCAGAGAAGAGTCATATTTTAACAGAGATTAGCCAAGTTGTGATTTCAGATGCCCAGATCTTTGGTTCTATAGCACTTAGAAACATGCTGCTGGTGCTGTATTAAAGGCAAGAATCTCATCTTTCAGTCTGTATCAAGCTTATGAGCTACAGGACCAAACTGTGCAATGGTGAGGCTTCATTCACAAGGAGGACTTTTGGCTGCTGTTATATTAACCATCGAAGATCACACAAGTTGGACCCCATCTGACCAAATTTTATCTCCTTTCTTGTGGATTAGTCTCAAGATCCCATAACCCCAAGCCTATACAATGGCACCGCCTCAATTCTTACGCTTTGAACCAAGTTACTAACTATACCACCTTTATCTGGAAATAGCTGAGGCAGAATAAAAGGTCAGCACTGCTGATGCATTCCCCTGTCAGCGCCAGGACAACAATCCACAAAGATTTCTCCGCTGGACGATCGCCAGAAGCTTTGCAGCCGCTGACGTCTTACTTTTTGGCTCGGATTGTTTGATGACTGTAGATATTGTGGCCGTACAATTACCTAATAAATACCTGACATTTTGTAAAACATTGGACAAGTCAAACGTTATTTGAGAGATTGTCCGAATGTCTAACCCCCCCCCCCCACACACACACGTCATAAAGTGAAAGTTTTTCCAGCATATTTTTGGATACTCTGCATGGCTGCTTTTAATCTATTTTTATACGGATCCTTTTAGGGGTTTTCCTAATAGCAGGGACCCCTTTAGCCTGAAATAGTAAAGGATACGCTCACACTATCAGAGATCTTCCACACACCCTAGCCACATGCCATGACATCGGTGGTAGATCCTCATAGACACCTCAGTCGGGGAGGGGTCCGGTCCGTCACCGCTGAATCAACGATTTTATTTTTGTATATGACCGATCGTAGTAAAGTTCTAGTTCTCATGGAAACAGGACTACGAGAAATAATGGATGTATGGATGTGACAGCAATGTCAGCTACTCACAAAAGGAAAAAAAAGAGGTAGCGTAACCCAAAAATAAAAAGTAGCAGCGAAGGAAAAGATGACATGACCTTTAAATTCACCTACAGGGGAGGCCGAAGTGAGAGAGCAGGGGCGTGGTGCGACAATCTGTGACTAAGCCGTGTATGTAGCGGGGGCCTGACTCATGGTGCGCCCGCACCTCAGCAGGTTTATGTAGTGAGCGAGCGGCTCCGCTGACCTTTACACAAGGAAATGCCCGTTTGTTTTCCTCGCTGCGGAGTGTCAATGTGACACGGGCACACCTTTTAACCCCTTAAACCCCACAACAAAAAGCACTAGTGCTGAGGAGAGCTCTGTGCGCTGGCTGTGGTTACATCAGTGACGACACCTCGACCCGCCAGGCATGCAAAGCCTAAAAATAGACAGGCTGGAGGTAACAATGATAGAGAGGGCGCAGGACTCCGTCACAGACAGAACTGGGCACAAGTGGCCATTGTCTGTTAAAGGGAACCAGTCATCAAGTGTTACCCCGCTAAACTATTAGCACAAACAGGTAGGGTATCAAATGTCCTTTCTAGAATACCCTCTTATGTGAAATCTCACCTGTTTACCTATTTAAAATAAAAAAATCTCCCTCAAAGTCAGACAGATATGACTTTTCTCACCTCATTTTCACATGAGACGAGTCAAGTTTAGTTGTTGAAGGAAATGTCATTTTAGAAGCCCCTATCTTCTGTTCTGTAGCACCTGGAAACATACTTTATGTGACATATTAAAGATAGGGATCTCATCTTTCAAATCACATCAGGCTTATATATTTGGGAGCTAAATACATAGTTGGAAATGCAAGCAGCAGATGAAGATCCTGTCTACTTTTAACTGTCTGTATATATAGTCTTTAATATGGCACAAGAAGCATGTTTCTAGGTACTATAGAACCAAAGATAGAGGCTTATGAAGTGACTCTCCCCTTGCAACCATTAAACCAGACTCATCTCATGTGAAAAAGAGGTGACGAGTCATATTTGCCTGACTTTTGGGGGGGATTTTTATAAGTTAACAGCTGAGATGCTACCTAAAAGAGGGAATTTAGAAATTACATTTAACCCCCTGAGAGAGCTGTTAGTTTAGTGGGGTAAAATCTGGTGACAGATTGCCCTTAGGGTGTATTCACACGTTGCATATAACGCATATATTTAAAAATTCAATGCAACAGATGGAGAGATTTGCCCAATTACATTGAGTTAAAAAATGCACCCGTGATGTTAATGTGTGTGTTGACATTGTGTTAACGCACATGTTTGTTAACAGTATTTTACAGTATGTATGTATTAAAAGCAAAGTGTGAATGCACCGTTAATCACCCTAAAAAGAAGAAAATTATATAGCAGAACGGCTTTTACCTTTCTTATACAATATATCTGACAGCATTTCCATAACGTTTTTAAAGGGATTGTCCGTACCATTCCCACTCTATCCCATATTTTACCCCCTTGGCTGATGTCAGTAGTAGATGTCTTGTTCATGGCATGTGACCACAGCAGCCAATTACAGCTCTCTGTAGCGACCATGACTGACCTGTTGAAAGACCAGTGATTGGTTGTAGCAGTCACATGGTGTGAATGCGAGATCACTACAAGTGTGAGCCAGTGGGGCATAAACATATGAGAAGGAACGGCAAAATGGGATAGAAAGGCATTTTATTTATTCCCCCACCGTATACAGAAAAATAAAAAGGACATATGCTACAATGCCGGGGTACCCAAAAATAAGGCTTGCAGCAAGCAATTCTTACCTGTGTCACTCATAAGATCCCTACTGATTGTAAAGGAATGGACACTTACAGGAGCTGAGAGGTAGATAAAACTGCATCCATTCAAGCATCCCAGCCCGGACACTGGGCTGATACATTGTAGCAAACTAGGAACGAGGTGGATACAACTGTAGCCAATGAGAGGCTGTTTCCTAGGGATTCTATTTGGCCAGGAACATCTGATGTCATCTTGGCATAAAACCCTTTTACTATTCTGCTTAGAGGGCAGGATTAGAAGGAGACAACACACTTGGTGACAGGAGTTATGATCCCGATCTTACATTGGAGTCCGGGATATAGAAAAGTAAAGGGAATCTTACAAGTTATATTCCTTCCGCATAGCAGTGTATACAGCGTGTACTGTACTGCACCCTGTAGATGTACAGACTTACATGAAAACAAATTAACATGCCCTTTTTTTTTTGCGCCCCCCACGCCAAAAATGTCCACATTCACGCGCATGTGACCTTAGGCGGCATTACAACAGGCAGTGCATAATCTCCATATTGAGGTAAGATTGTGATCTTGCATCATACTTAGTAAACGCGATGCAAACTTACCTCAATAGGTGATCACATGAGCAGTCTGCGCGTCGCATTTCGAAACACAACGCAAACGCCACGTGTGAATGCTGCCTAAATCTGTTGCAGTTTAGGGTAACAATCGATAGAAGAACCTGAGATCTGCATGAAAATAAAACAATACAAAACACTAAATATTGTATAACCCCTTCCAGATGAAGCCTTCCCTTTCCTGCCTTTCCAGATGAGGGCTTGTTTTTTTTGCAGGACAAATTGTACCTCCTTATTCTGTCTGTAGAGGATACAATCTAATTGTTGGGGGACCAGACTGCTGAAGTAATGCATGTTACACCCCCCTATAGAGGATGAGAACAGGGGTCCTGTTCATTTTAATTCATGGAGCAGTGGTTCAGATATGTGTCCTGCTAAACCAACTGGAAGGGTGCTGTAAGCCCACCAATATCATATTGCCGACCTATAATATAGACACATTGGGGCAGATTTACTTACCTGGTCCTGTCACGATCCAACGAAGATGAAGTCCGGCGCGATTCACGTAGCTCATGCGCCCGATATCCTGCATGTGTCACTTCCGCGCTGAGGTCTGCCGGAGTTCACCTTTTTCTTCCCAGTGCTTGTAAGTGCGTGTCTTGCGACACAATTTGAAATGTTAAATTCAGTGGTTTCTCCAAATCCGTCGGGTTGTCCGACGGCCCGCCACCCCCAATTTGTGTTACGTGCAAGCCAGCGCCGATGTGCCAAAATCCGATAGCGTGTGACACAATCCCCAGCGCTATGCAGCGCAAAACGGAAATCGACGGGAAATGCGCTCCGCGAACTCTTAGTAAATGAGCGATGAGTGGACCCGACATTTTCATTCGGGTTCGGCCATGCTACTAACCATGCCTATGATGTGTCTCCCTGGCCAATCATAGCCATAGCTGGTTGCTAGGGGCGTCAATTTTCTGGACTGGCTGTTTACCCGGGACCAGATCGCATGGCCGTACTCTGAGGTCGCAGGTGTGGATCATTTACGGGTGAGGACTTATCATTAAAAAGTGGTACTACTCCTATATTTTCACTCCACTCCTGGTTTGGGCATCAAAAACTGAACGTGTGGACGTTCCCTGAATGCAAACATCACTCATCTCTAGACACGTTCTGAATATTTTTAGCCTAGATACCCTCTGTAATAACAGCAGCTCTCCACTCCTCCCGCAGCCTTCTGGCTGCCACAATCTTCAGTTAAAGGGGTTTTCCATTCATATGGAATAAAAACAGGACACATAATTAACTCCAGCTCTTAGTTTCTGCATCGCTCCAGTACTTCCGGGTTTCAGCCACTGCGGCAAACCAGAAGCTCCAGTGTTATATGGCCAATGACTGGGGACTCAGACCAGGGGACAACACAGGAAAATGGGAACAACGTCCTGTACCCAAGGAGGCCAGTCATTGGCTCATTTGGGTCCTTTAACCCCACATAAATTCTGGGGTCCAGGGTCCGGAAGTACCAGAGTGACACAGGAGATGGAGTGAGGTATGTATGTGTATGTGTCTTTATATTCTTACCCCAGAGGTGTCAATGAATATTTAGAAGTGATATTTGTTATCTGTTTCTACAGCTACAAACATCCCCCCAGAGTCTGATCTAACATCTGTACCTACCTCCATGTGTCCTCTACCTTCCCATACTACAGGCCAGAGGTAGGTCAGCAAGGGAGGACTGATAACAGTCAGATCCGGCTACACAGAATGTATTTGTTGTCTGTTACCATGGAGACACATAGATCGGCACAGGTATACAGTACACACATACAAGACCTCGTGTTGTATACTATGGTGCAGTATACAGAGCAATATAGTACAAAGCAGTGTGAACAGTCCCCGATCATCACCTTAAAGGGGAATACCACCCTAGCTCTAGGCTCAAAATGCCCCAAAATAGTTTCTCCTTCAGTTTGTCTAGTTGCAGCTATTGGCCGCAGTTATCAGCCGGCAGGTGGTGGTGAAGTTGCCATTTATACATATTATTGGGAGGTGACAGGTGATGCTGGGAGTTGTAGTCCCCCTGCAGGCAGTGGCACAGAGGCTCCTGTCATGCCTTAGGCCTGTGATACCCCGGGCACCGGTTATGCACAGCCCGGCAGGACGCAATGACACGCACTAACCCCCGGTCCCGCCCGCTTACCTGCTGCCTCTGTGGGCCGCCGGGGGGATAGACGCGGTGCCGGGGGCGCGCCGGGCTCTCCTCACCACCACAACAACAACAACGGCCAGCTCCGCCGAACGCACTCCACTTCCTGGAACTCAACGTCACTGCCGACGTCATCGTCACATGAGCCCCGCCCCCTCCTGCGTTACCCATTCATTCCAAAGCCTGCGGCGACGTCAGGGAGCGGGAAGGGTCACGTGCCCGACACAGCCGCTCGCCGCAGTTACCCATAGCAACCAGTCTCCACCCGCAGTGCTATAATAAAGCTGAGCTGTGGCTGTGAAGCGCAATAAGACAATGCAGATTTTAACCCCTTCCAGAGCCACTTATCACAGGTTACTGTAAACAGCCATAACATAAGCTGTATAAACAAATATATTAAAATTACTTAACCCTTTAAGGACACAGCCCTTTTTGCGAAACCATGTTTCAATCCCAAAATTTCATAACTTCCGTAGGAAGTATTTACTATTCCGTACCTGGGAAGCTGGAAAAAAATTCCAAATGCGATAAACTTGACAACAACCACCACACACACACAATTGCACCATTTTCTTTTGGGACCTGTTTTTATGGCTCCAAATGACACCTCTCCTTTATTCTTTGGGTCAGTGTAATCTCGTAGATATCAAATTCATATTGGTTTTACTGTGTTTTAGTAGATTTTAAAGAATTTTTAATCTTTTGTACAAAAAAAAAATAAAATCATCAGTTTGCTCTACTCTGCGGCCAATAACCCTTTCATACGTTGGTGTACGGAGCTGTGTAGGTGTCATTTTTTTGCGGGATGAGATGACATTTTCATTTCTACCATTTTGGGGACGGTACAACCTTTTGATCACTTTTTAATTCAAATTTTTATGTGTTGCAAAATGGCAAAAAAAAGTGTTGATTCGGACATTTTGGCGCTATTTTCCTTTATGGAATTCTCCTCATAGACTGTAAGCTCTTGTGTCACCCCCCTCATCCTCATAGACTGTAAGCTCTTGTGTCACCCCCCTCATCCTCATAGACTGTAAGCTCTTGTGTCCCCCTCATCCTCATAGACTGTAAGCTCTTGTGTCACCCCTCATCCTCATAGACTGTAAGCTCTTGTGTCACCCCCCTCATCCTCATAGACTGTAAGATCTTGTGTCCCCCCCCATCCTTATAGACGGTAACCTCTTGTGTCACCCTCTCATCCTCATAGACTGTGAGCTCTTGTGTCACCCCCTCATCCTCATAGACTGTAAGCTCTTGTGTTCCCCCCTCATCCTCATAGACTGTAAGCTCTTGTCACCCCCTCTTCCTCATAGACTGTAAGCTCTTGTCACCCCCTCTTCCTCATAGACTGTAAGCTCTTGTCACCCCCTCTTCCTCATAGACTGTAAGCTCTTGTGTCAACCCCCTCATCCTCATAGACTGTAAGCTCTTGTGTCCCCCTCATCCTCATAGACTGTTATCTCTTGTGTCACCCCCTCATCCTCATAGACTGTAAGCTCTTGTGTCACCCCCTCATCCTCATAGACTGTTATCTCTTGTGTCACCCCCTCATCCTCATAGACTGTAAGCTTTTGTGTCACCCCCTCATCCTCATAGACTGTAAGCTCTTGTGTCACCTCTTCATCCTCATAGACTGTAAGCTCTTGTCACCCCCTCTTCCTCATAGACTGTAAGCTCTTGTGTCACCCCCTCATCCCCATAGACTGTAAGCTCTTGTGTCACCCCCTCACCCTCATAGACTGTAAGCTCTTGTGTCACCCCCTCATCCTCATAGACTGTAAGCTCTTGTGTCACCCCCTCATCCTCATAGACTGTAAGCTCTTGTGTCACCTCCTCATCCTCATAGACTGTAAGCTCTTGTGTCACCCCCCTCATCCTCATAGACTGTAAGCTCTTGTGTCACCCCCTCATCCTCATAGACGGTAAGCTCTTGTGTCCCCCTCATCCTCATAGACTGTAAGCTCTTGTGTCACCCCCCTCATCCTCATAGACTGTAAGATCTTGTGTCACCCCTCATCCTCAGACTGTAAGCTCTTGTGTCACCCCCTCATCCTCATAGACTGTAAGCTCTTGTGTCACCCCCATCATCCTCATAGACTGTAAGATCTTGTGTCCCCCATCATCCTCATAGACTGTAAGATCTTGTGTCACCCCTCATCCTCATAGACTGTAAGCTCTTGTGTCCCCCTCATCCTCATAGACTGTAAGCTCTTGTGTCACCCCCTCATCCTCATAGACTGTAAGCTCTTGTGTCACCCCCTCATCCTCATAGACTGTTATCTCTTGTGTCACCCCCTCATCCTCATAGACTGTAAGCTCTTGTGTCACCCCCTCATCCTCATAGACTGTTATCTCTTGTGTCACCCCCTCATCCTCATAGACTGTAAGCTCGTGTCACCCCCTCATCCTCATAGACTGTAAGCTCTTGTGTCACCCCCTCATCCTCATAGACTGTAAGCTCTTGTCACCCCCTCTTCCTCATAGACTGTAAGCTCTTGTGTCACCCCCTCATCCCCATAGACTGTAAGCTCTTGTGTCACCCCCTCACCCTCATAGACTGTAAGCTCTTGTGTCACCCCCTCATCCTCATAGACTGTAAGCTCTTGTGTCACCCCCTCATCCTCATAGACTGTAAGCTCTTGTGTCACCTCCTCATCCTCATAGACTGTAAGCTCTTGTGTCACCCCCCTCATCCTCATAGACTGTAAGCTCTTGTGTCACCCCCTCATCCTCATAGACTGTAAGCTCTTGTGTCACCCCCTCATCCTCATAGACTGTAAGCTCTTGTGTCACCCCCCTTATCCTCATAGACTGTAAGATCTTGTGTCACCCCTCATCCTCATAGACTGTAAGCTCTTGTGTCACCCCCTCATCCTCATAGACTGTAAGCTCTTGTGTCACCCCCCTCATCCTCATAGACTGTAAGATCTTGTGTCCCCCTCATCCTCATAGACTGTAAGCTCTTGTGTCACCTCCTCATCCTCATAGACTGTAAGATCTTGTGTCACCCCTCATCCTCATAGACTGTAAGATCTTGTGTCACCCCCTCATCCTCATAGACTGTAAGCTCTCGTGTCATCCCCTTCATCCTCATAGACTGTAAGCTCTTGTGTCACCCCTCATCCTCATAGACTGTAAGCTCTTGTGTCATCCCCTCATCCTCATAGACTGTAAGATCTTGTGTCACCCCCTCATCCTCATAGACTGTAAGCACTTGTGTCACCCCCTCATCCTCATAGACTGTAAGCACTTGTGTCACCCCCTCATCCTCATAGACTGTAAGCTCTTGTGAGCAGGGCCCACATTCCTATAGTTCCGTGTGATGCCCTCTATGATTTGTAAAGCGCTACAGAATAGGACGGTGCTATATAAATTAAGAATATCACTGGAGAATTCACTGAATGATACAGAGCTACTACTCACTAAAACAGAACTACAACTCCCAGCATGCCCTGAACGATACAGAGCTACTACTTTAAGGATTCCCTGACATTTACATAATTAGAAATCCCAGAATGCCCTGAGACCTACTGAACTACTGCTCCCATCATTTCCTGGCATCTGCCTTCCTTGACAGCTATAAAACTACAATTCCCAGCAATGCATGACTGCTATAGTACTACAACCACCAGCATTCACTGACATCTACAGAACCCCTAGCCTGCCCTGACAGCTATAAAGCTACAACTCCCAGCAATCTCTGGCATCTGAAAACTACAACTCCCAGCAATCTCTGGCATCTGAAAACTACAACTCCCAGCAATCTCTGGCATCTGAGAACTACAACTCCCAGCAATCTCTGGCATCTGAGAACTACAACTCCCAGCGTTCTTTGGCATATATAGCACTACAACTCCCAGCGTCCTTTGGCATGTACAGAACTACAACTCCCAGTATGCCCCGGCACAGCTATTACTCCAGCCTTTGCTCTGGTATGAGTCAGTGTGGTCTCTGCCACGCCCCCTTATACACTATCACTGGAAGGGGGCGTGTCGTACGTTCCAACGTCCTCCTGACGTCACCGGCACGCAGGACCCGGAAGTCGAGCGGCAGAGCGGAGTCTGCGCATTGCGGTTATTGTCGTGTTGTGTGTCGGCCGGTTCCCGGTCCCCTCTGTTGTCCCGGGGTGCGGGTGATGGGGCGGAGTCACCCCCCGCTGTAGAACAGGCCCTACCCCTAGTGCCGCATTGTGGTGTGTACAGCGCCCTATTTCCTATACATTGTTTTGTATTACAATGTCTCTGACACATGTGTCTCCTTATGTGTGAGGGATGTTTCTGAATTCATTCTACCTGTAAACCCCTGACCCATCTACTTACATAGAATAAGTGTATCCAGCATATGATTGGCTGCACCATTGTATGTAACCGCTGTCCTCGCAGCTGGAGGCGCCAAATCTCTGCTGCGGAAGTGATCATTTGCTTGTGTTGGATGTTGAAAGCAATTTACATCAATATACATCAATACGTGTATCAGAACATTTCCCCATGCAGGATACCTGTATACACCCCAACCACATACAAGGTTAAACGTGTTGTCTCTTCTTCTCTGTCCATGATACTCATGATTGTGCTTTATCTTCTACAGTATAAACAAGATGAACCGCCCCAAGGCCACTGCCGTGCGCCGGCCCAGCGCTGCCGGGAAATCATCAGGTATTACATGGTCATCCACAATGTCGCATCTCCTCTCCTCATTATGTTTCGTATCTGGGATGTTGTCTATACGTTAAAGGACATCTACCACCAACCAGGATGAAGGATTGTAAACCAAGCACACTGACATAGTGGTGTGTGCCCCCTCTGGCAGATCTGCTCCTCTTTTAGCTTCTTATTCCCTTGATTTTACAAAAAAAAAAAAAAAAAGCTTTTAAAGTTATTTCATTGAGCCTGAGGGTCTCCGGGCTCCATAGCTGTTATTGAAACCAGAGCCCCTCAGGAACATTTGCATAATTTTTGTTATGTCAGGGGGTGATATGGGATACTAACCCTCCCAAATGTTCCTATGCACAGGTGGTTTAGTGTCCCACATAGCTCTTTGGCTATATCTTGTGTCCTGCTATCAAACAATAAAAACCTTTATACTAGCCTAGCGATAGGTCCGATGCACCTCATTAGACCCATCTCGGGTGCTCCCCGTGCCTCTGCAATGAAGCCAGAGTGGTACATTGTGCAGATTTGCAGGGAGCTCCCTAAGGGTGGATTTCCACATTGTATTTTTCTCACGTTTTTAAACGCATCCAAATTGCAAGTGGGAGGGAGTTTGGCTAAAATGCATATCTGTATCCCATCAGACCCATGCGTTTCATGGGATACACATATGCGTTTTGGCCAAACCCCCTCCCACTTGCATTTTGGATGTGTTAAAAAACCGTGAAAAAAAGACATGTGGGAATTCGCCCGAACAAGGCAACTATAAAGTTTTTTTTTTTTCTATTAGCAGGCCCATAGAGAATTTCTAAAGGGCAATTTGGGACACTAAACCACTAGTCCATAAGGACCTACTGGTGGTAAAGTATCCCAAATCACCACGATAAGGCCCTCTTTAAAGTCTATTTTTGTATAAACATGGGCATAAAAGAATAGCAGATCCTACCAGAGGGGGCACGCACCAGTATGTCAGTGTACTTGGTTTACAATCCTTCATCCTCTCAGGGAGATTTGGGACACTAAACCACCCACAGGTCTGTGTGGATCCGTGGTTTAGTGTCTCATATTGCCCTTTAGCTAGTTCCTCTGTACCAAAAAACCTTTATACGTACCTCGGCCCGGAACTCCCTGCGCTGTAACACAGGGATGCCGGTGTACTACACCCTGTCTGCACTTTGCATGTGCTGAGGGTGTACTGCTCCAACGTCATTGCATTACTGTGCAGGCACAGGGTGTTCCAGAGGTGGATCTCATATGCCTCATCAGACCTGTCTTTAGGTAAGTATAAAGGTTTTTTTTTTTTATAGCAGCCACAATAGAGGTTCCAGTTACAGGGTGATCTGGGACACAACCACCGGACCTGTGCGTGGTTTAGTGTCCCAAATCACTCCCTGACAGGTTCCCTTTAAGTCCTGTATTTTTTTTTAAAATGTCTTGTCCATTAAATTGTATTACTTATATGTATTGTGAATAATTCATATGTGACCAGTAATTACAGTATGCATAAAAGAGGGTGCATCACATCATGTCTGTTAAAGGGGTTGTCCCATGTTTGATTGTTATGCCTTATCCACAGGATAGGGAATACAAATCTGATCGGTCTGGGGTTTGACTGCTGGTATCCTCACATCAGTTTGCAAGAATTAATCACTAAGTGATGGAGTGGCAGATCGAGCATGCTTGCAACTGCTCCATTTAACACTATAGGAGCATTAGCAATTGCAGAGCACAGCGCTCAGGTATCTGTTATTTCCATTCACTGTCTGTGAGAGGGCTGGAAATGCCTCAGTGCTGTACTTAGCAATTTCTGATGTTCCTATGGTATTGAATGAACCTGCAGGATCTATGCAGGTTCAGTTAGTGGGGACCACCAGTGTGCTCTCCCACCAGTCAGGTTGTTATTCCTCCTGTCCTTTATGAAGGGATCACAATCAAACTTGCGACAACCCATTTAAGTGCCAGCACTGTCAAAAAAAAAAGATGAATAAATTGACAACTAGAGATGTATTTTTGCACAGTCTGACATTGTCCTAAGAAGAATAACAGAGAAATTGATGAATTTTAAAATAATTCAGCTAATTTCTAAAGCAGACATGTTAGGGGGCGCGAAGGTGCTCCTTAAAGGGATCCAGTTACTAAGAATAGCCTCATTAATAGAGCATCAGGGCAATGTCCTATCACATTAGTGTATGTGATTATACCTACTAAATTTGGGGGCCCCTGTTCCTTCCTTCTCCAATGTGGGCCTGAATGACTGTGGAACAAGAGTGCACCACACAAAGGGGAGCCGGATGTGTTACACCTTGTCTGTCTAGGGGATTGGGACATTTATATGAAATATTAATTTCTCTTTATCCGCAGGTCATCCACCTCCAGGAGATTTTATAGCTTTAGGCAACAAGGGACAATCCAGTGACTCCAAAGCCCCCCCTAATCTGATAAAGCCGCCTGCCCCTGGATTGTCCTCTGAAAGAAAGCGAGAAGCCCCCTCTGCTTTGGCCACCACTTCAGCACTGACTGGACTCACAAAACGCCCAAAACTTTCCTCCACTCCCCCTTTGAGTGCCTTGGGGCGACTGGCTGAGGCCGCAGTTGCTGAGAAGAGAGCCATCTCCCCGTCCATCAAAGAGCCGTCCGTTGTCCCAATTGAAGGTGAGAATCTGTTTTTCTGTTCCGTTTTTTTTTTTTTTTTTTTTCACCTGTTTAGTTAGAACATCGGCTGCTGTGATTGAGACATGAATACGCCTCATTCCTAGGATTTACATGGATGAAGGAGAGAAAGCTCCACCAGATGTTTGTTCAACTTGTGCGAATTTTGGGCTCAGAAATTGTCCCATTCTTGCGCCTTATATGTCCCAAAACAGAGCAGGCTAGACCCAGACTTACTTTTTGGGACTTGCACTATTTTGGTATTTGCACACCACAAAAAGTCTCAAAAGTGATACTAAACAGGCAACTCATGACATATATTAGGGGAAAAACTTAAGTTACGTTGCAATGATTAATTAGGGAGACTTCAGGAAACTTGTGGCAGCCAAAAAATTATGATACATGTGCCCCATTGTGTCTGATTCCCCCATCATTGACTGTCAGGGATGACTCTATGGTTCCTATACACATAATATATGGCAGGTTAAGCCTCCTTATCTCCTATCTGCATGGAGGGGCTAGACCGATATATTAATATTTGCGGACCCCCCTTTAGCTGGTGTAAGCTAGTGTACATGTAGAGGCACTTGTAAATTTTGGGCTTAACATTGCGATCCTCTTTTCATCTAGTTGCCCCGGCTTCTCTTCTGGATGATGTTGAAGCTTCAGAACAAGATGGCAATGATGACAGGATTGAAGGGGTGCTCTGCGGAGCCGTGAAGCAGTTAAAGATGAACCGTGCAAAGCCCGACCCCACGTTATACCTGAGCCTGATGTTTTTGGCAAAAATTAAACCAAATATATTTGCAACAGAAGGTGTCATTGAGGTAGGAATTTCTTCATCTTTTAAGAACATTTTTCTCCTGCTCATGTGTTAAAGTTTTTGTACTTTTTAAGATGTCGCCTAATGATCTACGTTCTTAAAGGAAATCTACCATCAAAATTAACCAGGAACCGTGACTGTGGTATCTTCTTATGTTTGTTATCCATGGACCTCTTCCTTCTAAAATCAACTTAAAATGATGCTAATGAGCCCAGGGCTCCTGGGGGTATTACCAGATCTCCTCCATGTTTCGGCTTCACAGGCTGTTACACTGTCTCACCCTCTTCTTTCTCAGCACTTCCCCCTTCCCTCTGCTTGAGCACTGGAGTTCTGGTTTCAAGTCCCACCCAGGTCAACATATGCAAAGAGTTTGTATGTTCTCTCCGTGTTTGTGTGGGTTTCATCCGGTTTCCTCCCACACTCCAAAAACATATTGCTAGCTTGATTAGATTGTGAGCCCCATGGGGACAGGGACCAATTTGACATGCTTTGTGCAGCGCTGGATAATCTGTAGGCGCTATATAAATAAAGAATTATTATTATTAATTATTATTATTATTGATGTAATCTCATTGCAGCAGACGAGGTTTCAGTGCACAGTGAGGGGGAAGTGCTCCTGAGCAGTGTAGCAGCCTGTGAATTTGTAGCACACAGGGGCTCCCCCTCGAGCCTCATTAGCATAATTGTAAAAGTTGATTTTAGAAGGTTGGAGATAACAAATATAAGAAGATTACCAGAGTCACAGTTCCTGGATTTATGGTTTATCATTATTGACTTTAATGGTATATTTACTTTAAAGGTCCTGTGGGTTCATTCTCTTGCTAAATAGCTGGAGCTACACAAAAAACAGCAACTCCCCCCCCCCCCCCCCAATTATTCAATTCAATTCAAAGAGCTGGTCATTGTATTGAATCCATTGTATTGGTAGGCCCATAAATTGACATCACTTTATCATATGGGAATATCCCTTTAATTATGTAATAATCCCCTTGCAGGCCCTGTGCAGCTTACTGCGAAGAGACGCCTCCATAAACTTCAAAGCCAAGGGAAACAGCCTGGTGTCTGTGCTCGCCTGTAACCTCCTTATGGCGGCTTACGAAGAAGATGAAAACTGGCCTGAAATTTTTGTTAAGGTGAGACTGCAACATCTTTGGATGTTTCCAAAAGAGGGGCGTTCGCATGTGGCGTTTGAGTTGCATTAAAAAACGCATGGTGCGGCTCAGCCTTTTCACATTTTACATTTCCAGTGAAATGCACGCAATCGGTAATCAGCACCCGGTGTTCTGCGTGTACACAATACAAAATGCTGGTTACCGATCGTTTGCCTTTCTCTGGAAATATAGATGCAATTGGGCAAAGCCCCAACCCTTGGCATTTGCATGTGTGAATGCACCCTAAGGAATTTATTATAGGAGCTGTGTAGGAAGTGTTAGTGATGGCTTATCTATAGATATAGGTGATGGGGGGGAGTGGGGGATTGATGTCTGTCTCCCGCAGATGCCTATTGGCACTATATACGGCATATTTTACCTTCCAGGTTTATATAGAAGACTCTTTGGGAGAGAGGATTTGGGTGGACAGCCCTCACTGTAAAACCTTTGTCGACAACATCCAGACTGCATTCTGTACAAAAATGCCCCCAAAAAACATGGCGCTCCAAGGAGATGCTGGTCGCATAGCCGGGGACCTAAGTGCTGGTAGGTAGACTGATGGACTTGACCTCTTGCCTAACCTTTCACGATTATGAACTGCTACCAGTCACCAGACAATTTGCAGAAAGATCTATAACTTACATTTTCATTTCAGGCAACAGCCCTCACCCATCTATGACGGAGGAGGAGGACAGTCAGACAGAGCTGCTCATCGCAGAGGAGAAAATGAGCCCCGAGCAGGAAGGACAGCTGATGCCACGGTATAGTGTCTATTATGTTATAGCTTGTTTGATGCTGCAGGAGGCGCTGCTGAGCTCTCCCGTTATATTGGGATTCTCCCCTGGTTGCAGAAGGATCAAGCATGTTCTATTTTAATATGTCTGATCCTATGTTCTCACTGGAAGAAAGCAATTGGCTGAGGTGTATGATGGTGACTCAGTCCCCACTTCCAACGCAAAACACATGCATGCTCGGTGCACGTTGTATAGTTAATGACTGCAAGTACATGGAATAGACTGGTGGAATTTTCTATATTTGACTGTTGTCATAGGTACGAGGAGCTGGCAGAGGGCGTGGAGGAATATGTCCTCGATATGTTAAGAGATCAACTCAACCGCCGACAGCCCATGGACAACGTCTCCAGGAATCTCCTGCGGTTGCTTACCGCTACTTGCGGCTATAAGGAAGTGCGTCTGATGGCGGTGCAGAGACTGGAGATGTGGCTGCAGAATCCTAAGGTACAATCAGAGAATCTTATAGGAACCTGATCAGCCCTTAAAATGTCTCATGTCACAAAGCCAGGAGGGAGAAGGGGCATCACGGATACTATAAATGAAACATAACTGTACAGTGAATGCACTTCTGCACTATAGTGATGAAACTGTAGCTGGCTGTACAGATCAGATCTGTGTCCTCAGACACCCCCATCTGCATGCACTAAGGTGTCTGTCAGAAGTTGGGAATTAAGAGTCCAAATGCTTAGCACAATCTTCCTCCATATGTGACTTTCTTGACCCAGTTCTCTTTGTTACTTACCTAGCACAGCGCCTTACATTACATAGTGGCGATGGCTGGAATGGCAGCTAATGCCTTTTCACTTGAATGGAACTAAGATGTTCTGAGCAGTAATAGCAGACACTATTACTTAAAGGGGTTCTATTCCCTAATTCATGTCTGATCACTGCGGGTCTGACTTCTTGGACCACAGGTTTTCTTAAACTGTTTTATCCAAATTGGGACTCCCAGGATGAGCTTGACACTACTACTTGATGGGGTTTTGTAATTTACGACTTTTATTCCCTATCTGGGATTAGCTTGTCCTGTTCTCGCCCCTTAGTCCCGGAAAAATACTCTTATCCATTGATTTCTATCAGATTCTGGGGGGACCTATAGGATAAGCCAGTCCAGGGAGATCTATGTAGTATTGGGCAGGTCATGGGGACTGAACATTAGAAGTATTTTGTAATCTGATTTAATATTTCTTATTGTTCCGATTTTATTGTTCTAAACTATAATTTTTTTTTTTCTTTGTAAATCATAAGCTGACTCGTCCTGCCCAGGACCTGCTGATGTCCGTCTGCATGAACTGTAAAACGCACGGCTCCGACGATATGGAAGTTATTTCCAACCTGATTAAGATCCGCCTAAAACCCAAGGTCCTCCTCAACCATTACATGCTGTCTGTGCGGTAAGTTGGATCCAGAACTTGTCCTGGTTAATGTGAGGGCTGAATGAGAGGCTTGTTCTGCGCTTGGACCTGTCTGTGTTTACTTTCTTGTGAACGTGACCAACATGTAGATGAGGCGCTGTCTGAGGAACGTTCAGTTTAGCTCCGGGGGCTTGGACTTTGGGGTGTAGTGGATACATAAAAATTTGAATAATTTTAGGAATAAGAACTAGGACGCCAAGTCATGTCCAGTATATGGTAAAGTTTCTGTAACACGAAAACCTTGTTACAGGGATATTCAAGGATGCCCTTGTTGGAGAGACCCCACTTTCCCATTGTAGGAAGGAAATCTACCTTCAAAATCACGTGTGAAAAAGCCTGTGAAGTGGCTCTGGGCCCTCCCGATTAATTAGCATAATTATAAAAGATGGTTTGAGAAGGAAGGAGGCCTTGGATAATAAATATAAGGAGATTACCTCCTGGCTCAGTGGTTAGCATTAGAGCCTTGCAGTGCTGGGGTCCTGGTTTAAAGATCTATCCAGGTCAATATCTGCAAAGAGTTTGTATGTTCTCTCCGTGTTTGCGTGGGTTTCCCCCGCGTCCTCCGGTTTTCTCCCACAGTCCAAAACATACTTGTAGGCTGATTAGATTGTGAGCCCCACGGGGACAGGGATTGATGTGACAAGCTCTGTGCAGCGCTGCGTAATCTGTAGGCGCTATATACATAAAGGAATTATTATTATTTACATGTCTTTGTCTTGTCGCAGGGAGCTTCTGAATGCCCACAGAGATAATCTCGGCACAATGGTGAAGTTTGTGATTTTTAATGAACTCTCAAATGCCAGAAACCCAAACAACATGCAAGTCCTGTACACCGTGCTGCAGCACAGCTCCGAGCAGGCACCAAAGGTAACAACAGAGACTCAATAAAGGAAATCTCCCATCAATACCAAGCATGATAAACCAGGGAAACTTATTCATAGATCCAGGCACCGCAAGTGTCCCTGGTTTATCATGCTTGGTTTTGACGGGCGATTTCCCATCAATACTCATCTAACTCATAGACTGTAAGCTCTTGTGTCACCTCCACATCCTCATAGACTGTAAGCTCTTGTGTCACCCTCTCATCCTCATAGACTGTGAGCTCTTCTGTCACCCCCTCATCCTCATAGACTGTAAGCTCTTGTGTCACCCCCTCATCCTCATAAACTGTAAGCTCCTGTGTCACCCCCTCATCCTCATAAACTGTAAGCTCCTGTGTCACCCCCTCATCCTTATAGACTGTAAGCTCTTGTGTCACCCCCTCATCCTCATAGACTGTAAGCTCCTGTGTCACCCCCCTCATCCTTATAGACTGTAAGCTCTTGTGTCACCTCCTCATCCTCATAGTCTGTAAGCTCTTGTGTCACCCCCTCACCCTCATAGACTGTAAGCTCTTGTGTCACCCCCTCACCCTCATAGACTGTAAGCTCTTGTGTCACCCCCTCACCCTCATAGACTGTAAGCTCTTGTGTCACCCCCTCACCCTCATAGACTGTAAGCTCTTGTGTCACCCCCTCATCCTCATAGACTGTAAGCTCTTGTGTCACCTCCTCATCCTCATAGACTGTAAGCTCTTGTGTCACCTCCTCATCCTCATAGACTGTAAGCTCTTGTGTCACCTCCTCATCCTCATAGACTGTAAGCTCTTGTGTCACCTCCTCATCCTCATAGACTGTAAGCTCTTGTGATCAGGGCCCTCACTCCTATTGTTCCATATGACAGTTTGTACTCTGTAATGTAATATTATATTTGTATATGTCCCCTATGATTTGTAAAGCTACGGAATATGATGGAGCTATATAAATAAAGATTATTATTAAAAAATGGAAATGTCATCATCACTTCCGTCCCAATAGGGACTTTTATCCTCGGAAACTGCAGTGCTGGAATGGGAGGTATTTAGCAAGGGAGTAAGATTAATTTGTTCATGCTTATAAAATTGAAAAGTGTGAGAATACTCCCTTTATAGAAAATCTACATTTTGTTTTTTTGCCTTGTGAACCAAACAGACTGCTGTAGCGACACTGATGCAGAAACATATCTTGTTTAATCCATGAATTCAGTGATTTTGCTCAAAAAAACTATTTGGGGATTATACAAGATATGTTTCTGCATCAGTGTAGCTACAGCATTCTCAAGGTATGTTTGGTTCATAATGCATCAAATGAAATGGTAGGTTTCCTTTAAATGGTTAAAATATCACATGTTATATTGTTGTAACTTCACACATGAGAACTGGCGTTGGTTACGTAGTCTCTTAATATCTCTTCCTTCTTAGTTTCTTGCCATGGTTTTCCAAGACTTGCTTACCAATAAAGAGGATTATCTCCGGGCTTCACGCGCTCTGCTCCGAGAAATCATCAAACAGACCAAACACGAGATAAACTTCCAGGCGTTCTGCCTAGGACTCATGCAGGAGAGGAAGGAGCCTCAGTACACAGAGATGGAGTTTAAGGTAATTGCTGTCTGCTACAGGGGTTCTCCTAATTTCTCGAAGAAATATCTCACAAATTGTTTAGTGTCCCCACAGCGCCACCACAGGGGATATTATGTACTACACAATGCCATTTCACTGATAGATTGCAGGACAGGTCCTCCAGAGGAAACAGTGGGGCAGATTTACTTACCCGGTCCATTCGCGATCCAGCGGCGCGTTCTCTGCGCTGGATTTGGGTCCGGCCGGGATTCATTAAGGTAGTTCCTCCGCCGTCCACCAGGTGGCGCTGCTGCACTGAAAAGCATCGGAACGTGCTGGAGTTCACCGAGCCGGGTAAGTGCAAGCTCCGCAACAGATTTTTTATTTTTTTTTTAAATGTGGCGGTTTTTCTGAATCCGTCGGGTTTTCGTTCGGCCACGCCCCCCGATTTCCGTCGCGTGCAGCCACAGCCACAATCCGATCGCGTGCGCCAAAATCCCGGGGCAATTCAGGGGAAATCGGCGCAAATTGGAAATATTCGGGTAACACGTCGGGAAAACGCGAATCGGGCCCTTAGTAAATGACCCCTAATGTTTTTTTGTAAGATGCTGAGGGCCCACATTTGTTAACTCACAATTCACTGTCAGTGAATAGAAATATTCTTGTGTACATTCGGAGGTTTAAAGAGATCAGAAAAGATAAAGGTATCACAAGAAATTTCTAATCTGTAGCCTATGCTGTGCTGATTTTTAAAATGCCTTTTGTCCGCATTCGGAGTACTTCCACCACTTTATAAAATTTTATTGCACATTACCTGCCCCCCTGCCAGTACATGTGGTGAGTCCTGGGAAAGGTGAGGGAGGGGGATGTGTGGAGTAGAGGAAGAATGCTTGAGGAGACTGAGGCAAAGGCACACACAGGATGCAGCTGTTCCTTCCTAGGTAATGTGAAATAAACTATTATAAACTGATAAATTTATTAAAATTGGCATAGCAAGGCTACCAATGCCTGTCACCAGCCAAAAATGACATTCTTGGTGACAGATTTAACATTTCCAGTGCCGTTTGTTATAGTCTTACTGATGCGTTTCAACTGATTCCAGCCCAAGTGTCCTACAGTTTCTTAGTCTACTTTCTGCACACTTTGCTGTGGTAGTGGACACTCTTCTCCATTTTGGGAGGATCCATCCTTAGGTGAGGGACTGTCTCAGACTATAATATTTACAGTGTTCACCAGAAAGAGCTACAATACCAGGCACAACCACTATAAAACGTACGGTGCTGTACTTTATAGTCAGTGAAGAGAACGTAGTGCTCATCCCAACTTTGTTGACTGCGTGGGATGCAAGGATCCAGGCTGCCACCATATGATATAGGGGAAACCATCAATATCTGGTAAACACAATAAGATTTCTGATTCTTTGACCGGAATAGCCAAGGTACATACAAGGCTTTGGAGCAGATATTCCTGGTGGTTCCCATCATGTGTACTGACATTCTCTCCTTCTAGGAACGCTTTGTGCTCCATATTACGGATCTGCTTGCTGTGTCTATGATGTTGGGGATCACTGTTCAGGTCAAAGAAGCTGGGATTGCATGGGACAAGGGAGAGAAGAAGAGTAAGTATCTCTGTGTAGTAGCGACTTATGTGACTCTTCTGCCTTTTGCACCTTTTGATGAGTTTATAACTCCTTTGCTTTTGTGGTAGGTTTGGAGGTCCTGCGGTCATTCCAGAACCAGATAGCAGCCATTCAGCGGGATGCGGTGTGGTGGCTACACACGGTGGTGCCGTCCATCAGCAAGCTCTCTCCTAAAGATTATGTGCACTGGTACTGTGCTTGTCGTATACTGTTGTCCAGGGTTTATCCATTTTTTTGCAGCACAAAGTTTATCATATGGCATGCTGCTGGAGCCGGATAGCAAGTGTTTATTTGTCCTGTAGTGCCTCCGCTGGAAAATTTGGGTATTCCCGAGTTAAAAACTATGGGCTGTATATGTTAAACACAACGTTGAGTGATAAACACAAGGTATATTCTCTTTTAATAAATGGGTTGTACCAACTTTGATTGTTGTCCCCTATTTGCAGGACAACAATCTGATCGGTCAGGTACAATTGCTGGGACCCCCACTGATCTTGAGAAAGCACCCCCTTATCCTGCAGTTGACAAGAACTGGGATCCCATTCTCACCCCAGTTAGCTGGGTGCTGTGCACGCCAATTTCTGGCACTTCTACAGCATTGAATGTGGCGGCACGTTGATTATGGGTTCTGCTGCTCCGTTCAGTACTATGTCATCCTCAGAAATGTCATCAATCATTGAGATTTGGACCCGCGACCCTTCTGTAAGAGCTTTATTCTTGTCATTGGTTGGGTTTCCGTAGTCAAACCCCCAACCATCAGCCTATCTTGTGGACGGGTGAAGACAATCAAACTTAGTACAACCGTTTTAAAGGGACACTCCAGTCAAAGCTAATGCCTGGTGCAGGGCATGAAGGGAGGAGCAGGACTCTTTTTTTTTTAATTGTATGTACATGCTCCTCCCTTCAGATCCTGCACAAGATAGTGTTCCTTTAAGGGGCTGTTTTTGTGTCTTTTTTTTTTTTTTTCCCGATTTATTTAGTTATTTTTCATTTTTGCAGCTTGCACAAGGTTCTTTTCACCGAACAACCGGAAACCTACTATAAATGGGACAATTGGCCACCGGAAAGTGACCGCAAGTAAGTTTTTATTTATCTCAATATCCATATCCATTTCTATAACACAGAAAGCTCAGAGAAAAAGCTTCACATCTTGCGCTGCAGAAGTGGCAACATCCATGAGACCAAATCTTCCACTTTTCACACCTTCTTTCAGCCGAGTTTGAGCTGTAAAATTTAATAAGTGCGTTAAGTGGATTAACTGGTCTGCAGACGACTGGTATGTGAAGTTCAGTCTGGATCCGGCCACAGATTTAGTTTTATGGATCAATCTTGGCTTCATAGATGTAGAGATAGATTATTTCCTCAGAAAGGAACATGATTTGGAGAAGACTCAGCTTTCCTAAATATAGATAGACAACTGGGTGCTAGGCATTCTTTTTAGTCTAAAATATTCGTGATTCCGATAGGTCAAGTATATTAAAGGGGTTGGCCACTTTTCAATAAATCTTTTCCATTAGACCTGCATGTATATGTGTCTATGCTTTTGCCTCCTGTAAAAGCTTTGGCATGTTCACACACGCAACTTACTCTCTCGCTGCTCAAATCCATCCTCATGTTGTCACCCGCTGTGTCTCTCTCTTGCTCTCCATCCTCACTGACAGAGACAGGTAGAGGGAGGGGGCAGGATGAGTTATAACTCTCATTCATCAGAGCTCAGAGATGTGCACAAAGAAGCATGGAGGGCCTGCATATAGTAAAAAAGTAACAGGAGTACTGAATCACTTGATGAACATTTGGGTTTTATTAAGGCAGCAAAGATACATGGACATCTTGTGTAAGAGTAGCCAACCCCTTTAATGAGCGGTTATTGTCAGTATTAATGTGACATCTGTTTTCAGGTTTCTCACTCCTTTCTTGCATCGCTCATATTAACCCTTTGCGCTCTCTCTTTTTTTTTTTTTTTTTTTTCCTTTTGTCCAATAAAGTTTCTTCCTTCGTCTCTGCTCTGAGGTGCCTCTTTTAGAAGACACCTTGATGCGTATCCTGGTCATCGGTCTGTCACGTGATCTCCCTCTCGGTCCAGCTGACGCCATGGAGCTCGCGGATCACCTGGTGAAAAGGGCGGCAGCTGTGCAGGCAGACGGTATACAGAATAATAGGAATTATAGAGTTTTTTTTATTCTTTCTTTGATTGTACTATGCTAATATTAATCTTGTGTTGTTATTTTATGCTCTGTGGATTTTTCTTATTTTTTTAAGACTTGGAGGTCCTCAAAATCGAAAGGATTCAGCTCCTGGATGCCGTATTAAATCTGTGCACCTACCACCATCCAGAAAACATCCAGCTGCCCCCTGGGTAGGACTTTCTCCCACTGTTCATGTTTTTCCCTTAAGTTTTCTTGTTTCGGGTCACCTGATTGCTATTCTAATTCAGTTTTGTTTGCCCCCCCCCCCCCCCCCATACATAAATACACACATATACATATGTGTATGTTTGTATATATGTTCATTATATTGATGTTTCGTTGATTAGATTTGCTACAAGTCGGGTAAATCTATGCCTTCAATTCTTATCTTATATGCAGTAATGGTTACATTTTCTTCTTGTACTTTACCTGGCTGCTATTAGTATCACTCACACAGACAGTACTAGTGATTACTGACACATAGTTTTTGACCTTTTTAGGTATCAGCCTCCTAATTTAGCCATTTCAACACTATATTGGAAGGCCTGGCCGCTCTTACTTGTTGTCGCTGCCTTTAATCCAGAGAATATAGGTGAGTGATAAAGTACTGTGGTTACATGTGTGCGTTCTGTCACTCATATAAATACCTGAGCCTCATATATTGTCAATCCTGTGTCTTTACTTTCATCCTCTGGTGACATCAGGCCTGGCTGCATGGGATGAATATCCAACATTAAAGATGCTCATGGAGATGGTGATGACCAAGTAAGTAAAGCAGCAACATACAGCGTGTTCCGTGCCGTCCTTGATACTGTGGGGCAGATTTATCAAGCTGTCTGAAAGTCAGAATATTTCTAGTTGCCCATGGCAACCAATCACTGCTCAGCTTTCATTTTACCAGTGCTCATGAATATTTTAAAGGGGAACTGTGATTGGTTGCCATGGGCAACTAAAAATATTCTGACTTTCAGACAGCTTAATAAATCTGCCCCTGTGTGTTTTCTTGGAGACTCTGTAGCTTTATACAGACCCCACCGTAGTAATGATGACAGTCTCTTCTTATGATCAGTAGAGATGAACGGACCCATAGTTTGCGTTTGGGATCGGTCGCACAAACCGAGTATATTGCAGGATTGGCAGCCGAACAGCAAATTGACACCCCTTGCTACTAGCTGTGATTGGCCAGGGGTATCTTTGCCCAATCATGGCCATGGCGTCAATTTGCCGGATTGGCTGCAATATACGTCTGGGTTGCACGGCTGAACTTGAACCTGAAACTATGCGTCCTCTCATCTCTAGCTGTCAATTTTTAAAGGAAACCTGCCATAAAAATCAAGCATGGATAAACCAGGGACACTTACTGATAGATCCAGGCACCGTGAGTGTAGTAATCATCTTATATTTGCTATCCATGACCTCCTCTGCTTGATGCGGTGGATGTGTTCCTGCACAGTGCTGTAATCTACAGCACGGAGGGACTCTGGTAACACCCTCAGAGCCCTTCAGGCTTATTAGCATTTTTTAATAGTTGATTCTTAGAAGGAAGGAGGCCATGGATAAGAAATCTAAGAAGATTACCACTGTCACGGTGTCTGGTGTCTGGTAAGTGTCCCTGGTTTATCATGATGGATTTTGATGGTAGATTTCCTTTAGATGAACCCTTTTATTAAAGAAAGCTTTTATCTTTTTAGAAATATGCACATCCTTAGGCTGGCTTCATGTGACTATATACACAGCCCATGTAAGAGCACCTGTATGTTTATTCAGAACCCACTGACCGCACACATTGCACACAGTCGGGAAGTCCTTGCATCACACGCATGATCCAAGGACGCCCTGTCCGTTGGCTGAACTTCAGTGCCGGCATTGAAACTGTTAGGAAAGTACCGGAGCGGCAGTTCTGCTGAAGACAGGGAGTCCTTGCATCATATTTCTGTATGATGCAGGCATGTTCGTCCTGTGCAGTGTGTGCAGTCCATGGAATTGAGCCAACATACGGGTCTGTTTCTATGAATGTGGGAAGTAATATTGTACTGTTGTATTGTTACATTGCCCTTGTTGTATTCAGTTTTCTTACTCTCTCTGTCCCTGGATTCTTTTATCCCTTTTTTTTTTGTTCTCCGGCAGCAATTACTCTTTCCCACCGTGCACCGTAACAGATGAGGAGACCAGGACGGAGATCATTAACCGAGAACTTCAGATATCACAAAGGGAGAAGCAGGAAATTCTGGCCTTCGAGAGTCACCTGGCTGCCGCTTCCACCAAGCAAACTATAACGGAGAGCAACAGCCTTCTCCTGTCCCAGCTCACCAGCCTGGACCCACAGTACGCTCCATCCTCTGCATGTGTCCTACATGATGTGTATTTTATGTTATAGTTGTTCTGTACTCACACAACTCTTTGGCTTTGTTTAAAAGCTTTTTTTTTTCTCTGCAAAAGTTTCATAGTCACTAATAGAATATTTTCCATCATTACTTTTAGGGGTCCTCCACGTCGCCCGCCCCCTAATGCCATAGAGCAGGTCAAATCTTTGAACCAGTCATTGCGTCTCGGTCACCTGCTTTGCCGCAGTCGTAATCCCGATTTTCTTCTGAATATCATCCAAAGACAGGTTTGTTGGAATTGAACTATTAATATAGTCTGGAATATCAGAACAGGGGAGAAGTGCCTGAACGATCATTAAGCAGACACCATCCCACAGTCTCCCCCCGTCAATATACTTCTTTAATGGACCTGCTATTTCTATGGATATTAAAGGAAATTTACTACCCAGATCAAGGGCTGTAAACCAAGCACACTTACACGTTGGTGGGAGCTTCTTATGCCCTTGTTTTTACAAAAAAAATAAAATTACGCAAATGAGCCTGCAGGGCTCTAGACTCCATAGCCGTAAATGGAGCCTGGAGCCCCTGATGCTCATTTGCATAATTCTTAGAGTCTTTTATTGTAGAAACAAGGGCATAGGAGGCTAAAAGAAGAGCGGATTCTGCCAGAGAGGGAACATACTTGCATGTAAGTGTGTTTGGTTTACAGCCCTTCATCCTAGTGGTGGATTTCCTTTAAAAATACAGGTCTACCAGGTTATAGGAAAATGCATTTGGTTTACACTGAATACATGGTGTTTAAAATATTGTATTATAATTTTGGATGTGTCCTTTTTCAGGCGTCATCCCAGTCTATGCCCTGGCTTGCGGATTTGGTTCAGTCCAGTGAGGGCTCCTTGGATGTCCTCCCTGTCCAGTGTCTCTGTGAATTCCTGCTCCATGATGCTGCGGATGAGTCTGGGACAGGGGACGATGATGAGGAGAATGAGAGCAAGGAACAGAGAGCCAAGAAGCACCAGGTTAGAGACGACTCTTTACATGCAAGCGTTTTCACTAGATTCGCTACATTGTGCAACACTCTGCCATATGCAAAGATCATGGCCTAAAGATATTCATAAACTCTGTACATGACTGAGATCAGAAGAGCGTCATATTGACCTCCTTTAATAAGATCTGTATTGTTATAAGTTTATACGGTCTAGCACAGGCTGCTTACATATTCCATACTGATTGTTCTTCTATTCACATTGTAGCGGCAGCAGAAACAGAGGCAGCTCCTCAGCCGTCTTCAAGATTTGCTTCTGGGCCCCAAAGCGGATGAGCAAACAACGTGTGAAGTGCTGGATTACTTCCTGCGACGCCTCAGCTCCCCTCAGGTTTCCTCAAGGGTCCTGGCTATGAAGGTAAAGATTTAAAGGACATCTACCACCAGGGTGAAGGACTGTATGCAAATGAGCCTGAGGGGCTCCAGGGTCCATTAACACCTATGGAGCCTGGAGCCCTTCGGGCTCATTTGCATACAGTCCTTCACCCTGGTGGTAGATTCCCTTTAATGTATGGTGTATTCATAATTTTAGGTTTGTGTTTTGGATTTGTAGTGACATTTTTGCCTCCCCCATTTTCCCAGGGTCTCTCTATGGTGCTGACCTCACGAGGTCTTCAGGACGCAGATGAGAAGGATCAGGCTATGGATGACGACTCCTGTGACTCTGAGCTGATCCCGGGATATCAGTGGTTGCTGAGAGATTTGCCCAGGCTCCCGCTATTTGACAGTGTGAAGGGGACCACTGCGGTGGCGTTACAGCAGGTACCTGGATCTGTATAGATGTAAATCCTTTACAATTCGGCCATTGTTTCTCTAATTTTTTTTGTCGTTCTCAGGCTATACATATGGAGACTGACTTGAGAACCATAAGCGCTTATCTAGTGTACCTGTCCCAGCATGCACCGGTAGAAGATCAGGGACAACATAATGAACTTGCATTGGTAAGGGGCTGTTTTTAAATTAACATTTTACACATTTCCAAAAAATCCTATTATCCTACAATTTTTACCAATTTGAGGCTAGTACTAGATTGTCGCTCCCTGCTCTGTAGGGATTACTTTTCAATCATCCCATCTCATTATAGTAACCTACTCTTATTTATAGATAATACACCTCTCACAGCAGTCGAAACCCCACTGATCAAATAGTTTTCCCCTACATTGTGGATAAGGGTATAAATGTCTCACATGGGACAACCCCTTTGCTTTGGGAGCGCATTGATTGGTTACATCTCTTGCAGGACGTGGCTCGCCTGACGGTGGAGCGCTCCACAATAATGGGTCACCTTTTCTCCAAACTGTCGTACTGCCCGGAGTCCAATGCTGTCCTGTCCGCCCTCCTCTCCATCTTCTCGCGATACGTCAAACGCATGCGAAAAACTAAGGAAGGAGATGAAGTGTACAGTTGGGTGCGTAGATCTCCATTTCCGTCTCTTTTCATCTAAAGGGGTTTTCCCACAAAACAAGTTGGGCCCTATCCACTTGAACAAGGGGTCTGATTGGGTCGGATGTACCCTAGTCGCTCCCTGAGATGTACGGGCAGGTTGGATATGCGCTTCCTGCTGTTCAGCTCATGTCGGGGAGCAACAAGGGGTCTGACTGGGGTATATCGGACCCCTCTTTCTAGTGATCTCTGGGGGTTCCATCACTAAGACCCCTACTGATCAGCAGGATAGGACCTAACTTTTTTTGTGCTAAAACCCCTTTAAGGCTTTGCTTATTTGGGTTTGTATTTTATTGTAATTGAATGAAGTCTACCATCAAACTCAAGCATATATACCAGGGACACTGGGGGGCGTTACCAGAGCCCCTCTGTGCTGTAGCTTCACAGGCTATGAAACCTTGCGAGAAAAAGAGCAGACAGAGGGAGGGGGAAGTGCATAGTGTAACAGCCTGTGAAACTGCAGCTCAGAGGGACTCTGACAACACCCCTGAGCCCTTCTGGCTCATTGGCATGATTATGAAAGTTGATTTTAGAAGGAAGGAGGCCATGGATAACAAATATAAGAAGATACCACAGTCATGTTGCCTGGGTCTACAAGTAAATGTCCCTGGTTAATCATGATGGATTGTGCACGGCTTCTGCATGTAGACTGGGAGCTCTGTGACCTCTGCTATTGTTATCACTGGGGTCCTGCTCCTTCTGGAAATGAAATTGACAGGTGGTAAACCATATAGCAGGAGTGTCCAATGTTATTCTACTGCTTAACAAATCCCTTATGTATGTAATACCTGCCTGACAAACCCCAGTCTTGTTGGCTCAGGCTGCATGTAAGGAGCTGGTGTATCACTACCACAGGTTGGTCTCTATAGATTAGCTATAATCACAGATATATCTTAATGGTGGTCGCACATACAATCTCACATCTACTCCTTTCTATGTGTTGTTCTCAGTCTGAATCACAGGATCAGGTTTTCTTACGTTGGATCACCGGAGAAACGGCTACAATGCATATTCTGGTTGTCCACGCCATGGTCATCCTGCTGACCTTGGGACCTCCTCGGGGTAAGAGTTGTGTTTCTGCTGCGTTCCTTGAAGGATCCGTTCAGGTACATTTGACATGGATGTTCACCTTGTATGATTTGCTGCTAGGTCCCAGTGACTTCTTTGCTTTGCTGGACATCTGGTTTCCTGAGAAGAAACCTCTTCCTACAGCGTTCCTGGTGGACACCTCAGAAGAAGCGTTACTGCTTCCTGACTGGCTGAAGCTGAGGATGATTCGCTCTGAGGTTCCTCGTCTTGTAGATGCTGGTAGGTTACACGTTAGCTGACACTTCTGGGTATGTCATTTATGAACACTTGGGATCCATTTATTCCCCAGTATATATGAGGTGTTATATGTTATCTAGGTGTCCTCATGCACCCAGTATATTCCATTTGGCGTGTTTTGGGCTAGTATGCATCACCACATATTGCGTCACAGCCTCCTACATGCCCCTGTGTGATTTCTAACATCCCAGAATCTATACTGTATAAAATCGATACATATATTGCGTATGTATTAAGAATTTTTCTTTTTTTTGTAACTTTTGTGTATGCTCGTAGCTTTGCAGGATTTGGAGCCGCAGCAGTTGTTGCTTTTTGTCCAGTCCTTTGGGATCCCAGTGTCCAGTATGAGCAAACTGCTGCAGTATCTGGACCAGGCCGTGTCCCACGAACCGCAGTCACTGGAGCAAAACATCATGGATAAGAGTGAGTTGAGCGTCTTGGTGTTCTGTTTTGGTTGCATTTTGGCATAAGGTTTTATGTTTTATGATTATTTTGGTCTAGATTGTTATCTAAGGGCTCATTCACACGGCCGTCTGGGGGGACGTACATGCGGCCGCAAATTTGCGGCTGCATATATATTCCCATAGAATAGCAATGGCGTCCCGGCGGCCTACCGCTTGTGAATGTACCCTAAGACTGAGGCTTCAAGCACACGAATGGATGAGCATCAGGTGCAGGCTAGAGGAGGGGTAAATGCTCCACACCCCTCCTCTCTCGTTTGAAAGCCGAGCACCGGCAACATAATACTGCAAAATGTAGTAAATGTCCGATATTTTTCCATGCTTAGAGACAGCTTGCAGTCACCACACCATGACTGGGTGCCACAGGCGTTTATGCAGCCGGATCACTGTCCCAATTCTGTTTGTGTGCATAAAGACCTTAGGAATTGGGGTAAAATTTTCAACTTTTTAATTTTTCCTTTGTTCCCCAGATTATATGGCTCATCTGGTGGAGGTTCAGCACGAGAGAGGAGCGACAGGGGGCCAGACATTTCATAGTCTGCTGACCGCTTCAATACCACCAAGACGAGGCAAGTACAAATCCAGCCACTATACAGTCTTAATAATGTAGCTGCTGTATGTGTATTCAGAAATACAAGGTTACCGTCATTACATTTGTGTAGCACTATGACCTCTGCTTTTTACCGTTTTGTTCTCCTCCTGGAAATAAATTAGTAAATGTGAGTGGGGAACATGGGTAACTTTTTTTTCTCTCCTTTGAAATTTCAGATAGCGCTGACGTAGTAAAACGAAAACCCAGCACTGAAGTGCCCCAGGGACAGGTGCGACCCAGAGGCCTCACTCAGATCCCAGTACTGGGACCAGAAGATGACTTAGCTGGGATGTTTCTTCAGGTAAGTGCTGTATCTCACCTCACACCAGGAATGTAGGGGGAGAGATAAACTAAGCAAAATGCACCTGATTCTGAGATGCTGCTTGACATCATGTGAACATAGCCTTGGGCCTCAAGGACTTTGGATTGTGGCATTGTAGATTTTCTGATTTGTATAGCAGCATTAGAGGCTCTATGGAAGTCTATGGGCCTATTCTTTATCTAAAGTAACGCCTGTCTATTAGACTTGGGCTACCATGCATACCAATGTATATGGCAGCTGTATGCTTGCTGTATGAACAGCAGCTAACATACAGCCACCATAGTAGTGCATTGAGCTGGTAAAAGATTGAGCATGCCCTATCTTTTGTCGTTAATATGACACAGCAGCACAGCTTTCTATGAAGAGAGAGGAGGGATGAGTACTCCTTCTCCAGCCGAATGTATGCTATGCCCCGGTTCGGACCCAGGTGTAGCATGCGTTCATGTATAAGGGGCCTTATATTGACAGGCTGTACCTAACCAGTCATCATTTCATTTCAGCTTTTCCCTCTGAACCCAGATCCTAGATGGCAGAACGCCAATCCCCGGCCCATATCCCTCGCCCTCCAGCAAGCACTGGGTCAGGAGCTAGCTCGGATCCGGCAGGGGAACACTCAGCTGACCGGTATCGCTGTGCGTTTGCTGCAGGCGGTGGCTGCTCTCCTCAGCTCTCCTCACAGCGGTGCCCTAGTTCTGGCTATGCACAGAAATCATTTCATCTCTTGTCCTCTGATGAGACAACTCTATCAGTATCAGGTGAGTAATTGCATATTCTGCATCATATATGGGAAGATCGGGACACGGGACATGGCATATTGAATGCATTTTGCTTATGATAATGATTTTACCCATCTATTTAGAAAGGGAAGGATGAAATCCCTCAATGATTTTATACCGAGGACCCATCCTCAGGATTATTAAATACCTATATTATACCTAAATCAGTATTCCTGCATAGACTGCAGCTAACTTATAGTGCCAGCTTGCAAGGGTAAGTGCTGCTGGGACTTCAACATAGAAGTAATCACTGTGTATAGGGCTAGCAAGTTTATTTTCATGGCCCAAATTCCTTGTGGGATTGACTGCATTATAAATTGGGTGCAATCTCTGATGAGTTTACAATTCTTCTCCCAGCGCTGTGTGCCCCAGGATACGGCCTTCTCATCGCTCTTCTTCAAGGTGCTCATGCAGATGTTGCAGTGGTTGGAAAGTCCCGGCGTCGAGGAGGGACCCCTAAAAGCTCAGCTCAAGTCCTTCGCCACCCAGTACTCATCCAAGCATCGGATCAGCGATGGTACACTGCACATTTATCAAGATACACAAAATATTTTAGTAGACATTTTACATTGCTATACTTTTATTACTTCCAAAACCTATTATCGATTTTGGGTTTCTTCTACTGTTAGAGAATAATGCTAATTGTCCCTTTGTATAAGAATAGGAAGCGGTGTTAAAAAATACGCATGTTGTGGAGATAAATGCTAGTCCCAAGTCAGGGACTGACGACTATGACACATATTTGATATATCTGTGGATATGTTATAACGCCTAAGGTAGTAATACACCTTTAAAACCCAGATCGGAACCAACAGTAATTTGATGGTCAACCACAACATTCAGAAAACGGAATAGTGTTTTGCATAATTACAATTTATTAAAGAAGACCGATCACCAGGTTTAACCCCACTAAGCTACTAGTGCCCTTGGGTAGGGTATAAAAAAGGTCCTTTTTAGGATTCCCTCTTTTATGTGAAATCTCATCCGTTTACCTATAAAAATATTCTCTAACCCAAAGTCAGGCAAATATGACTCTTCTCACTTTAGTATCTGAGATGAGTCAAGTTTAGTGATTGCAGGGGGAGTGTCACTTCAGAAGCCCCTTTCTTCTGTTCTGTAGCTAAAGACATAGTTAGAAATGCAAGATTAGGATAAAGATCCAGTTCCTGCCTGGATTTGAAATGTCTGTAAGACAAGTTCTGCCGTTCACAGAACATTATGCCTTATGTGATCTGAATGATGAAATTCCGTTCTTTAACCCCTTCACGCTCCGTGGCAAATATATCCCATCGGCATCGGGAAACACGGGGTGCCGGCTGTAACTAATAGCCGGCACCCCAGTGTAACACCCGCGATCGGAGTTGTCTCCGATCGCGGGTGCTTAACCCGTTAAATGCCGCGGTCAGCGCGACCACGGCATCTAACCTGCATCTGGGGGGTCTTTCCTCCACGATCGCCCCCCCCCCCGAACCGTTTTCGGGGGGCGCCGATCGTTGCTATAGTAACTCTGGGGTCCGATCTGGACCCCAGAGTTACTTGCTAGAATTGCCAGTAAGATGGCGTCTGTGACGTCATCTTACTGGCACAGTGCCAGCCTATGCAAGTGCATAGGCTGACACTGATAATACTCTGCAATACATGAGTATTGCAGAATATTATCATGAAGAAGCAATCAGAAGATTGCTTCTTCATGTCCCATGGTATAAAAGTGAAAAAGTAAAAAAAAAAAAGTTATTCAATAAAAAAATGAAGTCATAAATCACTAAAAATGCCCCAAACTCCCAAAACATATAAAGAGACATATAACTCAAAAAAAGTCTAAATCATAACACAAACCCCACATATATAGTATCACCGCGTCCGTAACAACCCGTAGAATAAAAGTAAATCATTATTGAACCCCCACGATAAACGCCATAAAAAAAAACTGGTATAAACCCTCCAAAAATTATGATTTTTACCTTTTCAATCCCACAAAAAATGCTATAAAATGCGATCAAAAAACCGTATGTACTCAGACATGATACTGGTGCAAAGTACAACATGTCCCGCAAAAAACAAGCCATCAACCAGCTCCGTAGCCAAAAAAGTAACAATGTTATGCCACTTGGAAGACGGCAATACATAAATGATAGATTTTTCCCCACATTAGGGTTTTGTTTGACAAATTTAGTAAAACGTAAGAAAATATATTCATGTCTGGTATCCCCGTAATCGTATCGACCCATAGAATAAAGATAACATGATTATTAGTCTATACGGTGAACACCAAAAAAAAAAAAAGTAAAAAATCCAGTACAGAATTGATGCTTTTCTACTCCTGCCCTCAAAAAAAGTTCCTAAATTTTCAACAATAGGTGATACCAACCCCAAAATGGTAACAATGGAAAAAGCATCTCATCCCGCAAAAAAAATGCCGTCACATGACCCAAATAACGAAAAAGCGAAAATTTTATAGCCTTCAAAAGGGGGCAACGAGAAAACTAAAATCCTGGCAGCTGCAGCGCCCTCCTTCCCTTCTGCACCTCGCTGTGCGCCCATAAAACAAGTCACAGCCACATGTGGGGGGGTCTTTGTACTCAGGAGAAATTGCAGAACAAATTGTATGGTGGGTTTTCTCTTTTTATATTTTGGAAATGTGTAAATTTTAGGGCTAAATGAACGTATAAGGGAACAATTTGACCATTCTAAATTTCACCCCCATTTTGATTCAATTACTATGAAGATCTCAAGGGGTTAACAATCTTCGTAAAAGCTGTTTCTGATAGCTTGAGGGGTGCAGATTTGAAAATGGGTCGGTTATATAGGGGGTTTTGATGCTAAATATGTAACATTTCATTCAAAACTGTATTTATCCCCAAAATAGTCAATTCTGAAAATCCGGAAAAGCGATATTCTATTTGTAAGCCGCGTGACATCAAAATAAATTATCCAGACATTTCAGAAATTATGAAAATGTAAAGTAGACAAATGGGAAATGTTATTCAGCAAGTTATTTAGGTGGTAAATCTATCTGCCTGAAAACGCAATGATTTAGAATTTCGAAAATGGCAAATTTTTCAAAAAATTTATCATATTTTCTTTTTTTTGTAAATAAACGCAAAACTTATCTGCCAAAATTTACCACTAAAATGAAGTACAACATGTGGGGAAAAAACAATCTCAGAATCGTTTTGATAAGTAACAGTGTTCAAAAGTTATAACCATATAAAGCGAAGCAAGTCCGAATCCAAAAAATCGGGCTGAGCCTTAAGCTACAAAATGGCTGCGTCCTTAAGGGGTTAATGACACAAAAGGGGGGGAGGCAGTATTTCAATGGGGTTAAATCTGGAAACCTCCTCTCCGATACAAGGGGTAGATTGATCACATGACATGTATTTGCAATCACTATTAGAGTCCGTTGTTTAGCAGAAGCGTTTCATCCGTCTCATGATCTCTCTGTCAGTGCGCGGAGGATTCTTACACTTGGCAGAAGCTTTGGCATTTTGTCGGGAACCAGATGTGATTAATTCCACGCTGTGCGCCATCATCACCACGCTGAAATCCGGGGATAAGTGCAACGTGGAACCCGAAATCATCGGTAAAGGTGAGAGACGACCCCTCCCAGGGTTTTATCTTGTTAGGTTGTAAGCGATGGGTTCTTTCAGTGCTGCTGTAGCAGAGTTGTCCCAATATCCTGATATGAAATTGAATACTGGTTCTAAGTGCAGCATTACAATTCTCAATATCCAATCAATACTTTGTGCAGAATAAAACTCTTTCCATCGTCTGAATGGCAAATGATGTTTAAGCCGAAAAATCTTGAATCCGCTTTTAGTCCTGTTTTCCCAGGATATCAGGGGACAATATACTGTAGATACTATAGTCACTGTGGAGGAGGACTGTATTAGTCCTGTATTTTTGGCGTTATAGGGGATGATAGAAAGAGAAGAGTGTAAGAAGAAGAATTTGACTACAAGGCACAGCATGCCCACACTAGTGGTAGGGAGTAATGAGGAACAGGGCAGGAAAATGGATATAACGGGAGGAAGCGGACTACAGCTCCCAGCGCACCCATGCTGATCACAGGAGAGATTAGAGAGAGGGGTATACAGGATAAGGACTAAAGGTCCCAGCATGCCTTTCCAACTCCCAGATTTCTCCGTGTTGATATTATGGGATATAACAAGACCATAGAGAGAGAGAGAGAGAGAGGGGTGGAAACAGACTACAAGACCCAGAATGTCCAGGTAAGTGGTATGGAGCATCAGTGAACAGTATAGAAAGATGAGTATAATGTGGGTATACTACAAGTCCCAGCATCTCCATATTGATAAGCATGTCCAGGCACTGATAAGACCCAGCAGCTCTAATTAACCCCTGCACACCAGGCTGCAGTGCATGAAGAAAGGAGAAGGCAGAAGTGGTACTCTTCTCCCTAGGGTCCTCCGGGTGCGGGTCCTGTGCCCGCGCAGCAGCAAAAGAAATGTTACTGCACCCTCCGGCCCTGCACCCCATGACATCTAAAGTATGAGACAAGTTAATGGGACTGTTTTCTCCCTGGTGGCAGCAGTCTGTACATACAGTCCCAATGAGGAAATGATTTTCCAGGTGTTTGTATGGACCGGCTCCCGGTATAATAATTACTGTTTTTTTTTCACTGTTCTTAGTTCTCCAAGGACTGATTGAAGCAAAATCTCCCTATTTGGAAGAGTTTTTGACCGCCCTGCTGTCAGTAACTATAGAGACCACATCTCACTTTACTGCTACAGGCCCTGTGGCTGTGGTGAGCTCTTTACTACTGCAGGAGCAGGAAGAGACACCCGGGAAGAAGGGGAGTGAGAGCTGCAGGTAGGTCGTCCTTTATTGTGTTGTGTATTACCTAGAAAGGCCATCAGTATGAGCCGACTGACAAGCTTAACTAGACAACAACCATAACTGGACAACAAGGCTAGCTGAAGTGTAAAGCATTGGGGAGGGGGAGGCAGCGTAAAGCATAGGGGAAGGAGCTGCAGCGTAAAGCATGGTGTGGGGGGCGACAGAGCTGCGGCGTAAACCTTGGTGGGGGGGACAGAGCTGCGGCGTAAAGCATGGGGAGGGGGGACAGAGCTGCGGTGTAAAGCATGGTGGGGGGGGGACAGAGCTGCGGCGTAAAGCATGGTGGGGGGGGACAGAGCTGGGGCGTAAAGCTTGGTGGGGGGGGGGGCAGAGCTGTGGCTTAAAGCATGGTGGGGGGGGGACAGAGCTGGGGCGTAAAGCATGGTGGGGGGGGCAGAGCTGTGGCTTAAAGCATGGTGGGGTGGGACAGAGCTGCGGCTTAAGGCATGGTGAGGGGGTACAGAGCTGCGGTGTAAAGCTTGGGGGGAAGAGCTGCGGCGTAAAGCATGGGGAGGGTGGACAGAGCTTCGGTGTAAAGCATGGGGGGGTGGGGGGGAAGAGCTGCGGCGCAAAGCATGGGGAGGGGGGCCAGAGCTGCGGCGTGAAGATTATATAGAATCATTGTTTCATCATTTTGAGAATGGCGATTACTGAAACTGAACGCCAACTTCGTCTGTTTTGCAGCTCGGAGACCTCTCGCGGCAAGCCCTCCTCTGGTCTTCTCATTGACTGGTTAGATCTTCTGGATCCTGAGGTCATTAGCAGCTGTCCTGACCTGCAGCAGCGCCTCTTATTTTCATGGAACAAGGTACATCATCATCATCATTAGTCAGCTTTCCTGTTTTGCTGGAGGAATATCAGAGTGGCAGCACAATGATTACATATAAGGGAAGATGCTGCTGAATTGTGATTTAATGAGAAATACAAGGTGACAGTGACAGATTGTGTAGAAATGATATTACACATAGATGGGAAATATCTCAACTCTATATATACCTGACACAATGGGAGTGAACCCCTACAGGGGGCCTGAATTAGGGTAATAATTATTTTACGTCTTGTATATTATGTCCTCCAGGTAAAGTCTCCCTCGGGATCACAGTCCCCTTCCTTCCGCCCGTACCTCCTGGCTCTTCTGACCCATCAGTCTAACTGGAGCACCGTCCACCAGTGCATCAGCATCCTGCTCAGCAAACATCGAGAGCAGAGGTAATGGTCACTCTACATGGTAACGCAGCATACACCGTCACTGTCATCAAGATGCGGTTCCTTGAAATTCCTATAGAAATCGCACACAAGCACAGACTCCTCTCTCGTCACTGCACCGCTAGTAATGGAGGTGTGTGGGGGGGTCACATAGCAGATCAAAGAATAATGATAATACTTCCTTTATTTATATAGTGCACACAGATTACGCAGCGCTGCACAGAGTTTGCCAAATTGGTCCCTGTCTCCAATGGGGTTCACAATCTAATCAACCTACCAGTATGTTTTGGAGTGTGGGAGGAAACCGGAGGAAACCCATGCAAACACGGATAGAACATACAGACTCTTTGCAGTTTACCTTGGGACTTGAACCCAGGTCCACAGCGCTGCAAGGCTGTAATGCTGACCACTGAGTCACCGTGCTGCCACTTAAGCCTAGAATTGTTCCAGAGATCGATTGCCTCAATCAGATCTGTAATATCCCTTGCGGTTCAAAAGTTATCAAGAAAGTTACAACAACCAGGAACGTTCCCTGTGATGCACAGCGTGTTGTCCTTGGTGCTGAACACAGAGCTGAAGGCGCTGGATCCGGTGCTTGGAAACCTATATGAGAATCTATGGAGAATCTCTGATAAAAGGGGAGTCTTAGGACTTTTGGGTCGCCACACTGGGATTCTGTGTCTTGGCTAGTAATGAATCTTGATACATAACCTTTGACACACCTCATCTCCTTACCAATACAGAACAAGTCATTGAAACCCTTCACTAATTGGTTACAATATCAAAGTAGTAGTTTTAATTCTATTCCTTTATGTAACAAAATCCTGCAATTTTTATAATGTTGTTTCTTTGTCCTCAGGTTTGATCCATCGGCCTCCCTGGACTTCCTATGGGCTTGTGTTCACATCCCACGGATATGGCAAGGAAGAGACCAGCGCACTCCACAGGTACAGTATTGAGCAAAATTTTTTTTTTTTTTTCTCCAAGCAAAGTTTTTTTTCGTGATTTTTATATGCACAACGAAAGGAAACCTACAGTAAAAATCCTTCATGATAAACCAGGGGCAATACTCATAGATCCAGGCACCGTGACTGTGCTAATCTTATTTTTGTTAAACATGGCGTCCTTCTTTCTAAAATCAACTGTTAAAATTATACTAAATAACCTGAAGGCCTCTAGGGGCGTTACCAGAACCCCTCCATGATATAGATTTACACTCTGTTACCCTGTGCAGGAGAACTTCCCCCTCCCACTGTGGGAGATTACATCAGGGGAAACCTGTCTGTGTAAGTTAGCACCAGACGGCTTTGGTAACACCCTTCTAGCTCATTTGCATCATCTTAAAAGTTGATTGCTGATGACAGGTTCCCTTTAATACTCATCCTGTTTCCCTCTTACAGAAGGGACGTGAGGAGTTTGTTCTGCAGCTGAAACCCTCGGAGCTCATTTGCCTTGTGGACCTTATAATAACAGAATCAGAAACCAAGAACCAGGGGTCGGAGGAAACCTCTTGCCCACTGATCCAGTCTCGTCTCCCTCTTCTCATTAACTGTTGCCATGGCAACCAGGAAAGCATCCGGAAGGTTATGGAGCATTTAACGAACTGTATAAAACGATGGGGAAACAGGTGAGAAGCCATTGCACCCCATCCCCCGCCCTCCGCTGTACAGCTGAGTGTTATCCTGCGCCCGTCCTCTTATCAGTCTCCCGCACCAAAGCTCCTCGGTTTTCTATGGATTGTAGTGTTAAGTAAACACATTTGTTACCTGATCCTCTCCATAGATTCTGTGTTATTACAAGCCTGGGCTTAAAGGTCAGCGGAAATCCTCTAATACAGTGTTTATCTCTGCAGCTCTTTAGGGAAGCATTGCCGCGACTTTCTTCTGCAGCTTTATCTGCAGCTGCCAGAGATGATCACTGCCGTGCCGGAGATATTACTGACCAGCGATGGCGCCGCCGACAGCACCAGCACCTGTAAGGTGAGGATTGTCTATACATGTACTTATAAACTACTTACACATTCACCCATCATCCTGTCACTCAGTCAGTGTAAGTTGCAGGTAGAATGTTATAGAGCAGGAGAACCTGAGCAGATTGTTGTATATAACAGACTAGATTCAGGATAAACTGTAATGTATTGCTTCATATTTTATAGCTTTTATGTGTAGGACTTCTGAAACTATGTACAATCTGCTCAGCTCCTCCTGCTCTATAACATGCTGCCTGCGGATAGGACACTATGTACAATCTGATCAGCTCCTCCAGCTCTATAACATGCTGCCTGCGGATAGGACACTATGTACAATCTGCTCAGCTCCTCCTGCTCTATATAACATGCTGCCTGCAAATAGGACACTGTTTATTATATATTCAGCTCCTCCTGCTCTATAATATGTTCCAGCAGATAGGACACTATGTACAATGTGCTCAGCTCCTCCTGCTCTATAACATGCTGCCTGCAGAAAGGACACTACCATCTTTGTTCAGGCGATGCAGGATTATAGTATATGCTTTCTTATTAGATGTAGATGAGATAAGTTTGTGTATGGCAGATATGTGACTTTCATCAAGAAACCTGTAGAGAGCAGCAGTCTTAATCCTAAATCCTGGTTCTATTGTACCGATGGACTATGATTTCCTAGCACCTCCTGCCGTACCTTTAACACTTGTGCTCGGATCCTGTGATCATACTACTGTAGTGATCAGTGTATACTCCGTTGTTCACACTGACCTCTGCTGCCTTGGGAGGTTGTGCCTGATTAACGTTGTTCCCATCTTGTTCCTGTCAGATGGACAATCTTATACACCGCTTCATTACACTTCTGGCTGACACCAGCGACTGCAAGGAGAGCCGGATGTCAGATGCCAACATGGCTTGTCGTAAGCTCGCCGTCGCCCATCCCATCCTGCTGCTAAGGTACATTCAAGTTATCCCCTGGCCTGGGGTTGTACTCAGTTTGAGTGTTATCCCCGATCCTGTGGACCAACTGCTGATCTCATGAACGTGTCTTGTCACTAATTGTTGTCACAACACTAATTGTGTTGCTGGATTGCTGAGCACAGCGCTCCAGTATCCCTCCTACTGCCATATATACACAGTCGCTGTGCTCAGCAATTTCTGATGCTCGCGTAGTATCTAATGGACTCCATTGAATGGGCTTTGTATGTAAATCTCCTTTTTAGACATCTGCCAATGATCGCCGCTTTGCTTCACGGCCGCGTCCACCTCAACTTCCACGAGTTTCGCCAGCAGAACCACCTGACCTTCTTCACTCACGTCTTGGGCATGTTGGAGCTTCTCCAGCCCCAGGTTTTCCACAGTGAATATCAAGAAGCCTTATGGGACTGTCTCATCTCCTTCATTAAACTTCTCCAGGTATGTGACACCGCGTGCGGACCACCCCCTGTACAGGGTGCGGAGGAGCCATCTGCTAATTCTCTGCTCCTCCATCTCCTGTGCAGAATTACAGAAAATACTCCCGGCAGCTGGGCGGCTTCATCAGTAAGTTTGTACAGTTCATCCACAAGTACATCACGTGCGATGCCCAGGCAGCTGTGTCCTTCCTGCAGAAACACTCGGACCCCCTCCAGTAAGTCATTTGTATAGTCCATGTTTGCCATGTCCTATATACATAGATGTCTATGAGCTATAAGTGCCAGGTGCTGCTCAGTGTCACTGGATCTTTCAGATTTACTCATAAGGGCAAATTTAGAGTCTTAAAGTAATAGTGTCGAAACGTCCCCCCACAATAGGACATGCCTGGTTCATCTTGCAGCCATTCTCTCCCTGGACCTTCCACTCCCAGCAGACCCTAGGTCATGACGTCAATCTCTGACCTCAGAGATCACGTTTAAGGCCAGGGGTTAGTACAGACAACACATGTATAATGAACATGGTTCCATCACCTAGGCTCCATCAGGAGCAGACTGTCATTGTTAGCCGAGGACGATCCCTTTAACCTGCACACCATGTATTACACTAGACAACTCTACAAATGTTTAGTTTAACGTTACACCCCAAAATAGGGCATCCTGGATACCTTCCATAGACTCCTTGCATAGCTGGTTATAGATATTCCTACCAAGCCCTAAACACATGCACACTGCTTGACTGTGCGCTCAAGTCTTATTTCTTTGTAGAAGGGAATAAAGCAATGTCATGCACCTATGTTGGTGGCTTATTGCTCTTGAGAGCAATTTATCAGGCTTGTTGAAATCCCTTTTTAGTTTTCTAATTCTTTGAAAACAATAACAAATATGTGTTCTGTGAAAAGGATACACACTGGATGTCAGAAGATTTAGAATACCATATACAATCTGTTCAGCTGCCCCTACTCTATAACATGCTGCCTGCAGATAGGACACTATGTACAATCTGTTCAGCTCCTCCTGCTCTATAAGATGCTGCCTGAAGATAGGGCACTATGTACAATCTGCTCAGTTCCTCCTGCTCTATAACATGCTGCCTACAGATAGGACACTTTGTACTAGCTCCTCCTGCTCTATAACATGCTGCCTGCAGATAGGACACTATGTATAATCTTCTCAGCTCTTTCTGCTTTATAACATGCTGCCTGCAGATTGTACATAGTGTCCTATCTGCTCAGCTCCCCCTGCCCTATAACATGCTGCCTGCAGATAGGACACTATATACAATCTGCTCAGCTCCTCCTGCTCTATAACATGCTGCCTGCAGATAGGACACTATATACAAGCTGCTCAGCTCCTCCTGCCCTATAACATGCTCAATCACATTCTCACTTTCCTCCTAATCCCTACTATTGGAGGAGAGTCCTGGTACCTGTTCGATGGTCACCTCACCTGCCAAGATTGTTGATGTGAGTACATATTGAGCTCTTTATGTGTTTGTGCACAGTGGATTGTCTTCTGAGAACAATGACCTGACAACGCTGAAGTCTCTCCTGGCCGGTCTCAGCTTACCCAGTAGAGGTGGGACACTGGAGAAGAGTGCGGATGAAGAGAAGGAAGGTGTGTAACGTGCATGGTCACATGATTAGAAGAACATGGCCGCTTCCTTCTGAAAACAGTACCATGCCCGTCCACTGTGTTGTATTGCAGTTCAGACATATTCTTTTTTATCTGTGTAGTGCTGCAATACCAGGCACCACCAGTTGACCGACTTTGCGATGTTTTAAGGAAGAAAGCAGACATGTTTTCTATTACCCTTGTAAGGTTTTACACTTCAGCCTCATATACAAATGTCTGCATCCACCTTGTACATTTAGTGGTTCCTTTCCTCTCTTTGGCACAGATGAGCCTGCTGCGGGCTCCCTCCCCCTGGTCAGTGTGTCTATGTTCACACCATTAACCGCTGCAGAGATGGCTCCGTACCTGAAAAGGATCTCGCGCAGCCACACGGTGGAGGGTAAGCGGCACGTTCCCTATCTGAATGTATATAGTGACTAATGCACCCACAACAGCTGAGGTCTGTAGCCTGTGACTCTCCTGCCACGTGGAAGCTTCAGTTTGGATTACAACCTGTCTGGGCATGCTGGAAATTGTAGTTTTTCACCCACTTGTATGCTATAAATTGTAACAAAATTTCAATATACCAGATCCATCTGCTATCAATATATAGCTGAGGGGTTGTAAATGGGAAGCGCCTTGGGCCGGGTTCAAATGTCGATTCTCTACATACATTGCAAGGACACATCGGGCGGATTCCCAACCTAACATACAGCACAGACGTATTCCATTATGTGCTTATACAGTGGGATACGTCACCCGGGGACCCCTCCTCCCCCCTGATGTTAGAGGTGTTTCCCCAGTAATGTCACTGCCCAGATATGGACAGTGACATCACTGGTGTCCTCTCTCCTGCTGGGCGACGTATCCTCTCAGCGAGCCTGGAGGAGGGGTGTAATATGCTGCACCCGCCCCCATAGGCTTTGTATTATTTTGCACAGCAGTAGGGAACAGGATGGAAAGACTTAACTCACTACATCTTCCCATCCTGTCTTTTTCACGCTGTGTACTGCTCATACAGGCAACAACTTTGCTTCCATCTGTCAGTATATGTCCCGACGTATAGCCTGAGTTTATGCTTATAACCGCACGTGAACTCAGCCTCACAGAAATAGCGCAGGCTCTGTTCTGCAGGAGACGGGAACCTCAAACAGATACTGAATAATGAAAGGCACCCAACACTGTGGAGCACAATTTTTACTTTTCATGGCGCATTTGTTCATTTGCGACTTTTTTTGCATATAAAACAGTCTCGTCATTGCCTAGTTTTCTGCAGCCTTCCCCTGAGTCATCACCTGATTCCAGATGTGAAAGTTGCAACTTTTTTTAAAATAAAAAAGTCTAAAATTTGCGCAAAACTACGGCTGCCCCTAACCAGGTGTAGAAATCGGCTTGGAAGTTTTGCTTTAAAAAGTAGCGAATTCACTAAAGAGCAAACGCCACATGTACAGAATAACCTCTAAGAATCATCTGACCAACAGAAAAGCCAAGAAAAGTCCCAAAAAACAGACGGACAAAGCTGGACACGTGCCCCCTTTATCTAGTTCTGTATCTGCTGCTATATGTTCACCTGGGTGTCCTCCAGCGCCTCTGTGCAGGCAAAACAATGGGTGCAGTGCTATGCCAGGGCGGTGCCCCCAGGGCTGTGGTTACTATTGCCCATAACCTCTAAAGGGTTAAAAAGCATAGCCGGTGCTAGCTGTGATCTTGCTCTGTATACAAAGCCTGTGTATAACACCTCCCTGTACATTGCAGCATAACATTCTTACACTTCATAGACTCTGCTTGGCTCTAAGATGCGCTCAGTAACACGGCGCGGCGTCTCGCCACCCACGGGCTACAAACACTTGTGATATTTCACCATCTTTGGAAGAACGCCGCCGTCCGATTTTATTAGAGAGAAGTTTAGACAGAGCCAAATATAATTAAAGAAATCCCACGAGCTCCGGAGATCTATGGAGTCTTGCTTCTTGTTTTCTTGCTTGTTTAATGCGGCTCAGTAATTCCATGTCCGCGGCTGCGTCCGCCTGCAATCTGATCTGCTCAGCCAAAGCGTTGCCCGAGGCGGTGTGTGTCGTGCAGAGCTGGCAGCTGGGCCCCTGCTCCCAGGATCCGAGCCGCTCTGTCATCACACTTCATCCTCTCTGCAAAATGAATTGTATCCGAGCCGCCGATTGTGTCCCGCTGACCCGGCTCCTCCGCTGTGATGGATTTGCGTTGATGTGTCGCGCTTGATTCTTTCTCTTGCAGACATCCTGCAGGTCCTGAGCGACATAGATGAGATGTCCACGCGGAGGCCTGAAATCCTCTCCTTCTTTGCGGTACGTCCAGACATAGTGATGTATCTAACTGTATCCAAGTGATTATACTGCTATCAGCCACTATGTAAAAATCTCCTCCAAAGTCATGTTAAAATGAGGAGAATACAGTCATATTTGCCCGAGACGAGTCAAGTTTAGAGGCTGCAGTGGGAGGGTCACTTCAGACGTCCCCATAATTGGTTTTGTAGTACCTACGAACCTGCTTCACATTAGGCTTGTGGTTTTGTGAGTTACAGAACCATATATACAGGTAGTTAAAAACATAGTTGGACATGCAAACTGCAGATAAAAATCTGTATCTCTGTTTCTGTAGCTTCCAGAATCACAAGCTGCCACCAAAAGCATGTTCCTAGGTACTACAGAACCAAAGATAGGGAGTGACCATCCTCATGGAGCTTCTAAACTTGACTTATCTCGGGCAAATCTGACTCTCTTCTGCTCATTTTAACATGGCTCTGGAGGAGATTTTTAGAGGTAAACGGGTGAGATTTTTTATTTTTTCACAAACCCATTTTTCCCTATCAGGACATAAAGATGGCAAATATATGAGTATGTCAGAACAATAAGCTGCTTTGCATTGACAGATCTGTAGATTACATGGGTTGTAATACCACACATTCCCTGTAGTGGGCAGTGCTACACTAGCAGCTTTTTTTAAAAAGAAAAGGGGATGTCTTCATGCAACAATCCCTTTAAAAAGGGGCAGAGGAAAGAAAATGGCTCACCCAGACCTCTCACTGATCAGTGTACAGAGCTGGAAGCAGACTGCTCCATACATTGAGTAGTGGTCAGGCTGTGTTACTGCAGGTTAGCTCTTCTTCATATGAATTGCAATAGCGCAGCACGGCCACTACACAGTGAATAGAGCTGTATTTTCCCAGCTCTGCACTCAGCTGATAAGGCGGCTGACCCCCACTCATCCCCAGGTCATGGCCCATCCTAAGAATAGACCGTTATTGACAGACATGGACAACCCCTTTAAGGTTAAAGGTCTAAATTTTTAGGACACTGAGATACAGCTCCATTCTCCTGTGTTGGCAGTGTGCGGTATTGCAGCTGTACCCTTTCTCTTCGGTGTATTTGGGATACCAGACACTGCCTGTAGAGGGCGCTACGAGAAAGCAGCCGCGTTGTAGATGAATTGAATTACAATTCGCACCTCAGGAGTATGAAGTGAGCGCTGTGACCTCTCCTAATCCTTCCAGTACTCCTGGTGGGTCCGGCTCCTGTCACTTACCCGGCAGGGGATGCTGCCATCTTATTCTGTGCTGATACAAGGTCACCGCACCTGTGTTCTATGAGCGCGGTATGGGGGGGGAATCAATGTTGTGCGCTGTTTGTATTGAAGGTCCATTGAGTGTCGCACGTCTCTCCTCTTTAGAGTGATTTCCAGAGGCTTATGAGCTCCGCCGAGGAATCGTGCCGCAATCAGGCCTTCACCCTGGCCTTGCGCGCCATCCAGTGTAATCCCAGGTGAGTGGCGCCACTATCGCTGCACGGTGCAGCTACAATACTGCCACGTGGTTACTACGCTTATGTTACACTACAACCTGGAAACACAATATGCATGTATATCTTTACATAACACAAACAAATGTATCTGGAACTAGTGCTACCCGTAAAGGGGCTGGTCTGAGTATTTAAAGGACATCTACCACCAGGATGAAAGATTATAAACCAAGCACAATGACATACTGGTGTGTGCCCCCTCTGGCAGGATCTGCTCTTCTTGTAGCTTCTTAAGCCCATGTTTTCCAAAAAAAGGCTTTTGAAAATTATGCAAATGAGTCTGCAGGGCTCCGGTCTCTATGGATGTTAATGGAGCCTGAAGCCCCTCAGACTTATTTTTCTTAGGAACAAGGGTGTAAAGAGCTAAAAGAAGAGCAGATCCTTCCAGAGGGGGTACATACCAGTATGTCAGTGAGCTTGGTTTACAGTCCTTCATCCTGGTGGTAGATGTCTTTTAAAAGGGTTGTCCCACTAAGCAAGGATAGGGCCTAACTTGCTGATTGTTGGGGGTCTCAGTGATCTGGTCCCCCACTAATTACTAGAATAGGGGGTCTGATGTAGCCCCATCGCACCCTGAGACACATGGGCTGTCCCATTCATCTATATGGAGCTGACACTGATTGCTGAGCTCCGTACTCATTTCCATCAGCTCCATAAAGATGAACGGGGCAGCCCATGTATTCGGTGGTACATTGGACCCACGTTCTTGTGATCCGTGGAGGACCCATCCATGCTTTGTGGGACAACCCCTTTAATGGAAATCTACCATAATAAACCAGGGACATTACTCATAGATCCAGGCATCGTGACTATGGTGATCTTATATTTGTTACCCATGGCCTCCTCCCTTCTAAAATCAACTTTTACAATTATGCTTATGAGTTCTTGTGTCTTAATAAGTGTCTCCTCTTGTGTGCTTAGTATTGCTGCAGATTTCCTGCCCACATTCATGTACTGCCTGGGCAGCAGAGACTTTGAGGTGGTGCAGACGGCTCTGAGAAACCTGCCCGAGTACACGCTGCTCTGCCAAGGTGAGTATCTCTTGTACTTCCACATTGCATGTTTAAAGGGAACCTACCACCACGAATCTACCTATAAAGGTAGACTGGATGGTAGGTGGATCTATAGGGCCTGAGGATAGTCCTTTTAAGGGCAAATCCTTACGACTTCGCACTTTTTTAATAACTTTTATTATCTGGATATGTAAATTTTCTAAAGAGGCTACTGGGGCGTGGAGTAGCCGGAGCTCAGGCTACATGGCGCGGCTACTCCATGCCCCAGTAGCCTCTTCGATCCTCCTACCCGAAATCTTCGGGCCTGCTGTTTTGCGCATGCACAGATGGCCGGTTTGTCGGACAAGGACGTGCAGCTACAAGGAGCTGCGCGCCGAAGATTTCGGGTAGGAGGATCGAAGAAAAGTGCGGGGACGTAAGGATTAGCCCTTAAAATGGCTTTCCTCGCATCCTATAGATCCACCTACCACCCAATCTACCTTTTATAGGTAGATTTGTGGTGGTAGGTTCCCTTTAAAGGGATAATTCCCTTAAAGGGGTTATCCAGCGAGGACACATTTGTTCCGGACCGGCCATCATCGAAACCGCAACTGCTGGGACGATTCCATAAATGGGACACCCGTCCAACCCCATCGTCCCCTACGGCTGCCCCTGTCTATGCAGTGTCCGAATAGAGATAGAAACAGGGACACCACAAAATTATTTAACCCCTTTCATTTTCCGCCTGGTACTGAAATATTGCAGTATAAGAAACTTTAGATTTGAACCCCTGAAGGGTTCCAGTTAAGTGACCGCAACTTATGTTATGTAAACATGCACTTTTTAACCCCTTTCTCGCTGTTCTGTGTATCACTAATTCCCCGTCTCCGCAGAACATGCCGCCATACTGCTGCACAGAGCCTTCCTGGTGGGCATGTACGGACAGATGGACACCAGCCCGCAGATCTCTGAAGCCCTGAAGCTCCTACACATGGAGGCCGTGGTGTAAATACATAAGCAGAACAGTGTGAACGCCGCTTATCATTGTGTAATTATGTTTTTTTATATTAAAATAGATTCTGACTTTATTGTTGTTCCTCATTCACTTTTATATTACAGAATACATAGGATCCACCCGCTCACCCCAGTCCTGAGATGGGAGGATTAACCCCTCCACTTTCAGTTTGATCTTTAAAATGAATGCTCATAGCATACCACAGCCAGGGAGAGCAAGAAGGGTTAACCCTCACAGCTGTGTAACAAACAGGAGAGGAGAGAGAGAACACTCTTCAATCCTGTAGACAGATTTGCCATAGCAGCGTAGAAGTAAAATGGTAACTAAGGGGCTCTATGCAGTCTGTTTCTTTACAAACTTCAAAGAATTTCTGAATGAAATATATTAGAATCAGCTTCACAACACTCCTGCAGAGAATATATCAAAAATATTCTGAAATGATGGTTACTCTTTACACGGTCTTCTCCACTTTACTGCTCCTTTCCTGACAAGGAGGGCAGAAACCTATTCCTATTGGCTGCCTGTCTGTGGAGAAGGTAACTGAGCATGTGCGTCCCCTAGTGCTCAGGTCATTAGTCGGCGCTGCACATCACTATACGCTTTGAACACTAGATGGCGTCATACCGTGGAATTTTCTATGCTTGATGCCATGATTGTGTTATGCATAGATGGGACTACCTTTTTAACCTGTTCACGCTTTGCGTTGTATATGTACTGCAGTGAGCCCTCTTCATACAGAGGTGGGGTTTGCTGCATAGTGCAGCAACGACCCACCACTAATACCCGCTATCCATTCCAATGCAGCTGGCGTGGGCGTCGCCTTTATTCCGACCGTCACTCCCCGAAATGTCATCAGGGAGTGATGATCGGTTGGCTCTTTGTAATGTAAACTGTATTAAAATGCTATATACTGGTGTATGCTACAGTAGTATTGCAGTATTTGGTAGGAACAATCAGACCATCTTGGTTGAAAAATAAAAATCAAGTCGCCCCAACCGGAATAAAATAAAACGTAACAAACCGTAGAAATCACAAACATCGCTGTGTCCCGAAATGCCCGATCTATCAAACTCTAAAAACTGTTATTGGCAGTGGGGGACCCCATAACAGAAAATGGCGCCCAAATGTCCAAAACGCGACTTTTACACCATTTTACATCACATTAAAAATGTAATAAGTGATCAAAAGGTCACACAGTCCTCAACATGGTAGCAATGAAAATATCGGCTCATTTTGCAAAATATGACATATCACACAGCTCCCTGCACCAAAGTATGAAAAAATTTTTCCGTACACATTCGTTTAATTTTTGAAACTCAATAAAACCTATATAAATTTGGTATCACTGCGATCGTACCGAACCAAAGAATAAAGCAGAGGTGTTATTTAGAGCGCAGAGTGAAAGTCGTAAAAACTAAGCCCACAAGAACGTGGCGCAAATGCGTTTTTCTTTGCCACGTTGGAACTTTTTTTTCCTGCTTCCAAGTACACGGCCTGGAATAATAAATAACGCCATAGAGATGTAAAATTTGCTATACAGAAAATAAGCCCTCACACAGCAATGTACATGTACAAAAAGTTGTGGATTTTTGAAGGTAGAGAGTGAGAAATGAACAAAAAAAAATCGCTCTGTAAGGGGTTAAAGGGATGGAAAAATAGTTTAAATGGATGATGAATACAATATTTAACATATATCAATTAGCAACCCTTGGCTGGTGTTTGGGGGACCCTAACGTGGAACACCGTCTTGCAAGATTTGTAGCCGAGTCCTGCAGTTTTGACTGGGATCTTGGCTTGGGACTTCCTGCGCCCCCTATTCACTATATTTGAGATACCCCAGCGCTGTGCTCTGCAACTGATGCTCCCATAGTATTGAATGGACTGGTAGGATGGATGTACCAGTTAGTAAGATCAGGAACCCCATTCTCGTGATCGTGGGGGGTCCCAACAGTCGAACTCTCACCAAACAGAATTTTATATCTTATGCTGTGAATATGGGATAAAAAAAACTTGGTACAACCCCTTTAAGCTGGTCTAACACATTAGCTGTTGGGGAAGGGGAGTCCTAGTCTGAATACATGTCCACTGGGCTGATACAGTCATGTACATGGGGAATATCTGAATGGAATCCCGGAATACTCTAAAGTGTTAATAACCTTCATTTATATAGCGCCATCATATACCGTAGCGCTTTACAACTCATAGTACAATCATCTATCCACAGTTTACCTTTAATCAGTGGGAATCCGATCTCTCGAAACCTAGTTTGTGTGGATGTGGTGTTGCGGAGCGTCGCTTACTTCCGCCTGTTTTTCCTCGGAATTCCCGCGAGGCAGGACCTGACGTTTGGCTTTGAAGTCTCGGAGGTGAAGTGTCAGACAAGGAGGGTCTTGTTAGTTTGTGGCTTCTTTCCATGAAGAGAAGTTTCAGTGTTTGAGGATTTGCGTCCTACACTTTGCCAACGACCCAGAACTGAGCCCCCTGTCTGGTGGGGGAGGAGACAAAGACCCTGGTGAATGCACCTCTAACCAGACACCTTATACTAGCCCCATTGTTATAGAAAGTTTAGCTTTTCTTCCAAAATGGAGAACATTTTTTGTGTAAAACGGTCAAGAGAGCTGGAAGCGTCACATTATCCTGCACATCTCTGAAATCCACAGTCCGATATTTGGGAAGTAGCTACTTCCACATGCTATTGATGCATAATAGAAACCACTTAGAGGTCACCCATGCCAGCTCCTCTGACCAGTGGGTGCTGGTGTGTTCCTCCAAACCCAAATAAATGCCTAATAAGTGAGTATTCTGGGCCATAAACAGCCCAGGAGCCAATAAGGACTCTAGTAGACTGCATTGTCCCTACTGTCCACCAGGCACCCTAATAGCCCATGAAGAGGCCACCAGACTGCATTGTCCCTACTGCCCACAAGACAACCTAAGAGCAGATGAAGAGATCAGTAGACTGCATTGTCCCTACTACCCACCTGGAAACCCAAAAGCCAATAAGGAAACCAGTAGACTGCATTGTCCCTACTACTCATCATACAACCCAAAAGCCAATAAGGAAACCAGTAGACAGCATTGTCCCTACTACTCATCATACAACCCAATAGCCAATAAGGAAACCAGTAGACAGCATTGTCCCTACTACTCATCATACAACCCAAAAGCCAATAAGGAAACCAGTAGACAGCATTGTCCCTACTACTCATCATACAACCCAAAAGCCAATAAGGAAACCAGTAGACTACATTGTCCCTACTACTCATCATACAACCCAATAGCCAATAAGGAAACCAGTAGACTACATTGTCCCTACTACTCACCAGACAACCCAATAGCCAATAAGGAAACCAGTAGACAGCATTGTCCCTACTACTCACCAGACAACCCAAAAGCCAATAAGGAAACCAGCAGACAGCATTGTCCCTACTACTCATCATACAACCCAAAAGCCAATAAGGAAACCAGTAGACAGCATTGTCCCTACTACTCATCATACAACCCAAAAGCCAATAAGGAAACCAGTAGACTACATTGTCCCTACTACTCATCATACAACCCAATAGCCAATAAGGAAACCAGTAGACAGCATTGTCCCTACTACTCATCATACAACCCAAAAGCCAATAAGGAAACCAGTAGACAGCATTGTCCCTACTACTCATCATACAACCCAAAAGCCAATAAGGAAACCAGTAGACAGCATTGTCCCTACTACTCATCATACAACCCAAAAGCCAATAAGGAAACCAGTAGACTACATTGTCCCTACTACTCATCATACAACCCAATAGCCAATAAGGAAACCAGTAGACTACATTGTCCCTACTACTCACCAGACAACCCAATAGCCAATAAGGAAACCAGTAGACAGCATTGTCCCTACTACTCACCAGACAACCCAAAAGCCAATAAGGAAACCAGTAGACAGCATTGTCCCTACTACTCATCATACAACCCAAAAGCCAATAAGGAAACCAGTAGACTACATTGTCCCTACTACTCATCATACAACCCAATAGCCAATAAGGAAACCAGTAGACTACATTGTCCCTACTACTCACCAGACAACCCAATAGCCAATAAGGAAACCAGTAGACAGCATTGTCCCTACTACTCACCAGACAACCCAATAGCCAATAAGGAAACCAGTAGACTACATTGTCCCTACTACTCATCATACAACCCAAAAGCCAATAAGGAAACCAGTAGACAGCATTGTCCCTACTACTCATCATACAACCCAAAAGCCAATAAGGAAACCAGTAGACTACATTGTCCCTACTACTCATCATACAACCCAATAGCCAATAAGGAAACCAGTAGACTACATTGTCCCTACTACTCACCAGACAACCCAATAGCCAATAAGGAAACCAGTAGACTACATTGTCCCTACTACTCACCAGACAACCCAAAAGCCAATAAGGAAACCAGTAGACAGCATTGTCCCTACTACTCATCATACAACCCAAAAGCCAATAAGGAAACCAGTAGACTACATTGTCCCTACTACTCATCATACAACCCAATAGCCAATAAGGAAACCAGTAGACTACATTGTCCCTACTACTCACCAGACAACCCAATAGCCAATAAGGAAACCAGTAGACAGCATTGTCCCTACTACTCACCAGACAACCCAATAGCCAATAAGGAAACCAGTAGACTACATTGTCCCTACTACTCATCATACAACCCAAAAGCCAATAAGGAAACCAGTAGACAGCATTGTCCCTACTACTCACCAGACAACCCAATAGCCAATAAGGAAACCAGTAGACTACATTGTCCCTACTACTCATCATACAACCCAAAAGCCAATAAGGAAACCAGTAGACAGCATTGTCCCTACTACTCATCAGACAACCCAAAAGCCAACGAGGAAGCAGGGACACTGCATTGTCCCTACTACCCACTTGGAAACCCAAGAGCTGATGAGGAACGCCGCAGACAGCATTGTCCCTACTCCCTAAGAGCTAATGAAGAGGCCACTAGACTGCTTTGTCCCTACTACCTGCAAGATAGCCTAAGAACAGATGAAGAGGCCACTAGACTGCATTGTCCCTACTACTCACCTGGAAACCCTAGAGCTGATGAGGAAAGCAGCAGACAGCATTGTCCCTACTACCTAAGAGCTAATAAAGAGGCCACTAGACTGCATTGTCCCTACCACCCACCACAACCTCGATTTAGGCTGAATAACATAGAAAGCTTCAATATCTTCTCCCTTCCTCCTCTACCTGCCTGGATCTCTCTCTGATATAACAAGTTTCTAACCCAGGATCGGGAGGGCTTTTCTATCGCACTGCCTGATGGGTACCAGAATTGGGCCATCTGGACTTTCCCATAGGGTCTGGGATGCTCACACACAACCCAATAATAAATTAGACGTGTTACTAATCCACTGACTGGAAGGTGATTCTTGGCTGTGTTTCTCACTTCCGCCATCTTCCTGTGAATATCGCCTTCGGGCTGTTCCAACTTACTGTGTACTTAGTAACTCACATGACAGCTGCATTTCCTGGACCACATACTGAGTAGGGACCCGAACTCCCAGCATTATAGTAGTCCATGCTGCTGGGAGTCCTTGCATCACCGTTGGTCCTGTACTCCCATCAGCATTGACACAAATGCAAAATCTGTATCAGACCCTCAACTATAATGTATTCTCTACAGCGCCAAACTGACCCTAATTCTCTTGGGGGTCAACTGCACCCTCTAATATTATCCTAGTAAATGGGTGTCTACCTGTATAGAGATGGACATGTGACTAGGAATACCCCCGGTGTTGTAGTGAGAGGTGATCCAGCCGCAGGGGGTGGCGGTTCTGGGTGAATTACCCTGTAGACAGCGGCTAATGTGCCTAATGCAGGCAGGTGAGGGCCGTAATTCAATTACCTGCTAGTTGTCAGTGATTTGGATTGTCACGCTATCCAACGACTTCCAGGGAGAAGGAATTTTCTCTTCTTTGAGAAAACGATCCGGCTTCAAAGCTTCTCCGGAGGTAATCCCGGCGCAGGCGGTCACCTCTATTTCATGCATTATCACAATTTAGAGAAATAGTCAAATTTAACTTTATTCTCCTTACAAAGTAACTGCATTGCTCTATGATGAGGTTATTATTGATAGATAATATGAGATGTATATACTGTAAATGGCGCCACCTTGTCCCGAAGTCTGCAACCGGTATTGCAGTTTATCCTTGGTTCAAGAGCCTGTAATTCTCCCATCCCCCATGTTTAGTAGATGATGTACTGACAGTCAGTGAGAGCTGACAGCGGATTGATAGGGCACCTAGACGATGACTATTACTACGTACATTCTCTGTTATGGTATATTATGTCATGTCTGCATTTTTCTGGCTTAATGGGCAAAGATGTGATAAATTATTTTCTGTTATTATTATGGAGCTGTCAATTGAGGCATAAAAAAACCTCCCAAATATACTATCCCACTGTCTGGGGACCATTGTGGCACAAGTTATATGTCAAAATGAAAGGTCTGCTTACGGTTAGGCCGACGGCACATGTGGCATTTTGAACCCGTTTTTGGGTCGTTTTAAGCAGTCCGTTGAAAAATGTTTGCGTTTTTGACAGGTTTTACCAATTATCTTAATTGAAACTGGTCAAAAACGGGTTCAAAATGCCACTTGTGCCTCCAGCCTTAGAGGGGCAGCGCATGACACGGATTCACTGAAAACCCCCCAAAAATGAAAAATACAGCAACACCTCCCTATTCCCATTGTGTGAAATGACAGTAGGCAGAGTGAAGAGTAACTGCTATGGGAGCAGGTTGAGACAATGTAACAGCCTGTGAAGCTGAAGCACAGAGTGATTCTGGTAACACCCAGAGAGCCCTTCTAACTAATTAGTATAATTTTGAACGTTGATTTTAGAAGGAAGGAGTCTATGGATAACAAATATAAGAAGATTACCACAGTCCCAGTGCCTGGATCTATCTAAGTGTCCCTGGTTTATCATGATGGTAGATTTGCTTTAAAGGGAAAGGCACAATATTGCTCAGTGTGAATAGGACTCCATAATTTTCGAGTCTTTTTACGCCATACACACTGCGCCCAGAAGTTTCACGATCCGCCTCTGTGTTATTGCTTACAGTACAGATCTTATCATGGTCATCCATCTATCCCGCCCATCCCGTCTGTGCTGCGCTCATCTTCCCGGTGACAGCTTCTTTCTGGGTCAGTGCTGTAGATGCATTAAGGATGAATATTTACTCAGTAATATAATCTCTCTTCTCAATCACACTTCCCTCTAATTGACTGAAGAGTCTCTTTGAAGTTTTTGAGAAATAGCTCCTCGCCTGCCAGTGAATGATTGAGGAGAAACGGTTCCTTGGAAGGGATAGTCCAGGTATTACGCTGCAGCGAGACATCACACCTGCTTCAGGTGGCGGCTCGTGACATCCTCGCTCTAAAGCTAAGACGAATGTGGAGTGGGTTTTACAGCTGCACAATCACACATCTGCGGAGGAGACCGCCGGAGGATTTATTAAACCTTTTTGCTGTTGGCGGGACCTGTGCAGGGCTCTAGACAGGTAAGTGAGCGTATACCGAGATGATATATATATGCGAGTGAGCGTATACCAAGATGATATATACAGGTGAACGAGCGTATACCTAGATGATACTGTATATACAGGTGAGTGAGCACATAGCGAGATGATATATACAGGTGAGGGAGCCTATACCGAAATGATATATACAGGTGAGTGAGCCTATAACGAGATGATATATACAGGTGAGCGAGCCTATACAGAAATGATATATACAGGTGAGCGAGCCTATACCGAGATGATATATAGACAGGTGAGGGAGCCTATATCAAAATGATATATACAGGTGAGCGAGCCTATACCGAAATAATATATACAGGTGAGGGAGCCTATACCGAAATGATATATACAGGTGAGCAAGCCTATACCGAAATGATATATACAGGTGAGTGAACCTATAATGAGATGATATATATAGGTGGGTGAGCCTATACCTAGATGATATATACAGGTGAGTGAGCCTATACCGAAATGATATATACAGGTGAGCGAGCCTATACCGAAATGATATATACAGGTGAGCGAGATTATACCAAAATGATATATACAGGTGAGGGAGCCTATACCGAAAAGATATATACAGGTGAGTGAACCTATACCGAAATGATATATACAGGTGAGCGAGATTATACCGAAATGATATATACAGGTGAGTGAGCCTATAACGAGATGATAATACAGCCAGGTGCATCTATACTGAGATGATAAAACCTTCAATAGGACAGTGACTAGATAAAGATGACTACGCCTACACCGAGATGGTATATACAGGTGAGTGAGCCCATACCTGGATCATATCTACAGGTGACTACACCTATACCTGGATGATATATACAGGTGAGTGGGCCAATACCTATATCATAGACCCTTCTATAGGACACTGTCTACATACAGGTGAGCACACATGCTCCGAGATGATATATACAGGTAACTGCTTCTATACTTAGATGATAGACCCTTCTATGGGACACTGTCTACATACAGGTGACTACACCTACACTGAGATGGTATATACAGGTGAGTGTGCCTATACCTAGATGATAGACCCTTCTATAAACAGGTGAGTGTGCCTATACCTAGATGATAGACCCTTCTATAAACAGGTGAGTGTGCCTATACCTAGATGATAGACCCTTCTATAAACAGGTGATTGCGCCTATACCTAGATGATATACAGTTCAATAGTCACATTAATGTTGCCTGTTGTCTCTGAGGTTCCTTGTTATGGAGAAATAGGCAATGTGTTTACTGCCGTATGGTGCCATGGTGTCATTCTCGATGGGACACCTGCCAGTTGGCAGAACTGAGAAATTCCCCTAATCTTCCCTATATTACCTGGGACTGTAAAGCACCAGGATATCCTGTAGAAAACGATGGTGTGAAGGCTAATCCTAGTCTCATCTTTGGTGGTCCAGGAGATCATATCCCCAAATTTTTATTCCCTATCCCAAATCCCTTTAAGTCCACACTATGTTATTGCCTTCCTCTAGACTTACTGTACACCTGAGACAGATGAGTACTATGCCTGGCACCGTGTATGTATACAGAAACGTATGTCACCCCTAGGACCCCATAGGGGAAAAAAAGCCCCTCTACAGGGAATATCATGACTGATAGAGATAAGATGAGGTACATTGTGAAGGATTTATGGATAGCTGGATCTGCAAGGAAATTCCTGTCTATCTATATGTATTATTTTACCCCTTTAATGGAACATAAAATTAACATGCTGAATAATTTACTTAAAGGGGTTGCCAATTGAAGCCCCGTGCCTTTAAATGCGACTTTATTACACTGTATTACACTGTGGGGCAGGGACCTGCAAAGACCCTACAGATTCATTTGCAAAATTACCATAATGTAAATCCAGAAGTGTGAACTAGGCCTAATCCAGTATGTTATCATTGTGATGTGTAGAATGAACCGCTCTGTGTGTCCTGGTATATAATCGGTGTTATACAGAGTTACAGTAGACACCCAAAATCTTTTGGGCAGATTCATGACTCCATCTAAAAGATAAACCGTCTTTGTTCTCCATAGCAACCAATCACAGCAGAGCTTTAGTTTTTCTTCAGCACTATTAGAAATGAAAACTGCGCTGTGATTGGTTGCTATGGAATATTGTTTATTTCACTCTTTGACTACAAACCCAGACATAATGGGGGCGATTTATCAGAAGTAACTGAAAGCAGAGCTCATGGTGACCTATCAGAGCTCAACTTTCATCATCCCACAGCTGTTGACAAAATTAAAACTGAGCTCTGATTGGTTTCCATTGGAAACCAGGACAGTTTTACCTCAGACACTTCTGATAAATCTCCCTGAATTATTATAATGCAATTTATTTTCCTAGTTTTACCCAATCTCCTGGGTATCTAATGTGTGCGGCCAACTTTAAAAAAGTTATCCCGAATTAGAAAAATATGGCAGCTTTTTTCCCACAGACAGCGCCACACTTGTCCACAGGTTGTGTGTGGTACTGCAGCTCAGTCCTATTCACCTCAGTAGAGCTGAGCTGCAGTGCTAGTGATGTCCTAAGGACAGGAAGGGCGCTGTGTCTCAACGAAAGTAACCATGTTTTTCTCATCTTGGATAACCCAAATTAAAGTTCCCAAATCTATCAGGTCAATGTTGAATGAACCTGGCTATTTCGCTAGGAACGACTGACCATCTGTTTCTGTAAATTGCTTCAAATGTTAGAAAACGTCATCCCCAGTCAGCCTAGATGATCATGAAAACATTAAGATCATTTTTCTTTCTCCCCGCAGCCACCACTAGGGGGAGTTTTCTGCACCTGGATCATTGCGTTCAATAGGAGATGTTTGAATATTCAGCAAGTGCCCCCTTGTGGTATCTTGGTTTGTGACACTTATTTGGTGCCTTTATCTAGGCTGCATAGTATTCACTATCCAATGTTTGTACATTGCATAGTCATGCACAGGGACCCTTAAAGGGTCGTTCAGTATTATGGTTTCGTTTTCCTAATATGGCACCACCCTTATCAACAGGTTAAAAGTGATATTGCAATTCGGTCCTCAGATGAAGCTGCAATACCAGATTTTACCTAGGTCTAGGTGTGGCGCTGTTGAATCAATATTTTTAGAATCTGGTACTGATAGATCCAGGGTTATTTCTGGAAGAATGGAGACAGTTTCTCGATGCACACAAACAATGTGTTCCCTGGCAGGTCTTTAGTTCTCTAATTCCTGCTCCCTATATATCTTCTCTGTAGGCTCGGATATGTTTGGTCCCGGACACCATATTGCTCCTCAGCCATTGGCGGCGCACATCTACAGTCATATCTTGCCCAACAGGTTTTCCAACATCTTCTTCCCAGCTCCTATTTTTGGATTTCAACTGTTCCAGCCCTGCAGCCATTCTGGAACACACAAAGATGCCATGGTGTTCCCTCCGCAGCAGCCGAGGCCTTGTCATATGCCAGGTAATAACGTACATCAATTCATATCCCATTTCTTTCATCTACACTTCTTCAAAGGTTCTGTACACAGTGACTGCGGATCTAGTTGGCTACTGAGCGGATTTGGCTCAGGGCGACTTGTCTACGTGGTCCATTGCTTTGCAGTGTGTGGGTGTGAGGGGGGGGAGGGGTCTGAATTTAACTTCAGGGAGTCCACCAAATCTCCAGTGTGTGGAAACTAGGAACGGCAGGACAGTCAGCAGGTCAAGGTCAGCATGACAAGGTCAGCGTAGGAAGTTCGTTTGTAATAGGTCAAGTAGTAAGGAAAAAGGTCAGGGCTGATGAAATAGGTTCTAAATTGGGTAATCTGGTAAACACAGTTAAAAGGTTGGAGGACATAAATAATCTAGGAACCTTATTGCTCAGGCACCATCCCATGAGGGAGGTGCCTTTGATAATCCTGGATGTGGTGAAGTTGGTTGAAGAGTTTAAGAGTTGGGTAAGAAGTTGTCAAACATTTAAAAGGACAAACTTTTATAGACACCTCGACATGACTTAGGGACAGTGAAACTGCCGCTGCGGTAATAATATCCAATTAGAATTCCCCATTTCCACCCCATTGAATAAACACCAAACTCCATAATAGGTGGAAGAAAAAGGCCACAGCGGCCAACTTTATTTATTTTACAGGAAAGGAAAAATTTGGAGGGGTCCTCGAAGGCGCTTTCCCTGAACATTGTTCCCCAGGTCTCAACTTGCCCGCGGTCGTCGATCACCAAACCTGCGGGCACCCCTTGTTGAAGACCTAAACCCATCCTGGGGTCCTTGCCCGCAGGAATATATCCAACCTGCTGGGTGCTTATCCCATCTTAACTGTAAATTTACATTCCCAAGAACTGGAATCCTAATTCCAAGTTCTCTACTTTAAAACGCCTTGCCTTCGAGAGCCCCCTCCTCCCCTGCCAAAGCGGCGAGTGTAACTCACTTACACGCCGCCGCTCCCCACACTCCTAGGGCTCTATCAATTCCATCTTGTACATCCAGAAGCCACAAATCTAAACCCACATCAGTTAAGTGAACCCCATCACCCCTAAGATACATGTTGCCACCCTCCTCTAGCTCTCTGTGATGGACCACAATACCCCCGTTCCGCGCTACAAATTTACCAACCTTCTTGTTCACCTTAATCCTTGCTTTATTAATCCTCTTGACCGAGCGCGCATGCCGCCATTTGGAGCGTGGAACAATATCAGACCACACAATTAATATGCCCGGGAAAGTCGTCCACAAACACAATAGGTCTAACTTAATGTCACGCAACAGGGCCCACGATGACCTGATCCCCATGTCATTACCCCCAGCATGAATAACTAATATATTAGGTGGCCTATCCAGCCCCACTCGAAATTGAATCTCTGGCAACAAACGGGACCACAACAATCCCCTCTGTCCTATCCACCGTACCTGTACCTCAGACGCTGCAAAGCCAAGCTGCCTTCCTGCTGGCCGTACGTCTGCTCTTAAAGCTCCCCAATGTACAAAGGAATGACCGACTATCCACAGTAAACCCGGATCCGAACCTGAAAACAATAAACAAACATAAAGAACCAGTGTAATGATGTTCCCCCCTCTTAACCCACCAGGTGTGGGCGAACATAAAGGCGGAACCTTTCCGATTCCCATCTTCCCAAACGCTTAATCAGCTCCTTACTCAAACCCCACCTAGAAGCCTCAGTGGCTGCCCCTATTCGGAATGAATGGGAACTGTAGGCCCTCGGCTCCAAACCTAACCTGCCTAAGGCTTTACGAAAAATTGTGTTAAACTGGAACCGAGACAAGAATGACCCATCAGCATGCACTAACAAAGGCCCTGACACCTCCGGTCTTCCCTTCAAAAATTCTACAACGTTAACCACCGGACAAAGCGCAGAGCCATCCAGGGAAGCCAGCCGTACAGCTGCCCCCTTTCCAGCCTGATCCGTTTTAGATCTGGGCAGAAAACAAATAATCACTCCCTCTTCCACACGAACATTAGTCACCAATAACCCACCCAGCGTTTTCCGACTAGGCGCTACTAGCTCAGAAATGCGAAAAGCTCCAAAGAAAGCCAAAATAAATGCTACCCTAAATAAAATTACTTCAAAATCTGACCAGCACAGCTCCCTTAAAACCCCCACCAAATCTCCTAACAAAGAAAATGTAACTGGTTTCCTAGCGTCCCTGACTACTCTCACTCTTTTAAAGCCCTTCACAGCCTGACGCACCACAAAAGACTTCGTATAATCATCTAACCCTCGAAACTTGAACCAAAATGCTACCGCTGACATCCGTTTGGCTATAGCTGAAGCCGAGCTGCCACCATCAAAAAAATCCCCAATCCAAAAAAGCAAAGCTGACTCCCACTCTAGCCTACTTCGGACCTGGCCTAACGCACTCACCAAGCCTTCCCATTCGCTCCAAATGCCGTTGTACGCGGCCCACGTAGTATCACTCACCGAACACCTTACCAAATCCAAGCCCACACTCAAACCAGATTCCACAAGTGCCCTGGACAGGCGTGCCCCCGATCCTCGGCATCCGGCACTAATTCTCGAAACCGCTCCCACTGAAAACGAGACAAAGCGTCGGCCACATTATTATTCACGCCTGGCACATGAACCGAAACAAAATGAGAATTCAGCTCCAACCCCCTCAACACTAACTGCCGCAGAAGCTTCACCACCGGTGGAGAATTAGCGGTTTGGCTGTTAATAGCCTGAACAACCCCAAGATTATCGCAGTGAAAACGCACTTTCTTATCCCTTAGTCTCTCTCCCCATACTACAGTCGCGACCACAATCGGGAATAACTCTAATAATGCTAAGTTAGACACTAAGCCCTTCTCTTTCCACGAATCCGGCCAACCCTCAGCACACCATTCGCCCTGAAAATAGATGCCAAACCCGCAACTACCCGCTGCGTCTGTATACAATTCCAACTCGCCGTTGGACACTGACCTCTCCTGGAACACAGATCTCCCATTGTACTTGCCCAAAAACTCATCCCAAACCCTCAGATCTGCCCGCAAATCCGCCGACAAAGTGACAAAATGGTCTGGGTGCCGCACACCAGCCGTAGCCATAGCCAACCTTCTGCAGAAAACCCTCCCCATAGGCATAACCCTGCAAGCAAAATTCAAACGACCTATCAAAGATTGCAAATCCCGCAGTCTTATTTTACGCGAGCGGCACCCATCACGAACCTCCCTCCGAATCTCCTGCAACTTATCCTCGGGCAATCTAGATTCCATTCTAACTGAATCTATGACAATCCCCAAAAACTTGAGCTCGGTGCAGGGGCCCTCAGTCTTATCTGGAGCTAAAGGGATGCCAAAGCTCTTGGCAACCCGTTCCATGGTTTGCAGCAACAGTGAACACACCCACGACGATGGCGGGCCAATCAACAGAAAGTCATCCAAATAATGCAGCACTGACTGCACTTTTGCCTCCCTCTTAACTACCCACTCAACAAAACAGCTAAACTTCTCAAAATAGGCACATGAAACTGAACACCCCATGGGAAGGCACAAATCCACAAAATACTGATCCCCCCACTTGCAGCCCAAAAACTTAAAACTATCCGGGTGCACCGGCAAGAGACGAAAGGCGGACTCCACATCCGTTTTCGCCATCAGGGCCCCTTTCCCATAACGTCTGACCCAACCCAGTGCTGCATCGAAAGAGGTATAAGAAACAGTACACAGCTCCTCAGCTATCCCATCATTCACCGAACCACCATAGGGGTGGGACAAATGATGAATGAGCCGAAACTTATTAGGCTCCTTCTTGGGGACAACTCCCAACGGTGACACCCATAATTCCTCTAACGGAGGAGAACTAAAGGGGCCTGCCATCCGGCCTAACTCGACTTCCTTACTCAATTTGGCCCCCACCACCTCCGGATGAGACCTAGCTGAAGCCAAATTGAGTGGTTCCCTTTTTGCCCTTGCGGACGTACAAGGGATGGGAAATCCAGTACTAAAACCCTCAGTTAGAAACCCCGCTACCCCCTTGTCTGGGTACGCTTCTAGATACTGACGCATCCTTTCCACCCTCACTGGAGTCGCCCCTCTTCGCCTCAATCTCCCCGAGCTTTCCTTTTCCCTTCCTGAAACATCTGGACAAACCATGCGCCCCCCCGCAACCGGAACATTCGTGTCTGAAGCGACAGTCATTGCCGAACTTGCAATGACCCTCATTAAATTGCCAACAACAACCCTTCCCTGCGACTGCCGGACGGGTTGAGGGCGCTCCAAAGCCCCCGACTGACTCCCGAAAGGACTGTCCGGACCGCGGGGCTGATATCAATCCCATCCAAAGATTGATATCTTTCTGCTCCCAGCCGAGCGATGGGCGGATGGCCTTCCGTTGACGAAATTGTTCGTCATAACGTAACCAAGCCGTGCCACCGTACACCTTGTAGGCTTCCCCAATTACATCCATGTAACAAAAAAGAGCCGAACAATGTTCGGGCTGCTTCTCGCCAATAACTGATGCTAAGATGGCAAAGGCCTGGAACCAATTAAAAAACGTGCGAGGTATCAACCGATACCTCCTCCGTTCTTCCTCCTCCTTTTTGCTCTCATCTGGCCTGCCCCTTTCCAAATTAAATTTATCCAAGGGCAAAAGGGAAAATATCTCTACGTATTCCCCCCGCCAAATCTTCTCCCTAACCTCTAGCTTCAAGTGAGAACCCAAAGGGCCAGCATAGCAAATATATACTTCACAACGCGCCTTGTCAGCCATGCGGACATCCTCAACCGTGGCACTAGGAGCAGCCACTGCTGTAGCAGGGGGCTCCCTTTTATCCCTGTTGGCTACTAACGGGACTACCGCTAACTCCCTCCCTTCAGGGCCCCCCGGGTCTCCCCATACAGCTACCGGGGAATCCGCCACCGCGTCCTGCCCAGATCCCAATACCTCCTGCACACTAAGCAACAAACGCTGTAAACTATTCCTAGAGAAATTCCCACCCCCGGCTAACCCGCTGACTGCATGGGTGGTTACCTCACCTGACCGCGCCGCGGCTCCAGCCGCAGCGGGCGTAGCATGCAGGGCCGATCCTCCTCGTGGAACTGCCGACGATCCAGGGCTCCCGACCACTGAGCCCGTTCCTGGCATTAACTCAGCCGCCCGAGAGCAGGCCACCGCCGACCGCGGCCGCCGCTCCGTCTGCTCCTCCTCTTCAGCCTCCTGTGGCCAACTCTGCCCAAGAGGCGGGGACCGCCCCTCGCCTCCGTCGACATCCCGGAAGATGTCATCGCTGACGTCACAAGGGGAGGGGCTCCACCCCCCTTCCCCCGTTTCCGGAACCTCCTCTTCCAGCTGCCATTCGCAAGATGGCCGACGGGCCGCCACTTCCGGTAGGTCACTCCTGCGGCCCGCGCGTCCCCGTTCACCACCTCCTGGGCGACGTGCTACCTGCACAGCGTTAGCTGCCGGCGTCCTGGAAGGCCGACACCCAGATCCACTTGATCGCGGCGACACAGCTAGGCTCTCCTAGCGGGAGGGTCCCTGCTGGGGCTCCGACAGCGGCGCCGGGACCGGGACGTCAGCTCCGGGCTCAAACGGGATGGAGGGCGAGCACGATTGCTCCTCCGTGGTCTGGGGGTCTCCTCCGCTGGAGACAAGGCAGACCCCCCTGGAATGTCCAGCTGCTGTTCCAGCCATGCACAGCCCCTCAAGGCCACTGCCTGCCGCACTTTCTCCATCAGTCCAGGATCCATGCTGCCAGACATCTAAAAAACTTTCTGGTCAGCGTTCTCCAGCCCAATGGTGAGTACTTTATTCAGGTTATGATTCTTAAACCTTATGTCCCACCTCCCTGCACGTACTCACCTGCTCTAACATAAACAACCCCCCTCCCATCTAAACTCTGTGTGACCCACACACCACCTCTGCTTATTCACTCCCCTTGTCATGTGCTGATTGCACTACACTGCGTTCCTTTCCATCGCATACTGGACATTAGTAATGTAGAAGCCTTAATGCTCAGTCACCATCTTGTAGGAGAAGGTGCCTTAAATGACCCTGGGTGCAGTGCAATTGGTCCACTGGGTCAATTTGGTAATCAAGAAGAAGTCACGGAAGGCTGAATTGGGTATTCGGGTAGAAGTCAGAAAAAGTTAAAAGGACAAACTTATAAGGACTCCTCAGCAGGACTCTAGTAACGTAGAAGCCATATTGCTCAGGCACCATCCCATGAAGAAAGTGTCCTTAATTATATTCAATAACCCCAGTCAGAAGAGGTTCAAAGTTCAGTAAACAGAAGTCAAACATGGTTAAAGTATAAATTTATATAGACACCTCTGTGGGACACTAATAAGCCAGTAAAAGTATGCTAAGACACCATCCTAAAAGGGAAGGTGCCTTCAATAACTGGCAGACAGGTATGAGCAAGTTATAAATCACGAAAAAAGGTAGAAGTCAAATGCTGACTGTGTCTCAGTGGTTAGCACTATAGCCTTGTAGCGCTGGGGTCTTGGGTTCAAATCCCATCTAGGTCAACATCTGCAAAGAGTTTGTATGTTCTCTCCAATTTCCTCCCACACTCCAAACACATACTGGGAGGTTGAATAGATTGTGAGCACCATGTGCAGCGCTGCGTAATCTGTATGCGCTATACAAATAAAAAAATATTATTATTATAAAGTTCTCTCTGTGCTCTAAAAAGAAAGTGGTCTCCACTGAAACCAGCTGAAAAGATTCACTTGCATTAACATGTCAATAAAAATTCTGGTCCAAACATATATGGATACCTCCTCTAGGGACCTTATGCTAAGGCACCATCCCATGGGAAAAGATTGAGGAGAATGCTGTGACTGGCATTACAATTCTGATGTAATTCATTCCCTAATGTATCTTTATAACAATTTGGAACTCTCACAATGCCGAGCTTCAAGTCTTTAGCAACGATATAACTTTTAAACAAGCAGCCACCACTAGAGGGAGCTTCGGAGCTGATGACACACTGTAATGCAATGGACATAATAATCATACAGTATACAGTAAGCTCCAGAGCTCCCCCTCATGGTGGATGCAAGCAGTCCGGATGTCCCTTAAAGGTGACAAAGATTATTAGTTACTTCACTTATTTATTAGACCAGGATCAGATGCATTGTAACTTTCCAAATTTACTCCACTGCCTAAATATATTCACAGAAAAACTCTATAAATCAAATGTTTTTTCATTCTCCATGTGAGTTTTTACTGCCAGGCTGTGAGCAGACGAGAGATTATTGCCATTAATTATTAATTGCTGGGATTGTTGAAAGTTACGATGAGCGTTACATCTGTAACTTGTAGGAAGGGAACCGTCTATGAATTCTTATAAGATGACAGATGAAGAGGTACAAGACTTGGGCAACAGCTATTATAAATTATTAATATGTGACTATTGTGGATACCCTTGCCCATAAACACATTTATCAAAAACAGTGTAGTGTGTACTATGTGCAGTGTCCTGTGTAGTGTGTAGGGGGCGCCAGTTTTAGGATTTCATGAATCTGGCGCCCCCTGCACTGCCCCAAAAAAGTGCATCAACTTTTTTTTTTTTTGGTGCACCTTTAACATGGGGCGTGCGACACAATTCCGGGTCCGACTGAGAGCTGGAACTCCCCTTTTCGTGTTGCATCAGGTATAGCGTAACAGACACTCAATAAATACGTGTGCAAGCAGTTTACGCTGAAAAGAAGGTGCAAAGTCAGACAAAAAACTGGCGCAAGGGCTTTAATAAACATGCCCCATTGTAGGTTGTGATACAGATACATAATACATCATCTATGGCGGTAACTTGGTAGGGATCCCCCTTGTGGGGCCGCTGCGATTACAAAAAATGGGGGTTTACTCTCTATTGGAGATGGCTCATGAATTTTAATGAATGGTGCAGCTCCTCATGCAACCAACATAAGTCCCACTCCTCACCAAAAGAGGATTTGTCCCAGTTTCCGAAAGTCCATTGGAAGAAATTTGGTGGGGACCAGGTGGTCTGACCTTTACTACTCAGCAATTTAACATAAAGAGAACCTGTCATCAGGTTTCCCCTGCCAACTCCCCCCCAGGAAGGGTATGAAATGTATTTCTGGAATTCCCTCTTTTATGTGAAATCTCACCCATTTAACTGTAGAAAAATCTCCCCCAAAGTCAGGCAAATATGACTCTTCTCTCCTCATTTTCACATGAAATGAGATAAGTTTTTAGAGGCAGCAGATGGAATGTCCCTTAATTTAGGCAGGGGCTAGATGACTGTGATGCTCAGAGTCCAGGTTCCTGGCAGTGTCCAATGTCCAGTCCCGAAAAAATGGTGGATATATGCTCAGTGGCGTAACTAGAAGCAGGGCCCCATAGCAGTCGCCATAGCTTCCCAAAATATCACATATTTATACAGTCATGCGCACACATATAGAGCATATACACATCACAGATACAGCATATACACATCACATATATGTTCTTTACATGTTATGATATAAGAAGTGCAGCACAATATGTATATAATGTTGCACATCCTCCATTTTTTAGCGTGTCAGGTTGGATGACTGGGCCCCATGACACTGTGGGCCCCATAACAGCTACCATGGCTGCTACCACCGTAGTTATGCCCCTGTAAATGCTCCATATTTTACATAGTGAATATGCCCATCTGAAACTGTAATAATTGTCTTCCCATTCCTGAAACATTTATTGCCAATTTTAAGTGTCTCGTAAAATATTATACTTGGCTAATAAATCCCCCAAGTGAAATAAATGTTAAAAATTTAATGAAAACATGTAAATAAAGCTAGATTTCTGATCTTACCTAAAGGCATCACAATGGAGAAACAACTTAAAGTTTCCTCTGATTGTATATCTTATCTTAGCTTCAGGCAGATTGGCACCCACCTGGACATGGCAGTGCCCACACCATAGGGTGTGATGTGATGTGGATTGTATATTCCTCCTTCATTAGGTCTTGATCTTGTCATCTCTGTGTGAGTCGTCTTCTTCAGTCGTCTTTCTGTCCCCCCCCCCATTAGACAGGAGCCATCGTCTGAAGCAGCGGAGATCGCGAGCTAATTACAGCGCCTGGCAACTAGAAGAACTGGAGAAAGTCTTCCAGACCAACCACTACCCAGACATCTTCATAAGGGAGGCCCTGGCGCTGAAGCTGGACCTGTTAGAGACTCGGGTGCAGGTGAGACGGGCACGGTGACTGGGAATAAGTAGTGGGGTAGCAATTATACCCCTTTTGAGGAAGGTATTGCTGCATAACTACCTACATTTACCAAGCACATCACCTCTCCAAAATACAATGTAAATGGAAACTAGAAAAGTAGCCACAGAACCATCCAACCCAACAAACCTCTTAACCTATTGGCATAAAACTGGCAAAAATAACAGTCTAAAACCACATTGACCCATAATTATCCCAGACACTTCGTGTAATCCCCGAAAAAGGTGCACAGTCCAATGAAAGTGAGCAGTAAATGAGCCCCAGTATCGCCTTCTTGTCTCTCCCTGTACATTGCATTACATCTCCTTGATATGATGTTTGTACTGATGTGGGGACAGATAGAAATACCTCCTTGTCTCTGTCTATAGATAATATAGGTACAGATAGAAATACCTCCTTGTCTCTGTCTATAGATAATATAGGTACAGATAGAAATACCTCCTTGTCTCTGTCTATAAATAATATAGGTACAGATAGCACTGCCTCCTTGTCTCTGTCTATAAATAATATAGGTACAGATAGCACTGCCTCCTTGCCTTTCTCTACAAAATATTGCAGGTACAGATAGTTTTACCTTCATACTCTTTCCAGTAAATCATCTTGGCACAGAAACTACTTCCTTCTTGTCTCTTCCTGTAAAAGACGTGGATATATAATATTCTTTGCCTATCTCATCCTGTTAATCTGCAAGCCATTCTCATTCAGCACTAAACAATTAAATCCTTCTGATTATATGGACGCCATTGATATGGACACTTTAGTTTTCATCTGATGGTTCTGCAGTGATAGGGATTTTTATGCAGGGCCCCAACAGCCCTCTTTGATATGGACACTTTAGTTTTCATCTGATGGTTCTGCAGGGACATTAAAGGGAACCCGTCACCTACTTTTACCCCACTAAACTAGCAGCAGCCTAAGACAGGTTGTGAAATGTCCTTTCTAGCATTAGAAGAGTTTTTTCTTTCACATTGCATCAGACTTATGGTTCTGTGAGCTATAACCTGAAAGATTAGATTCTCTTCTTTAATATAATAGCAGAATCATGGTAATAGTTGCTATAGAACCCAAGACTATAGGCGTCTAAAATTACTCTCTCCTTTCCGCCTTTTGAGCCTGACTCATCTCTGGCAAAAGATGACAGCTTTCTGCTGATTTTCACACGACTTTGGAGGAGATTTTTTATAGGTAAACGTGTGACATTTCACATAAAATAGGAAATTCTAGAAAACACATTTCATCCCTGACCTAAGGGGGGCTGCTAGTTTAAAGGGGTTATCCGGGTTTAAAAAATTTCTTATGGCCGGGCTGGGCTAGTTAAACATAATAAACCTGTACTTACCTCCTCCGGCGCCGCCGATGTCCCGCGCCGCGGTCCCTTCGATCCATGCCCCTGTTTGTTTACAGGGGCACGGAAGCCGTGCACAGGGAGCTTCCGGTCCGCGATGTGGAGGCTCCTCCCATCCGTCCCTATCTCTCAGCGTTGTAAGCGTTGGGAGATGGTGCGCATGGGAGCTTCCGGCTGGCCGGAAGCTCCCTGTGCGCCCTTGTACTGAAACCGGCGCACGGAGAAGACGGGCCGCGGCGCGGGACATCGGCAGCACCGGAGGAGGTAAGTACATGTTTATTGTGTTTAAATAGCCCTCCCCAGCCTGGCCATAAGAAATTTTTTAAACCCGGATAACCCCTTTAATGGGGTAAAACCTGGTGACAGATTGACTTCAAGGGTTTCTCCGTAGTTTCATTTTGAGAGTTCCAGGAGAAGAACAACCAGAATTTAACCCAATGGGGGACCTTGCTAACAAAGCATCTGTCCTTAAGCGGACAAACTTTTCAGGTTCCTAACAACCACCCATGTAACCCAGACCTTCCGAGGCTACATGAATACACAGATTTGATAGGTGACCTGATATAATTCTTCATTTCCGTCCCCAGGTCTGGTTTCAAAACAGGCGAGCCAAGATGAGAAGGCAAATGAAGATGCAGAATTATCATATCCAAATGAAAGCAAAGAGTAGATCAGACTGTAAAAATCATAAAAGACCAGAGGAAAACCCATTAGAGGACATAAAATCTACCAACAACAACTTACTGTTCCCCAAAAATCACAAGAGAGAAGGTCCAGACCAAGTAGAAGATACAAGAACCCGTAGTATCGCCATCCTGCGTAGTAAAGCACGGGAGCACGAGGCTGGGATACACGGCTTGGTAGCAACACATGAAGGACCTCAAGACTTGACCATGAACAAAGATTCAGGGGCAAATGTCACACACTAAGAGCAGCAATAAGTATAATCTTCATGTTACCACTCATGGACGAGGATCTGGAATGGTTTTGTCCCATGATTTCAAGATGGATGTCTACTGTGTTCTTCAAGATGTCTACCAAACCATAGAAGATTTCATCTTACTACACACTTGCTCTCTGTGCCTTCTATAGAATATACCACTGTTACACCTGTACCTACCTACATGATCTTCTCCCAACCAACTGGAGCTTCCTTCACTGAGGTTGTAAGGAGGTCACATGGAATCATGTCATGATGGTGGCTCCATAACTGCTCATTGGCTGCATATCTAACAGTAAAAGTTCTAGGTAATATGTAAAGTTAGTTACACAATTCAAGGACCCATATGTAAGAAGAGACATTTCATAGATTATATTTTGAGTATTACGTCAAAAATAATGCTATGTCCCATCCTTGGTACAAAACAGAATGATGTAGAACATATTTTTTTCTTTTGATTCAACCGGTGGAGAGGAATTAAGCTCAAAATCTAGTGATGGACGGTTGATGTTTTCCACCATTGACTTTAATGGGCACGATTATCTATGTGGTGAAGAAGAGGTAAAACAGATAAAGTGTTCAATAGACCCATTAGACGCTTTTATGTGATGTTAGTTTTTACATGATTAATTGGCCCAACCCAAATATCCAGTATAGGAAAATCCAGTCTAAAGCCAACAGATTGGACCAGTGTTGGACTGGAGTCCTTCAGATCACTGCATAAAGTTATCTTTGGTGCGCATCATCCAATCGAATCCTAATAAATAGCAGGGTTGGACTGGCCCACAGGTGAACAGGTGGATTCACTAGTGGGCCCCTGAGCTTGGTGGGCCCCAGGACCTATTTAATGGGTATATATTGCTAAGTCACAGAGCTATGAGTTAAAGGCAAATACCGGTCAGCAGGTTACTAACGGGGCTCCTAAGACCATAACAGTCCAAGCCAATGGCTAAAAAGCAAGCTAGGGTGTACAGCAGTGGGCCCCATTAAAATATTTTACCACTAGGCCCTAGGCATTCTAGCCTGACACTGGACCTCAGTAGCCTTCAAATGAGATTATCTTTTTCTTGTTGACCGATGTCAAGTATTGGGTTCAAACTGGGGCTCATCGGAAGATCCTCTGAATCTCTAGTGGGCCAGTTTGGTACTGGATAAGACACTTGGGAGGGTAGCACTCAGGGTCGGCTCCAGGTATCAGTAGGCCCCTGGTTGACAGAGCCTCGTGGGTCCCTTTGCAGTGAGCTCACATGGCAGCATTAAAAATTCAGAAACTAAAACAGTTCTGCTATTCCCTAAAATATTCCCTAACTTATCATACTAATCAACCCCTCATGGTTATATTATATACAGCCCCGTTTTGGTTATTTTAGAGGAGAGGCGATTCTACCATCACCATAGACAAAGGTTCTTTACTGTACGAGCAGTGAGACTATGGAACTCTCTGCCGCAGGAGGTCGTTATGGCCGACTCTATGTACATGTTCAAGAGAGGCCTGGATGCCTTTCTGGAGAGGAAAAATATCACGGGTTATGGGGATAAAACATTTATTTAATTCTTAAAGGTTGGACTTGATGGACTTGCGTCTTTTTCCAGCCTTATATACTATGATACTATGATATAAACCACCCTTGACCCTCTATGGATTCATAAGATACAGCCCCCTCACCCCCATGGATTCCTTATATACAGCATTATGTGGGCCCCCCCCAGCAGCCCTGGGCCCTGGCACTTGCCCGGGCATGCCCAGTGCTGGCGCCAGCCCTGGTAACACTTTCTGAAACTATTAGTTGTAATTGATCCAAACAGCAAAAATTTCAACCTAGACACAGACTTTCCTCTTGTCTGACACCATTAAACAGTCTTTTCTATTTCCCAGATGACTTGACCATTGATTATTTATTGGCACCCACAAACATAGAGACTGACACCCAATCATGACCCCTGAAGACTCTATCAGCACTTGTCTTTGAGGGAGATGGGGTGACACCTCCTAATGTTATCTTACCCAATGTAACGCTGGATAACCAGTTCTGTGATGTTCTGGCCATGTACATGTATTCCATCATTGTAACTTATATGATGTTATATGTATTCTATTGTTTTAGTGTTTTTTTTTTTAAACTTTTTTCATAATTTTAAGTAAAAATTAGTAATTAAAGTCAATTTTAAAGGAGTCATTTATTCCAACCCATAACATATGCCTCAAATTTCTTGGACTTCTTCTTGTTGGAAAACTGCTCCCTGATCCATCATTTGAAAAGCCAAATTGGCAGAAGAATTAAGTTGTCTCTTTTTTTTCATAACTGTCTCTTCCTCCACCTGCAATACTCAATGCATTCACTAGAGGAAGCCATATCCCTACCGATAAAAACATCAAAGCGCCACCGCTACAAATCCATAGGAAGCGCTTTCCATACATCAGTCTGTGGACCATTTGCATCCAATTTATGGGGCATTTCCCTGACGCAGAAGAATTTTAATTGTGCTGAAAATAAGTTATTGCCCTAAATTACGTTTTACGTCTCCTCGTAGTCAGCGAATGTCACATCCAGCTGCTGTGTGATGTATCCTTATTGTTTCTTTGTGTGTACTTTTATGTTTTACCCCACTTCACTCAGAAATAAAAAATCCCATTATACTCTCAGGGAAAGAGATGTGGCCCTACATGACAGTACAGAACCGGTAGAGATCGTATTCAGGGCCGGATTAAGGTTGGTGGGGGCATGTGGGACGCACATGCAGGCGATTACATACCGAAACCGGCTCATCATTGTAGCTGTTGAAGCTCGAGGCCGGTGCTCCAAGAGCTCTAATGATGATCCAAAACCGCTGTGCAGCTCTCCCAGAGACAGTCACCTGCTGGTGGGGGCCCCCTTAAAAGTAAGTTGGTGGGGGCGGCTTAAGAATATCCCGGGCTGGATGACTATTACAGCCCCTACAAGTCGGGAATCACTTCCTACATCTGGTACTAGAATCAGCTTCTTGGGAAATGGGGGATAAATCCCTTCCGTCTGCTTTCCATCTGCGGTTTCAGGACCTTTGGAGGACCTTCAAAGGTCCTGAAATGGCTGTTGTGTACATGTATATTGAGAGCAGGATGTACAAGGATTTTTTGGGTAAGGGTTCTTATCAGTATAACGTCTGGGTGATTTCAGTGGCCATGCTCCCCCTAAAAGGCTTGATCCTCGGGCTAACGCCCAAACCGCCTATGTAATAATCCACTACTGGGTGGGTCCCCATAATCCTGCCTTGACTCTATTTGTCACTGCACAGGGTCTGTGCACCTATGCAATGAGTGTCACTATATAACACTGTACTAATCTATTGCCCCATGTGGACATTTGAACCGGGTCCTGGTTGTGTCCACAACCTCTGTGTCCCTATAACTAGGCCATTACTAATACTATGTCTCATGGTTAAGACTAATCTGCACAATTGTCCCTTCCTTGTCAACAATTGTAACACTCCCCTCCCCCATATACATCCCCTCGCCATTACATATACACAAGGCAGTGCGGTGCCATCCGCATACATATAATGACATGGCGGGCGCGGTAACACTTTCCTGTACGTCTGACATGTGCTAGAATCCATTACATCCCCTAATTAATTTGGCTCCGTTTTCCTTCGGAGATCACTTAATTAAAGGACCATTGAATGGAAATGCAAACGAGTGATTTATATGCAGATCTTATAACACCTTCACTATGGGAGACAAGAGGATTCAGAAACTGATACAATAAATGAGTTTATTCTCCATAACCCTATAGATGAGTGAAGGCTCTGTGACCCTGTAGCAGGGGTGAACCCTAACTCTCAGCTGCCTGAGGGCTCGCTCTTGAAACACACCTACCTCCACCCCCATCCAGTAGTTATATAACACAATAATTTTTTTTAGCAAGTGGGTTCTCCATGAAGAATATCACACCCATGCTTACATTGGGTGTGAAGATGCACTATTTTTAGGTGGAAGATCCTGATTTGTAGCAGGTGACTGCTGCCTGAGGCAAGAGACTCAACTCGCCTTCAGGGATGGTGCACCCCTGCTCTTTAGGAGATAGTCTGCCATTTAGTTATACCGTTCTGTATATTTGTAGATATAGATATACAGATATTATAGAGATTATTGCAGGCATGACATCATCACATTGCACATACGGCCCTGCTACATTCAGCAATAGGAGCAATAGGAGGCCGGCACAGTGGCTGAGTGAGTAGCACTTCTGCCTTGCAGCACTGAAGTCCTGGGTTAAAGTCCCACCAAGGTCAAGATCTCCAAAGAGTTTGTATATTCTCTCTGTGTTTGCGTGGATTTCCTCCGGGTCCTCTGGTTTCCTCTCGCACTCCAAAACATACTTGTAGGTTGTTTAGATTGTGAGCCCCATGGAGACAGGGACCAATTTGTCATGCTTTGTGCAGCGCTGCATAATCTGTAGGCACTATATAAAATAAAGAATTATGGGAGAGGAGGCATAGTGATAGTGCTGGAAGCTGACAGCCGGAGGAGGCCGACAGAGTTGATGTTCCAGGACATAACTCCCATCTGTCAGGACAGAGCCCGAAACCCCCCTAAAAAGTCAGAATTTCCTCAATGATGGAAAGTTCCTCCAAACACCGTTCGCTCCCTTCTTGACGTCAAGTCATCTTTGTGTTGTGGAGGCATCACTAACAGGCAACGGTCTCTGCCCCAGAGGTGCAGCACCCAAAAGTAGCCCTTTACGAGGGAAATGCACTTTTACACCCTCTTTATACCTGATCAGACCAGATACATCTGAGTATCTGCATGTTCTGTATCTTGCCATATGATGGAAGCTTCTCCTTACAGGGGGGGTACATAGTGGCACATGGAGATTATATTAGCTTCTGTATGGACAGATATACTATAAGTATTTAGGATTCTTTTAAGAACTACAAAAACTTTAATAAAAAAAAATCTCCTTGAGATAAATCTGTGATTCTTAGAAGAGGTTTCTCAATGCCGATGAGACCTAGCAGCGAGCCTATTAAAGAACGCGCCAGGGGGGCGCCGATGGAAATAACAGGACAAGAGTTTTCGTTCTGCAAGCAATTCTCCGACTGTAAATGTTTATGTCATTTTTGGAGTCCCCCCCCTCCCCTACCTGGCAATGAAGAAGCTGCTGTAAATGTAGGATATAAAACACGCCGACCCCCTATTACCGCCGCGGCACGGGCCCTGTACCAGGTTTTGTTTCCTTTGTGCCTGCCGCTGTCAGTGGGGTCACAGGTCGCTGCTTGCAGTCATGGTAACAATGGATCTTATTGCAGATGATAAGTCCCAGAAGAGGCGACTCCTGACATCACCCGCGTTAATCTGCCTCTTCCCATCCAATTCATTATGCATATAGGAGAGGGAGCAGGGAACATGCAAATCACCTCCAGGAGACAACGCCAAATCCGCTAATAGCCAAAAACAATGACAGGCCTCACGTGACTCCTTCATTAGTCGGAAACTGGACACAACTCATCTATAGGGGGCGCACTACAGCACCTTTCCTATATACTGTACACTGTTATCCCCAATCGTTTTGGCCACTGATATATAGGAAGAAAAATCACAATAAACTAAATGTAATGGAGTCAACGAGGCTTCTGGTATAGTCCAGGCGTACAAGATAGGTTTGTTCTTAAGTTGAATTTGTATGTAAGTTGAAACTGTAGATTTTATAATTGGAGATACAGGCATTTTTTGCCCCTGTGACAATTGTAATTTCAAAAATTTTTGATGTAATTGGACCAAGGATGATCAATAAAGCTTCATTACAGACACTTTACAGCTGATCATTGCAGTCTGGGACTATAGTAACATCCAGAGAGCTTCACCAGAGGTCATAGTGGGCAGAGGGGTCCGTGTTTAACTAGGGGTTGTCTGTAAGTCAGGTGTCCTTAAGTAGGGCACCACGTGTATATTTTACAAAAATATCTGAGGAACCTCTGAATGCTTGTATGAAAGATCCATAGTGGGGGATCTTATGTAGGTTGTAATACTTATTAGAGAACAGTTAGACAGTATCTTATCTTATAACATTGCATTGTGTCATTCCTCTGTTATTCCTCCTAAACATTGAAGAATAAAGGAACAACTGGGTTTTACCACTTCCTTCTTCATATAGATCACACACCCCAATTGGTAACTTCTAGTTATGAACTTATTGGTGGATTTCTAGGAGGAACAGATGTACGAGGATTTCATGAGTGAAGGTCCTTCTCAGTATAACATTTGGTGGGTGGTCGGGGTGGCCATGGGCCCCTTAGAAGGCTTGGGTCCCGGGCTACTGCCCAATCTGCCTAGATTATAATCTTCTATTGCCAGTCAATATCAACGACCTGAAAGTGGCGCTCACCAGAGGACGAGGAACCGTTCAACTGATGTTTGGGCCAAAATGATATAACGGATCCCGGGAATGCAGAACGATAGGGTTGATAGGTGACTGCCACCAGCTAAGGATCAGATATCTAACCTCATTACATCTAGGCCTGAGATCACTAAGACTTCATATTGACCCGTTCACCATCTGCTTCATTGATAAACAGTTATTTGGTCGCATGTGAGAAGTTCTTCTCGTGGCCAGACTAAACATTCATTCCTAGGCTGTAAACACCGGACTCTCCGGCCCCAAAAAATAAAACATTGTGGTTTCCCTACTCAATCAAGTGCTCTCTACATCCGGTGGACTTCTCCAGTGACAAGAAATGTTCACATCTAATGGTTGTCATAGACTATTATCCGGTCTACTCTAGACCACTCATGGCCCACTATATCTGTAAGGAACTTTCATCACTCGACCTTACCAACTATACATCTTAATTCCCTTAAGGTCTCCTACCAATGAACTGATCGCCAGACTAGAGGTCGTTAGATATTTCTGGAGCTTAGTTACTTCTCACTGGATAACATTGCAGCATCATATGGGCAACCACCTCGCATAGAACTGAGCTGCTGTATCTAAGCTGCCTTATATGGCCATTCACCTTCCATAGAGTTTAGTTATTGTATCTAAGCTGCCATTATATGGGAACCCCCTATATAAAGCTGAGCTGTTGTATCTAAACTGCCTTGTTAGTAAAGATATATTACTCATATTTGTAATTTTTTAAGAACTTGGCAATGAACCTGGCTTTTAGTTGTGTGTGAATGGGTCTGGTCAGCTGTTAAAAGATGGAGATGGGCATGTGGAAAAGTTATGTGGGGGGCCCAAGCATCAGACTTTTAATACAACCTTGGGCATAGGTAGAACCCATTTAAGTACCCCGACTTTTATTAGTGCACTGATTAGGATCCCTAAAATAAGGCACAAGTTTAGCCCATTTATTTGGGCATGCTCAGAGTCATACAACCTCTATCACATGGCGGAGTTGGAGCCCATTTATTTGGGCATGCTCGGAGTCCTCCAGCCTCTATTACATGGCGGAGTTGGAGCCCATTTATTTGGGCATGCTCGGAGTCCTCCAGCCTCTATTACATGGCAGAGTTGGAGCCCATTTATTTGGGCATCCTCGGAGTCCTCCGGCCTCTGTTACATGGCGGAGTTAGAGCCCATTTATTTGGGCATGCTCAGAGTCGTCCAGCCTCTATTACATGGCAGAGGAGGACCCCATTTATTTGGGCATGCTTGTAGTCCCCTTGTCTATATCACAGGGCAGAGGTGGAGTCCATTTATTTGGCTTGCTCAGAGTCCTCCAGCTTCTATTACATGGCGGAGTTGGAGCCCATTTATTTGGGCATGCTCAGAGTCATCCAGCCTCTATTACATGGCAGAGGAGGACCCCATTTATTTGGGAATGCTTGTAGTCCCCTTGTCTTTATTACATGGCAGAGGTGAAGCCCATTTATTTGCTCATGCTCAGAGTGCCCTTGTCTCTATCATATGACAGAAGTGGAGCCCATTTATTTGGGCATGTTAAGAGTGCTCTTGTCTCTATCGCATGGCAGAGGTGGAGCTCATATTTTTGGGAATGGAGTCCCCAGGCCTCTATCACATTGCAGAAGTGCGTCCCATTTCAGTGCCCCCCAACCTTGCTTTGGTTTTTAGTGCTCTGAATGAAACCCTGTTACTTCCTACAAATGAAATTACTTAAAAAAATAATCACTGTGGCCTCTAAGTCAGCAAAGCTTACCAAGAAGATAGGTCCGCTAACATTTCAATATATACCTCCAACTAATCCCCTTGGCTGCGGCATTCATGGGGTACAATCTGTGGCTTTGCAAAGTTACGTTTCACTTGGAAGATTTTAATGAAATCCCCTTGCTTTTCCTTGCTTCCCTGCTCCCGGGAGATATCTCCCCTCTCTAGGAATACAGTTTTTTTTCCCCTCATTCTCAATTATTTTTAGCAAATATAATCCAACCCAATTTTTTTTTTCGCGGCACACATCTTTAAATCATGCCCTTTTTACCAAAGGCTAATGCTGCGGCTAATGAAACCTGAAGATTATAACACAGAACTGTTGGAACTCGCCGCAACAATTAAGAATTTAATTAAAATACAATAAGATAGTTATTGCAGGGTAATTAAGATGGAATAATTGATAAATGTCCTATTAGCATTTAATAATTACAAATAGAACTGATAACATAAAAGTTATGGAGGAAAAACGGCTCCGAAGTCGACAGAAAATCGTTTTATAAACTCTGCTCCAATAATAGATTCCCAAGAAGGTTTATGAATGCCCTTCAATGACTCGTGTGTAGTAGATCTGGGCCGTCTGCTGCTTAGCTTCCCAATCCCTACAAGGACAGTGCCTATCCCACATGGGTGCTGGTAACCTTGCCGCTATGTCACCCTGTTGGATTGTTTTGATCCGAAAAGTTTTGCTTTGTTGTTTTAAAGGGGTTTTCCCACGAACGCAAGTTAGGCCCTATCCACAGGAGACCCCCACAGATCACGAAAGAGAGGGGTCCAAAGGGGTCCCACGTACCTCAGTCTGACCCGTTGAAGCTCCGTCAGGTTAATGGAGCAGACAGCCGTGCATGACCGTTAAGCTCCATTTATCTCTATGGAGCTGACGGAAGTTGCCGGAAATTGAGACCCCCACCGGTTAGCAAGTTAGGTCCTATCCTGTGGATAGGACCGAACTCATGTTCCTGGGAAAACTCCTTTAAGAAGCCTTCAAAGGGGTAAACATGACTAAAACAGACAGTGGGTTATGGACCTACTATGTCACCTAACTGGATTGACTGCTAATTATATTTCTTAGGAACATTAGGTTGGTACTGTAGTGCCCTGGAGGAGAGGAGCATTGAACTTTGGACCTTTACAGACATTTGAATATTTCCCCTATAAGAAGTCAGCACTTCTTACTTTATTTCACATTATTCTATAGTGTTTTATGATATACATTCTGTATAGACCTGTAGAAAGGGTTAATGAACATTGAGAGACATTTCTGACTGTGTATCTCTAACTAAAGAGACGCTAATAATTTTCCAAAGCTATAGAAGAAATTGTTTTGGAGGGGAAAAAAAGACTTGTTTACCAGATAAGCAGACAGCCTGATCTTTAGAATGACAGGTGATGTCTGGAAAGTTGTTTAGAACTTTAGAAACTTTCTGTCATAGAATATTATGGGGATTCAATGTAAGTCTATGGAGGAATGCTTTGTCATTGTTTGTGATGAAATGTATCCATTTCTTCCCCCATAGAAGGTATATAAAGAGAACAGTCGATGCCCTAGTGTCCTGCAGTTAGGTAACAGAGTAACCACAAGAAGAAGTGAGATATTCTGTCATAGACAATGGGCACATAGCCTATGCCCAGGATACCAGCCTTCAGAGAAAGAGATGGACAGCTACTCCGGCCTTTCCTCCCCATGAAATCCTTATCCTGCCAGGGAGGAGGTTGGAGAAGCAATCTAATGCTTTGTTTGTATTGTTTCATACTTGAATTTCCTAAGTGCAGTCTCTATATAAGTGTCAGCTGACATGTTTGAGTGTAAAAATTTAGCTATAAGGTACCAATCACAACCTACTCACACAGGCTACTCAATATGCCGGATTGACTGCATGGTCTCCAATGTTATCTGGATTGTGCGGGACACACCTGAACCACCCAACACGAACTTAAAAAGCAATCCAGCTCATCTCTATTCACTGATCGGCCTTCTAATATATAACATATGTCATATCCAAACCCCCCACCCGAAAAGTTCTGGTCTGCTCATCTCTATTCCTGAAGGATATGTCGATGGCAGAAAATTTCACTTACAGAGACCTTACGTATTGATACTAGGACAGGTTAGTCTCTGGACTACTACTTGGGAACACGCGGTAAGATAAAGTAAAAAAGTAAAGTTGACCTCATATGGAGCCTCCCTGTGTGAATGGTTTCCTATATGATAAGCAGTTGTGTTTAGGTGAAGAAGCCAATGCACCTCTAATTCTTAAAAATAGTTGGGCCACAAATGACAGTGTGGAAAGGGGATGAGTGTCTGATTATTGGGTGACCAACTTTGGGACCTCCAGTGATCACAAAAAGAGTGGTCTGCAATGTGAATGAAGCTCCGATGCACATGAACAACCTAGGCCAGTGGTGGCGAACCTTTGGCACGGGTGCCAGAGGTGGCACTTGGAGCCCTCTCTCTGGGCACCTTGATCATCACCCAGCACAAAGGTCACCATTCAAGACACAAGACCTCCTCCTGCAGTCATAGGCAGCCCAGGACTTAAGCGCTATTTTAAAGTGACTTGAAGTGCAGGAGGAGCACTTTGATTCATCTTGTTAAGGGGACCTTAGAGGGAAGCTACAATAATAATCTGAATTTCTTCTTTTCTACTGTACTGGAGTCCTCAGGATGCCAATACGTTTGAAACCTGTGAGTTACTTTAGTTACCTTAATTTGGCACTTTGTGAAAAATATGTGGCTTTTGCTGGTAGTTTCGGCACTCAGTCCCTAAAAGGTTTGCTGTCACTGACCTAGGCTCCTACTTCTATGGCTGTGGTGGTCATGCATGTGCATCAGCCTCTTGACTGGGTCTCCAAGTGGTCAGGATCCCTGCAAAGAAACCCTCATCCTAATAGGAATGAGAGAGACAAGGATCAACTGGAGGAGAGCTATTTGGAGCAGCACTTTGGCCAATAGGCGCTTTATATCTCTATGACCCCCTTTATCTCCTATGGTCCTTCCACAGATAATGTGACTACATGTCTGATGTACAACCCAGAACATCACACGTCAAGCCAGAGCATAATTCCATATTAGTATTTTATTATATTGATACAACAGAAGACATGAAGATCCCTCTGATCAAAGGTCGCCCAGTGAGATTAGATAAGCTCTTGGTGGAAGTAGCCGCACTCCTCCGGTTTCACTCGTATGGAATGGGCCGTGCCTACAAAGGCGCTGGCTTACAGGAATCCATTACACTGTTCCGTCTCATTACTTATGCCGAGTGTGGACAGGGACCTGTTAATCAGTTTCTTGTAAGTTATACTGTAACTGGACCCCTGCGGGGGAAATGTATACCATGTGCTGGGATGTATCAGGATTCACATATACACCAATGATGGGAGGGGGCATTGTCTCACACCAACAAAGAGACTATACAAAACAATAGTCTGTTTTTGTATTGGAGGACACTGCATGGGTCATATGTTAGATTTCACTTATAACTAACAAGGTTCCTGCCTTTACCAAAATTTGGAAACCATGGGACACCCATTGGACTGTGGAGATCAACTCTACAAACTGATCCTCTGTTCTCTTTATATATTCCCCACCCTACATGCTGTCCATGTATTGTGTGTTGTTAGTGTTTGTACTTGTTAACTGTTCTCTACTTGGATATTTCAGTTTGGGAGTTTATCCCGGGACGGGCGATGGTTCCTGGGTTGTATGAATATTATGTCCCCTAGAAGTCCGGAATCACTTCCTACATCTGGTATTAGAATCAGTGTTTTGGAGAATGGAGGATGTGTCCCTTCTGCCTAAATTCTATCTGTGGTTTCAGGACCTTTGGAAGACCTTCAAAGGTCCTGAAATGCCTCTTGTGTACATGTGTACTGAGAGCAGGAACATATGTACAAGGATTTCATGGGTGAACGTCCTTCTTAGTATAAAATGTGGTGGGTGGCTTGTGTGGCCATGGGCCACCTAGAACACTTGGGCCCCTGGCTACTGCCCAAACGGCTATATTATAATGCATTACCGTACCTACTGCTTCTGATTGCGATACCACGGTGACTATTTAATCTCTCTGTCATATAGCAGCCAAAATTCGGGATTTAATGAACTTTTCACCACCTGGACTCGTCTACTGCTGGGGACCTCCCCCTACTACGTGACTTTGCTTATTTCATGTTGTGAATTTTTTTGAACATTTCTCAATAAAAAATAAAAATAAATAATTTAGTTGTAAATAATAAAATGTTTCCAAAAGAGAATAGTCACTTACAGAACTCCCTGTTCTTTGAGATTTGGTTGGGGTCCAGGTACCCTCCAGACATCATAGGCTGGGGCATAAATATGGACTCGTGTGCCATGGGGGGAAATTCAGCTTCAAACCCCTCCTTTGCAAATTTTTCTTAAATTTAAAAGAAGCTCCTTCTATGCAACTTTAGCCAATAGTGAACCTCTGAATGGGGCCCCACTTACCCCTTAAATAACATACATACAGTATATACACACCATATATACATACATACAGTACCATATACACCTATGAATCACATATATGGACACGGACATACAGCATATTCACATTGAATACCCCAAATGCCAGGACCCCCTGATACTGTGTGCCCCATAGCAGCTGCTGTGGCTGCTACCGCATTAGTTACACCCCTGGCAGGCAGGCAGGGTCTTATAAATACAGGGCCACATGCCTTGTTGACTACCCAAAACAACAAATGAATAATACATCTTTCAATTAAGGCAGCTGAGATACAGCAGCTCAGCTCCATGTAAGATAGATTGCCATATAATGGCAGCTTAGGTACAGCAGCTCAACTCTATGTAAGGTGGATGACTATATAATGACAGTTTAGATACAGCAGCTGAGCTATATGTAAGGTAGGTGACTGTATAATGGCAGCTTAGATACAACAGCTGAGCTATATGTTTGGTATACGCCTATATAATATTGTATGTTCATCAACTGGTGCCTGGTGAGAAGCCATTATGTTCCAGTGACGTCTGCTCTGAATGTAGTGAGATTGGAGTAAAAGGAGAAGAATGCAAACCTTATAGCTGCATATTTCTCTATATACTCTAATTCTACTTCTGATATTAAAAAGTTTGATGCAGGCACATCTGACAGCTTGTGTCATAAATCTCAGTGCACAGAGTAAGGTTGAAGGAATTACCATGCATAAATTGCAAGACGCCAAAGGGCATGAAAGTGTTTGGGCACACTCCCATCTTGGCTTTTATACCTAGTGGTAGCTGCAACTATAGGTGTGACACTGCTCGGAGATGTTTGGTTTTTGGACAATAATCTCGGGGACTGTCCCAGATTTTTCCTGATGTCGACAGCAAATTGGTGGACATTACAGAAATGAGGTGAGGTAAGTCTTTCAGCTGAACATTACGATACATACATTACATATATACAATACATACATATATACAATACATACATTACATATATACAATACATATATACAATAAATACATTATATATGTATATACAATACATACAATAATAATAATTCCTTTATTTATATAGCGCACACAGATTATGCAGCGCTGCACAAAGCATGACAAATCATTCCCTGTCCCCATGGGGCTCACAATCTAATCAACCTACCAGTATGTTTTGGAGTGTGGGAAGAAACCGGAGGACCCGGAGGAAACCCACACAAATACGGAGAGAACATACAAACTCTTTGCAGATGTTGACCCTGGGACTTGAGCCCAGGACACCAGCGCTGCAAGGCTGTAATGCTAACCACTGAGCCACCGTGCTACCCCTATACATTACATATATACAATACATACAATATATATATAGTAAATACACTGCCAAGAAAAAGTGAAGATCTGGACATATTCTTTAGTTGTCTCTGGGCCGCTTAAGGACCAGCATAGTTGTGGGGTGTACAGTATATACACATGTATGTCAACAATACCCGTGACTATAACTCTTTGTCTGTTGTTTCCTATCATCACTTTGCTTCCTCTTACTCAGCGGTCACAATACTATTGTGTCACCCCCAGACAGGATGTTATGTGCTGCGGCACCTGGTGACCCCCGGACACTGGATTGTGTAGATTCTATCTGCTGATCCCTATACATATACTGTACATAAGGAGGTTATTTCATGTAACTGAAGGAAAGACAATTTTTTTCAAATATTAAAGAAGTTGCACAAGTCAAGAAAAATATTCTTGGAAAAACAGCGCCACACCTGTTAATGTGCAGTATTGCAGCTCTGCCCTATTCATTTCAATGGGAATAATCTGTGGGATCGGACGCAAGCCATTGTGGTGTATGGAGGCCCGGAGAGATATTACAAGAAACTGAAATATTGACTTGAAAATACACAACCCGAGGCAACTTTTACACAAATTGTCATTGTCACCTTCTGCTCTGGGTATAAATAATTGTTTTATAGCATTCACTGCACACAAGTATTTATGGGCATTGTCCTATCTCTACAACACAGGAAGGGAAACTTCTCATATGAAAATTTAGTTTCCTTTTAAACCAGAAGTCTTATCTTCACTTGAAGGAAATCTACCACCAGGATGAAGGATTGTAAACCAAGCGCACTTACATACTGGGGGTTATATAGAAGATAGGTTCTATAGGTTTGTTCTTAAGTTGAATTTGTATGTAAGTTGAAACTGTATATTTTATAATTGTAGTTCCAGACAAAATTTTTTTTCGGGAATTGGAGTTTCAAAATGTTTTGCTGTAATGGGAAGAAGGATCATCAATAAAGCTTCATTACACACACCTTACAGCTGATCATTGCAGCCTGGGACTAAAGTAACATCCCGAGAGCTTCATCAGATGTCACAGGGGGCAGAGGGGTCCGTCTGTAACTAAGGGTCGTCTGTAAGTTGGGGACCGCCTGTAGACAGATAGATATGAGATAAAATAGAAAATAAAAAATAGAAAAAGGCGGCGCCACAAGGTAGTGGAACAATCCAAGTGGTTTTTATCCCCCAAGCTGCCACGTTCCAGCTTCATCTGAGGTTTGAGAAAAGCTTGGGATGACGCTGAAACGTGGCAGCTTGAGGATAAAAACCACTTGGATTGTTCCACTACCTTGTGGTGCTGCCTTTTTCGATTTTTTATTTTCTATTTTATCTCATATCTATCTATCTATCTATCTATCTATCTATCTCATATCTATCTATCTATCTATCTATCTATCTATCCATCTCCTATCTATCTATCTATCTATCTATCTATCTCATATCTATCTATCTCATATCTATCTATCTATCTATCTATCTACAGGGGGTCCCCTACGTAATATAGGACCTGGCCGGGTGCTGGGTGCTGCCACCCACAGATATCATCATAGCATTGCTGTCAAAAAAGTTTCGCTGGAGAACCCAAAAGCTGCAATCTCCATTATTTATGACCCTGCCATCTGGTTTCCATGACCTTTGACCAGTAGATGTAACCGGGGCTGTGATAGATTTGGGGATGACTATGGTATGTGCCCCCAGGAAGATCTCACTCCGAAATGTATAGGATGTGATGTAACATCTCCGGGCAGAACTGTCAGAGGCGCTACATTTCTCAAACACTGTACAAAATTTGATGAATTTGGGGCAAATTACAGAATCGGAAACTCCAGCAAAATTGCTACATTTCATCCAATGTATAAAATGAAGTCCATATATATCTCCCACACAGGTCAATTCCTGTACATCTAACTACAGATCCCTACAGAATATTCCCTCTAATTAAATACGTTGCAGAATTTACTGCCATGATTTTGGACCCTGGGGACAGAGGAACTTGAAGAACACTCAACATGAGTAAATGTATCCCTGTATATCAGCCTCCTGTACATTATAACCCCCCCCCCCCCATTACCATCTTATTAGTAGATGCAGGATTGTATTCCCATAGGTGAGGAATCCTATAACTCCCATCCATAGTGATACAATCCTAATGGAATTGAGTTACTGTCTCTTTTACTGTCTCCACTCAGGTGGGCTCCTCGTGGCTCACAATGTTTGGGTTATATTATTATATTATTGCATTTGGAAGCTTAGAGGTTTGTAGTTGAGATGATGGAACTTGAAAGGATTAAGTGGAGATGAGGTAGTTATGTATCTACTCGCATTATAAATGGGTGGGATATAATAAATACATATGTAGGGTTTGACCCTGCAAACTACAGACTGTGCTGGGTATCTGTTTAATCATATCTTTGTGTGTTGTGTTAATAGCAGCAAGACTGTGAAATATAATTTATATTCGCAGATTGTAGCTGGACTTGAAACCCTGGCGGTGTGTCCTTACACTGCTGTGCTCTGTGTTCCCTGAAGATGACATTAGATATTGTCCCTGGAGATCTGTGTAATCATAGCATTGTGTGTGTTGTTAGTAGCAGCAGCAGGACTTTGAAATATGGATTTATATTCCAGGATTGTAGCAGGAGTTGAAGCACTGGGGGTGTGTCCTTACACGGTGGTGATCTGTATTCCCTTCAGATAGTGTTAGCTATTGTCCCTGGAGATCTTTGTATTCATAGCATTGTGCGTATTGTTAGTGGCAGCAGGACTTTGAAATTTGGATTTATAGTTCAGGATTGTAGCTGAAGTTGGAGCACTGGGGGTGTGTCCTTACACTGCTGTGCTCTGTACTCTCTGCAAATATTGTTAGGTATTGGCCTTGGAGAACTGTGTAATCCTACCTTTGTGTGTGTTGTTAGTAGCCGGTGGACTTTGAGTAATGGATTTATATACCAGGTTTGTAGCTGGAGTTTGAGCATTGGGTGTGAGAAGTATATTTATATTCCAGGATTGTGACTAGACTTTAAGCATTGGGTGTGTGATTACACTGCTGTGCTCTGTGCTCCCTACCTTAATCTACTTCACATCTATCCTTTTCTTTAAGTTAACTCTGTAGTTATCACCTAAAAGTTTGGAGCAGCTTAAAAGAATAATAATTTCTTTATATAGCGCACACAGATTACGCAGTGCTGTACAGAACTTGCCAAATCAGTCCCTGATATGGGGCTCCAAATCTAATCAACCTACCAGTAAGGAGTGTGGGAGGAAACTAGAGGAAACCCACGCAAACACGGAGAGAACATACAAACTCTTTGCAGATGTTGACTTGGGTGGGATTCAAACCCAGGACCCCAGCGCTGCAAGGCAGAAGTGCTACCCACTCAGCCACCGTGCTGCCCAAAAGGGAGTTTACCACCTCCCAACACCCCCACAAGTAAAATCAGCAATCTGTAGGACCCTTTATAAGCTTTCCACATATATGTTTCCTACAATGTCCCATTTTAGAGAAAATTCAATTTGTCTTTATGCAAATTAGCTTCCCGGTGCACCAAGGGCGGGGTTATGTCTGCTGGTGCACGTTTTATTCTTTCTATACTTCTCTCTGCCACAAACTTGAAGCGTCCCTTTATCCAATGACTAAAAGCCCTTGCAGGAAGGAGTTGTAGTAGACTACAACAAGTGCACGAACAAGCGAAGCCCCACCCCTGGTGCACTCAAGAGCTAATTTACATAAAGTAAAACATTTTATTTTGTCTAAAATAACAGATGGCTTGGAAATTAGACAGTCTGCAAAACTTACAAAGTGCTGAGTTTAGATGTGCAGTGATTTGCGGGGTGGAAGTTTCTTCAATGCAGAGGGCTAAGAGCACAGCAATGTGAGGATACGCCCCCAGTGCACTTGGAGAAGTTACAGTAGAATATGAATCCATTTTTCACAGTCCTAATGCTACTAACATACTCAGAGGTAGTGTCGCATGTTCAAAATGTTACAGGGAGGCGCCTATGGTGGACATACACATTATATACGTGAATTATTTTCACGAACATCAAGACTAATTGTAAAGTAAATAGCTTCATGATGTAGTGTCCTGTTTCTCGCTTATTGGGAGTTTACAATTAAAACCTCCTTTAAAGGGGTTGTCCAGAGGTTGAAAAACATGTGTGCTTTCTCTCATAAACAGCGCCACACCTGACTATGGTTGGTGCCGGTATTGCAGCTCAGCTGTACAGAGATGAATGGAGCTTTGTTGCAATACCACACACCGCCCATGGTCAGGAGAGGCGCTGTTGCTGGAAGTAAGCAGCCATATCCTGTATTCTGGAGTCATGGGTACAACACCTGACATTGTACATGATACTTACACTACTATGGGGAAACCCCCTAAAGCAGCGCCACCCCGGTGGTGAAATCCTATGAGTAATGTCTCCTGGCTGCAGGGAGACACGTTTCTGCTCGCTTATGTTATCTCATTGCACAATTCTGTACTTACTGGGATCGTGTCTCATGATCTACATGACATATACAGATGTAGCAGAGCTGATAATGACCCGAGGTCCTTAGTTTACATACTTGGTGAGGGAACTCAATCCCAGAATCAGACATATTTTCCCCCAGGGGGATCAATAAAGTTGTTTTGTTTTGTATTGTATATGTCTATCAGCTTTCGTATCGATGACCTATCATTATTACATGTCACCACTATGGGATCGGTGGGGGTCCGACACCCAGACCCCCTACTGATCTACTGCTCCAGATAAGGGCAAACGTCAGAACCTTTAAAGGGGATGGAGAAGTCCAATTTATTGTATAGTTGGAGTATATACACGTGCCTCATAACCAGGACCTCTCCGGATACCTACCTGCTGCCCGAGATGCCCCCTGGTGGGTATGTGTGATGGTCCATATCCTAAGAACAACGGGTAAGTATCTTACCACCCACTGGGACATCAACAGTAGCCCACAAATGGAAGTTCCCCTATATATATATATATATATATATATATATATATATATATATATATATATATGAGGGCGCTTTCACACCATGCGTTGCGTTTTTTGATGCGTTTTTGACCTTGACCTTGATCACATGTTGAAGTAACATTTGCTAAAACGCAATGTAACCTTTTGAATATGCGTCACTACCGCATAAAAAATGCAACGCAACGCCCTGAAGTTCTGATGGGCTTGACCAACGCTTCATTCACTTCTATGGGGCACTCACATGAAGCACTTAGGGTGATGGCACACGTGGCGTTTTGAGTGCGTTTTTGGCCCGTTTTTTTATAAGCAGTCCGCATACATTTTTGACCAGTTTGAATTAAGATAATTGGTCAAATCTGTCAAAAAACGGATGCGTTTTTTAAACGGACTGCTTAAAAACGGCCCAAAAACGCGTTCAAAACGCCACGTGTGCCATCACCCTTAGGGGGCAATTTAGGGACTTTGTTTTTATGATCCCCAGCGGTTAGATCTAGACCGATCAGAGACTTGTATCATACACCGTACATATGGCGAATAAATGTGGCGTTTCTGTGATGTTTGTGTTTGTGAACGCAAACCAAAGACTTCACCTACAATCACTTAATAAGGTAAGATTGCGTTTGCATCAAGTTCGGTCAACGCAATCTTACTTCGATAGGTGGTCACAGGAGAAGCCCGTGCGTGGCGTTTGCAAACACAACGCAAACGCCACGTGTGAATGTAGCCTAAAAGTATCAGCGCCTTTCCTGCTACTAGTGACTCCATGTTGCCAGTCACACGTCAGTAAGACTCGTGTATTCGTTGGACGCTGGTCTCAGTATATGACATATCTGACACTGCCATGACGCTGCATTTCCAGCCCCTGCACCTCCACAGCTGCGCTCTGTAACTAACAACAGTCTCTAAGCAATGTTATGCTGGGTGATGATGTCATCATCCCACGCCCCCCACCAGAAGCCCCGCCCACTCCCAGTCTCTGGCTGTAGTCAGCTCACACAACAGTCTCACACGCTGAGCTCTGGGCTGGAGGTGACAGGCTTCTCCTGGGAGATCTTCTTTGTACTTTGGCTTATGGAGGACGGACGATACATGTACTGAAGCGAAAGCAACAACTGATTGGAGCCCTTTAAAGTAAGTTGCCTTTAACCGCCACTTGCCTGACTCTTGTATCGCACCTTTAAGTCTCTTTTGTTGGGGGGGGTCACTTTCTTCTGACATCTGCTGGAAAGTTTTTTACGACCAACGGGTCCTGCAAGAGTTTTAGTGTGGGATTTCCTATACCTGGGGGTAAAGTTTCACTCTGCACCCCCTAAAGCTATATCTATGTACATAAGAGTGGATGATTAGTGCCCGCTCTGCGAGCCAGAACTAGGGGGACATTGCCCATTGCCCCCCTTGATTTAGATCTTACAATGAAGGTACCTAATATTGCAATCTGTTATACAAATGTTCTCTTACGAATCTGACCTGGCATGAAACGGGTTAAGGCTGTAGATGAATGAGGAGTATATAAATATGTATCCAACTTGTTGCTTATATAAAGGGCAAAGTTCTAAGGGTTGGTGTCTCGGATCTCCTGATTTTCTGCATATTACATATATGAGCAGTATGTTCTGTACTTTATATGACCACAACAAAGGTGATGATGTTTGTAATTGATGCAAAAAGCCACTGAGGTCCAGATATTGTATGTTGTGTACTGTGTGATCCATGGTTAAAAAAAAGTTTGGGTGATCAGGGGCCATGGTACACCACGGATAGAAGATCCATACTTACTATCATGAGGGATGTTGGGGAAAAAGTTTGACCGCTGGGAGCCACACCACTTACCACTTGGTCAACCTCCTATGGCAATGGTGGCGAACCTATGGCACGGGCGCCAGAGGTGGCACTCGGAGCCATTTCTGTGGGCACTCAGGCCATTGCCCCAGGACAGAGTTCACCATATAGGACCAAATCTTCCTGCAGTCCCAGGGAACTTAAGCCACACTTCATTGGCTGTTTGGAAAAGTGAGAAGGTGTTGACAAAACTGCATGATCTTTGGAGGTCCTCCTGCTGGACCCTCCATTCTTTCTCTACAGAGAGACTCCAGAGAGAAGCTACAACGAGAGTCTGAATTTGTCCTTCTTTCAACTGTATTGGTGGCCTCAGGGGGTCGATACGATTGAAAGATGTGGAAGAACAGGTAGCGATAAGTTACTGCTTAAAATGCCATGTTGGCACTTTATTGTAAATATGTGGATTTTGGTTGTAGTTTGGGCACTCAGTCTCTAAAAGGTTCGCCATCACTGTCCTCTGGTCATGCTGGGAGAAGCAATTTGAACAAATCTGTGGTGGGGTATATAGAGGTCTCTACGTTTAGAACCTATTAGATCAGTGTAGTTGCACCCAGAAACTGCATCCCAAGGAGTCCCAAGGCTACTGCCACATACCAGACATCCATAGTATATGTAGGACATAAGTGGGGTTTTATAGTAGAGCCAAGAGCTTCACATGATACTGCAGATGGACAGTAGTTGGCTTTTTTTAGTTGACTAGTGGTATATGCATCACTGCCACCATCTTACAGACTGTGAGGTTCACATGTTCCCTTGTATTGTCTTAGCCAATTTCAGAACCCATCTAGCCTGTGAAAAAGATTCCACTGGTGTCTTTCTTTTTGTAAGTCATTGATGCATCTAATGGATAAACCTCTTCCCAATCCCAATAGGTAATTTTTGGTCTATGATACCTTAGACCAGTGGTAGCGAACCTATGGCACGGGTGCCAGAGGCGGCACTCAGAGCCCTTTCTGTGGGCATCCGGGCCATCACCCCAGCACACCTGACAGGACTCAAAGAATTTTCCTGCATTGCCAAGCAACTTAAAAGATACTGCTTTCAGTGATATTTTAAAGGAACAGGGGGCAATAAGTTACTGCTTTTTGGTTGGCATATCACGATAGAGGGGGGTTTGGGGATGCAGTTTGGGCACTCGGTCGCCAAAAGGTTCGCCATCACTGCCTTAGGACCAATATCTTTAAGGACCCAGATAAGTACATGTCTACCTTCAGTACTGCTCTATGCACACTATGGTGGTACCATGAATAAAGACAGGGCAACACCAAAATCATCCAATGTAGGGTGGACATCTATGGTCTTGTGTCATGTCAGAAGATGGTCCTTTTTTTGTTTTTCTAGTATTCAGGCTGTAGTTTATGGTAGAGAGACCTCAGAGAGCAAATGAGCCTTTTAAGAAAGTTAATACGATCACTGAGAGTCTTATTTCCAATGTGATCCATGACGCTCAGGATGGCATGGCAAGGTGGCCATACGTATTAGATGAAGACCAGATAACCATCTGATCTCTATGGAGTTGTGTCAACTTTTCACTGATGGCAGATGCCTGACTAATCAGACCATAGTGTCCACTAAGTTGAGAACCAAACTTTAGATCTTAAGTTCAGTTGTCGTGATTGAGTCTGACGTGTTACATGATGATACCTGCACTTCCTCGTGTAGGAGTCAGATCCTTGTCAGCTGTTGTGTAGATGTCATCTTAATCTTCAAGTCTATGATCTTTGGTGAAATTATCTTAATCTTCCAATTTGCTGCTGGTTCACAACTTTACATTCTCCGGTCTGTCTAGACTTGCGGAACGAGTAACTCTTATCTGTTTAACCATAAAATGTATCATAAGTGGTTAGAGCGTTGTGTGGCTTGGCTGAGGCAAGTTATGGTCACAATGGGGCTCATTTACTTACCCGATCCAGTCGCGATCCAGCGGCACGTTCTCGGACGAGGATTCGGGTCTGCCGGCATTCACTAAGATCGTAGGCCCGATATCCAGCAGGTGTTGCTGCTGCGCCGAGGTCCGCCGGAGGTCACCTTCTTCTTCCTGGTGCACGTAAGTGCTTGATCTTGTGACACAAATCGCTTTTTAAATTCTGTGTTTTTTCTGCCCCCTGATTTCTGTCACGTGAAAGCCGGGTTTGCGCCAAAATCCCGGCAGAATTCGGCTCAAAACTGAAAAAATTCGGGGAAACCCGATGGAAATGCGCAATTCAGATCCTTAGTAAATGAGCCCCAATATGTTCTGGTTTCTATATGAGAACTGTGACCAGTTGTAGGAAATGATGGACATATGGGTCAACAATTCTGGAGTATCTGTTGCCTTCTTTAAGGGAAGTTACATCCATTGCGAATGGGTATTTATGTCTCCAGTCAACTGTACAATCTTGGAACCATCTCATACTTAGGAAGTTTGTTGCTTGAGTTTTTACTACTGGTAGAACTGGTGCATACTTTAGTGCAGTGATGTTCTTCCACATCTTTCAATCGTATCAACCCCCTGAGGCCACCAATACAGTTGAAAGAAGGACAAATTCAGACTCTCGTTGCAGCTTCTCTCTGGAGTCTCTCTGTAGAGAAAGAATGGTGGGTCCAGCAGGAGGACCTCCAAAGATCATGCAGTTTTGTCAACACCTTCTCACTTTTCCAAACAGCCAATGAAGTGTTGCTTAAGTTCCCTGGGACTGCAGGAAGATTTGGTCCTATATGGTGAACTCTGCCCTGGGGCAATGGCCTGAGTGCCCACAGAAATGGCTCCGAGTGCCACCTCTGGCGCCCGTGCCATAGGTTCGCCACCACTGCTCTAGTGCCTGGAGCATTTGCCCCATGGAAATAATGTTATATTTTTACATCTGTCTCCTTTTTCATTGATATTAACATTAACCTCCTTCTTCTGCAGTCTCCTCCAAGATGGCGGCTATCAAGGCTCTGCAGCAGTGGTGCAAGCAGCAGTGTGACGGATATCGCGATGTGAACATTACTAATATGACCACGTCGTTCAGGGACGGGCTAGCCTTCTGTGCCATTCTACATAAACACCGGCCGGACCTCATGTAAGTATCTAGCCAGATGCCACCATTAGTGGTAGAGGCAACCAAATGGTGCCCAAAACCTCTATTGCAAGACTCTAAGGTTTCATATAGTCCCACCATAAGACCATTGTATGATGTCACTGGTGCGGTCCAACTGCTCGTATGACTTGCTGTTGCAACAAATCATCATTTAGAGGTGGCCATAGAGGGTATGAAACGGATTTTTTGAGACTACGGTACAAGAAGACGTGCCATAATGTGTTAAGGTTGCCTGATGAAGTATAACTGAACCTGTCTAACATTGTCACTTATGGCCCTGAATCAAGGGCGGTGATCGTCCTCAGAAGTAAATGTGCCATTCATAAGACGTGGTGAGAGGGAGCACTTTGTGTGTGGGCAGCGCTGGAAAATGTGAAAACAAGCCGGCATTGAGCGGGGAGGATAAATGTCCTGCCTGTTATATGTGCCAGTAACATCTGTGCCAGCCCAAAATACGTCTTCTGTGATACATGTTCTCCACTGATGACCTGGACACAGGAGCAAGAATGAGATCAGTAGTTATTTATTCCAATATTTTCTTAAAGGGATCATCTGGGACTATGATATTAATGGTCTATCCTTGGGGTTACTCATTGATGGGTAATTGGTGGGAGTTCAAAACTCCCTGGTCATAAAGTACTACAATTGATACAGTCTCAACGTAGGGACCTTAAAGTGAACCACATCCCAGAAGCCAAAATGTGACTATATATTAGGCATGTATAGGCATCACACCTGGTCACTCCATTGCTCTGTTTCTTTATACTTTGCCGCCTGAATACAGATAGCGTAGACAATGATAGAAGGTGTTTGCTTTGTAGGTGTTCTCTTCGTTGCTTGAGGCCATGGTGTGTCGACAGCTTGTATTGACCTCACCCGTCGCAACGTATGATGTGCAATAAATCCCTCTCCACCAGTATAATTGTCAGTAATGTATTACAAGTGTCAGCTGAAACCTCAGATACAGTATTTCCTACATTTCTCCTTCCACTGCTTATAATGAAGCCTTGGGCACTGGAATTGGAGTAATAAGATCTGTATGTGGTCATCCACAAGGTGTGGGGTCATGAGGTGCACTATGGAAACAGAACATCCCACCAGGACTCCATGGTACCCATCAGGTTGAGATTGGGTCCCACCTAAGATGCATATCGTCTATGGGATGGAAAGAGATGACTCTTAAGAGAATTTTTAGATTGTGCATGTGTAACTTGCCGCTCAAACCGCATGAGTGAGATGGGACTATGTTCTCGCGATTGGTGGAGGTCCAATTGGTCATGTCCCTGTCATACCATAAGTTATGATCTATTCTGTAGATGGTTCATATCAGGCTTTGGTAGCACAATTCCTTTGAGTGTTAATGTCATACTGTAATTCACTACAGCTAACATGTAACTCCTTACACATGCTCAGCTTGACCAAAAATGTGTATGGTCTCCATAGAGTCATAGGAATACGCCTCTGCCGGAGATTTATCCTATTCCTTGATCCTTCACAACTCATGATGTCCCACTTGGGACATCCTGATACAGATTATATGAACTCCAGGTCTTGCCAAAATTGGTATAGTCTAACCTGATCCAATACTTGGAACTCCATTTAAGCAGAGGGAGGTGGCACAGTGCCATACAGTGTGGCTGTGCCTGGTACTGCAGCTTGGTTGCCTATTGCCTGGAGTACCACCGAGATGGGGTTGTTCCCCCAAACATGGATCAGATAAGAATAGGCCATCAATATTGTAAACCCCCTTTATTATAACATTAAAGCCTTAGCCGCCTTCAGTCTTATCCCTAATCTTCTGTGGACTACAAGGTTAGGAACCACTGGGTCAGAAAATTGAATATCCAGAGACTCAGAATCTCGGGCCGGAGCTGCTGACTATATGAGGATGTGCGCTCTCATCCTTGTAAAGTCTCCCGCGCAGGAAACTTGAGGAAGCCGGATAAAACAATCCTAATGCCTTCTATTTTGGGTGCGGGGGTCTCCGAGTCACTGGGTATTTTTTCCTGTGTTTTTCACTGGAGCTGACTTGTTCTTTTATGTCTGGCTGATATCACACAGCTGTACTGGGAGATAATAGAATCTGTGTGTGAGATCTCCCAAATCAGGGGGTGAGGAAGAGACGGGGACAATTCCTATGGGGATTGTCTGTCAACTCGTGGTGGTATTGCCAATCCTCTGTTTAGGTCTGCCAATTTCTGGGGGTCTTAAAGGGGTTATCCCAAGTATATAAGTTACCCCTTATCCTATAGATATCTAACTGATAGGTGAGGGTCCAATTTATGGGATCCCCACCGATCACGAGAACTGCAGAATGGAGATCCTGTTCTCGATAACGGGTGGAGCTGCAGGACGAGAATTGCGCCTTACGACTCCATTCAGTGTCCATTGGACTGTGGTCGTCTATTTCTTTCATTCCCATATAATTGAATCGAAGGACAGGACGCACGCTCCATCTCCCTGCTCCCGGGATCACTGTTCTCCGGGTCACAGAAGTCACAGCAGTTGGTCCCTCACCAATGAGCTAGTCCTGTGGATAGAATATAATTATTATACTTGGGACAACCCATTTAAGTGCAGATATATCAGTTGTTACCCAACTTTCCTAGACTACTGGCAGTACAGGTTGTCATATGTTTTGCCGAGCCTCCAACACCGCTCGTGACTTATCGATGGGATAGGGGGTGGGGGGGGAGACATGTCTTGCACGCTTGCCGGTTAGCTGCTATGCTTCAACTTGGATGGTTTGGCCTTCAGAACATGATTGGAAGGGGTGTGTCAGTCCTTCATGAGCTAGCATTGATGCCATTGTCTGAAATTTTGATGGCCAATAATCCATTCAAAGTCCTGGCCTTACCTAAAGATGGCTTATCCATCTAGTGTGTGTGTGGATGGCCCACCGGAGTACCAGAGGATCCTCCAATGGGCCCTCCCTCCTTAATTCATCTCTATTGACCAGGTTTGGTTTTCAATCCATCAAAACTAGAATCCGTCCATGTTACCAGCTGAAAAACGTATTCACTGGACAAACAATGTTGACCAGATGTTCAGAAATTCTCTGATCGTCATCCTCCCCCCATCCCTTAAATAGTTTGTGGTAATGAGTGGTCATCACCCTGGGACTCTGCATGCGACAGCGCCAAGAAGGCGGAATTTGTGGTTCCTGACATGTACCGCGTGTGTAGAGCGTCTGCCAGCAGTGATGTGGCAGGAATGATTCAACACATTTCTTTCCCTGAGAAACTGCTGCAAATAAGATTGTTGGGAATGTACCCAAATAAATATTTTTATTGTTTTCACCCGTTCTGGAACATTTTACTCTCCCGTTCTGGAACAGTTATTCACTTGCTGCAATACCTGACTCCATCAGTGAACAAGGGTGGCGCTGTTTCTGAAAAAAGCAATTTTATTTATTTATTTATTTTTTGTCCCCTAATCCCGTATAGCTCCTTTTTATGTGATCTTTCATCCTCGCCCTATTGTTATGTCTCTGCTGGGCATTGTCTGCGTGTCCTGTTTCATTAGCCAGGGGATCTTTATCTGTGTGCTGTAATCTTCTCATCTCCTGGCTGGGTCCTGTCACTCCAGCATGTGGCGGTGTCATTGTGTGTTGTGTTACAGGAAGCACCTGGATGGAGACTAGAGGGTCCGGCCATGCAAATTAATTCAGGATGTGACTACAGCCACGGCGGGTCGCCTGGCTGTATAATCTCAGCATGGTTACTCGGGTGGGGACATCTGATATGACCAATGTTGTCTCCTGTTGTTAATTATTTATCCTGCCATCGCCATTGTTGGGTTGAATTTTATTGTTTTATTCGTTGGCTTTCATTAAGAGGGTGAAAAAAAGTATGATCAGATAATATTCCTGGGAACTGTACTCGTCTGAAAATTTTGGCCAGTTGACAAAAATGTAGAGCTGGTTGTAAGGTGGTGGTGGCGGAGAGGGTAGTAAAAAGGTGGTGGGGGAGCTGGTTGTAATGTGGTGTTGGTGGCGGAACTGGTCATAAGGGGGTGGAGGTGGAGGAGAGGAGCTGGCCGTAAGGTGGTGGTGGAGGTGGAGCAGAGGAGCTGGCCATAAGGTGGTGAAGGTGGAGGACAAGCTGGCCATAAGCTGGTGGTGGTGGAGCTGGTCGTAACGTGGTGGTGGAGATGGTCTTGAGCTTGTGGTTGTTTGTAAAGTGGTGGTGTTGGTGGCGGAACTGGTCGTAAGGTGGTCGAGGTGGAGGAGGAGCTGGCCGTAAGGTGGTGCTGGTGGTGGCGGAGCTGGTCATAAGCTGGTGGTGGCGGAGCTGGTCGTAACGTGGTGGTGGCGATGGTCTTGAGCTTGTGGTTGTTTGTAAAGTGGTGGTGGCGGAACTGGTCGTAAGGTGGTGGTGGCGGAACTGGTCGTAAGGTGGTGGTGGCGGAGGAGGAGCTGGCCGTAAGGTGGTGGTGGTGGCGGAGGAGGAGCTGGCCGCAAGGTGGTGGCGGAGATGGTCTTGAGCTTGTGGTTTTCAGAGCTGGTCGTAACGTAGTGGTGGAGGAGCTGGTCGTAACGTAGTGGTGGAGGAGCTGGTCGTAACGTAGTGGTGGAGGAGCTGGTCGTAACGTAGTGGTGGAGGAGCTGGTCGTAACGTAGTGGTGGAGGAGCTGGTCGTAACGTAGTGGTGGAGGAGCTGGTCGTAACGTAGTGGTGGAGGAGCTGGTCGTAACGTAGTGGTGGAGGAGCTGGTCGTAACGTAGTGGTGGAGGAGCTGGTCGTAACGTAGTGGTGGAGGAGCTGGTCGTAACGTAGTGGTGGAGGAGCTGGTCGTAACGTGGTGGTGTTGGAGGAGTTGCTGGTCGGACTCACTTGTAGGAATTATTGCCAATGCGTAACTTTGACCTAAAGCTGTTTCTATTTTATCTCTTTCTGTCTCTGTTTTTCTTTCTTACTCTTTTTTTTTTTTTTCTATTTCTTTCCTCTTTTGTTCTCTGTTTACTGCTGTTTTTGTCTACTTCTCTTTCACAATTTCTCTTCCTCATTGTGACCTACTCTTTCTTTCTGTTTCCTTGGCATGCTGCCTTTATCCCTATTTCAGTCTCTCTATATTTCTGACTGTTTATCTTTCTCTTTCTTACACTTTCTCTTTTCGATCTTACTTCTTTCTGTTTCTCCTACATGTTTACTCTTTTGTTTCCTTTCACTCCCCTTTTTTGCTTTCTTTATGTCTCTTTCTATGAGTTTTGTTCACTATTTCCTAAACATTTTATAATTTGCTATCTTTGTCTCATTCTCTTTGTTGCTCTCTCTTTTTTTTGTCTTTGTTTCTTTCTTTCTGTCTCTCTAGAATCAGTTCTAAGTGTGCACTTATGGCAGAGGTGGACATCCCTCCCCTCTTAGCTATTACAAGTCTACTATAATATTACTGAGAACCCAGCAGAGGTGAGAACAATGTTCAGACCCTTTTATTGGGCTTCAAAACCATGGAGGGGGCAGGGACCATCTTAATCTTTACTGTCAGGGTCACAGGACCACTGTCTTCTTTAAACAAACTTTTTGTCCCAAATCTCTATAATGCCCTCCCCCCTTTTACCCCTTGGTGTAGAATTTTCTTCCAGAGCTTGAAGCTGAGGCTGGCATAGGATTACAGGACGGCTTTCCTTGGCCCGTTCTCTGATCCAGAAAAAATTTTTGTTTTTACACGTTTCACAAACAAACATGAACAGGCAAATCCGACTCCGAGAGAACACTACAGACGTCCTCCATGAGCTTCACCCCATTGTGGCCTTCAAACTATAATGGGTGGATTCCAACTTGTGGTTCCTCAGTATTTGGAAGACAACAGATCATATAGATTCCTTCAGGAGAAACTCTTGGTGGTGACCACTGTTTTGGGTCATGGCGTGTACACGTGTCTATTTTTAGAAAATTTTTGCTTTTTAGGCTGAAATTTGGCCAGAAAATCAAATAATTGTACAGGCAGTCCCCGTGTTACGTATAGAATAGGTTCTGTATGTTTGTTCTTAGGTTGAATTTGGGCGGCACGGTGGCGGAGTGAGTAGCACTTCTGCCTTGCAGCACTGGAGTCCTGGGTTCGAATCCCACTCAGGTCAACATCTGCAAAGAGTTTGTATGTTCTCTCCGTGTTTGCTTGGGTTTCCTCCGGGTACTCCGGTTTCCTCCCACACTTCAAAAACATACTGTTAGGCTGTTTAGATTGTGAGCCCCATGGGGACAGGGACCAATTTGACATGCTTGTGCAGCGCTGCGTAATCTGTGTGCGCTATATAAATAAAGAATTATTATTATTATTATTATTATTATGTAAGTCAGAACTGTATACTTTATAATTGTAACCCCAGCCAAATTTTTTTTTTTTTGGTGTCAGTAACAATTGCATTTTAAAAATGTTGGGTTGTCATCAGAACCAGGATTAACACTAAAGCTTCATTACAGACACCTTAGATAAATGTTACCGCATTGTAGCCTAAGGCTACACCAACATCCAGAGGTCCGTATGTAACTAGAGGTTGTCTGTAAGTCCGGTGTTCTTAAGTAGGGGACCACCTGTACATACAGTAGTTGTGAATAAGTGAAGGAAACTAATCCAATTTTTTTTCCTTTTGTTTTTACAGAAATTTTAACTCTCTTAGCAAGGAGAATGTCTATGAGAACAATCACTTGGTGAGTACGCGTTTTCATAGTTGAAATTTAAGGGGGTACAACCAGAGGGGGACCACAACTATAGAAAACTTAAAATTGTAACCATTCTGTGGGATCTTTGTTGGGGACATTGGAATTTAGTGCTGGAGACAGCTCAAAAAAGCTGATTGATATCTGACCCCTCCACTGATCTTATAGTGATGGTATGTATCTAGAGATGAGCGGTAGGGTTCGGCATTCGGGTTCGGCTGCCTAACCTGGACATACTGCTGGATTGCCATGGCTATGATTGGCCGGTGGGAACTGGTCATCTCTAAACCTATCCTCACAATGACCAGAGAATCTGGCAACCCAATTCCTTTTAGGATCAGTTGAGGTTACCATTCCTATTGTGATCACATTTCCTAGTGATAGGCCATGACATTTTTGGAAGGTCATATCCCACCAAACAATTTGACAACGCTTCCACACGGACAAACTTCTTCTTGCTCCATAAGATCTGTGTATAACGGTGCCAAAAAGCTATGTCTGTGTCTTTCCTTCCAACAATCATCTGTTAAAGGCCTATTGTAGGGAAAGGCCATAAATAGTATTTCCTGAAACACCCCTTTAAGCAAAAGTAGCAAACAATCCAGTATCTACAAGTAGATAAAGTATCACTACCATACCGAATACGAAAGTATTGTGTACATACGGCCAACTCCTCGGAGGCTCGCTGGCGGTTATGTTTAATAGTATGTACAGAGAAGGTTTATTATTTGCATATATGTTAATGAGTCATTTATGCAGGCTTCTTGAATACATAAGACAGTAGTACACAGCTGATGGTAGCTCTATGAGATAATGTCTTCACACAGCGGGCTACCGGAGGTCCACTCTCCAGCTGCCTGACTAACTAAGAACAGGCCTGGTAATGCGACACTCGTTGTATGAAATGTTTCCCATGGGTCTCGTGTTATCCGTCCATGCTGCAGGCTTTCCGTGTTGCCGAGGAACAGCTTGGAATTCCAGCTCTACTGGATGCGGAAGATATGGTCAAACTTAAGGTCCCAGACCGACTCAGCATCCTGACTTACGTGTCCCAGTACTATAACTACTTCCATGGACGCTCGCCCAGTGAGTAACCTTCTTATTAATATGATGATCCATTGTGTTTTTTATATGAGTGCAAAATTAGAAGTTAACTTTGATGTTGGTGTTTGATGGGACCCAACGTCCCTCTGCCACCTTAGATGAGAGCGGTATTATAAATGCCATATCTTATGTGGTGGAACTTATTACAAGTCTTGACCCGGGGTCTACACAATCCAGTTTGTCTTGGGTGACCACCCGTAAGACAAGGCATCTGTGATTTGTCACATTTACATCACCTTTAATAAAAAAACTGAAGGAGAATTTTATTGGCATGCATTGAAGGACACCTGTCAAATAAGTTGACCGATGGTGATCTGACTAGCCTGAAAACTTGTCCATGTGTTAATGGGTCCCATAGTCGGCTTCCCATACTGCGCCCAACCTCTTTTATGTCCAAATACTATAATAGGGTATAAATAAGCAACCCCTTTAAAGGCCTATATTAAGAATGTGTATATTATTTGTGGGTCACTCTCTGATACCTGTCATGGTGGCATTTGGTGCTGGAGTTCAGTCTCAAGTTTAATTATTAATCGGGATAGGGGATAACAATGTGATTGGTGAGGGTCTGACCATTGGTTCACACAAATGGGGTCCCGTTCCCCCTGATGGATGAAACAGCTGACCATGCATGCGCCCTAACACCCTATTCAACATTTAAAGGAGGGATGGAAATGAGGGATGAGTGTCTGAGATCGACAAGCTTTGTGTTGAGGTGTTTCCCTATATTCCTGTAGACATTGAATGGGAACAAGGTCTGACCATTGGGATTTCCATCGATCATCGAAACAACAGGGTCTCATTCCCCCCTGCTTGATGAACCAGCAGGTTGAGAATGGGCCTGGTCTTTTGGATCCTGATCCTGACTGGCTGCCTCCTCAATGGATGCCGTGCCATCATCAATGGGAATACCAGCTGTCCGACCCTTACTGATGGTTATCCCATAACCACAATTTAACTTGGCCAATCACTTAAAGATGACCATACACTTCAGCTGAGCGTGCATGTCTACTGTATGGGGAGATCCACTGCCAAACACTCCAGATAATGGATGAACCCCACTCCCCCAAGACTAAAGGATCATATATATCAAAATAAATTGTCTCGATCCTTCTTCTCCTTAATCTACCAATTGGAGTATGGGAAACCGTCAAAAACATCAGTAGTTGATGGTCCCAAAATCTGTGTATTTGGTCAACATAAATCTTTTTTTTTTCCCCATGATTAACACCATGGTACTTAAGTTTATGGTACTTAAAAAGTAAAATTTTCATTTGCCTCAAACTTTATAACTTGTATGGAATGGAACTTTGGAACTTTTTGATTTTGTATTTGGTTGTTTTTGTTTCTTAGAAAGGAGAATTCTTTTTGTATTGTGTTGCGTTAATGAGGCGATCAGAGCTGCTTTTGTGGTGTGTTTGGGGCTGTTTATAGAGAAGAGGTCCAGCTACTCCCCCCCTCCTCTGTGGGAAAACCCTCTTTAGTGAAAAGGGAATGAAAAGGATCAGTCTCCCGGGAGGATTGTTCAAAATGTTTTCAATTGTGCTTCTCATATGAGGGTGAAACTTCTTCCAACTCGCAAGCGTTGAGGAATGTGCACTGACAAAATGACCTCTGCCCCGGCCTCCTCCTTGTATACGTGCTAAATGCTTCATGTATGAAGACCATATTGAAAAATAATAAAAAATCCCTTTAACACAACGACACGGAAACTAACAAAAGGCAATTTGTTTGTAGCGTCAGATTTTACTTAGAAATTAGAAATTAACTAATAAAATCCTAATGGAATTTTTATGGTTTTTCCATTTTGCATATGTCCTTATCGTCACTAGCCGATATTCTGATGTCAAGCTACTGGGATCCATAGTGATGAGCGGTAATCTTTCCGGAAATTTTTCATTTTTCCTGCAGTGCCTCCACAGGGGAATTGAAGTATTACACCAACTGTCCATTAAAAAGTTAAAGGATATCTACCACCAGGATGGAAGACTGTATGCAAATGAGCGTCAGGGGCTCCAGGTGTTAACCCATAACTTATTTGCATACAGTCTTTCATCCTGGTGGTAGATGTCCTGATAAGTTTGTGCCACATGAATGTCCCAGGTCCTCCAGAGTAACAGACGCTCTTCATCGCTGACCTATAAATTAGGTTTTGTATAAGGGGTCCCCATTATTAACTCAAAGTTCCCTACTAGGGTCTTTAACAATAGGCTTAGTAATAGTTAAATAGTTTTTAAACTTTGGACTGCGTTAGTAAGGATTGTGTTTATTCTGAAGCTGTGGGAACGTGCCCTAGATATCATTCATGCTCAGTTTTCCGATAAATTGCTGCAGTTATGTTGTGTTTTACTGTTCTACCCTCCTGAGTGAAATGGCCATAAAGACCTTCAGGACAGGCAGTAACCCAGCAGAGCTGGAAACTGAAACTGGGTTTCTGGTTGACCCTGTGTGATTTAATTATCCGTGGAAAAGTTCCAAGGAGCCGACTAGTTTCGTTCTTAGTTGGAAAATCCCTGGCATTGGGAATGTTTGTGTAACAAACCTAAGATGCTTTCACTTGGAAGAAGACAAAATGGCGGCTATGCCGAACTGTGGAGTGTGGCATTATGGGTTCTTTGATGGCCTTTTCTGCATTTAGGTTCTTCTTCTAAGGGATTTTTTGTACTGGTCAAGTCTTGGCCCATATATTGACAATATAGCATGTTTGGTGATACAACGGATTGTTTCCAGGGTTCTCCTCTCCCCCATACTATTCAGTTTCATTGTGGGAGGTCAGTCAGACCCTATGGTAGCGTAGCATACCACCTCCTATGCACATGAGATATTTGGCCAGTTAAATGGCTTTTTCATCATATGTATGGGCCTCCATTCAATCTCTGTTTAAGGATATTTGGATTACCGCACCATTCTGATCTTGGAAAACCAATTGGGTTCTACTATTTGATTTTGGTGGTCTTCAGGTGCCCATAGATATTGGGGAAAAACTGGACTGAATGCACTCCAGCTCAATCAGTCAATGATCTGACATGTATGGGAGCCAGCAATGACTTATGTTTTCCCAGAATGCCCCATGGCTATAAGTCTCCACACGCCTACAAGGCGATCTTAATTGCCAGTCTCCATAAGAAGAACTTCTACTTCCCGACCCTAGTCACAAGCCTCAGCCTCACAAGTCACAGCAAAACCAGTTCCCTCCGCTGTACTGAGACCCAACCAGGTCGAAACAGTTCTGTCTACAGTTGGGGGTTTGTTCCTTCTGGAATAGATATACTGGTTTGGTATTAATCCCGCATCATGTCATAAGGCCTCTTGTAGGTCATGCTTGATGGGATCTGCCTTACAAGGTAGGTAAAAGAGCCGTGGTTTCCTTATCCTATCCTGGAAAACTTATTTGCATGTTTTCCCATAATGACTTATGGGATGAGAGATGTTGCGATGGGCATGTTGGATATTAACAAGCGTGATCCTTTGTACGTCCTTAAGATGAGCTGTAGCCAGATATGGAGCACCATATGTACAGATTACCACTGTGCCCCAAAAGTCACTACTTTCCACTAATTTTAACTTCACATACAGTAACTGGAGTTGGAATGACCAATTATTGGATTATTATTTTTAAATTGAGCTCTGGCGGCCATATTGAGGCATCTGATTTACAAAAATATGAGCACCAAACTTTATTGACAAATCCTGGAGAACACCCACCTAAACTTAGAAATTTCATCCCAGGTCTTTCCAGTCTTGCAGTTGTGTTTTTTCTTTGGATTTTTTTTTCTTTTTCTGTCGGTGTTTGCACCTGATTCCTTTCTAATTTGTGCTCTGGATTAAGGTGTGTACTTCTCGGAAATCAAATATTTCCTCAATAAATACACAAGCTGTTCAAATAGAAGTTGGCTGCAGTTCTGCCCTCAACCTGTCAGGGAGGAGGCTTCAACATGTTCTTGTTCGGCTGGAAAAAGTAGTTTTCCCTTAAATTTGTGCTTTTTTTGTGTTACTTTTCCACCGGGTAATGAAGAAAACAACATTTGGTTTGTTTAGCTACAGAGGCTTTTTGTGTTCTGTAGGAAACACTCCTTGTGTTATGTGCTAATCATTGTTAATGGATCACTGGTTAGCGCTGAATACATGAATACGTTTGCTCTAATATCCAGCCAAGGAAAAAAAGAATAAAAGAATTTATCTGAAGTCAACTTTAAAGCGACGTTATCTGCTGAGACAATTGAAAAGCCAATGATATACCTAAAAAAAGGGCACAATGTGGCTGTAATTTAGTGGTATCTGGGCCCCAGTAAGGCAAATAATCAGGGGCCCTTGGGCTTGCATCCATCAGATATCTTGAATTTTATCCTTGTGCTATTCCTTTTCCCACACAATGGAATATGGTCCTAGGGATCTCGTTTCTCATCCCAGTATTTTTGAGGTTGTAAAGGGGGCTACCATAGTCCCATACCAATTGTTTGTCATGGGGTCTGTCAAATGGAGAAACAGAAAACTACTTGGGGATAGTGAAGTTTTGCAAGAATTAAATGCCCTCTCCCGCTTGCACATAGAATGGGGCCATTGAGGAGATCCTATGGGTTGATTTCTAGGTGTGAACTGAGTGTGTAGGTGGTCCAGTTGGCTGCCATTACATTTGAGTTTGTGGGGTGGCACTGCAAGGAGAAGGTACAATTGTCTAGGATGCCATATCAAGAATGTTACACCAAAGGAGATGAACCTTTTATTATCAAATCTGTTCCACAACCTTCATGTACCCAACCATCGGGGTTCTTACTCTTCCCCAACTTCCCCTAATGTTTCATAAATGGTCCCTCTATACCCAAAGCCACCTGTTAACGTTGTTGACCTTCTCTTCCAGTCGGAGGAATGGCGGCTGTGAAACGTCCTCCTCCGGACACTACCGAAGAACCAGCTGGAAAGAAAATTACCAATCATGTTCCACAACCAACGCCTACTCCCCATCCGGCACAAAGGGCTAGCCCAGCTGTTGTTGAGAATGCTCCCGTAAGAGCGGTAAGACCATAGATGCTTCAGCTATTGCGTTAGATGCCATCATCCATCCACTAATATGAGCACTATTCTTCTAAAATATTATTAGATATTATTAGTTCATTAGATGCCAACAACCTGTGGATAGGTGGGGTGCTCTTTTTGGAAAAATCAGACATGTTTTCTAATCTTCTGCACCTCTTGTAAGATGTTTTTTATCTGTTGACCACTGGTATTGAATATAATTTTGGATGATTTTTTTCCCAATTTTTAGGGAATTCGAGAAATAAATACTAACAGTACAGTAAGTAGCATCTGCGCCATCTGTGGTAAACACGTGCATTTGGTTCAAAGGCACATGGCTGATGGGAAGCTTTACCATAGGAATTGCTTCAGGTAAGTCGTGTGGATATAGCATCCAAGACATATAGCATCCAAGACAGCATGACCATTGTAACATATAAAGGACAAGTACTAATTATATCAAAAATATTCTCACATTTTTATTTTTTTTTAACCATTTTAGGTGTAAACAGTGTTCAAGAACGTTGCAGCCAGGAAGTTATAAAATAGGAGACTATTCAGGGACATTAGTTTGTACAAATCACCAATGTAGCACTTCATCCCCTACATCTACGAGCGTTTCAACCAATGGACCTCACACACCTGTAGTAGCTTCTTCAGGAAATAATCGGAGCAACCAAGTTGCAACTAGTCAACCGAGCAGCACTCCTACCAACAGAAGTTGGACCACAAGTCCGTCTGTTCCTGCAACGACCAACAGAACTGCTACTGGCTTTGCCAACAAAAACACTACTGATGTACCAAAAACAATCGGACAGGAGTCTGGGTATAAGACAACTTTCACTGTCCAACCTTCAGTCAAACGGGATGTTTCTTCTTCTACAAGTTCAACCCAAATCGAATCCACAAATAGGTCAGCGGTGGGATTTTATGGAAGCCCTGACTCTAGAACAAGTGTCTCTAGTCCTTTGAGCCAAAACAAGGACAGAATGACTTCAAATGTGTCCAACAGCCCAACAAATAGTTATTTACAAGCAAACAAAGGGAACAAAGATGTTAACCACTCATCATCTTCATCATCATCACCATCATTATATATCAACTCTCAAAGAGACGTTCAGAAAGATTTGGGACACTCTGGTCAGCAAACCAAAATGACTGGAGCCTCAGGAAACGTCATAACTGTGTCTTCTCTGTCTAGTGGAAAGTGGTCTTCTCCAGCTGCTAAAGAGAACACAAAGGAGACGGATACCTCCTCAAAGCCTTGGCTTTCATCAGCTGCAAAAAACAAGGAAGCTCGGGACAAGTTCTTTCAGTCAAGCCCGGTTGTTCCGGAACCGACAACTGTTCAGTCTTCGACAGGGCGAGAATCTCCAAAAATAACTGTGTCCAATGGACCTAGTAAAATGGTGACTGTTACTGTAACACCACAAAAATCTGAGACCCCTGCTGAAAAAGATAAAGCTAGGAACTTTCTCTTAAAAAATTTACCGGGAACTCCTCCCAAGTCTTCAACGTCTCCCGATACTTCTATAAGTGTATCCACTCCAAAAAGGTAGGAGCTCCCTTGTAACGTGATTGTTGGGGTGAAAATGAGAATTCTGTTCTATTTACTAGACATTCCTTAGATGTATTGATTCAGATCATTTGCTATGGAGAGTTTAGACCATTGTAGACATAACAGACATTGGGAGATGCCTCAGATGACGACTCTTACTCTCAATTGTGCTATAAACCTCCATGTTTGGATAGATTATCATGCAGGTTCATGTGAGAAGGGGCGATAAGCCACCAACAGATTTTTGGAAGCTGGTAATTTGACCTGGTACATTACACTATTGGCTGATTGATTTATTGGCTTCTTTAGATGAATATGAATACGTTATCCACCATGGGTATTCTCTTCTTGTTGAATGGTTCTCTTGAAGTAGGCTGGTACAGGAACAATCCCAACCTGACTCTATAGACCACTGTGGGATCATCTAGGCCACGTGGTCACCAACCTAAAACAAAAAAACACCAGGCTTGACCAGGTTTGGTATGAAGTACCTAGTAAACAGTGGCTGTCCTCTAAGACACATTGGCTTGGAGGTTGGCCAAGTAAACCAACTCTATTATTGGCATGACACCGGGTGCCTACTGTCACTGTAGGTGACCACTGACAAATGGTGTGCATCCTGAGGTGGACACATATTTGAAAGATGTCTCTATGGTTACTGATGGTTACATTTTTTTTGTAGGTTGCCGGATCCTCAGCCAAATGGAACAACAGTTACTATTTCCAAAACTGAGCCCGAGAAACCTGTTCCAAAGGAGAGAAAAAGTAAAGTGCCAACATCCGTGCCAAGTCCTGAGCCCCCCAAAAATACTCAACCAACGAGTATCGGCAAAGGATATGGAACTCCAAGTGCTGACAAGAGCCCTGTACCAGCCCCTCGTACACAACCTACTCAGCCAAGTGTGCTGAGCCCTGCCAGGGTCCAGAAGGTGGAAGAACCATCATCAAAAAGTAAGTGTCCTTCCAATCCAGGTCTTGGGTTGACTTGTGGGAGAGAACAAATGAACAATTTGGCTCAATGTGCACATTCCAGCTCTAGTGTTTTCCTTCCTCCCTTCTTTATCTGATTGCTTTGAACTCCACATCAATGTGGTTCAACTACTACTTTCTTACTTAATTAAATTTTCTACATTTCAGCGCAAAATTCTGGTAATAAAGCAAAGTCTGAAGCCCCTGAGGACTGGAGAGCAATGCTGAAGGCTGTGGAGAAGAAACCTGTAGTCCAGCGGTAAGTTTTGATACAGTAGTCAAAGGGATTGCTCAGGGTTGGTCAAAATAGTTTGCTTTTTACTTATTGAAATGGTGCCACCTTAGTCTACAGGATGTGTCTGGTATTGCAGCTCAGTTTAGTCATGCTTCATGACCAGTATTTTTACTGTTTGGCCAGTAACTTTTTTTATTTGTGCTGAAATCTGGAGTGCGGGCCCCCTCAACCTCGCCTCAAATGTATCCTTAAGTCCTACTTAGAGTTGGACTAACCCACGAGAAATCTCTGGTGGGCCCAGGTTTTAACACAATACAGAGGGGGTGACGAGTGGGACTTAAAGGGGGTTTCCCAGTAACAGGCGTTGATGGCTTCTACTTAAGGTCATGAGTATCTTCTGATACCCCCAGACCCCTTCTGCCAGCACCCACAATCTAATATTGATGACATGTAACCTGGAAAGCCCCTTTAAATCTGTCCAGAAATTAGGGCGCATATGTTGCGTGACATCTTGTAAGTCATCTTGTACTTTGCAGATCTTGCATAGGTTCTTGGAACGTCTTGATATTTGGAATTCCTATCCCAGAATTTCCCTAGAATCGCCCGCTGCTATATGGAGCCTCATGGAATCGTTGAGACGTCTGGATCTCTTTAAATAGAATAATTTGCGTGAATTATTGTGTAACTTTGAATGATTAACTCCAGGCCTTGTCAGGTTTAGGGATCTGTGTGTTTACAGAATGTGTCTGGGAAAATCCTGCGACTTTGGGACCGCTGACCCCTTTGCTCCCTGCGTGCGGAGTAACGCTTCATTCCTCCATCCTGACCTCGGATCTTCCATTTCTCTATACTTTTATATTCTCTGCAGTACTGAGCCAAAGCCCACACCAAAGGAACCAGAGAGTACTACAACCCCCAGGAAGCCGACAACTATCACCATCGTCCCTCCAAGCCCTGCAAACAAGGAGAACAAGCCAGTTCAGCCGGCTGCACCTATTACTACCCCAAGCCCGGTGATCACAGGTAAAACATACTATATATATCTGATTGTATGGAGACAAGCGGCACTGCATGGGCGCTGCTTATCTCTTCCCGCTGATGTAGTTGGTCAGAATATACAATAAAATGCTGTGTTTTCTTCCATATATAGCGCCCCTCCGGTCTTTAAGGTTGTTTCTGGTACTGCAACTAGGTTAAAGGATTTTTCTGGGGTAATTGATGACCACGGAAAAAACGTGTACACACCTACCCACAATGTTATCAACACCATTTAGCCAGACTAAGTGTTTAGACTGGAATATACCTACCTCCAAGAACACCCCTTTAATTCAGCTGCAATACCACATATTACCTGTAGGCAGGTAATGGAAGAAAAAAAGCCGTGTTTTTCTAGTGTTGTACAATGCCTTTAACTCTCTTTATCATGTTTCTGATGTAATTGGGTCCCTCCTTCTTCCTGCCTCCATGTCCCATGTGTATTGTGCCCTCTGACTCCCTCTCTTCTGTCTTTTCGGCTTCTAGCTGACATGACACCCAGCGGCCACCATACAGGCCTCTCCTAATGTACAGCGTCTATGGTGAGGTGGCCCCGTAGACCTCCACGTGTGTCCCCCGTGCATGCCCCATCTGCTGTGCTTTATTCCCTGCATGTGTTTGGAATTTGGGCGTAAAGTGAACCATGTCCTACAATTAAGGATCGGCTCCAGGAGGCCTCATAGATTACCTATAGACATTACTTACTGAGTCACATGTAAAAAAAAAAACAAGTCTCGGGTTTGGGAAATCCTATAATCAGTCCATATACCAGTTTATAACCTAGAGATTTGGGTTCTTAATCATTCCGGCCCATGAATAGAATTCTAGAACCTAAGGGGATTCTAAAAAGGTAACTGGATTAAAGGGAACCTGTCATCAGATTTTACCCCATTTAACTACTATACCCCTCAGGTAGGGTATGAAACATCCGTTCTAAGTGAAATCTAACCCATTTACCTATTAAAAAAAATCTCCTCCAAAGTGATGTGACTATGAGCAGAGAAGAGTCATATTCTGCCTGAGATGAGTCAAGTTTATTGGTTTGAAGTGGCTGGTAACTGGATTAAAGGGAACCTGTCATCAGATTTTACCCCATTAAACTACTTAACCCCTCAGGTAGGGTATGAAACATCCGTTCTAAGTGAAATCTAACCCATTTACCTATTAAAAAAAATCTCCTCCAAAGTGTTGTGACTATGAGCAGAGAAGAGTCATATTCTGCCTGAGATGAGTCAAGTTTATTGGTTTGAAGTGGCTGGTCACTGGATGCCTCTATCTTTGTATCTTTACTACCTAGAAACATTTGTGTCATATTAAAAGTAAGAATCACATCAGGCTCGTGGTTCTGTGATCTATAAAATCCAGAGATCCAGGGAGTTAAAGTCATAGGTGTGAACTGAATCTCTATCTGCAGCTCACATTTCCAGGTCACTCCTGTAGCTCCCAGAGTCTTTATGTGATCTGAAAGATGAGATTCTTCTTCTTTAATATGACACCATTGGATGTTTCTAGGTTCTATAGAACTGAATATGGGGACATATGAAGTGATGTGTTATCTAAACTTGACTCGCCTCAGGCAAAATATGACTCGTCTCTGCTCATTGTCACATGACTTTGGAGGAGATTTTTTTATGTTCACACATAAAAAATGAATTCTAGAAAGGACGTCTCATCTCCTACCGGTAGATTAATGGGGTAAAATGTGGTGATGGTTCATTTTAAGTGTATTTTTGCATAATATTATATCGGGGTGTGTGTAAATAAGTGATATTGGTGTTTGTCATAAAAATTTACCATGTGCTACACCGAGATAACCTCCAAACAGCTGAGTAAGGGGAAGTATCTTTGGCTTTGTCCTGCCATATGTTCTGGTATCTGATGATGGTCAGCCTCCCAAATAGCTTCTACGGGTGACGACATGCGGCTACATGTTACCTCTGCGTTGTATGGGGGGGGGGTTGTTTTTCGTTTAGTTTTAAAGAGACTTAACATTTTTTTTTAATCTATCGCATGCGAGTGCATGGGGGCGACCATTCCCAGCGTTTTCAAGGGGGGGTTGTAAAGTATAAAAAAAATCAATGGTAACCCCTGGGGTATTTGAACCAAGATACTTTCTAATCTACAAACCATTAAAAATGTACTGGAACTCTGACGTAGCTTATTATAGGAAGCCTGTGGGGTCCAAAAATTACTCCTAACAATGCTGTGTAGGGGGCCTCTAACAGCCACAAACTGATAGAGCAATATCAAGATAATGCTATTTTAATGAATATGCAAATTAGCCTGCAAGTGCATTGGGGGCGGGTCCAATTGGAAAGATCTGTCTATAGACATTGGTGATTAAAGTCGATTTTGAAAATATAGATCACGATTGGTAATAATTTTGATAATTTTTCCATAGCGTCCCCCATGACGGCCCCAACTGGAGGATGACCCTTGACCTCTGTAGGGACAGGAAGCAGAGAGGTTAAATACCCCACCCCGGCATCCGTACACCAGTGGCTTCCTGTCCCTACACAGGGCAGGGAGTAGAGAGAAGTCTCTCCTCATCCCCAGTAGTTGGGACGGTGAGGGGGGACCAGTGTGGCGCAGGGAATCGTCCCTTACCCTAAGGCAGTCTCGGCCTCGATCGGACTTCGGTCCTTTCCTCTGCCACAAGACAGAGATGCCTTCTTCTCCGGCTCTGCCCGCGGCTCTGCGCAGCTAAGGACACCCGGAGCGTGTCCATCGCGGCGGTCACGTGGGCCGGCCGCCGTCCGACTCTGGTGACGACTTCCGCCGGAAATGACGGGACCGGATGTGACGTCACGATGGCGCGACCCGGAAGCAGGAGCGTGGAGCGGTAAGCTTGAAAAAGCAGGTATTCACGTTGATCTGAGGTCTAATAGTCGCACTCTGGTCCTGACGAGAGTAGTCGCTAGAATCGGACGCTATTTTGAGCATTTTCCAGCCAACAAGGTCGGTTAACATGCTGTATGGTTGCCTCATATGTGTCATATGTGTTATATACAATTCAGGTCTATATAGACATGTGTATATCTTTCTTAGGGGCTTGTGCTGTATAACCCTCAAGATACCTCAGGTACTCCTTTGTTATATTCCACTTGATCAAATGTCACAGTCTATCTCACATTTCTATAAATGTTTAGGCTTGCTGATATCAGTGGTCCCACAATTGGGAATATGGAGACACATGGCATGGAGGCTTCAAGTCTGGACCTCATATCCTTGAACCCTGTAAGTAGGGTCAACCGGGGATAGGGTGGTGGGTCACCCACATGTCCCTATATTTTCACATGAGGTGTCGGTTATGGACTAATTACCTCTCCTTCTCCTTGGCAGGAGCCCAGGGAAAAGGAGAAGGATAAAGGGAGAGCTAAAGATCAGTCCGGCACAAAGAAAACCACTTCCAGAAAGTGTAATATGTGCTTAGAGAAACTCCCTACGGACTATAAAAAGCCGGTCTGTAAAACCTGCGTAGATAATCTACTCAGAGAAGAGAGAACCTCATTTGTGGATGAAATGCGTAGCTTTATCAGAGAAGAAGTTAAAACATCTATAGCATCATCCATAACAGCTTTCATACCTCAGGAGCCTCCACATAAAAAACAAAGAGTTATAGAATCCATGTCAGATTATACATCAGACTCAGAAGGGACCAAGGAGTCTACGGATATGGAGCCCGGTCCCTCAAATTCAGCCAGTAAGATGGAGTCGAGATATTTGTTAGCATCCGAAGATCTGGAACCCTTACTAAAAGCTATGAGGGATACCCTCAAGATTGAGGAAATAGAAGAGACCAAATCTATTCAGGATGAATTATTCGGACTTCTTAAAGTTAAGAAGAGGCGAGTGTTTCCCATAAATGACACTCTTAAGGAACTAATACTAGAAGAATGGAGAGAACCGGAGAACAAAATCTCCATATCTAGAGAATTTAAAAGTCGTCTGTCCTTTGATGAAACAGAAGCCAAAATTTGGAACACTACCCCTAAGGTAGACATCCAGGTCACAAAAATGACCAAGAAGACGGACCTCCCGTTTGAGGATGCAATCCAGTTAAGAGATCCCCTGGATAGAAAGGCGGACAGCCTTCTAAAGAAGACATGGGAGTGTGCCATGTTAAACCTAAAATCAAATATTGCCACAACATCCATGGCACGGACTCTCTTTCATTGGATTACCGAACTGGAGGGTCATGTCAGAGACGGTACTCCTAGGGAGATGCTATTGAGTACATTTTCAACATTGAGAGCAGCCACCGCCTTCATCGCAGATGCCTCAGCGGAAGGAGTTAGAATAAGTGCCAAGGAAGGGGCACTATCAAATTCAGTTAGAAGATCACTTTGGCTTCGCCAGTGGACGGGCGATTTCAGATCGAAGTCAAAATTATGTGGTATTCCATTTGAAGGGGAATACCTATTCGGTTCCGAACTTGACACGCTGTTGGAAAAAGCGGCAGACAGAAAGAAAGGGTTTCCGGAATCCAGAAGTAACCAAAGAAAGCAGCCCTTTCGAGACTCTAAGGACAGAAAACAGCCCTTTAGAGGGAAAGGCAAACAGGGCAGGTGGAGCTACCCTAAAGGAGGGAGAGGAAGGGGCTTCCTTCTCAGTGCCAGCAACTCGGCCCCAGCGTTTAGAAAACAATGACGCCAGGGTGGGGGGAAGACTATTGAAGTTCCACTTCCAGTGGACTCAGATAACATCAAATCCCTGGATACTAAGTATTCTTCGGGAAGGTTATCATCTAGAACTAACCTCTCTTCCCCCCAGAAAATTTGTTTTGACAGAGCAGCCCTCAGGAAACCTCTCAAACTCGCTGTGGTCAGAGATACAAAAGCTCATTCAATTGGATGTCATCATCCCAGTACCTCAGACACAGTTAAAAGAAGGACACTACTCTCCCCTCTTCTTGATAAAAAAACCAAATGGCTCTTTCAGGATGATATGCAACCTGAAGAATCTGAACAAGTACATACGATATCGAAAGTTCAAGATGGAAACAGTGAGCTCGGCAGCAGTTCTGATCCAACCAGGAGCGTCTATGTGTACGATAGATCTGAGGGACGCATATTACCATGTGCCAATACATCAAAAATCTCAAAAATTCCTCAGATTCGCAGTACGATCACCTTGGGGAGAAGAGGTCCACTATCAGTACAAGGCGCTGCCCTTTGGGATTTCTTCGGCCCCCAGGACATTCACAAAGATCATGATCGAGGTGATAGCTTTCTTGAGGCGGAAAGGGATTCTAGTCATCCCCTACCTGGACGATCTGTTACTGGTGGCCAGTTCGAAACAAGAGCTTATACACCACCGAGATTTCACAATGAGGATCCTTCATCAGTTAGGATGGATAATAAACCTGGAAAAGTCCAAACTAAACCCAAGTACAGAGGTTGTGTTTCTAGGAACGTTATTAGATTCGATACAGCAGATGTCCTTCTTACCGCCAGAGAAAGCAATGAGACTAATGCAACATGTCATATTGTTTCAAAAAAGAAGTCATTGCACGATAAGGGAAGCCATGAGGATACTGGGCCTTATGACATCTTCCATACAGAGTGTACAGTGGAGCCAGAGTCACACCAGAGTCCTTCAAAGTTGGATATTGGCCTCCTGGGACAAAGATCCCCAACATCTAAATCAAAAGGTCCAGATTCCGGAAGCTATCAAGCAATCCCTGGAGTGGTGGATAGATACTTCCAACCTGGGAAGAGGGATATCATGGCATCCCTGGCCAGTGATAAATATCCGGACGGACGCAAGTCAGTCAGGATGGGGAGCGGACATAGCAGGCCTTCCCGTTCAAGGTCTTTGGCCGTCCTCGACCAGATCCCGTTCCTCGAACTTCCGAGAACTGAGAGCTGTTCTAGAGACTTTAAGAGCAAGTGCTCAAAGCCTGAGGGGAAAACATGTAAAAATTTATTCAGACAACACCACCACGGTGGCTTATCTCCGTCATCAGGGGGGTACCAGGAACCCCGATCTCCTCAGTCTTTCAGACGAGATATTCATCTGGGCAGAAACCAACATCCGCTCTCTTTCAGCCACCCATCTAAAAGGAGAATTGAATCAAGTAGCGGACTATCTCAGTCGTCAGACGATAGACCACAACGAGTGGTGTCTAAACGAGAACATCTTTTCAAGTCTCATACAAAAATGGGGACAACCAGTGACAGATCTTTTTGCCACCAGCAAAAATACAAAAGTTCCTCATTTCTTCTCTCTGGATCCAAATACTCCGGTTTGCCAAAGGGATGCCTTCAGCCAGTCCTGGAGCGGACCTCTAATGTACGCATTTCCTCCTATACCTCTCATAGCGAGAGTGATTCAGAAGATCAGAGAGGACCAAGCAAAGGTTATACTCATCGTTCCCTGGTGGCCAAAGAGGAACTGGTTTCCATGGCTAGGAAAGATGGCATTGGAAGGACCTGTCATGCTGGAACCTCTAAACAACCTTCTGTTCCAGGGTCCAGTGTACCATCCAGATCCACAGGCTCTCCGGCTCTCGGCTTGGATCCTGAAAGGCAATTGCTGATATCCAGGGGACTATCAAACAAGGTAATTTCCACACTCAAAGCGAGCCGCAAACCAGTTACCCACAAAATCTATGCCAGGATATGGGGAAGATTTGTGTCTTTTTGTGGCAGGACTCCTCCTAACCAAATGTCCCCTAATGTCTCACAGGTGCTCGACTTCCTGCAAGCAGGGTTTGACAAGGGCCTTAAGACGAATTCCTTAAAAGTCCAGATTTCAGCCCTCAGTGCCTTTTTCGACACCCCATTAGCCGAAAATAGATGGATCCAAAGGTTTGTCAAAGCTACGGCTAGACTAAGACCTCAAATAAAACAGAATATCCCCAATTGGGATCTTTCATTAGTACTGGATTATCTCACAAAAATACCGTTTGAACCTCTGGAGTCGGTCAAGCTTAGAGAGTTAACGCTAAAACTCACCTTTCTCATAGCCATAACAACAGCTAGGCGTTTGGGTGAGATCCAGAGTTTGTCTATTAAAGAACCTTATCTTAAAATATGTGAAGATAAGATTGTACTAATGTTAGATAAAGCCTTTACTCCCAAAGTAGCTTCATCTTTTCATCGTAACCAAGAGATTATTCTGCCTTCCTTCTGTCAGAATCCAAAACATCCCAGAGAACAGGAGTGGCATACGCTAGATGTCAGAAGATACCTGCTACATTATCTGGAAGTCACCAAATCCTGGAGAAAAGACAACAACATTCTCCTACAATTTAGAGGAAAGTGCAAGGGCAGAAAAGCTTCAAAGGCATCCATCGCCAGGTGGATAAGAACAGTCATCAAAGAAGCTTATGATGCCAACAACCTGGACATTTCAGGGACTATTAGGGCCCACTCGACCCGAGGAGTGGCAGCCTCCTGGGCGGAAAAACGGGGCGCCTCGTTAGAGGACATATGTAGAGCAGCTACCTGGTCTACTCATCTAACTTTTGCCAAACACTATAGGCTAGATGTTCAAAGTGCTAGAGACCAGTCCTTCGGAAGGAAGGTCTTACAAGCTGTTGTCCCACCCTAATTATTTATCTGGTACATCTCCAGTTGGGGCCGTCATGGGGGACGCTATGGAAAAGGAGAATTATTCTCACCGTTAATTCGGTTTCCATTAGTCCACCATGACGGCCCATATATATTTCCCACCCTGTAATTTGGAAAAAGTTAAAATTGCCTATTTGTTCTGTGTGCATCGATAACATACAATAAATGGGTTGCATCCAAGGCCGGTGTAGTTATTTAGAAGCCACTGGTGTACGGATGCCGGGGTGGGGTATTTAACCTCTCTGCTTCCTGTCCCTACAGAGGTCAAGGGTCATCCTCCAGTTGGGGCCGTCATGGTGGACTAATGGAAACCGAATTAACGGTGAGAATAATTCTCCTTTTTTAGTAAATTAGGCTCCGCCCCCTGGCACACTTACACGCTGATTTGCATATCCATAAATAGATGATTATCTCTGCATTGGCTTATCAGTTTGTGGTTACAATGTTATGTATCTGCTCCTATTACAGAGCCCTAATTGGACCTTTTTAGCAGTCTAGAAGGTATTTTGGACCTGACGGACTCCCTTTAAAGTTAATACATTCTAAACGGGAGCCATGAAGTGACGCTTTTTCCCCACAATAATGTAATGTTATTATCTACCCATTGTCACCTTCTATTAGAATGTATCTTGATTCCTAATTTTCCGCAAGGTTCTTAGTTTGTGATACATTTTGTATTTCCATGGAGACCCTCGCAGTAAGTATCTCATCTCTCCATATGTCTAGAATCCTCCAAGGCCACGCCTTCTAGGAAGAAACTTCTCGTTGCCAAAGTTGACTTGTTAAATGATTGGCCCAAACCAGAGCAGAAGTGGCAGGATGGCGCCGTGACCCCTGAACCAGAGGTACCCAGCTGGCGCTCACACTGGATCCCGGACATAGAAACCGTGAAAAACTCCCCCAATACAGACAAGACTTCTACAAATAACCTCTCTGGTAAGGACTGGGGTAGACGCTGGTCTGTAGGGGGGCACAAACTGCATCTGAAAGGGATTTTGGATGGGGGGCACCATAGGGGAGGACAAGGTCTTGGCTCTCTTATAGTTGCCATAAAGTAGCTTCAAATCACTGCTGTATAGTACACAGTACTATAAGAATATAAACCCTGCTCCAATTATACTAAAAGACAGTGACCCAATATAGGGTCCATATATCCAAACCAAACCATGCCCAATTATGTATGGAATTTAGTAGCTTAGTAGCTTTAGTAGCTTAGTCACACGTCACGTTTAACGCATGCGTTTAAAAACGCATTGGAATAGCTGAAGAGTGATTTGCCTAATTAAACAGCTCTTAACACTTGTGTTTACAAAACGCATGCGTTAACCGCGATGTTAACGCATGCATTAACAATGTGTTAACAACCGCTTGCATTAACCGCGATGTTAACGGTTGCGTTTTGTAAACACAGGTGTTAGCAGCTATTGCAATGCGTTTACGCGGCGTGTGACCGCACCCTCAAACCAGTGCTCCACGGTGGATCCACTAGCATGACCTGATGATAATAATCATATTCACAGGGATGAAATAATACCCCCATACAGTATACACAAAACCATCCCAAATAATGTTTAATTGTACGTGACAATCACTGGTATATAGTGGTGCCAATGGGCAGTAGGTGGCCACCCAACCCACCCACCAAATGTTATAATCAGAAGAACCTTCGCCCATGAAATCTGCTCTCAGTACACACATACCCAATGTACACAAGATCCATTTCAGGACCTTTTGAAGGCCCTCCAAAAGTCCTGAAAATACAAAATGAAAGCTGTAGAGGGGAGTTATCCTCCATTCCGCAAGGAGCTTGATTCTAGAACCAGTTCCAGGGGCTAGCACGACTGTCAAGACTGCCATAGGCCTTGGTCTGTATGAATATTATAGCCCCTACAAGTCTGGAATCAACTCCTGCATATGGTACTAGAATCATCTTCTTGGGGAATGGAGGATGTGGCCCTTCTACTGCTTTTAATCTGTGGTTTCAGGACCTTTGGAGGACCTTCTAAGGTCCTGAAATGGCTCTTGTGTACATTTGTATTGAGAGCAGGAACAAATGTACGAGGATTTCAGGAGTGAAAACCTTCAGAGTATAAAATTTGCTGGGTGGTTTGGGTGGCCATGGGCCAGTACTGGTGGTGCCACTAACGTAAAATGCTCAAAAATATACTCAGTGTTGAAAGAATACAAGTATACAATTACCCAATAATACATCCCTACAGAAACTGATCTGATAAGTATATTACAGAGTCTATATAACCATATCAGAAAATACAAAATTATAGGTGCCATATAGTAGCCTAACGTCCATACTACGGTATATAGTGCTGCACTACTATATAATACACACAGTGCTGAATTAACACTGCCATATTGTGTGCTAATAACTAAATCTGACAATATCAAATTCTAGGTGTCATATAGTAGCCTAAAATCGGTATAAAATAATACTGCCATACAGTGACACAATAATGGCTCCATATAGAAAGTGATCTGTGTAAATAATACTGCCATATAGTATACAAGTAATTCTATTGGACAGTAGCAAATTATAGGTGATATATGGTTTTTAAAATAGTTGTCATATGGTGCTTCCACTACTAAAGTAATATACCAGTAAGAAAGTAGTATACTAAAATAATACTGCCATACAGTGACCCAATAATGGGTCCATATAGAAAGTGATCTGTGTAAATAATACTGCTATATGAGATCTGTTGTTGACACTAGCCTCGGTGATGGCTTCTTCAGTACGGGTGACGTAACCAGGTCACACACCCCCGCGGCGGGCGGCATTGTCACCAAGGTGTTGGTATTATTTTAAGCTCTCCTAGAGAGGGAAAGGCAATCTATGTAATGGCTGAGCACATGATCGCAGTGAGGTGACAGGTTACACAAGTTTCGCCCCGCCCGTATGAATCACGTTCATGGTAGGAAATCATTACTTGTATCAGGTGTCGCCTGTAACCCCTCCTTCTCCTCCGCTAAATTTAGGAGCAAAGCTCAAAATAGCCGCCTGTAATAAAGAAGATTGAAGCTTTGTAAATAATATAAAAGACTTTATGGGCGGGGGATTTATCAGAAGTGTCTGAGGTAAAACTGTTCTAGTTGCACTTGGAAACCAATCAGAGCTCAGCTTTCATTTTCTCACAGCTGTTTATAAAATGAAAGCTGATCTCTGATTGGTTTCCATGGGCAACTAGAACAGTTTTACCTCAGACACTTCTGATAAATCTCCCCCTATGTTATTTGGCTGTATATAATGGCCGCCCTGAAGTCCTCACCTGCTGTGAACCTCTCATTAAATGGCGCTTCCTGCCTTTAATCATTGCACCTGTTTAGCCTGTTACAGATGTAAAATGTGATATATACGCGGTGTATAAAGTAAATACCGCCATATCGTGCCCACGTAATACCAACATTATGTGCCCAGATAAGTAGCCCTAACTATTCTATAATAGTGAATAAAAGATGACCTTTACTAGATGTCGCTCCACCAATTCCGATGCAGTGTCTGGTGGGCGTTTCTGTAGGCGGGGACCACCCACTTGACAGTATAGTTTCGAATTAGCATATAGAGGGGCCAAAACTAACAAAGGTGATTGTTAGGGAATGGTGGGGGCTAGAGAGAAAATATGTTGAGAGCGGCACCTACTAAAGTTTCGATTTGGCTGTGAAATGTGATTCCAGGACATCTGGGTCTCAGAATGCAGAATTTGTGCTGCCATTTGCACCTTGAATTTATATATTTTTATTTTTTATTTTTTTTTTTTTTCATTTCACCCTATTAAAGTTGGCTCTTATGCAACTACAACTCCCATAATGCACTTAATGGTTGAAAACGGTCAATGCACACAGGTGCATAACTACAAGGGTAGCATCCATAGCAGCTTCTATGGGGTCCACTGTGTCAGGGGGTCTCAACATCTGGAGTATTGGGTGTGTATATGATGGATGGGTGTATATGATACTGTTTGTATGTATATGCTATATATATGTATATATGGTATGTATATAAATGTGTTTATTTGAGTGTATGTATGTGTATGATTGTAACTCATGTGTCAGTAAACAAATATGTACAATATTTTAAGGGGGAAGAGGGGGCCCTATTCAGAAGTGTGACATAGGGCCCTACCTCTCCTAGTTATGCTCATATGAGAACTGTCTCCCCCACAACCATCCCCCCCCACTTGTATAAGGGAGAGAAGTAGCTGCCACCCCCCCCCCCCGCACCACTTATCTTCCACCATAACCGTCTGACCTGTTTCACCCAAGTTTATTGGACTCTAAACAAGGCAGGACTTTAGCGAGACTCATAAGGATGTGGGTACTTCCTTCGCACCTGGCAAAAGACCAGGGGCACGTGCCCTCCTTGTCCATTCCTGGCGACACTGCTGTAATAAACATCGAATTGCCGGCAGATCCTGTTGTATTTGGCAAAAACAAGACTTAAGGCAGTGATGGCGAACCTTTTAGAGACAGAGTGCCCAAACTGCAACCCAAAACCTAATTACTTATCGCAAAGTGCCAGTACAGCAATTTAACCAGAAAACTGATGGTTTAGTACAGTGACCGGAGTTGAGTGGGAGGGGTAGTGAGAGCGGGCGGAGTTCGGGTGGGCGAATTGCAGTAGTGAGCGGAGTTCGGGCGAGGGGGGTTGCGATAGCGGGAAGAACGGGCTGGGCTTCGGGCGCGGGGGGGGGGGGGGGGGCTTGTGGTAGCGGGCAGTTTGTACAGCGAGTTTCGGGGCCAGTTGCAGGCGGAGTTTTATGGGAGGTGCGGGAGCGGGCTGGAAATCAGCCTTCCTGCTGATCTGTTATCCCCGTTAATTAAAAAAATAAATAAATAAACTCACTTCAGACTCCACTTTCCTCCGGCTGATCACTGCAGCGCACACGGAGTAAGGTGCCCAGCGCTGGCAGTGTAATGACATCATTACGCTGCCAGCGCTGGGACGCTTTACCATCCTGTGTGCTGCTGTGATCAGAGTGAC